>NC_056674.1:13236153-13859807 GCF_018350195.1 Panthera tigris
GACAGACAGAGAGCGTGGAAGGCACAGTGATGGAGGCATGCAGATAAAGCAAGGATGGGGGCCAGATATGCGGAGGACTGAGGAGTTGGGGGGATGGGAACGATTCACAGAGGGAAACAGAAAGACAAGACAGACAGGGAGAGCAAGACAGAAAGGCAGAGACAGCTGGGGAGAGACCTCGAAGCTGGAGGTGGAAGGAAGTTGGGAACGTAGAAAACACTGAGGCAGCAAAGCTAGAGAGGGGCTAAGGGGGGCTCAATCCAAAGCAGTTTCTCTTTCTGTGCACTCGTGTGCGTGGGTATACACACACGCATGCGTACACACACACACACACACACACACACACACTGGCTTTCTTCCCGCCCCACCCCACCCCCGGTCAGAAGTCAGGGGTGCCTAAGCCCTAGCGGCCCACAGTCCGCCAGGCCCCTGTGAGCCAAGGCAGGGAGGGAACAGGATGGACAGACAGGAACGGTCTCCTGACAGCAGCAGGGAGGGGTGGGAGCAGACTGGGCTCCGGATCACAGGGCAGGTGGGAGCAGTATCTCCCTCTTCCCACAGTCCCTGCCACCTCTCCCTCCACACACAGGAGCACACACCAGGGGCCTTCGCCAAGTACAAGTTCCTTACACTCTGCCCCACAGCAGCCTGTTGAGGGGTGGGGCTGCAGACCCCAGGTGTGGGTGCACCCCGCCCCCGTCACGCCCCCCAGGCCGATGGCCCTCACCTCCACCAGCTCATTCTCACACCCTCACGTACACACTCTTTCTGACTATCCCTGAGCCCCTTGCCTGCTCTCCCCGCTGACTTTTGGCTATCTCCCTGTCTCTTTGTCTGCTCTTCTCAGCTGCTCCCCCTCTCCAGGCATTTATCTGTTGTGGGTGCTCCCTGAGTCTCCCCGAGTTCATCTTTCCCTTTCTCAGATGACTCCTCTGGCCCTCCTGTCCACACATGTCCCCAGAGAAGGGCAGATGGCTGTACAGGGGGCCTGAGAAGCTGTCCTGGAGCAGCGGGCCAAGGGCAAGAGAGGGATACCTCCTTACTTATTTCTCCCTCAAGCACCTTTTTTCCTCCTCTCTTCCTCACCCCTCCCCCCTCCTCCTTATCCCCACCAGGTCCACATCTCCATGTGGCTCTCTCTGGAGACAGAAAGCTAGACGTGGACCCATACAAACTCTACTTGCAAGACTGGAAACAGATCCAGGCTCAGAACAAGGAGGGAGTGGGGTGGAATGGAGAAGCCAAGACCCGGATGAAACCAAGCAAAGGAAAAAAGAAAGGGACAGGGGTGGAGCCCCAGGATGGGGAAGAGGAAAGGAAGGAAACCAGAAGCAGAGACAACGTAAGCTGGACAATCCCGGGGGTGGGCTGGAAGTGCACATATTGACTTCCAAGAAACGTTGCTAAAGTGACCTAGGGTCAGACTCTGTGGCCTGACCTCTGTCTACCAGCTCTCTACTTGGAGTTAGGGCCAAGTGCCTGCCCGCCACCCCTGGGGCTGCATGCCTGCCAGGACAATGGGCACTTCAGCCTTCACTTGCTCTGGGACTGCGAGGCCAGGGATCCAGCAGTCCCTGAAGCTGCCGAGAGAGGAAAGCCATTTGCACTTCCTCCACGTCTGTATTTGGGTCCCACCCCGTGGCTGACAGACGCTCCCAGTCCTGGGTGGGTGACAGCTATCTCCACCCAGCCAGTGCCAGCCAAAGGGAAGGAGTGATCTCCTGACACCTCGGAGCATCCCACAATGGCAAACAGCACCTCGAATCCGAATCCGACTCCACACCCAGTAAGGACTGCCTCCAGCCTGCAGCCTCACACAGACTCGCCCTATGGACCACCCCTGTGGGGCCCACCCACAGGCAAGGAGCTGCCCCCCGCTGAAGCTGCTTTCTGGCCCAGCCACCCGACCCAGACCCCGAGGCCCGTCTGTAACAGCACATGCCCTATTCCGGTAGCCAAAGTGCTAGCCCCCGGTGCAACATAAAGGTGGCTAACTGGGCTTGGGGCATCCAAGCAAGTCCCCAACCCCATATACTGACTCCTTGGTTCTGATCTGCAGAACACCCGCAGTGCCACTCAGACCTGCATTTCCACTTCTGGAGCATTCTGCTGCCACACCCATACTCTCACCCATGGGAGGAAGCGACTGCCTTATGGCTCCATGTCCCTGCCTCTGAAGCAGCCTTGGGTTCTCTCCAAGGCCCCTCACCAGAGCCAGCAATGGAATCCTCTCACCCACAGCTGAGCTCCTGCTTCTGAGGCAGACTCTCTCCCTCAGGGTGTGCGGGTACCCTGGGAATGCCACCTGTGGGACTCCAGGGCCTCATCCACACCAAAGGCCACCAAGTCATTTTGTGGAAGGACACAGGGGAGGGAGAGACGGAGTGGGAACACCACCTGCTCTTGCCCAGCACTGGGAGGGCCTTGGATGTCCAGCGGACAGTGGCTGTCCATGGGGACTCTGAGGCCAGGCCAGCATCCATGGACCCCAGTAGTGACCCACCCACTTGAACAGTAACTTAGCCTTGGCTTCTCCTAACCCTGCAGGAACCCCCTCACCACCTCCTCCTCTCATAGACTGCCTGAGCCCGCTCCCCCACCCCAGGCAAGTCAATCATACGCCACTCCCTCCTGACCCCAGCACCTTGCAGACCTGTGAGTTCAGGGTAGTGGGTCCGTATGCCTGTCTTCCCACCAATCTGGGGCCCCTCAGAGGCCACACAGGTCTGCCTCCCCTCTGTGTCACCAGACTGAGACACAAGGCCTGGCACACTAGAAACCCCCCAGAAATGTTGGCAGAAGGAATAAATGGATGGATTTGGGTTTATGTGTCCATGTGTTCATTTCTTTATTCATTCATTCAACAAATCCTTACTGAACATTGACACTGTGCCAGGGACTGGGTGCAGACAGCTAATGGGGGCAGACAGTACACACAAAATATGTGATCAGACATGGCAACGGTGCTCAGGAAGGAGGAACGGGGTAGGGGCCAATGCAGCCTTAGTGAGGGGTCAGGGAGCCTTACACAGAGAGGGAGAGCAGGAGAGCCGAGCTAGGCTGAGGAGTGAACTCAAGCAAGAGTGGAGGGAAGGGCCCAAGAGAGTGGAGGGGAGGGGAGGGAAGGGAGCCGCGTGCGCACAGAGGCAGACAGCACCTCCAGGGCTGGAGGGGGTCTGGGCGCCGAGGAGGCCTCCAGATACCGGAGTGGAATCACTCACCTTCCAAGTGCGGCTATAAAGGATAGTGGGGGTGGGGGCAATGTTTGATGTAGTTGTTGTTTTGTAACAAAATGATATACCGAAGAGAGTGTGGCCTCCTTCAAACACGTCTGATGGGGGCGGGGGGGGGGGGATGAACTTTCCCCGTGGACCACTCAGATATATTGGCAGCAGCCTTCAGGGCTAGTTCACAGACTCCATCAGCTAAACACCCCCTGTTGTACATTTTTCTCTAGTTTCTAGTGAAAAGCCAACAAATAGCCCAAGCATTATCCAACCCTCTCCATTTTTAAATTTGTCAGGGTTGGCAACAAATAAGACTCCAGGGGTTTACCCCCAATCAAGTACCCCCCCTAAGCATAAGGATCAGCCATCCCGAGGAGATTCGAACTGCTGTGGTGAGTCCTATTGATGTGGGAGAGCAAGAGCTTACAGCTCAGGCAGACCTGAGTGCAAATTCTGCCTCTACTGCTTACCTGCCTTAGGCCAGTTGCCTCCCCTCTCTGTGCCTCAGTTTCCTTCTCTGGCAACAGGGGACCACCATCCACCTCACAGGCTTGCACTGAGGATTAATGCAAAATACCCAGAGTAGGCCCTGGCATGGAGGTGGCCCCTTGGTAAATATCAGTTCCGCCACTTGGGTGCAACAGCTCTCGGCATGTGTTACCGAAACTGTCACACGTGTGTCCATGAAACCTTGGATACTTAACAAACATCTATCTGAACACAAAGAACGAAAATCAGAGACCTGGTTTGCGACTTCCGCCAGCTCTGAAACATAATTCCTTTAGCAGCCTCTGCTAATTTAGCCCAACTTTCAGGCATTCCTCAAAGCCAACCTCTAGTCCCCAAATTCTGCAACCTGGAAGCTCCTCAACCCTCTTTTTTTAAATATATATGTGCATATATATACACATATATATACATATATACACATATATATACATATATATGTACATACATATATATGTAATTTATGTGTATATATATACATATATATGTAATTTAATTTGATTTTAAGTCAGCGCCACACCCAATGTGGGGCTTGAACTCACGACCGAGAGGTGAAGGGTCGCATGCTCTATTGACCGAGCCAGCAAGAAGCTCCTCCTTGACCCTCTTTTCAACATCAAGAGCATCAGGGGACCTGAAAGTTCCTGGCAAAGCTACAATTCTGGCTCCCTGGAGAAAGTTCACATCCCATACTCAGACTCCCACATTCCTTACCAGTTAGAACGGGGTCCATGGGTGGGTTTCAGGGGGTCTGTGAAGATCCTGAGCTGGAGCACAACTGGGGAGATACAGGGATGGGTTTTCCCAAGAGAAAGTCTATACTAAAAGTTGTATAACTAGAATTCTATGGGCCAAAGATTGCCCAAACCATGCGGCTTGGACCACAGGGAGATTTTTGAAATTTTGTGTTAGTAGCCAACATTTTAAAAAATGGGAGAGGGGCGCCTGGGTGGCTCAGTCAGTTGCGCGTCCGGCTTCGGCTCAGGTCATGATCTCGCGGTCCATGAGTTCGAGCCCCGCGTCGGGCTCTGTGCTGACAGCTCAGAGCCTGGAGCCTGTTTCGGATTCTGTGTTTCCCTCATCTCTCTGTTCCTAACCCACTTGCATCCTGTCTCTGTCTCTCTCAAAAATAAATAAACATTAAAAACATTTTTTAATGGGAGATTTCACACGAAATTCTGGATATCTGACTTCTTTTGGAAAATTGGAAAATCTGGCAAGTGGGGTTTGCATCTCTGCAGGGAGACAGAGAGTGGAGCTGAAGAGCAGTCTCCCACCGCAATGCATTTTCTAGTCCACTGTGGTTCCTACGACCGCAGGTTGCAGACCCTGGGATACAGCTTTCATCTGCTTCTTCAGGTGAGTCTCTGACCCCTGGTACAGCAAGGATGCCTGGGTGGGACGCCTATGAGGGCCACCACAGGCCTCCCCAGACCCCGTGAAACCCATCCGTGGACCCTATTCTAACTGCATTCTAAGGAATGCAGGGGTCTGAGAACAGGATGTGTGCTTTTTCCAGGGAACCAGAATCATCCTGAACCTGAGCAGTCCTGAGGCCAGTGGGTTAAGCTGCTCTGGTAGAAATAGACGTGGCAGCATGGTGGTGGTAGGGGTGCAGGTCCCACCCCAGAGGCCCTGTCCCACCGCTCTCCGGATCCTCACTACCGGGGCCTCATCAGGCTGAGCGGAGCGAACACCAGAGCACATGCCCAGAGCCCGTTTCCTCATGAGCTGAGCTGCTGGGGAGCACTTGCTTCTGTTTAGGAGTCTCAGTGGGCTCCAAGGAGGGGTCTCACAAATCCTCACTTGTTCAGGGGATCTTCCAGCTGTATTTTGAGCTCCTGCTTCCTGAGGCAAATGCTCCCATGGAGTGACTTCTTTCATCCTCCCATCCTGTGTGGTGGGTGCTGTTATAACCCTCCTCTGACGGATGGGGAAACTGAGGATTACACATCTCACATGAGGCACAGGGGCCATCTGGCTCTGGAGTTGGAATCTGAACTGCCTCACTAGCCTTCCGCCCTCAGGACAGCGCTTGAAGAGGGTTCTGTTATCATTCCCTTTATAGATGAGGAAATGAAGGCTCTGACTATCCCAAGTCACTCCCAGTTAGGAAGGGAAAGAAAGGGGGTTCACACAGGCGTGTCTGCCCCCCAGCTGTGATCTGAGCCACCAAGTTATCCATCTCTCTCCTGCTGAGCATGATACTCACCAGCAGAAACCCTCACGGTCACCCACACCCAGAACCACCTGTTTGGCCAGAAAGCCACAGGACACACAGAGCATAAAAACGCAAAACAGGCTAACCTCGTGGAGGACAGAGCAAACCAAGGAAGGGCACCACTCCTGGGGTGCAGCCAGGAAAGAGGAGGGGAAAGCAGGGACTCCTGGAAGGGAACAGGACCCGGAGCACAGCAATAAGCAAAGCTCTGAGGCCGTGGCCCTTACCTCTTGGGCAAACGCAGCGAAGCTAATACATTCAGGCCACCAACCCAGTCCAGTCGAGAACCTGGAAAGAGAGGAGAAGAGAGTCAGCCTCCTAGGGAATATGTGAAGCATCCCCAACTCGGGCAGGATGAGGCAACTCCTCAAGTAGAGGAACTCGGCTCCTGTGGCACCATCCGTAGGCACCTCTTGGCGAATGTGGACTCAGGTCCTGCCAGCCACTTGTTGCCCTCAGCGGTCATTTCCGGGCTCTGAGCCTCAGTGTCCCCATCTCTTAAATGGGCATCCCACTGCCTGCCTTGTTGAACATCTGTTTTTCCCATCAGACTGGAAGCCCCCTGAAGGGCAGGGACTGTGTCTTACAGTGTTTGCCTTTGGCAGAGGGCCCTCCAAATGCAGGATGCCCCAGTAAGAAAACGATGGGCAATGAGTGAAGGGGTGGACAGATGGAGGGATTAATTAATTCGCAAGCTATGTATTTCAAAGGACGGGTGGGGGGATCAAAGGAGAAAGACATCTGAGAGAGTTACTCGTCAGGTGCCTGCGTGCTGCAAGGAGATGAAAATAAAAGTCCTGATGATATTTCTGACTCATATATTCATTCATTCATTTATTCGTTGGGTTAATCGGCAGATATGGAAGTATGTCTAGGCTGGGCTCTGGACCAAGGGTGGGGGTGCAGAGGTGAATTAGATAAGGTCCCTGCCCTGTCTGCTGGAGGGCTCACAGGCAAGACCCAATGCTAACATGCTGGGGTAAGGAGAGGGTGCTGCAAGAATCCCAGGGGAGTCAGGGAAGACCTAAGAAGGGTGCTACCCTCGAGCAGAGCACAGCGAATAAACTTTAGTCAGGCAGAGGGCCGGGAGGAAGGGAAGAAAATGTCAGGCCTTTACCTGCCCAGGGGACACCAGACAAGTGGGAAAGACGAGGCTTCAGGGATAGCAGAGGCTGCACCCCACAGGGCCTGGGCCTAGCAGCTAGGGGAAGGGGCACAATCCACTTTGTCTTTAGAAAGGTCCCACTGTGTGCTGTGCAGAAGATGGAGAGGACAGAGAGGATATGGGGAGACCAGTCACCAAAGAGTGTCCACAGCCCTGCAGGGCAGCAGAGTGACAGCTGGGATCGGCCATATTTTACAGATGCAGTGGACGAGGCTGAAAAGAGATGGGACTTCCCTGGGGTCCTGTGGAGCTGGGTGAAGGAGGGAGCTGGTTAGAGAGTAAGGGCCCAGGTGCCTTGTCTGAAAACCTGGTTTCTTGCCTTCTGGGAACATGGTCCTCCTGGGAAAGGAACCCACACAGAGATCTCTTTTGCCCCTGCTTCCTGTGGGCTTTCAGGGAAGGAGCGGGGACTGTAAGATAGGGAGAGACTTCCCAAAAGAGACAGGATGTCAGGGAGACCTTCCCCAGGCAAGTACTGATGAGTTCACAGTGAGAAGCAACGTCCATCCGTCGAAAAAGAGAGAGCCCTGTGGGGGAGTTAACAAAGCCGGTAAGCCCACATCGGTCTCACACCTTTGTGCCCCATACGTGAAGTCCTGAGAGGGGAGACAAGAGGGGGACAGGTTGGATGGCCATGGACCTGGAAGTCTGGTATACTACTTTCCTATCTCACGGCAAATATGCTGGCACAGATGGGGAGACTGAGGCCCAGGACCAGCCAAACGCACACGGAATTATTGGAGGCTGGACAGAAGTTGAGAAGGAGAAAAGAGAGAAAAAGACAGACTGAGACAGTAGGGAGAGAGATGATGGCTGGACGGATGGATGACTGCATGGACAGATGGATGGACGGAGGGATGGATAGTAAAGGAAAGAGAAGAAATGGGGAGACAGAGAGAGTAGGTGTGGAGAGAGCCACAGGTAGAGAGCAAAGCCCAAACGGGAAAAAAGGGGGTAAAAGGAACAAGAGGTCCCCCCAACTCCACCCTCCCAAGTCCCCCTTTCTCTACTGGGGCCTCTATCTTCATGGGTGGAAGGGGACCAGGACCCCTGTTCCCTGGGGGGAGGGAGGAGCTGGGGTTTCTCCCCTCTCAGGGGCTGCTCCCCCCACATACCCCCACCCCCCCCCACCCCTGCCCGGAGCTAATCAGCGGCTGTCATCTCCACGGTGAGGTCTTGGTTAAGGAGATTTAGGGCCGGGATCAATAGGAAATTTAAAAATCGATGCAGCGCGCAGGGCAAAATCGATGGCGTTTAATCGCCTTGCCGATTCCCAGTCAAAACAATTAGCCGCGCTGAGTGTTGAACACGGTGGCGACACGGCATTAACCGTCAATATTGGTGTAAGTGATGGCGGGCGGGCGGGGGAATCCCTGGGCCTCCGAGGCTGACACTGCCCGAGGGCTGGGGTCTTCCCGGGGGCAGTGCCCTATGTTGGCACTTCCCTCCAGCAGCAGCCCCCCACGCTCAGCTCTCCCGTCTGCACTCTGCCACCCTCAGCCACCGTGCCCAATGCCCGTGATGAGCAGCACCGCGGCTGGGCCCTTCCTCCTCTTGTCAGCTCCCAGCCCCTGTGCCCTCATACGCCCTCGGACAGACCCCTCTCCCCAGGAAATAACATCTCCCCTGTGCAGGAGACAGAGCAGTGCCTTGGAGCTGGAAGATGGGAGGAGCTACTCAGGAGATGCCTTCTCCCCATTTCACAGATGGGGACTCTGAGGGAGAAGGAGCCAAAGCAGCTGGCCTCTAGGGATCTGGCACAGGAAATGGAGGAGCCTGGATTCGAGTCCCAAGTTCTCTGACTCCAGAGACTATGTTCCTTGCAGCTGCGCCACAAAGAAGTTTCCAATATTCACTCAGAGAAGGAAAGAAAGCCCTCAGCTCTCCTCAAAGCCAATATAAATGTGTGTTCCCTGGTCTGTCTGCTACCCGCCCGCCAGACTGTGAGCTCCTGGAGGCTCGCTTGGGGCTTGGCTCCTCTGGGGAGTCCCCAGCATCACCCAGGACAGGGTACGACCCTGAGCTGGAGCATGGAACAGGCCTGAGTATGACAGTGCCCCTTGGCCCCACACGCAGACTGCCCACCTACACTGCCACCAAGGGCAAGATGCGCAGAGCAACGGGCCCCCCCAAACACGGGAGCTCAATATGTGCAGCCCAGAAGCCCCTAGTGAGAGCAGCTGGTGTTTCCCCAGTGCAAGCTGCAGGCCAGGCTGCCAGGCATGCTTAGCTGCTCTGTAGATGTGATCTCACAGAATCCCCACGACCCCGTTCGGTGAGGAGCATCCCCAAGACACAGAGGAGGAAATGGAGGCTCAGAGAGGGGAAGTCCTTTGCCCAAGGTCACACAGCCATGAAAGGGCAGCTCCGTCTGACCGGACTCTGAGAGACACGGGACACAGAGCAAACAAAATCTAGTGACAGTAAGCAAGAGAATGTAATGTAAAGAGACGGTGCAGGAAGCTAGCACCGAGGCCCTGGCGGGGCGGGGAAAGCAAGGCAGGAGCAGAACTGGAGATGGCACTCCGGGCTCCGGGCCCGGCGGGACTAGGATGGGAGATGGTGAGGCCAAGGCTGGCTCTCACTTTCTCTGAACTTGCCAGAGGACTCCCGGTTCTGGGGTGCCACATAGCGGAGGGCAGAGGCTTCTACCGCAGCCACCTGCTCCCTGGCGCGGAAGAACAGGGCGGGGGTGTGGGTAGGGGAGGAGACCCATGAGATGAGCCAGGGATTGATCTGACAAGGTCCTAATCAAATGGTCAATATCACTGACCTGACCACTTAACCTATTGATAAGCCGGCAAGGATGGAGCAGGCAGTGAGTGGGCTCAGGGCGGGAGACAGTGAGAGGGGCCGGGGGGAGCCCGACGGGGCAGCGCTCAGGCCCACAGCGTGCGTGGGTCTGGGGGCTGGGAGAGGGTGTTCTCCTCTTCAAAGCGCCCCCACCTCCCCTCTGACAGGTCACCTGTCTTCTGTCTGGGGGCTCCTACCCAAGCTTCTCCCTCCACTCAGGGCCCCTCAGCCCTGCCCTGAGTGAGGCTGGGAACCGTCCCCAGCACCCGAGCCATCCCCAGCTCCCCTTGGATGGTGCCTTAGCTTTTCATACATGTGAAGGACTTCTCTAAGCCTCGATGTCCTCACCTGTCACCCGGGGATCATTACAATCGGGAATACCTAGATGTCCTATGACTGGGGACCGGAACGATAAACGGTAGTACAGGAGGACTGCAGGGCTGTAGAAAATATGCTCAAAAGAAATTCATTGACAAGGGAGGGATGCTCATAATCCACTATTAGGAAGTAAAAGGCAGGTTATAAACTGATATGTGGCATGTGATCCCATTTGTATGAGACACACACATACACATACACACACACACAGCCCGCCAAAGAAAAAGGTTTAGAGCAGAAGTCAGAATTCTGAGTTTGGTCCCACGCATCTGAATTTTAATAAGTTCTTTGGGTAACCTCGAAGTCATACTCCCATTTGAGAAAAGGCTAGCCAGAAAGGTAGGCATCAAGAAGTTAATTTTTCTTTCTCGTTTCACTAGAAACCCATGGTGGGTTTTTTCCTCAACTCTCTGTATATCTGCATTTTCTCTTTTTCTACAGCGAACACTGTGGCACATCAGTTAATGTCTGTAATTGCAGAAAGTGGGGTTAATGAGCCCCACTAGGTGGCTGGGAGCTCGGTGGGCTCACAGTGAGTGGCGTTTCTCCGGCCCTCTCCCGTTTCCCGGCCAGGCTTGTCTTATGTCCCCACTGTGTCCAAGTCCAGCAGAGTCCAGCGTGCCCCGAAATGAGAATAAAGCTAAAGCCCCTCTGCTTTCTCCTCTATCAGAGAAGGCAGGGTGGGACCAAGCCAAATTCTGCGCCCTATGCCCTCTTCAGGAAACTGGCTGAGGGCTTATAGACAGGAGGGACAGCTGGAGGAGAAGTTGTGGCCCAGAGGAAGGGAAAGAATTTTCCCAAAGGCACAGAGCTGGTTGTGACAGAGCTGGGACACACGCTGGGGCTCCTGGCTCCTGGGTCATGGCCTCCCACTCCTGGGAGGGAAGACATTGCAAGAGCAAGTGTGCATGTAGACTAGAGGGCTCTCAGGAGAGCACCGACTTCTATGGGACAGAAGAGCATGGTGGCCAAAAAACAGGTTTGCCGCCGCCTCGCTGTGCGACCCTGGGCAAGTTACTTCACCTCTCTGAGCCTCCGGTTGCTCAGACATAAAATGACGATAAGAACACCTGTCTCACAATGCTCATGTGAGAAGTCAAGACCATGCTTATAACAAATTTAGCAGAGAAACTGATGCAGAAGGCGGCAAGGGAGTGGGAGAAATGGTATCAGGATTACCAGCCATAAATGACATGTGAGTAGGGTGTACAGAGGGTGGGAGGGAATGGCGGGGGGGGAAGGGAGGGGGTGTGTCCTGGTACTCTGTCTTGGGGTGTGAGCAGATTCAGTGAAGACACCTGGCTAAATATGTTTTTTTGTTCATTCATTCATTCATTCATTCACTCATTCATTCACTCAATAAGCATTTCCTAAGGCCAGTTCTAGGCCAGACCCTGTGCCAGGCCCTACAGTCCAGATATGAACAATGGAAGATCCCACTGGGTTAGTAAAGGGGAATTAGGGATGGCTGGGGCTGGTCTCTCATCGGAGACTTGCTGCCTCAGTGGCCTCCAAACTGGCCCTCGGGGCTTCTGCTGAAAGGGGCCAAGTACAGGCGCACAAGCCCCCACCGCCCGAGCGGCGTGGCGCTTCAGGCCTGTGTGTGTGTGCGTGCACACTGGAATAGTAAGCTCTGTGCGGCAGGCTTATGTTCACCTTTGTGATTCACAGCACCGTGCACGGGGCCTGACACTCTGGGGACACGCCATGCTCAGGGGTTTTTTTTTCCTCCGTTTTTTCTAATGAAAAAAAAAAAGTTCAAAGCAGCCAGCACAATGCCTAACACCTGGCAGGTACTCGATAAATAGCAGCTATTATTAGCATCATCATCACACACGCGCGGTCACTCTTCATCCCCACAAAAACCTTATTTCGCCGAGGAGGAAAGTTGAGGCTTAAAAAGAGTGATATGATTTGCCCTCGGCCAGGATAGGACTGGAGGCAGGGTGCGTGGGTCTGGGGTCCCCTCCCCTGTGGCTAGGGTGTGTGCTGGGTGGGGGGAAGAAGGAGGAGGGAAGAGGTGGGGGGGGTGAGCAGGTGAGATGATGGGGGACAAGGAGAATTGGCTGGGGTGAGTGGAGTGGTGAAGAGAAACAGAGTAGAGAGAATAGCCCCAGGGTGACAGGTCTGGAGTCTGGCTGCTTCAGGGTTCAGGCAGGCAGTGGCCTGACTTGCCGATACCCAGGTAGGTGCATCCCCCTGGAAGGTGGGCTCCTTCTACCCTTCTGTGGCACAGCAGATGCCCATTTCCACCCTTCATTACACGGGCAAGTGGGATGACAGGGGACTTGCTCCTGTTCGTCCGACAAACATCCGCTGAGCACGTGCAGTGTGCTGAGTACCATTCTAGGTGCTGGGGATACACCTTTGAACAAGACAAAGTCCCTGCCCTCACGGCATTGACCTTCTAGTGGAGGGGTAGATATAACAGACAAGAATACATATCTAAAAGCTAAGAAGGAAAATAAAGCAGGTGAAGGGGTAGGTTACAGAAGAATGTTTCTTTAGACTGAGAGGTCAAGAAAGGCCTGTGGGGGGTGGGAAGGGCAGGGCACCTGGGTGGCTCTGTCGGTTAAGTGTCTGACTTTGGCTCGGGTCATGATCTCACGGTCTGTGGGCTTGAGCCCCGGGTTGGACTCTGTGCTGACAGCTCAGAGCCTGGAGCCTGCTTCAGATTCTGTGTCTCCCTCACTCTCTGCCCCTCCTCTGCTTGCACTTTGTCTCTCTCTCTCAAAAATAAATAAACATTAAAATTAAAAAGAAAGAAAGAGGGGCGCCTGGGTGGCTCAGTCGGTTAAGCGGCCGACTTCGGCTCAGGTCATGATCTCGCGGTCCGTGAGTTCGAGCCCCACGTCGGGCTCTGTGCTGACAGCTCAGAGCCTGGAGGCTGTTTCAGATTCTGTGTCTCCATCTTTCTCTGACCCTCCCCCGTTCATGCTCTGTCTCTCTCTGTCTCAAAAATAAATAAACGTTAAAAAAAAATTTAAAAAAGAAAGAAAGAAAGAAAGAAAGAAAGAAAGAAAGAAAGAAAGAAAGAAAGGCAGGCCTGTGGGGTAAAGTGGGTTTTGAGTAGAAGCCCAAATAAAGTATGGGATAAGGGCTTTCCTGGCAAAGGAAACAGCAAGTGCAAAGGCCCTAGGCAGGACCAATGTTGGTGTGTTTGAGGAACACCAAGATGGCCAGAGTGGACTGAGCTTCTGGGGACAAGAAAAAAGGAGTAGAAATTGAATAGGCAGGCGGGCGCCATCATATGGGACTTCTAGGCTAAGGAAGACGTTCTAGGGAGGGATGGGGGTGAGAAGAGGGACGATAGGCTTTCTCACTGTGGCAGGTGAAGGTTGGTGTCACCTTCAAAAACCAGGCTTCATCCTCATCCCTTTCCCATATACCCCGTGGGGCCTTCTGACCCATTCACTCTCTAAGAACAACCTCAAGAAGCCTTTAATAAACCCGTGGAGTCCCTGACAGGGTTTTGTCAGGGGACTGGGGACTCCCCTGGAGCAGGGAAGGGTCAGGCTCATCCGTGTGCCTTGGCATGCAGCTCAGGCCTGGCCACAGAAGGCCTCAGAAAACAGTAGCATATGGGCAGTCACTCAGGGGGACTGTAACCCTCGACCTCCAGCTCCCACCAAATCTCCATGTGGGAGAAGTTGTAGCTTGTCCAACTCTGCCCAGAGGCCAAGATATGGGGCTGGGAGCAAGAGGAAGGCTGTCTGTGTCGCCTCTCTGGCCAGGCCTTGGGCAGGGATCCTAGAGTGGATAGGCAGGGCAGGAGGTCCCTCCCTCCAGATCTTGCCATCTTCCTCCTGTCTCTCTGCCACGCCAGGGGATCCTCCAAAGGATCCCTGACTTGGTTCTCAGCTTACATCCTGTCGAGTCTCTCCCGCAAAACGCTTCCATGCTACATGGTGCATCTGGAATAAATCCTGAGCCTTACAGACCTTCCCAGTGATGTCAAGCCTCATCTCTCACCCCTCCCTGCACACCCCTGCTAGTCCAGCGACTTCCCACACTGGCTCACAACTCCGTGCCTGTGCATAGGGAGTGCCTCCATTTGGAAAGCCCTCTGCTTCCCCTTTTCCTCTAGACCCTGCACACCCTTCTCCATGTCACCTCTTTGGTGAAGCCTCTGGACTCCCCCAGGCAGCTTGGCCTCCTGCTCCGCATGGTCCCAGCATGTGTGTGCTTCTATCAAAGCCCCGGTATCTGGGCCCCAGCCAGTGGGGGAGACTCCATTTCCCACCAGAGAGGTTTTCTAGACGGGCACTGAGGCACAGCAAAATTGGAGGCGGGGTGGGGATCTGTGTCCTGTATTGTTTATGCCTGTGTGGTCTTGGTGAGTTTCGGGAGGGATGCATGTGCACATTTAGAATCTCTGTGTTGTGACTAATGCTCAGCTTAAATGTCACTTCCTCAGAGGTGTTCCCCCTGACCCACCAATCTAAACCAGGCTCTCCCATGACCCCTCCCACAGCCTCGTTTCCTTCCTTCCCAGACGTTATCACCATTTATAACTAACTATACACGGAGGTCCGATCAGTGCCCGTCCTGTTGGCTCAGAGCTCTTGGAGAGCAAAGCCCAGGTCTGTCTTGTAAATCATTTTTTCCCAGCTTCTAAGACAGGGCCTGGCTCACACAGGGCTGTGTTCCTGTGTGATGAGTGGATTCATTCCATTAATATTTTCAGACTTAAGCATCTACCCATTTTCATTTTGCTCTAAGGGGATGAGTCTGAGGAGGGGGGTGTTTGTGTCTATAACTCAGAATACGCCTCTTCCACTCACCATGAGTGGCTTCCCATAGGACCTCTGAATGTGGCCTGCATGCACCCACGGGCATATGAGCTGGGATGCCACCATGTTTTAGTGTCCGTGTTTGTACCCTTTCTGTTGAAAAAAACAACTCTCTATGTGAGGAGCACCCTGGTGCTTTGGTATCTGTCTTGTCCTGTGATGTCTCGGTACATGCGTGATGCACGGATGTCTGGGGTTTCGTACCTGTGTGTATGTGCCTATCTGACGTGTCCATGTTCAAATCTGGCACGTCCATTTTGGCATCTCTGGTGATGTAGGCACAAACGTCTGTGTGGATCTGTAGGCTTTAGTACCTGTGCATTTTCCAAGAGAAGCTCTGGCCAAGGGGATGTGCACCTGGGTCTCAGGACCCACAGGTGTACATGTCCATCATGTGTCTGAGAATCTGTGTGTGAATCTATCTCAGGACCACTGCATATGTCTACATGTATATTTCAAATTTTGCCTGTGCATCTGTTCAAGACTTATGTAGCCTCTGTAGTTTGGAGAGAGAGAGAAAAAAGAGAAAGACAGTGTGTGTGTGTGTGTGTGTGTGTGTGTGTGTGTGTGTGGTGTGTATGTCAGGAGTAACCTGGACATGTATATACCTGTGTGTCTCTCTTTCCCTAGCTGCTACTGCCTTCCCGGTCTGGATGAGTACCTATTCTCTCTCTCTCTCTCTCTCTCTCTCTCTCTCTCTCTCCCTCACACCCATCCATGCTCATGTGTGCCGTGTGGATGGGGAGGGGGCCGGGGTGTCGGCAAGCTCCTGTGTCACAAGGTTAATTTCTCCGCAGCCAGGCAGGCTGGGCCCTGAGGGGAGTGGTGGGGGAGGGGCTGGTCCCCACAGCCCCTCTGATAAATATGTATTTGGGGCTGCTGTGCTCAAAGGTCATGGGGGGAGAAGGAGGAGGAGGGGTGGTCTGCACTGTGCCGGGCTGCTGGGTCCCAGCCAGGCCCAGGATGGGTTGCGTGACTGCTTCCAGAGGGATGATGAGATTCAGGGAGATGCCCCCCTCATCCTGGTCTGGCCCACCCCACTCACAGCCATGCTCAGTGGGAGATGCTGTTGTGGACACACAGATATTCAAACTCTGGAGAAGGCAAGCACATAAGCCCACGCCCGCCCATACCCAGACAGAGGCTCAAACGATGCACAAAGACAGCCTTGTGAGCCACCAGATGCGCAGATAGCTGGGATCCCAGAGCCAGACCCACATCCCTTCTTCCTCACCTAACCTTCACCCCAACGCCAAAACACTACAAGTGCACAAGAACGAAGAGCATCTCACAATAAGAAAGGTCCCCACACACTCAATAAACACACGCGTACTTGGACACAAAGGTGCACGGGGTCCGGTGAGAAAGGCACCCAGACACTTCGTGGGTGTGCATGTACGCACGCACACACGCACGCGCACACACACACACACACACACACAAGCAAGGGCACACACAAAGGTACGCACATAGATGCATACCAAGAGTCCCGAAGACACAAAGTTCTATGGAGACAGGTGCACGCTGACAATCGTAGATAACTGTGCGTGCACACAAACACACATATGAGCACACACACGTACAAAGACCCCGAAAGCAGGCAGGATGCACGGCGAAGCCAGGCTGGGAAAGCCACCCGGATGCAGCACAGCCCGCTCTGGCCCTTTCCCCACTGAGGCGAGAATAGCCGCCCGGTTTCTGGTCTCTGGCCCCCTAGCCAGCTTCAGCCAAATGCGCCATCATTTGTCCAGCCCCGATCACATCAATTGTCGAGCCTCCCCTCCTTGCTGACCAGCCATCTCGGCCATCAGCGGCCTCGGCCATTAGCCGGCTCCCGCCTCTGGCCTGAATTTGTTGAATCTTCCTTACCTGGCAGAACCGTCCAGACCAATGGAGCCCTTCCGGGGTGGTCTCCCTGACCCTTCCCTCAAGGGAGTCTGATGTCCCTGTTGTGTGACCCACAGCCCATGCCTCAGGGCGACCCCCCCTCGGCACACTGCTCATGCTGTCATTCTTCAATGACCGCTGGCCACGGTGGTTCTGGTGGATCGGGAGACTGTGTGTTTGAGTGTGTGTGTGTGAGTCCGCTTGCAGGCATGTGTGTATGGGTGATGGGATGGCTACAGCTGTGCTTTAAGTCAAAAGGAGTGTGTGTGTGTGCGTGAGTGTGTGTGTGTGGTGTGTGTGAGAGAGAGAGAGAGAGAGCGAGAGCAAGAGTAAGGGGTTAGGATATCAGCAGCTGTGCTTAAAGTCAAAGAGAGTCTGAGTGTGGTCGTGCATACGGGGACTTAGGATGTCAGGGACAGTGCTTCACACGTGTGCACATGCGTGTGCATGTGTGTGTGCTTTCCTGCCAGCAGAGACTCAGTGTGTAAGGCTAGCCTGGATGTGGGAGGCCGTGAGGGGCTGTTTCTGTCTTGGGCACGGGGGGCAGCGCAGGACAGACGTTTGCTTCTCGAGCGGTTGTGAGCAAGTGGAGTATGTCTCTCCCAGACTCCGTTGCCTGTGTTTGTGAAAGTGACAGATGCTGTCTCCCTGGCCTCACTGCGGCGGATTAAGTCTGCGAATGCCACATGAGTCCGCACCCCGGTGGGGGAGGGTCCCCAGCCTGCTCTTACACACGAGTGTGTGGCCACAGCCTGTGTGATACGGGATCCTGAGGATAAGGGCTCAAGTAGCCCCCTTGGTTTCTGCGAGGCAGACTGTGTCTGAATGGACGCCAGGGAGAAGGGTTCCACATGAGGGCACGGGCGCATGCACTCATGCTCACATACTAGTCCGTGTTGTCCAAGGCACATTGTCGCGAGATACACATGTGTGCACGTGATCGCAATAGTGCTGGCTCCTCACAGCCGGCCAGATCAAGTCCAAACTTCTCCGAGCCTCCATAGACGGGCCCTACGACACTGTGCCAACCTCTGCTCTTAGGGCCACACCCCCGACGGGGGCTGCTTCCTCCCAGTTTCCATCTTTCTGCCGTCTTTCTGTACCCCCCTTCCTCGGTGGCTGAGCATCTTCAAAGACCTCCCTCCCCGTTTAACCCCACACCTCCCTCCTTGTCCAGAGTCCCAGTGACTTGGAAACTCCCTCCATGCTCACAGTCCAGGTACCAGAATCTTGTCTAAGGCTGGGATGGGGGCCACTTCAGAGTCTGTGGTTGGTGTCTAATAATCATGTGCAGGTAGGGTGTGATCGTGCTACCATTGCCTGAATACCTCAGGGAACTAACTGTATACTTCATTTGCTCAGTGACTCACACTACTCGATAAATACCTATTGAATGTGGGGACCAAGTATGTAGGGCCACCACCTCTAGCCTCCTTCTGACTGTTTCAGAGCTGCAAAAGCTGCCTGCCCCCAAGCATCTAATGAAAGTGGGGCTGTGGGCAAATGAGGGAGAGTCACCTGCCTCGCAAGGCCACAGCCTGGGGCTCACTGGCAGGGGGCGGGGAGAATGTAAGCCTATCTGTAACCCTGTCTTTGAACAGGCCCAGGCTCAAACTGTCACCAACAGAATGGGCTCTTGACCTTGCTCATTTGCCAGCTTTCCCTTCAGGATACAAAGCGAGACCCAGGTCCTCGAAGCCCTCGCTGAGCCACATAAGGCATCCATCCACCTGATGGGTCCTGGGAGACAGGTCTGTGGATGGACATCTCAGGGGGCAGGAAGGAAGTGGGGAAGGGGTCAAGCCAGAGAAAGGAAATGGTGCTGGGACAGCTAAAGGGAGAGGGAAAGACCTCTAAGGACGGACTAAGCTTGGTACCAGGCCCAAATGTGTGGGTGCTAGCACCGCTGGGTAGCTTACAGCCTGGGAGAATGCTATGGACCTCAAACCCTTATCTGTGAAAGGGACATCATCAGGGCTGCTATAAGATCTAGGTGGATGTAAGGGGCGTGTATCATCATCATTATTATTATTATTAAATCAGGAGGTGTTGGGCCCAAGGGGAAAATGATGAGTGATATATATTTAGAAGAAAGAACAGACCCTAGTCTGAGGAGACCCCACACTCACTCTCTCCTCGAACAATTCTCCATACCCAGGTTCCTTAAGCATTTCAATCCTGAAAAAAAATTCCTGGAAATTAACCAGCACATATCAGACATGGAAACTGCTCCCTTGCCCCCATCGAGGTCCAAGCAGCTCCTGGCATGGCCATCTGTCCCCCTCATGCCTGCATCATGCCCCCCACATTAGGATTATGAGCCAGGGCTCTCACAAGTTCTACCCAGTAGGCTGCTGAGATTAGGGCCCCTAGCTTGGCTGTCACACTAGTGGGAGAAGGGGTTCTGGCCTACGGCCCCTGCATGTATGAACCAGAATGGAGGAGGCCTGGGGGTGGCCACTGATGGATCCGCTAGAAAAAAAATCTAGCCAGCATGCTATCTAGGATATATAGGCTAACCTCTATGACACACACAGCATGGGTGTGGACACGTGCACACACACACACACGCACACGCACACACACACACACACACACACACACACGGTGGCCAAGTTCTTTCCTTGCCACGGCCTCTGTCACAGACACCCTCCATTTTCCCTGCAAAGACTGGCAGAGGGAAGTGAGGAAGAGAGGGTAACCAGGGCCCCCAAGAATGGCACTGCAAGCAACCAGGGGGTTGGCCAGTAGCTTAAGGGAAACGGGAATGGGGATCTGGACCTCCCAGTGGGCACGAATGGGCCTCTGTCCAACATTACCCAGAAATCAGGAAGTAGACACAGAATTGCGTTACCAGCACCTGGAGATGCAGACCGCGGCCCTGATCTGCTTCCCTCCTGGCCTGCCTACCACCCCCTGACACGGGACGCTTTGTTACTAGGGAAGAGCCAGGGAAGGTTTCTGTGGGCTGGCTGACTTCGGGGAGGGGGCATCTTTTCTTGTTTTGTTTTCTTGAACCCAGCTTCAAGGTTGGTGTGCAAGCATGCTGTCGAGCCCACCCATATGCCCGTGACCCCTGTGCACATCTCTCATCATGGCACCCAGACCCTGCTTCATAAACCCACCCTCCCCCTGACCCGGGACACACAGAGACACCTAACGAAAACAACAGTGATAATAACAATAATAATAGCTCCGTGCAGCAATGGTACTTTCACATGTGACTTTATTTAACATATATCCTCATGTGCACACACCACGTTCAGACCAGACCTAGTACATACGCGCTGAACCTCTACTACAACCGTGTTGCACGTACACGCCGGTGCACCCACTGCCGATGCCAGACTTGGCACACGCGTGGACGGCTACCACGCACAGAGCCAGCGAGTGCCTCCCAAGTGAACGCTCGGCGAGGGGCCCATGAACATCCAGACAAGGGAAGAACCAGCGTAAATACACGCGCCTACTCCCTCCTGCACACGTATTGCCCACAATGGGAGCCCCCCGTACCCAGCCCCCTGCTGAACACACATGTCGTGATTCTACACCTCTGGCTCCTCACTCTGCCAAGGTTCCCAAGCTCTGCACACAGTCAGTCCATCCGGAACACCTCTCGCAACGCACACAGGCCCTGTTATACACAGACACTGCCGCCATGGTCTGACTCCGTACACACCAGACCCCCACTGCGCAATGACGCTATATTCCCATGCCCTGGGGGAGGGGGCGAATTTCACCGACAAGATGGCAAGAGACTAAAACCTACTGAATTAAGCAGCTCATGGGGTCTTGCTCTAAACCCAGGACCTGCTCCCCAACTCCACAGGCCCCAAGAGCTAGGGGGAAAGTGGGGAGTGGTCAACAGGCCAGATGTTTTCTCTTAGGACCTTTTACCTGGGACTCAGAAGCTCTAGAGATCCTCGCAGATGGACCCCCCCCCCAATTTTCTCCCCTTTTCACTTCCCACTAGCCATCCATGTCATTTTCTTCTCTGTCCACACCCTTCTCTCTCAGTGGGGCTGAGTCCATAGCCATGAGCCCTCACTTAAGGTATTCCCCTCCCCCTCCAATGGCCCCAGTGAACATCCAGCGGGACTTCTCTAGGAAGCCAGGGGAAATAGGGGGTGGCGCTAGAACCCCAGGGCAGACCCAAGCCCCCAGCAGAGAAAAAAAGGCAGTAGAAACACATGGGGGTACGGAATCGGAATCGGGGTTAGGCTCTGCTGGGAACTCGGGAGATCCCTGTCTTTGCACAGACCCCCTCTCCCTGGCACTCTGTTCAAGGCCAATGCCACAAAAGTGATGAATAAATGAAACTGAGGGAGGGGACAGAAAGGACAGGGCAACAGAGAAAATGAGTGGCAGGGAGGAAGAATGAAAGAAAAGGGGAAAGGGGGAAGGGAAAAAAGAGAGAAAAAGAAAGGAAGCGGTGGGGAGAATGAAGAAAGAAAGAAAGAAAGAAAGAAAGAAAGAAAGAAAGAAAGAAAGAAAGAAAGAAAGAAAGAAAGAAAGAAAGAAAACTGAGTGGGGAGGAGAAAGCTTTTATTGAGAGGAAGAAGAGACAAACTGGAAAACAGGGAGAAAGAGAACCCGGTAAGGAGATGGAAAAAAAGCATCCGAGAAAGGACAGGAGAGGAAGAAAAGAGAAACAAGCTCAGAGGCAGGAGGAGGCCGCCAAAGGGGTTCCCCAAGTTACAGACTTTGCCCAGAGAGCTGAGGGGTGCATCCTAGCTCCCCAACATCACTCCCCAGCCCTGGAGCTCCGCTCCCACCTCTCCTCCTACCAGAAACGCCACCGCCTCTCCGCGCCCCATCCCAGCTGCTCCCTCTCCTATCTTCCACCCTGCCGGCAGTCCAGAGCACCCCGTTTCTTTCTCTTGCCCCTCATTTCCACCCCCAGCCCTTTCTGGTCCCCCGTGCCCTCTTACCTCTCCCCCCCATGCACCCTGCTTGCTTCGGAGCTTCAGACAGCATCAGCAACCAATATCCTCACACTAAACCGGCCCCCACACCCCCAGGAAAGGGGGGAAAAAAAAGCAGGCGGCACCACCACCAGCCCTGACCCCCTCTCGCCTCATTCTCTCCACAGTCGCCCCTTCCCCAAATGCGGGGTCAAAAATGGGGATCCCACCCAGCCCGGGGAGCCTCTCCAAAGCGCCGAGGCCAGCCGGGAGCGGATGCCACCTCGCCTCTTCTCTGCACTCGCTCCTTTTTTGTATACGATGGCCCCAGCTGCGATGTGTTTTATTTTCATCGTCTTTTTATTGGTATTATTTTTTTTCTCTTTTTCTTTATTTTTTGCCTGGGGCGGCAGCGACGATGCGACCACCGCCTGGTCTCCGTGGCCAGCTCCCGGCCGTCGGCTCTTTCTCTCTCCGCGCTGCTCTCGCCTCCCTCCTTTCTCTTCTCTGTCTCCGCTCGCTCCTCCGTCCTTTCGGCTCCGTCCTCAGTCACTGCGCTCTCTCTCTACTGCCTCCCGCTCCACGCCTCTCCTTTCCCCATCCTTCTTGCCCCTTCTCCCCTTTTTCTCTCCCTCTTCACCTCCTCTCCGTCCCCATTTCTTCTCATCCCTCCCCCCCCCCCCACACACCACCACCACGCTCGTCTCCTTTGGTTCCCTCGCCGCCACCGACAGCAAGCCATCCCCCTCGCCCCCAAATAATAAAAATACCCAGCCAGGGGCAAAGCCCCGACGCCGGGCGCCGGGAGGGAGGCGAGAGGGCCGGGGCCGCAGCGGCGGCGGGCAGCCGGAGCGCGGTGCGGAGCGAGCGGCGCCCGCCCGGCTCCCGCCCGGAGAGCTCTCTGCAATAGGCCGAGCCGGCTGCATTAAGCTTCTTGCAATCAATAAAGCGCGGGTCAGATTATGCAAAGCGCAGATATTAATATGCAAAGTTTTAAAGATTTTTAAATGGAAGGGCGAGCGCGGCGCGGGCGGGCGGGCAGGGGCTGCGAGGGGAGAGGGAGGAAGGGAGGGCGGGCGGGCGGGCGCGCAGGCGAGCTGGGGAGAGGAGGAGGCTGCCCGCCGCCCGCCCGCCCGCCCGCCCGCCCGGCTGCGCCGCGCCGCCTTGCCTTACCGCTGCTCCCATCGGTAGGCGCCGCTGTCTTCGCCATGCGCGTCAGCTGCACGGCTCCGAGGGGATGGCCGAGGAGGAGCCGCCGCCGCCAACGCTACCCCCGCTCCCGCTCCCGCTCCCGCGCCCGCTCGCTGCCTGCTGCTGGCGCTGCTCTGGCCGCTGCTCCTCGCCTGAGCTGCCGGCGCGAGCCCAGGCGCGCGCCATCCCCGGCTCCCACCTTGTCCCCATGGCAACCCCGGGCCCAAGGATGCTCAGAGAGAGAGCGCGAGCGAGAGAGCGAGGGGGGAGAGAGGGAGAGGGAGAGGGCGGGGAGCGCAGGGGACACGGAGGCAGGGAGAGGCCCGAGACCCACAGAGACACAGAGATACACAGAGACAGAGCGACTCAGAGATAAGCAGAGATAGGCTGAGACGGATAGAGACGCAGTGACAGAAAGAGGGGAGAGGGGCGGGGAGTAGAGGGGGACACCAAGACAAGGAGAAGCCCAGAGGAACACAGCGCAGAGACAGACAGAGACACAGAGACACAGAGACACAGAAAGAGACAGAGAGGAAAGGGAGAGGAGGGTGGGGAGCAGAGGGGGACTCAAAGGCAGGGAGAGACCCTGAGGCACAGAGACACCCACGGACAGAGAGACATCCAGAGACAGAGAGAAAAGGGAGAGGGAAGAGGACCAGGAGCACAGAAGACACAGAGGCAGGGAAAGACTCATAGAGACAAAGAGATGCCTAGAGACAGAGACACAGAGATACACAGAGACACACAGGAAACATAGATGCGGGGACAGAGAGAGAAGGGTAGGGAGCAGAGAAAGACTCAAAGGCAGAGAGAGGCCTCAAAGAGACCTCAAAGAGACACCAGAGACACAGAGACAGGGAGGAAAGGGAGACAGGAGAGACCGTAGTACAGGAAACATGGAGGCAGGGAGAGACTAACAGAGGCAGAGAGATGTCAGAGATACACAGAAACATATAAACACAGGCACAGTGCAGGGGGTGAGAAAGAGAGGTGGGGATCGGTAAATGGGGGCACGAAAGCAGAGAGGCACCAAGAATCACAGAGACACCCAGAGACAAAGCGATAAGGGGAAGAGGTCTATGCAGAGAGAAAAGAGATGAAGCGCCAGAAAGACAGCCACAGAGAAGCAGACACACAGACAGGAGATGGAATTATGTATCTCTATCTATAGATACAGAGACATAAAGAGAGAGAGTCAAAGAGATAGACGCAGAGATAAGAGACACAGACATGCAAGAATCAGAGATAGGAGAAAGAACTACACTCAGAGTTGGAGAGATACAGAGACAGGAAGACAGAGACAGAGAGACAGAGACAGAGAGATAGACATGAAGATAAGAGAGACATGCAGAATCAGGGAGTACGAAGAAAGAGCCATGGGGGGGGGGGAGCAAAGCCAGATAGACACACAAAGAGACCAAAAGATACAGAGACAAGGCAGAGAGAGACACACAGAGAGACAGAGGCAGACAAGAAGACAGATGATTAGTGAGAAGTAGACAGAGAAATAGACAGGGATTCTGAAAGAACCTAAGAAACAGAAGGAAAGAAAGAAAGAAATATACAGAGAGATACACAGAAGTCAAGATGGGAAGAGACAGAGACCATGAGAGACAGAAAGCAAAGACTGATTTTGAGGGTCTGAGCAGAGAAAGTGCTGAGCAGAGAAACACAGAGATACACAGAGAGACAGTGACAGAGAATGCAGGAGACAGAGAAGGAGACGAAGACAGACACCAGAAGAGGCTTTCTGGTGGACAGAGATCCATGGGGAGATACAAGACAGAGATAGTAAGAGATAAATGAAGAATCAGAAATTGAGACTAAAGATTTGGAAGAGGAAGGGGGACAAAGAGACAGAGTCTAGGGAAAGCATAAAGGGGCAGGCTGGGGTGAGAGCAGAGACCAGGAGAGTGACAAGTGGGTCTAGGGGAGCACCCAGGGGGAGAGAGCAGGTGGGGGGAAAGGAGAACAGCAGGGATAAGAAGGGGAGGGGAGGGAGGAGGGCAGTATCCGCTCAGTGAGCACCTCCCCTGTGCCAGGCACTGTAAGGCTGGGAGGGAGAGGAAGGAAAGGGGGGCTGAGGGGAAAGGGACCCTGGGCAAGAGAAGGTGTGCTCTGGGTCCGGGGAGGGTACGTGGCTCCCACCCCAAGTCAGAAGGGGGCACTGCGATGCGGGGAGGAGGATGGGGCTGCGAGTGGTACCCAGACTGACAGGGTTGGGGGAGGGGGGAGGAGGAGGAGCATCGCGCGTAGTCTCAGCTCAGCAGCCACAGCTGCCCAGCGCTTTGTTACCCTCCCTGCTGTCCCGCACAGACTGCGTGGGCACACGGGACCCTTGTGACATGTGTGTGAGAGAAACACAAGAATCACCAACTGCCCACGTGTACAGAGAAGGCTCCAGGGACCTACACTGCAAGCGCGGAACAGAAATAAATACAGGAAACACCTACCCCGCGGGCGTACAAAGTAAGTACACGGGACATGTGCAGCGCATAACAGACTCGGAACTACCTACTAACCCCTGTACTCGGCAGCCTCTTGGGACCCACACTGTGTGCACAACACAAATAAATGCAAGAAACACCTATCCCATGCGCATACAAAGTAGGTACAGGGACTTTGGCAGCACGTGCATAAGAGACGTGGAACCACTTAATACCCCCTATACAGAGCAGGGCCCCAGACCCCACGTTGCTTGTGCACAATACAAATAAACACAGGAATCACCTGCCCCACGTGCACACAAGCTAGGCACACAAGACCTATAGGCCATGAACATAAGGGACACAGAATCACATAACAAGCAACTTCCCGGGACCCATCCTGTGTGTGCACAACGCAAATAAATGCAGGAAGTACGCTATGGCTCGTGCCTATAAAGTAGGCGCACACCTCACTGACCTCCCTGGTATGAACATGATAGACACCCAAAAGTAGGTTCTGGGGACCCACAGGCTGCATATAACCCACGGAAATAAAATAAATACCCACCCTGTTCACATACAAAGGCACACGGGTCCCACTAATAAGGAGGGAACTCAAAAGGGGTGTGTGTGATGACAACACAAGAATGGCCCACCCTGGAAGGATCCAGAAGGAACGGTGGGCCCTGCCATGAGTATACCCAACAGACTCCCAAGCACCCCATCGTGTGTGTGCACAGACAGGGGCACTGCAGACACCCCGATGCCTGTTAGAAGGGAAGCTCTGGCCAGGACTAGGGCCAAGGATATCCTGTTCTCTACCTCTCCCCCAGCACCTAAAAGGACACACACATGGTGGGAGCTCCTCCCTCCCAAGAATGTGATAATTATGTGGATGATAAGTACACACTAAGCACTCAAGCACCAAAGCTAATGCTCCAAAAATGTTGATCTGATACATGCAAAGCCCTCATCGAATGCTTACTGGACAGTGGGCTGAGCGGTGATGGTCTGCTGCCTACATAGGAAAGGTGCCTTTTAATGATCCAGGGTGTCCATACGAAGCACAAGCTGACACCGCTCACATCCCGCAGGCACGTCCAGCAGGAGTCTCAAGCGAGCCGTGGCGGCAAGTTCCCCTAACTGCTCCGAGGGCTCCACCAGGTCCTGAGTCAGGACCCCGTGAGGGTTGCGGCAGCCACCAGGCGCACACAAAGATGCACACGGTACGCTGCTCACAACACGGGGAAACTGTGTGCTCCCCCTGCTTCTGAAGGAGCCCCGAATCCAGAAGCACTGGATTCCTCTGAAGAGTGCGCGCACATGTGAGCCTGATGGAGGCTGGGTCTGGGGAGGGGTGTGCAACTCTTCCCATGCTAGAGAACTTGTGTGCTTAGCTCTTCAGAAATGTGTGTGTGGGGCGCCTGGGTGGCTCAGTCGGTTAAGCGGCCGACTTCAGCTCAGGTCACGATCTCGCGGTCCGTGAGTTCGAGCCCCGCGTCGGGCTCTGGGCTGATGGCTCAGAGCCTGGAGCCTGCTTCCGATTCTGTGTCTCCCTCTCTCTCTGCCCCTCCCCCGTTCATGCTCTGTCTCTGTCTCAAAAATAAATAAAACGTTAAAAAAATAAAATAAAATAAAATAAAATAAAAAAGAAATGTGTGTGTAAGCATAACAGTACCTGGTGTGTGCTAAGTGCAATGTACTGTAAGCTGTGGATAAATTGTGTGTGTGCATCTATCTGAACACACGTCTAGATGGATACACGTGCTCACTAATGCAACGCGTCTGTCTGCTCACCCGCGGCCAACAATCTGTGTAAGTGTGCGGGTGTGGGCATCGTTGTGTCTGGGTCCCCAGTCTTCTGTCTCCCTTACAACCTGAGGATAAAGGGTGTAAGATAAGGGAAATAGAGGCACACAGAGGGGAAGGAGGAGGGAAGTGGCACAGGAAGAGGGGAAGAGGAAAAGAACCAGCACGTGAATGGGGCCTCGAGAAGGAGGAAAGAGGCTCCAAGGAAGAAGCAGTGGGAGAGGATAGGTGAGGAAGGAGGAGCACAGGGAAGGAGGAGAATGGGCTGGGAGAAAGGAGGGAGGCTGGCAGAAGGAGAAAGGGAGGCGAATGGGACCCACTGGAGAATGCAAGAAGAATACAGAGGAAGGTGACAAGAAAAGGAAGGGGCCTGGGAATGGAAGGAGGGAGGCGGGGGAAGGAAATAAGAGAGATAGAGGTTTTTCTGGTCTGTACAAAATTTAGAGATTCCCCCAAGGGCCTCCCACGGGCAGGTGTCTAAGTGGGGGATGAAGGAGAGTGGCAGAAAGCAGAGGAGAAAAGGAAAGAGAAACCATAATGTAGCTCCCCAGCATGGAACAGCCAGTTGCCACCAGCATCCTAAAAAGGTCTCGAGAGAGGGGTTCCTGAGGCCCAGAGAAAGAGGTACACAGAACAGGCCAGGACTGGCATAGAGGCCTCTGAGGGGGTGTGTCCTGGAGAAGGTGGGAGGAGAGCCGAGGGACCGGGGGCTCAACAGAGCCTCAACAGAGACTTCCAAAGGCCAGAAGGAGGCTGGAGTGGGCTGGAGAGGGGGGTGCAGAGGGTCAGGTGGAGGGACGAAGCTTAGCAAGGGGTGGAAGAGCAAGGACTTGTGGACTGGAAACGGCCAGGGCAAATGGAGGAGCAGCTGGAAGGCACCGTGAAGGCCATGGGCACCTGGCCAATGAGCCCGGTGTGATGCACATCCGAGGTTGAGAGGCTCCCCTAGGTGGTCTCCCCCAGAGCATTCGGTTCAGTTCCATTTAAGAAAGCATCTACCAAGTGCTAGTATGGGCTAGGACTGTGTTGTGAGCCGAAGACACAAAGGTGACCCGAGGCACAACTCTGCCTTCACAGAGACCTTGTCTGAGGGTAGGGGTGGGGGCGGGAAACAGACAATAAATCTTCAGCTATTGATAGCTGCAGAGTGAGCCCCAGAGCAAAGTGAGAGAAGCTGGACACAGAAGACTACATAATGTAGGATCTCATTTATATGAAATTCTGCCCAGACCAAAACTACAGCGACCAAAAAGCAGATCAGTGGTTGGAAGTGCTGAGAGTAGGAGGGGGCTCGTGGGGTAATGGATAGGTTTTGCATCGTGGTTGTGGTGGTGGTTACATGACTGTGTGTGTGTGTGTGTGTGTGTGTGTGTGTGTGTGTGTGTACTCACAATACACTCAAAACTCATGAATGCTATATTTACGTTGTACTGCAATAGGGGCGCCTGGCTGGCTCAATCTGACTCTTGATCTCGGAGTTGTGAGTTCAAACCCCACACTGGGAGTAGAGATACTTAATATACTTAATATACTTAAAAATAAATGCAATAGATTGGGTGCCTGTGTGGTTCAGTCAGTTAAGTGTAGGACTTTGGCTCAGGTCATGATCTCATGGTTTGTGAGTTCCAGCCTCCCATCGGGCTCTGTGCTGACAGCTTGGAGTTGGCTTCAGATCCTGTGTCTCCCTCTCTCTCTCTGCCCCTCCCCTGCTCATGCTCTGTCTTCCTCTCTCGCTCAAAAATAAATAAACATTAAACATTTTTAAATCAATCAATCAATACAATAGGGGCCCCTGGGTGGCTCAGTTGGTTGAGTGTCCAACTTCGACTCAGGTCATGATCTCACAGCTTGTGGGTTTGAGCCCCACATCAGGCTCTGCACTGATAGCTCACAGCCTGGAGCCTGCTTCGGATTCTGTGTGTGTCTCTCTCTCTCTGCCCCTCCCCTGCTCATACTCTATTGTACTCTCGTACCCTATTGTAAATAAATACAATAGGGGCGCCTGGGTAGCTCAGTCTGTTAAGCATCTGACTCTCGATTTCAGCTCAGGTCATGATCTCATGGTTCATGAGTTTGAGTCCTGCATTAGGCTCTGCAGGATTTTCTCTCTCCCTCCCTCTCTGCCCCTCTCCCATATTCTCTCTCTCCCTCTCAAAATAAACAAGTAAATAAACTTAAAAAATAAATACAATATTAAGTATAAAAGATTACACTGCAATAAAGCTGATCAAAAATAAATACACAAATAAGCAATTATAAGCCAGAACATTAAGACTCATAATAAGGGGGCACCTGAGTGGCTCAGTTGGTTAAGTGTCTGATTTTTGATTTCCACTCAGGTCATGATCTTGCGGTCCTCAAGATCAAGCCCTGTGTTGGGCTCTGTGCTGACAGTGTGGAGCCAGCTTGGGATTCTCTCTCTCTGCCCCTCCCCTGCTCGCACACACACTCTCTCTCTCTCTCAAAATAAATGAATAAATGTTTTAAAAAAAAAACTCACTAAGGAAAACTGAGTACTCTGTAGGAGCCAAGAGGAGGTAGAGGGGGCAGTGAGAGAGGGCTTCCAGGAGGAAGTGATGCCTGAGATAAGACCTGAAGGATGGGAGAGAGAGGTGAGACATTTCCATGGAGGAGAGTCGTTCACATGGAAGCAGGTGAGAACAAGAAAAGTTCAGTATGTCTTTTTTTTTTTCTTGAGAGAGACAGAGAGAGAGAGAGAGAGAGAGAGAGAGAGAGAGAGAGAGAGGATCCCAAGCAGGCTCCATGTTCAATGCAGGGCTCAATCCCATGATCCTGGGATCATGACCTGAGCTGAAATCAAAAGTTGGACAGTCAACTGACTGAGCCACTCAGGTGCCCCTGTCTTTTTTTTTTAAGATTTTATAATTAAGCAATCTCTATATCCAATGCGAGGCTCAAACTGACAACCCCCAGATCAAGAGTTGCATGCTGCACCAACTGAACCAGCCAGATGCCCCAAAAGTTCTGTATGTCTTGAGCACAGAATGAAAATTGGGGCTAATGAGAGTAGAGAAAGTCAAGGTCCAAAATATAAACCCCACAACTGCTGGGAGTACCATGTTGGATAAGTACCCCCTACACCCCTAAAGGCCCACAAGAGGGAAACTGTAAGATGGGACGGGGAATTGTGAATCTGTCCCTCTACCCTACAAAAAGGACTTCCTTCCCCTGCCCTTCCAGAACTTCTTCCCTACTCCCTTCACATCGGGATGTCTCTCCTGCTAGAAAACAGCGTCTGCAAAGGGCCAACCCCCCTAATTCCTTCCACAGCCCACATCTACCAGCAATCTTGCAGGTCACAGTAAATCCTTCCAACCTGGATTCCGTGTGGCCACTGCCCCCTGGTGGCTAGAGCCATGCATTACTGAGGATGAAGGGACAATCCCAAAGCCAGGCCTAGACTCTGTCCCTCCAGAGCCCAGTCCAGGCCACTCCCATCACTGTCCCCTTCTCATACTGCCTCCTTCTTGCTAAATCAAGCAGATGTTTTTCAGTCCTATGTGACTTGCCTTCTCTGCAGCACACGGGCACAACCATCTTTGAAAAATCCTCTTTTCATCTAAGAAAGCTCACTCTCTTGGTTCTCCTGCTCTGTCTCTGCTCAGGCAGGGTGAATTTTCCCCTTCCACAACTGCCTTCTCTAAGCTGGTAACCCCAAATTTTTCTCCATCCTATCCCTGTCTCCTAAGTTTCAGAACCAGATATCCAGCCACCTCCTGGAGGTCCCAAAGTCACCTCAGAATCAAAATGTCCAACCTGAACACCCTGCCTTCCCCACCATGCTCCACCCCCACCCTGATATGGGTTTCCTCTCTCCATACTGGCACCTCCATCCACCCTGGCAATCAAGTCAGAAAAACGGCCCCCAGCCTTGACAGCCAATTTGTCACGTTCACCTCCAAGTCAAAGTCCCATCCAGTTCATTTACCTTTTTTTAAAAAAAAAATGTTTATTTATGTTTGAGAGAGACAGACAGAGCATGACCAGGGGAGGGGCAGAGAGAGAGGGAGACACAGAATCTGAAACAGGCTCCAGGCCCTGAGCTGTCAGCACAAAGCCCGACACGGGACTCGAACTCACAGACCGTGAGATCACGCTCTGAGCCAAAGTCAGCCACTTAACCGATTGAGCCACCCAGGTGCCCCCATTCATCTTCTTAATATTAAGATGAGCCATATAAAACTTGCCAATAGTCAACTGGCTTTTTCTTACAAAACAACAGTTTCACAAAATTCAACCTATTTCTCAAATCTGTCCCCTCTTCTCTTCCAGTGATCCCTGCCTCCAGGCCCTCATTCAGGCCTCCACACCTCCTTCTCGGCCTGATGACCTGCTTCCTACCTGGTCTCCCAGCCTCCAGAGCTGCCCTTTCTAGTCCATCCTCCACACTGGCCACCGGGGTGATCTTTCTACAACATGGCTTTGATGAAATCACTCCCTGCTTCAAACTCTTTCAGGGCTCCCCATTGCCAACAGGATGAAAGCCAAAACCTTCCTTAACCAGTTTTTCAGGCCTTTCCCAGTATCTGGCTCCCCTCCTGCTTCAGTCAGCACCCACTACACACCATATACTCCAACCACACCAGACCACCATGACTTCCTAGAATTGGCTTCCTCTGACCTCCTACCCTTTGCACATGCAGTTCCCTATAACTGGAATATCCTTCTCACTCTTCTCCCCCTGGATAACTTCCATTTGACTTCAGGAACCATTTCATAGGGGGTGCCTAGCTGGCTCAGTTGGTAGAGCCCGTGACTCTTGATCTCTGAGTCCAAGCCCCACATCGGGTATAGAAATTACTTTAAAAAATAAAGCGTTTTTGGGGCAACTAGGTGGCTCAGGCAGTTAAGCAACTGACTCTTGATCTCAGCTTAAGTCTTGATCTCAGTGTCATGAGTTTGAGCCCCATGTTGGGCTCTGCGCTGGGCATGAAGCCTACTTGAAATAAAGTTGTTGTTTTTTTTTTTTTAAGAAGAAGAACCATTTCGTATATCCTAGGCTATCATAAATCTCCAGTTTATACATTCATGCATTTATTTTTTTTTTAACGTTTATTTATTTTTGAGACAGAGAGAGACAGAGCATGAACGGGGGAGGGTCAGAGAGAGGGAGACACAGAATCTGAAACAGGCTCCAGGTTCTGAGCTGTCAGCACAGAGCCCGACGCAGGGCTCGAACTCACGGACCGCGAGATCATGACCTGAGCTGAAGTCGGCTGCTTAACCGGCTGAGCCACCCAGGCGCCCCTACATTCATGCATTTAATATGCAGAGCTGGAGTACCCATATAAGTGCGGCCTCTATGGAAGGTGCTGGGGATTCCAAGAGGGAGAGAATACAATTCCTGCCCTCAAGAGCTCAGGGCCTAGTAGGAGAGACAAGCATATCAATAAATCAAAACACATGATGTGCTGGGACACACCAGCCTGGAGAAATTTTCTTAAGTTTTAAAGGGGAAGTAATGCTCCTGAAGTTGGAGGGGCATTAAAATCAGAGAGGACAGTATGAACAAAAGCATGGGTGTGAGGAAGAGGAGGTTGTGGGCAGGCAGGCAGTGAGGTTGCTAACGTAAAAACTGTGACAGAAAGATGCTGCTGGAAAGGCTGGATGGTACCCTACCATTAAGCATCTTTTGATCTCAGAGGCCATGGGGGTTTTCATCAAGGACAGCTCTGTGTTTCTGAGAGGATGCATGTGAGGGGACAAGAGTAGAGGCAAGGAAAACCAGGAAGCTGTTGCAATAACGGAAGCCAGAGGTGGTAAAGGCTGATATTGTGACATTGTTACCAGCAACACAGAGCAGGTGACGGGTTTGAAAAACCTTGAGGTAGATCAAGTCAGCAAGGCTTTACATTTGGATATGAGGGTGAAGGAGAGGGTGGTGTTAAGGATGGTGGCCGTGTTTCTCAACCGGATGACTGGGTGGATGATGAAGTTGCCATTCACTGAGATAGGAGAAAATACAAGGAGGCAGAGAACTTATTCAAAGAGGTTCTTTTCTTACGTCTAAGGTGCCCATGGGACGTGCGCTGGGTCCAGTGGTCTATACCAGTTCTGCAGTCGATATTAGGATATTTTCAAGTGCAGAATATTCATGGAGAGAATCTAGGCTGAAGGTCTGGACATCATCAGCATACTCGTGATAGCTAAACCCATGTGGGTGGATGATGTCTCTCAGGAAGGACATGTGGAATGAGAAGAGCTATGGGCCAAGAAAGGAGCCAGGGGAGAGTCACATTTCAAAGATGTGTAGCAGAGGAGGAGTCCCTATATGGACCGGAGAAGAAGCTGTCAGGGAGAGAGAAGAACCACGAATATGCCACGTCATAGAAGCTGTGATAGCAGCCTCAAAGAGGCACCCAGTGACCCCTGCCTCCTGGTAATCAAGCCTTTGTATAATCCCCTCCCCGTGAGTGTGGGTTGGACCTAGTGACTCATTTCTAATGAACAGAATATGGCAGAAGTGATGGGTTATCACTTCCAAGATTAGGTTATAAAAAGACCACAAGTTCTGTGCATGCTTGCACATCTTTTTCCCCTTCTCTCCTCTCTCTCTCTCCTTCCCTTCCCTGATCCCTCGGTTGGATCACCCACCCGGAGGGGAAACTATGGCATGCTATCCGCCCCACACACAACCCGAGCCTTCAGACGAGATCACAACCCCTCAGCTAAGCCGCTCGTGGAGTCCTGACCCACAGAAACTATGAGATAATAAATGTTTGTTGTTCTGCAATGCTGTCTTACAGGTTGATTTGTTGTGCAGAAGCCGAGGGAAGAAAGCTTTTCAAGAGAGAGGTACTGGTCAATGGAGTCAAACACTGCAGATAAAGACTGAAAAACGTCCTTGGATTTGGCAAGAGAATGTCACTAACAAGTTCAGTGCAAATGGTTTCAGTGAGTTGAGGCTCAAGTGGGAGATGAAGGCTGGGGCTGGTGAGCAAAAGCAGGATGTCACAGACATCCACTGTTTCTACCTGTCCAGCATCCATTTCCCCCTCATCCATGACAGCTCCCTGATTTTTCTCTGAGTAACCACCCATGGCCTACCAGATCCGATTCCATGAGACTGTCCGTCAGGGTGCCCAGCTGTCCACAGGCCAAGGGGAGGCCATGTGATTCAAGCTGCACCAATCAGAGGCTGTCCCCTGGAATTTGAATCATGAGCTTACGTGACCTGACGCTGGATCCTGGTTGGAGGCTGATTCATGCAGCATCCAGGGCCCTGAGGAAACGGTGATTCCTTCCTGCCATCTCGATCGCTGCCACAGCCCTGATTCGAGTCCCTTCCGAAGCGAGGCTCTGCAGTCTCTCCTCCCTCATGTGTGCTTGCCACCGTCATTTCCTTCTAATCCATTCCTTGCTTGCTTATAGTTCGCATGAGTCAGTCTCTGTTGCTTGCAGCCAAAGAACCCTAACTCATACGTGTTCTCTCAAGAATGTCGGATGGGATGAGGAGGGGGAAAAAGGACAGGCACTGGAGGTAGAGGCTTTTTGTTAGTTTTTAAGGCGGCAGAAACTTGGACATATTTATAGGCTAAGAGGGAGGAGAGAGAAGGAAGGGCAGTCGAAACAGAAGGGAAAAATGACGGAGTAATACCCTGGGAGTCATGACGGCTGGGTGATGCACAGGTGAAGCTGGGCTGGAACACAGCCTGGAGAAGTGAAGTAAATCTGGGTGTGGATACCTATAGGTTTGAATAGGAAGCTGAAGGAAATGACAACTGATTTGCCTTCATTGTATTTATTGAGACAGGAAGGGTAGGGTCAGGGGATACTCATGGGAGAGTGGTGACTGACAGAGAGGCTGACCAAGATTTGGACTGGCACCCATATGCACTACTTTGCCACCATCCTTCTCTGAACCAGTATCAATCGCCTGGACCAAGGCTGGGGCTCTGCTGCTAGATGAGGCAGGAGGCCAAGGTGTAAGGCAATCCAGAGTGTGCTGGTCATTTGCCCTTCCAGGTCCACTCTCCACCCTTCTCTACCCACATGGACAACATCACCTGGGCTCCCCTGCCCCCTGACATCTAACTGGGTCCTCCATAGAAGCACCGGCAGGATGTTAGAGTGGGAGAAGAAAGCATCATTCTGGATATTTCTTCTCCTGCTCCCAGATCTGTCAGTACCGTTGTTTCTGGCAGTGGCTGTACCTTCCACAACTTCAGCACCTCTCGGGCATGTTCCATGGCTCTCACCGGGCTCCGGTAATACCATTTCCTTTCCTTACCCCTGCAGACCTAAGGGTGGTGACAGCTTCCTGCTGCTTTCTCCTCCCTTGTTGGTTCCCTCAACCCTGCCCACACCTCTGCAAATAGTTCCTTCATTAAATTATCTTCAAAATCCCAGCTGTGATGCCCTCTGTTTCCTGCTGGGACCCTGACTGTTAGAGAGCTGGTGAGAGAGATCAGATAGTCTAATCTGAGGCTCTGGCTGGGCAGGGAAGGGAGAGAAACCAGGAGGGGTCTGGCCAGCTGGCACCAAACAGAGGGATCAGGGGAGAGGAGCTGTTTGTGAGTTAATGCTGCCGGTGTGATGGCAGAGGGGGCCTGTGGGCCTGGAAGGCAGGTGCTGGGATCAGACTGCAAGATCCTGGATTCTGAGCATGGAAAACAGTACCAGGTGGTGGTTAAAACCAGGCTTTTTGTTTTCTTTTGTTTTAATATAATGTATTGTCAAACTGGCTTACATACAAGACCCAGTGCTCATCCCAACAAGTGCCCTCCTCGATGCCCATCACCCATCTCCCCCATCCAACCTGTTTGGTTTCGTTTTAAAGATACTATTTTTTTAAGTAATCCCCACACCCAACGTGGGGCTTCAACTTACAACCCTGAGATCAAGAGTCACATGCTCTACCAACTGAGCTAGTCAGACACCCCTAAAACCAGGGCCTTTAAATTTGGGACCCAGAGTGTCCTGTGTTAGCATCCCAGCCCTATGTGTCAGCCAGGGAAGTGACTTCACCTTCCTGAGTGTGTATCCTTACCTTTAAAATGAGGCTACTAATACCAACCTTACAGGTTTTTGTGAGGGGTAAGCACGTGTAAACCACTTGGCACCAGGCCTGGCATGTGGGATAAGTGCTCAGCAAATGTTCACTATGCGCACTGCACTTCTAAGTAGTGACTAAGTCCAAGGTGTGGTCACGGGAGTGAATGGCTGGAGTGGGATCGAGGTCAGCAGAGATGAGGTGGAAAGAGATCAAGAGGCTGGAAGGATGGGTCATCACGGGAAGGATAAGTATCCCAGCAGGATGGTGGCATGGGTAGAGATACAGTCTACGAGGCGGTGTTAGAGTCTTCAGGAATGAGGGCAAGTGACCAGAGAGCCAAGAGATGTCAATGAGGAAGTGGCACAGAGGATGGTAGAAGGCATAAGCCTCTAGGAAGCCCAAGTTCTGTGAAGCCAGATTAGAGTCAGTGTCTGCCACGCCTAAGCTCCCATAGCCCCTTGTATGTCCCTTTGAGATGTCCCAGTGATCATATCCGCCACGAAGCCAGAGCTTGTCAACGGAGGCAATGGATCTGACCCATCCTGTAGTAGCTAGAACAGAAGTATACACTGGTAAATGACTGTTGAATGACTGGGGAGGTCTGGAAAGGAACAGAGTCCTGGGTGACATTTAGTAAAGTGGCAGGGCCAGGAGGTCGAGGGAGATGCTAACACCCAGGACTCTCTGGGTCCCAAGTTTAAAAGCCTTGGTTTTAACCACAACCCAGTATTGTTTTCCATGCTCAGAATCCAGGATCTTGCAGTCTGATCCCAGAACCTGCCTTCCAGGCCCACAGGCCCCCTCTGCCATCACACCGGCAGCATTAACTCACAGAGAGCTCCACTCCCCTGATCCTCTGTTTTGTTTGGTGCCAGCTGGCCAGACCCCTCCTGGTTTCTCTCCCTTCTTTGCCCAGCCAGAGCCTCATATGACCATCTTATTCGACTTTGTTCCATTCATTTCTCTGCAGTCTCTTTTAATAACCTAGTGCCTTACAAAAGACCTCTTATTCAATTTAAACACATGTTTCCTGGAGCGCCTGGGTGGCTCAGTCGGTTGAGCATCCGACTTCACCTCAGGTCATGATCTCGCAGTCCATGAGTTTGAGCCCCGCGTCGGGCTCTGTGCTGACAGCTCGGAGCCTGGAGCCTGTTTCGGATTCTGTGTCTCCTTCTCTCTCTGACCCTTCCCCATTCATGCTCTGTCTCTCTCTGTCTCAAAAATAAATAAACGTTAAAAAAAATTTATAAAAACAAAACACGTGTTCCCTGAGATCTCATACGTGCTATTTCACCTATCTGGAATACCCTTGCCCATTCTATCCACCTAAAGACTCCCTACTCCTCATTCAAGAATGAGCAGAAATTAGCCATCAAGGGGAAGAAAAAGAAACCACAATGACACCACACTGTTCATCAGATTTGCAAAATTAAAGTGTCTGACAGTACCAAGTGTTGGCGAGGATGAGTAAAGAGAGGATGCAAAGACAGGGGTGCCTGGGTGGCTCAGTCAGTTAAGCATCAAACTCAATTTCAGATCAGGTCATGATCTCACAGTTCATGAGATCAAGCCCTACATCAGGCTCTGCACTGACAATACAGAGCCTGCCTGGGATTCTCTCTCTCTCTCTCAAAATAAACTTTAAAAAAGAGAGAGACGATGCAAAGAGAACTCTCATTCAGTGCTGGTGGGAGAGTAAACTGGCACAAACACTTTAGAAAAATAGTTTGGTGATATGGTAGGCTGCAAAATGTCCCCAAAAGGTATCCACAGCTTAATCCCTGGAATCTGTGATTGTTGTATGTGGCAAAAAGACTGCGGATGTGGTTAAGTAAGGACTTTGAGATGAAGAGTTACCCTGGATTATTTGGCTGGTCCTTAAATCCCATCATATGTATCCTTATAAGAGGGAGGTCATGGGAGATGTGTCACAGACAGAAGAAGAGGCAATGTGACCACAGAGGCAGAGATTGGAGCGATGTGGCCACAAGCCAAGGGATACTGGCAGCCACCAGAAGTTGGAAGAGGCAAAAAGCAAACTCCTCCCTAGAGTCTCTGGAGAGAGTATGGGTCTGCTAACACCTTGACTTCAGTCCAGTGAAAATGATTTTAGACCTTGGGCCTCCAGAACTAGAGAGAATACATTTCTGTTGTATTAAGCCACCAAATGTGTGGCAATTTATTACATCAGCCGTAGGAAACTCATACAAGCAGGATCTACCAAACCTGAACATACCCATGTCCAGCAATTCCACTTGCAGTCATACCCCTACAGAAACGTAAGCATTTGTTCACCAAAAACCATGCACATGAATGTTCACAGCAGTATTATTCATAACAGCCCCAAACTGGAAATAACCTGAATGTCCATCAACAGTGCAACGCATGAAGTACTTATTTGTGGGATGTTCATAAAAACTGAACCAACTACGAACACGTGGAAGAACTTCACAAACAACACTGAGCAAAAGAAATCAGACAAGACAGAAGACATACTGTATACGATTCCATTTTATAGCAAGTGCAAGAAGAGAGAAAGTTAACTACATCGCTGAGTGACATAAAACTAGCAAAAAAAAAAAAAACCGGCAAGGAATTATGACTGTAAAACCCACGATAGTGTTCCCAGCTGGGGGAAGTAGGGGGTTGTGATCAGGAGGCAGCACATGACAGCAGGGGGCTGGAGGCGGGGGGGGGGGGGGGGGGGGGGGGCGGCTGCTGGGGTGCTGGCAATGTATTTCTCAGTGTAAGAGGCGCAGGTGTTGTACAACTTCCTAACACCACCCACCTGTTGTATGTACTTTTCGGAATGTTATCTTTCACAGTTGAAATGTATCGTGGTGGTGGTGGTCATTTTTAATAGAACGAGCCGGGGTCCAATCCATGAAGCCTTCCTGAGGCCCTCCACTCAGGGCCCTCTGGGCTCCCCCAGCCTCTGCTGCTCATTCGGTCACTGCCCGCTCTGGGTGACCAGAGCTTGTCCACCCCCAACAGAACAGGAGCTCCCCGGGGCCACCACCCCGCCAGAGCGTTGTCAGGGGCCCCGGCAGAGGCCGGCGCAGGGCCGGGGACACGCGCGCCACCACGCCCCAGACACACGGGGCCCGCCTCACATTACCAGCTTCCACTGTAATTGTACTGTAATTGACATCGGCCGCCAGCCTGGGCGGGAAGGAGGGGGAGGGGCAGATGGCAGCTGTGAAAATGAAGGGGCGTCTGACTCTGCACAGCCACTTACCTCTGACTGTGTCCATCTGTCTCTCTACATCCCATTCAGGAATGTTCCCTAAAGGCCTTCACAGGGCCTGTTCTCTCTGCTGGAACGCTAACTCTCTGTCATTCGGTGGAACTCCTATTCATCCTTCATGAGCCAGCTCCAGGCTCCTCTCGTCTGTGAAACCATGGACTACCTTCCTCTGAGCTCCCACAGGCCCCTATTTCTCCTGGTCGCAGCCTGTCCGTGCCCTGCCCCACGGAATCTTTCTCCACTCCTGAAGCTCTTTGATCTCCCTGGGTTGTCTTTATGGCCTGGGTCTGACTCACTTCTGGGCCTCAAGGGTGTGTCGGTCACCACCGGTGCCCGGCGCTGGCTCTGGCAAGTCCAGGCGAGCTCCACAGAGGACGCGCTTTGAGAGGCTCCGGAGGCGCGAGACAGCTCAAGGTTCCCGCCACCGCCGGCTCCTAGCATGCACTGCGCCTGCGCGGGCTCCAGCGGCCTCGCGGTTAGGCGTCCCTACCTCGGGCACGCGCGTGCCAGCGAAGGAGGCGGACCTCCGGCTGACGTGGATGGAGTGGGAGGGGCCTGAAGACTAGGGATGGGCGGAGCATGGGCAGGGCCTGTGCCGCGGAACTGACGCGTGGACTGGGCCCGAATCTCTTCCAGCTAGGAGGCGGGGTCCATCATTCATAAGGGGCGGAGACACACGCTTCAAAGCCTGATGGAGAGGCACACCGCGATTTGGCGCAGCAGAGGCAGGACCAGCAGCAGCTTCCACTCCCAAGTACGGAAAGCCCCAAATACCGGAGAACCTACTCCCGCCCAGACCAAGGAGGGTCCCCGAACCGGAGGGAAGGGGTGTGGAAATCCCCCCATCTGTCTCCCCAACCTGCCGTCCACTAGAGGAAAGACGCTCTGGAGCACAGTTGTTTTCTATCCTCTAGGCGAGGCACTTCCCCTCTCTGAAGCCCGTCTTCTGTCAAAAATGGGGGTAAAGGGGTGCCTGGGAGGCTCAGTCGGTTGAGCGTCAGAATTCAGCTCAGATGATTTCACGGTTCATGATGATTTCAAGCCCCGCATGGAGAAGGGGGGCGCTGCTGTCAGCCCAGAACCCACTTAGGATCCCATCCCCCCTCTCTGCCCCTCCGCTACTCACACTCTCAAAAAGTTTTTTTTTTTTAAATGGGGATAATAGAACTTGAGTGGGTGTCCAGCAGACCTAAGCTCCCTCTCAGAGAGGGTAGATGTATGACAGTCTGAAGTCACATAGCCACTAGCTAGACCAGGTCTTGACTCCTGGACAGGACTCAACTCCTAGACTTGCCACTCTGCTCCTACACACCAACGGAGGCCAGGGGTCCAGGTTCCCAAATGTTAACAGGAGCCCCCCACCCCCCATGAAATGTTAGCAGTCCCGGCCCAACCCCTCTCACCCCACCCTCAGCCCTGGTTCCCTTCCCACGCAGTAAGGAAAACATGGGGTATTAAGAAACCTGAGTTCCTAAGCCCTTAAACAAGGGGTGGGGAAAGAACAGGAGGCCACAACCTCCTGTAGCCACAGCAGCAGGAAGAAGTGTTGGGCCTCAGGAGGAAGCATGCAGGTCCAGATTTAGGAGAGGACTGTTCAGAAGGCATGAGGCGCCATCTGGACAGGGATTCCAGGCAGAGAACTGTGGCTCATGATCCACTCGCTTTCTAAAGCTTTGGGCTAGATATCTAGCCCACCTCAGTGAATAAAATTAACACTGGTTAGTACTCCCAGGAACATCCAAGGGCCAAGCATGTGCAAACGGGGTTGAGAGAGGTATGACCCCAAGGCAGTATTTCCTTTGACACATGAGGAAACTGAGGCCCAGAGAGGCAGGCAAGCCTCTGGCAGCAGCGGCAGATGACACTCCGGCCTCCTGCCCTTCCTCTAGCCTGATACTGGGCCAGGAACTCCAGGATGGGTACTGGGCCCAGGACGTCATCAGCTCCTTCCTCCAGCCTGTAAAGAAAGAGTCCTAGGGAGTCTCGATGCCCACCCTAAGCCCCAGTCCAGGGCAGTTTTATTGGCGCCATTTATAAAAGGCCTTTCCCATCAGCCCCAAGCCTCTGCCTTCCCTTTCTGAGAAGGAAGTTGGGTTTCTGATCCTGGCCCCATAGGCAACAACACACTTGGTCTAATGCTGCTGCACTGTGGTGTGACATGCACTGCGGTGTGACACGCTGGGTGCAGGTCCATGTCCAAGTCTGCACGTCCAACTCTGGGGGGGCAGGAGGATGTGGAGCCAGGTCTGTGTATGGAAGCTGGGCAGAGCCCTGGCCGGCTGTGGAGATGTGAGGGCAAGGTGAGCAGGCCCCATGTGCACCCTAGCCCCAGGGCCCAGCGGTGCTGGAGTCCAGGGTTGGGGGCAGTAAAATCAGAGATCCTGAGAGAGAAGCCCTGAGGCCAAAGACATGTGTGGAGCAGGCCAGGGCAGCCAGGGGAAATTCCAGAGGGGGCAGTGTGCATGTGTGCACAAAGCCCAGGTTCAGGGACACGCTGTGAAGGGGGCCTTTGGTGAATGTGTAGATGTGCCTCCCTCCTTTCCGGTCTGCATGCCTGTGCCCCTGGCCTCCTGAAGCTGAGGGAACACACCTGGGGGTAGGGTTGGGGGAAGGCTGGGAAGAAAACTCAAGTGGAAGTGGTTTAGGCCTCAGAGCCCACATCCTGTGGGAGAGGCTGTCAAGGGGCCAGGCCATCTGTCCAGTCCTCAGAGCTGCTGGAGTGACAGTCCTCTAGGGGCAGAGATGGATGTCCTCCGGGGGAGAAAGTGGCCCGGAGGCTGGGAGGTGGGTTCAGTCCTTCCAGGTCCAGGATCAGGAGGCCTCAGTTGGGCGCCGTCCTCCCTCCTCCTCCATCAGCAGCAGGCGGCGCCGGCCAGCCTCGTAGTCGGCCTCGTCCACACTGACCAGCAGGCGGACAGCCTCCCGGCCCACGGCCTCACGAAGGGCCTCAGTCAGGAACACGCCCCGCAGGGCCTGCAGCAGGGCGCCACTCAGGTAATCGCCCCAGAAGGCGTCCAGATAGGAGAGCTCCGAGAACTTGATGTCACACACCACGGAGCCCAGGTCCCGGGAGCGCAGCACTGCGGTGGCCTGCCCAAACACGTCCAGCTGCCGGGCCAGCGCCTGGGGCCGCCGGGATGCCACGCCCTGCTCCAAGGCAGGCCCGTGCTCACAGTACTCTGCTCGCACCCTGAGCCGGATGTCTGCGGAGGAAGGAACGACTGGTCAGGGAGGAGCCAACACACTGATACTGCGCAATGGGACCAGGGGAACCGCAACCCTTCCTCCCACCGTCGAGCCTCCTCCAACAGGCTCCTCCCACCCCACCATGGGTTGCACTGCACCTCCCCACATCCTTCCCCCTTCTGATAACCACACCCAAGTACGGGTGACACCCTCATATGGCTTCCCTCCTGTGGCCTGGCCTCTGTTACCTCTTGACCTGGCGACCTCCCCTCCCCTCACGTGCTCCGCTCCAGCCTCAGTGCTCTGCTGCACCGCCCCCCCACCAGGCAGGTTCTGCCCAGCCCTGCCTCTCCTTTGGCTGGAGCTGCTCTGCCCGTCTTCACAGGACTTGCTCCCTCTCCTCCTTCAAATGCCACCTTCCCATCGAGGCCTCATCTAACCTACTTAAAACTTTACCACCATCACCCTGGCCCCCAACATGTCCAGTCTCCCAGACCCTGCTCCATTTCTTCCCAAGGCACATATCACTTTCTAACCTCCTCTGCACTTTCCTTTATACCGTCACGTTTACCACCTGTCTCCCTGCCGCCCCCGAGTCCCCGAAGGGACTGTTTCATTCACTTGTGCAGCCCTGTGGCACACGGTGGGTGCTCGATGTATACTCGTGAAAGAATCAACACGTGAACTAAAGGACCTGCCTTGAGACAACCAGCCTCACCCCCTCCTGCCTTCAGGGACACTCCTGCAGGGCCAGCCGCATCGCCGGCACCCATCCACCCAGTGAGCACCGCCCAGGAATCTCCAGGCTGAGGGCTGGCTCGACTGGTAGCAGGCGCTCTCTTCCCTCAGAGGTGGCTGAGATAGTGGGCCGTAAGCCCGAATCTGCGGGAGGTCACTCGGCCACCGAGAGGGGAGAGAGCACGAGGCCTACTCAGAATCACTGAAGGAGAGGGAAACACGGAGCTCCCCATGCGAGCCCTGGGAACACCTGGATTTTCAGCTACCATCCACTCCCTCTGTGCTCAGGCCAGCTTGAGTCGCGCTGCTATCGCTTAGAACCCCGCCCCCATCTGCCCAAATGAGGTGGCAGCTCCGCACAGGGCACAGGACCTGGGACTTCCTAGACTGGCCCTGTAAATGTGACCTCAGGCATGTCACCTCCCTGTGGGATTACTGAACTCCCACCCGTGACTCAGGCTACTAACAGAACCTCCTCCCCACACAACACGGCTGCCCTGAGGATCAGCTAGGAGCTGGAAAAGACAACAAGCACTCCGAATTTATTTAATCCACAAACACACCATGTAGCAGGCCCTGCTATCACCCCAATTTACAGGTGAGCAAATGGAGGCAAAGAGAAGTGAAGTGATTTGCCCCAGGTCACCTGGCCGGGGAGTGGCAGCCCTCCACGGAGGTCACTGAGCCTCCGGTGCCCCAGAGGACAGCTTCGGGTCCATGGAGACGATTCTAACCCAAGAGCCTCCAGGCACCACCTGTGTGACCTGGAACAAGTCACAGTCTCTCTGAGCCCAGGTTCTTACCTGAACGGGGAATTCCGACTCTGAAAGATTGTTAAAAGGATTAAAAAGAGAGCAATGGACGGAAAAGGACCAGCTAGCACAGTAAGCCGTGCCTGACAGGTGCTCCAAGAACAGCAGCCGCCAGAAGCTCCAATGTGCCAAATGCTTTAGGCCAGGCCACTGAACAGGATCAGCCTTGGGGGGCAGGGGCCGTCAACCCATTCGACGGATGAGGAAACTGAAGCTCTGGGAGGGGGAGGGCCATGTCCCCAACTCCCTTTACCTTTCACAGTGTCAGCCACAGAGCACAAGGTGGAAGACAGGTCTCTGCTCCCCCAGATGACTTCTCAGTACCACCCACTTCCTCTTCCCACCCCAAACCCCAAACCCTTCCTCTTTCGGCCTGGAGGGGAACCTCACCCTCTCAGCTCAAGGCCCAAGGAAACCTACCTGGCCTCGGCCCCTAGGACTTCCCACAGCACCAAGACCCAGCCCCCTCCACCTACAAACCACCTAAGACCTCTGGGCCCACATCCTTGCCTCCCATGAGTGTCTGACCATGCCTTCAGTCGGTGGGGGCCAGGGAGCAGGGGACTGGAAGGAGCAGCACCTGTCTAAGGCCACACAGGGAAGCTCAGTGGCAGAGGCACGGAGCCAGGTGGCGGAGTCCGACAGACCTTGAGGCGAGTCCCGGCTCTGCCACTCTCTAGCTGTGGGGCCTTGGACATGTGACCTCACCTCTCTGAGCCTCAGTTTCCCCATCTGAAAAACATAAACAGACAAACAAGAGGCCCCTGCCGCACGGTGTGGTCATGAGGGTTAAATAAGGCAACTCATGAAGCACTTGCCCCAGGGCCTAGGACCCAGAAGGCACCCAGAAACAGGAACTGCGATTTCAACACCCACCCCTCTAGCCCACAGCCCCTGCCCAGGCCTGGCCCTCTCTCACTTGGACCCGAGTCAACCTCTTCTGCTCCTTCGGTCCCGGCTGCATTCCCCCATCCCCTGCCCTCCAGGCACAAGGGCAGTGCCCCCAACACAAGCCTTACTCACACAACGACCTGTCCACCTCCTCTGTCCTGCAACACCCATTCGCCCAGCAAGTCCCAGCCCACAGAACCGCACATCCTATGCAGGTGAAATCCTCCCAGATCGCCTTTCTCCTCAGCACAGATCAGCACTCAACCCATGGCAGAAACTGTTCACCCAGAGCCTATCCCCCACCCATGGCGGGTGGAGGGGCAACAGGACCAGGATGGACTAGTGTGTGTCCCATCCATTCTTTCATTCAACAGATATATTTACAAAGTGCCAGGAATGCTGGCGTGATGTGCATCCCCCCCGCCACAAGTGGGCCTGGAAGATACGGAACCCCAGTTAAAGAGCACCTCTCATGGGCCAGGTCCTACCCAAGGGCTCTCCCAATCATGGGCCCCAAATCCCCACAGCACTTTCCTCATCCCCACTGACAAGTGAGGAAATCCTTCACCAGACCACAGTCCAACCTCGGGTCTGGAACACGAGAGTGTGGTACACAGAGAAAGAAGACAAGGAGACTCCATGAGGAAAAAGGAGACCTACACAGTACGTGAGCCACCTCTCTGTCCCTGGCCCTGAATCATGGGCACCAAGCTCAGTCTTTCCTTTAGTTCTCACCGAAATGACTGAAGGGTAACAGCTGACACATACATAGTATTTACCACAGCCTGCACACACGTGTCACATTTATTAAGCCTCTGATTATCCCTGCGACCTCATACGGCAGTGCTATTACCTCCTTTCTGCAGATGGGGAAACTGAGGCACAGAGGATGAATCACCTGCCTAAGGCCACACAGACAGGAAATGGCAGGGTTGGAATTCCAACTGGGGTGCCTGGCTCCAGAGCCTGAGCTCTTAACTACCCCTGTCCTGTTTGCTGCCTCTCACACAACGACATATAGAAACCTGGAATTAAAAGACATGCCAAGGGCCATGAGAGAAAATTAGAGCGAGGTGTAATTTAGATGGCAGTGATCAGACAGGCCCTCTCTAGGAAATGACACTGGAAGTAAAATGTGAACAGCAAGTAGGTCGAGAGAGAAAAACCAGGAGAGTGAAGAGCAGCATTCCCGGAATACAGCATGGCCCGCACGCCAAGTCCGGAAGCAGGAAATGCACTTGAGGTATTCACAGGCTGGGGTCGGTGTGGCAGGACCTCGAGGAGAAGGGCACTAGGGCACGACTGAAGGGGCGGGGCCTCCCAAGGTGACCACACCCCTCTGCACCTCCAGGGCCTCCTACATAAAACCAGCACCTGCTCTCCGTGGGGCCGCTTTGGGGATGACACAGCTGGATGAAAGTCAAGAGCGGAGGCCAGTGCCTGGCACATGATGAGCCCTCGGAGGGCCTCAGGAAGGACGTGACCTCACGCCAAGACGACTCCAGCTGCACTGCGGAAGCAGCAGGGGGGTCAGGAACAGGGCCAGGGCAGGAGTCAGGGAAGGCCAAAGGTGGCTGGGCCATAACAGAAGCAGCAGACGTGCAGAGAAGCGGACTGCCTGGCCCAGGTGCGCCACTGAGGAGGAGCAAGGCTCAAAGACCGTCTGGCGCCCGTGCGGCCAAGTTGTTTCCTCTGGCCACAGTCCCTCTCCACTAGGGCAGCTGTGCAGAGGCTCCCTGCCCCCAGGGCAGAGGCTGTAGCTACACTCTCTTAGTGAGCAGAGATGCTCTGGCTTCCCGTACGCAGGTGGGCCCCAGCGCCCCCTCGTCCTCCTGCCCCTCCCTTCTGGGGCAGAATGAGACTCCAAGGGAAACGGGAGGGGACTCCCAGCAGGTTCTGGTTTTACAAAGGAGGCCCTGGAGATGCAGAGGGGTGTGGTCACCTCAGACCGGTCACCAGACTCCAGGGCCAGCATCATCCTCCTCTGGACACGGTGGCACCCCATCCCTTGCTTTAGTCTCTTCCCTGAGACATGTCAAACATTAAGATTCTACTGAACAATAAGGAGAGGCTGCCACCAACGGCAGAGACAAAATCAGCAGCCGCTACCTGCTTCCTGATGGAAGGCCATGATACCACCTGGGAAGCGAGCTTGAAAATACAACAGAACATCAAACCAGAATCTGATCAGACCTCTCCAGACCTGACCACCAATTTTCAGGAAATACAGACAATAGGGGAACACATTCAATCCCTCTACCGCAGGATGCAACTGTCAAACTACAGAACTACTTTCAACAACTACAAAGCAAGGGGGACAAGGGAGAGAAAACGGCAAGATGGGGAAATCTCTGAGGTCAGGAGAGGGTTAGGAGAGCCAGCACTCATGAGACAACTGGATCTTAAGAGCGCCAATTAGACAGGGTTTTTTTGGTGTGGTTTGTTTTTTTTTTTTTTTTTTTTAAGGAATTCTGATCTTTTAGAAGTACACAGTGGAAAATCTACAGATGAAATAACAAGACACCTGAAATTGACTCCCAAACAACACGGATGATGCAGCAAGATCACCCATGAGTTGACAGCTGCTGAAACCAGGTGAAAGAGGGACAAGGTTCATCACGCTGGCGTATCTGCCTCTGTACCTTCTCCACAGAAAACAGGGAAAAAAGCAAAGCTCATCCTGTCACTCAAATCCTCTGGTTGCTTCCCATCATTTAAAGAAACGAGGGGCACCAAGGTGGCTCAGTCAGATGAACGTCCGACTTCAGCTCAGGTCATGATCTCACGGTTCATGAGTCCAAGCCCCGCATCCGGCTGTCAGCACAGAGCCCACTTCAGATCCTGTGTGTCCCCCCCCCCAACCCCGCTGATGCCCGCCACCTCCCCCACTTGTGCTCGCTCTCTCAAAAATAAATAAAACACCAGGGTGCCTGGGTGGCTCAATCGGTTAAGAGTTCAACTTCAACTTCGGCTTAGGTCATGATCTTGCGGTTCATGAATTTGAGCCCTGTGTCAGACTCAGACCCTGGAGCCTGCTTCAGATTCTGTGTCTACCTCTCTCTCTGCCCTTCCCCTGCTCACACTCTGTCTCTCAAGAATGAACAAATAAACGTTAAAAAAAAAAAAAAAAAAATTTTTTTTTTTTTTAAAAAGAGTCGGATGCTTAACTGAACCACCCAGACACCCCAACTGCTCATCTTATGGACAGGGCCACTGAGCTGACAGCTCAGAGCCTGAAGCCTGCTTCAGATTCTGTGTCTCCCTCTCTCTGTTCCTCCCCCACTCGTGTTTTGGCCTCTCACTCAAAAATAAACATTAAAAAACAATCAATAAACAAACATTTAAAAAATGTTCTTTAAAAAAAAATAAATGAAAAAAAAAATAAACAAAAGCCCTGGCCCATGGCTGCTGGCCCCGCAGGATGGGCCCCACCACCTCTCCCGGCCTCACCTCCCAGCTGTCTCCTTTTGCTCCTGACTCCAGCCTCGCCAGCTTCCTCACCATCCCTTCATCACCACCAGCTCACTCCTACTCAGACCTTGGCACCTGCTGTCCTGTATATATAACCCTCTTTCCCAATCATCTACATGCTCACTCGGTCTGTTCCAAGGGGGCTTCTGAGACGACCCTCCCTTGAAAATACCTCTTAAACTGCATTTCCCATCACTCCCCACCCCTTGCCCTTCCTTCTCTCAGTCGCCACCTGAAGTTTCTGTCTCCTGCCACCAAACCATGCACCCTGTGAGCACAAGCGTCTGCCATCCCCACCGTACCGAGCATGCAGTAAATGCTCTGAGAACACACGTGGGAGAAGAGAAGGAACTGACCCTGCCACTCTGCCTGGTCGGGGCTATCACCCCTACCTCAGGGCTGTCTTGAGAATTCAGGGCCAAGTGACTAGCATGCCCAGCACAGTGCCCAATGGATGTCTCTGAAAGAATGGAAACTAAAGAGGTCCTGTGTCCAAACCCAGGATACTCCAGATGTCGCTCCCCTTTGGAAACAGAGTTTAGTCTAGTTCTACCCCTCTCGGGAGGGCAGCTGACTAGGGCTTAACCCCCATAGCTCTCACACAACAGGAAGGGACAAGAACAGCAGATCACTCGGGTCTGGAGGCGCCTCCTTCCACCCTTGGTATTAGACATTGTTAAAGGTGACCCATCCCGGGAGCGCCTGGGTGGCTCAGTCAGTTAAGCGTCCAACTTTGGCTCAAGTCATGACCTCACAGCTCGAGGGTTCGAGCCCCACTTCTGGCTCTGTGCTGACAGCTCAGAGCCTGGAGCCTGCTTCCGATACTGTGTTTCCTCTCTCTCTTGGCCCCTCCCCGACTCGTGCTGTCTCTCTCTCTCTCTCTCTCTCTCTCAAAAATAAATAAACACTAAAAAAAAAAAAAAAAAAGGTGAGCCATCCCTGCTTTTTCAGAAGAAACAACCAACAACCAGGGCCCTACTGGGGAGGGCCTCCCTCCAGCCCCACCCTGCCCAGTGAGTCAGCAGTCAGACCTGCTTACAGTCCTCCCAGCAAGCCCCAGCCACACCCTATGTAAGCACCTCCCTGCCACAGCCCTGCCCTCAGGGAAGAGACCCGAAGCCTCTGCTGCCAACTAGAGACCCTTCCCCAGCCTCCGCTCAGCAGGCTCCCTAGGAGGCAGTGACTCCTTCTGCCAGCCAGGTAGCTCTGGGGGACTCTGGTAATTACTGCCTGCCTCGAGGAAGAGTCACACCGGGCAGCCACCCCCACAAGCTGGGGGCTGTTGGAGGACACTGGCTGGCTCTATTGGTCTGTTCCTCCCGGCAGCACTCAGCGCAGGTATCTGCAGCCTCATGTGACACTCGGGGGAGGAGGAACCAGAGTGGTGTGGGCTGAGCGAGAGAGAGAGAGAGAGAGAGAGAGAGAGAGAGAGAGAGAGAGCGCGAGCCCACCCGCACCCGTCTACTCCCCTTAGGACCAGGGAGACTTTCTCAAAGCCAAAGTCTAAGCACGAATCTCCCCCCTACACCCCATCCCACCCAGCACACCTGCAGGCCCAGGCAGCCTTGTTAGTCCACCCCTTCTCCGTAACAGAACTTCCCCGGGCCAGACCTTCGGCCTCACCTGCTCAGGCTGTGCAGCCTCTTTACTCAATTCTCTGCTTCCTCTTTGTTCAAATTACTTAACACATCCTGGCAGAGCATGCCCTATACGCTTAGCACGGGTCTAAGTCCTTTATAAATCGTTAAGTCGTTTATTAACTGATCTTCCAGATGGAGTCGGAGTTCCGTCAAGACCAAGTATCAGGGCACCCCAATCCTCTGCTGAAAACCCTACATAACATTCGCCATATGGAATAAAATCGCAACTCCAAAATCCCAACTCCCATCTACTCCAAGGCCCGCCGGGCCCAGCAGCTCGGCTCCAGCCGGGTTCCTCCACCCACTCCCCACCCTCTGTTCATGGCACTATCTATAAAGTGAGCTTCAGTTCCACTGATCTGTCGCCCTACTAGAAGGTCGCCTCCCCAAGCGCAGGGACCTCACCGCTATTCCTGTCCCAAGCACACTGCACAGTAACAGCATGAAGAGGCACAAACTGGTAAGCAGCGCACAGCATGGGCCCCAGGCCAGGCGCTGCTGTGAATGTATTACCGGCTTAACTCATTTTCTCTCGCCACAACCCTACTTGAAAATCACCACTGTCAGCCTCATCTTACACAAAACAGTTCAGCCACCTGCCCAAGGTCAGACAAGCTATTTAAGTGCCAAGACCAAGAAATGAACCTGGCCGCCTGTCCCAGGATCCTCATTTTCCCCTGTGCGATATTCCACCACTGCAGAAGAAAAGACTGTAAAATACATAAACCCATGAAAACATTTACTGAAAAAGCAAATGAAATTGAGAGCAGGGAGTGGTCTGCAAAGGCTTCCTGGAGAAGGTAGCACCTGTGATCTTTCAACTCCGGACCAGACATAAACAAGCAAGATCATAACAGAAAGGACATCCGAGTCCAGAAAGACAGAAGCCACTGCCTACCCACTAGGTGTGCCACACTCCAGACGAGTGCCTGTCTCTCCCACCCTGTGTGCAGCCTGTCACAGGCTCCGTGCATGCATTCACCAAGGCCCGCAGACACCTACCACAGGTCACTTTGCCTTCTGAGGCAGGTCTGGCTGGCTCCTGCTGCTGCTGGGGGGTGGCTGGGGCCCCTCTCCGCCGCCGTCTGGCACCACCACTGGGCCGGCCCCGACTCCGCCGCTGCCGCTTGGTCGGTGGGGAACCTGAGGAGGGAAAGACAGGGCATGCTGAGACCAGGATAACAGAGCACTGAGGCAGGCGCCTGGAGAAGAGCTCAAGGCTGGTCTCCATGCCATGAGACCCTGGGTGAGCCCCTCTGCTTCCTGAACCTCAGTGGCCCTGTCCATAAGATGAACAGTTGGGGCACCGGAGTAGCTCAGTTAAGCATCTGACTCTTTTTCTTTTTTTTAATGCTTATTTATTCATTCTTGAAAGAGAGACAGAGTGTGAGCAGAAGACAGAGAGAGAGGGAGATGCAGAATCTGAAGAAGCAGGCTCCAGGGTCTGAGGCTGACACGGAGCTCAAGTTCACGAACCACAAGATCATGACCCGAGCTGAAGTCGGATGTTTAACCGACTGAGCCACCCAGGTGCCCCAAGCATCTGACTCTTGATTTCCGCTCAGGTCATGATCTCACAGTTTGTGAGTTCGAGCCTCGCATCGGGTTCTGCACTGACAGCGCGAAGCCTGGTTGGAATCCTCTCTCTCCCTCTCTCTCTGCCCCTGCCGCGTTCACCCGTGTTCTTTCGCTCCCAAGATAAATAAAATAAACATTAAAAAAGGAAAATACATAACCAGTAAGTATAACCTAGCATCATTCAGAAGAGCACACCCCACCCCTCAGCAGTCCCACATCTGACCCTGAAGAAACCCCTGCACACTCACACCAGGAAACAAGCCACTGGGGCATTGTTTATAACTATCTAAATGTGAAAATAATGTAAATATCTGACAAGTAGTACAGAGTAACTTCCCGGAGTAGCCTGTTTAGTGAAATAAAGTAAAATATAATGTAAGTGGCTATAATTTGCTACATTTTACGTTAAAAAAAGAGAAAACAAGAATACATACATACTTGCTATTTTTATAACACAAAACACCAAAGATAAATCGGAAATAGTGAAATTGGTTACCTATTCACGAGGGGGTGGGGGCAACACTGGAAATGATACTTCTAAGAACATCTTTCCTATGTACCTTAGTTTTGACTTTTGAGTCATATAACCATTTTACATATTCTAAAAATTTAAGAGACCAAAATAACACCAACCATAAAATTAAACAGAAACAAACGAATCTAGCTGTGTATGTGTATACATATATATGTATATATATATGTATACATATATATACACACACACATATATATATACACACACACATATATATATACACACATACACACACATACATATAATTAGTAACACGAACGAGAGAATTATTTCAAGTAACTTGGAAGAACATTCTGCCTGTAAAAACTCTCAGTGGGATATACTCCTAGGACAGGAAGAACCACAAATAAATGGTATGTTTCGTTCAGTAGATGTAGTCAGCAGTGGTACTGACGTCATATTTTCAAAGCTATTTTATGATTGTTATAAAATGAAGCAAATAAATCCATTTTCCCAATGTTATTAAGAACCAAAATTCTAAAGGGGGCCTGGGTGGCTCAGTCTGTTCAGCGTCCATCCGACTCTTCATCTCGGCTCAGGACGTGATCTCACAGTTCTTGAAATCGAGCCCCGAGTTGGGCTCTGCACTGACAGCGTGGAGCCTACATGGGATTCTCTCTCTCTGCCCCTCCTGTACTCGCTCTCTCTCAAAATAAACTTAAAAAAATTTTTTTGAAAACAAAGAAACAAAAATTTTAATGTGAAGAAAAAATCCTCATAATGTTAATTTTGAATTGAAAACACTAATAGAAATTTTTTTTTATTTTTTTAATTTTATAGGTTTTTTTTTGTTTTTTCTTTTTGTTTTTGTTTCTGAGAGAGTCACAGAGTGCGAGAGAGCTGGGGAGGGCAGACTGAGAGGGAGACTCAGAATCCTAAGCAGGCTCCAGGCTCCAAGCTGTCAGCACAGAGCCTGATGCGGGGCTCGAACTCATGAACTGTGAGATCATGACCTGAGATGAAGTCTGACGTTTAACCGACTGAGCCACCCAGTTGCCCCAAATAGGAATTTTTTTTAAAGCAGTCTTTAACCCTGTTCACTAAAAGAACCCAGAAAAATGTGCCTACTCGGCACCCAAGTCTTGCTCTCTACATGCCAGTGCCTCTAAAAGAAACCAGGCCTCTGGAAACAGCAGATTGCAGGGCTGGAGAGAGAAATGTACAAGCTGAGTCCAGGACGCCTTACAGAGGCACAGAGCAGGAAGCCCAAAGAATGATGGAAGCAAATCAAAAAGACAGTAGGAGCTAGTCAATCTGAACATCAGGAAGAATGACTAACATATTCTAACCCAGTAAATAAATAATAACACATGAGTCCATAGTGACACTCCCCCACCCCTCAGGACAAGAGAGAGAGAAAAGACAAACTTTTTTTTTTTTTTAGGTAAGCTTCATGCCCAGTGCAGAGCCCAACAAAGGGCCTGAACTCACGACCCTGAAATCAAGGCCTGAGCTGAGATCGAGTCGGACGCTTAACGAACTGAACCACCCATGCGCCCCAGAAAAACTCTTGAAAGACTACATGCCAGCTGATAGACATTGAAAAAACAGTAAGAAAATCACCCTTTTGTGAACACCAATGTAATGACCAGTTCAGGCAGAGATCAACAGTGCATGCTAAACCCACGGGCGATACCGCTGGGGAGCTGGATGTGCCCAAGTGTCACCCCATTGGTTATTTACTAACCGTGAAAGGGGACAATGTGCCTTTATAAAGGACAAATACGGCAGACAGCACCTTAAGCAAGTGATCAAACTTCCCCCTCACAGCAAGAAAAGCAGACCTTAAGCTTCCTGATGCACTCCACGGCGAGGCACACAGCATCGACTGAGGAACATTCCTGCCAAAAACATGTAACCTGAATCTAACCAAGCCTCCTGACCCACTTTTTTTTTTCTTTTTGCACCTTACTTTTACCTCACTAAGCTATTACTCCTGGAAATTACCCAAGTTTCAATTTATAAACTATAAACAATGCCCAGTGGCTGTTGCCACACTTGTCTCCTGGTGTGAGTATTGGGGGGGGGGGGAGTGGCTTCCCACGTCACAGGAGATACAGGGGACAAAGGAACCAGTTAAATGACACCAGCAGGAAATTATCAGGCACTTCCTGAAACAATCGCAACATTCTACAAAACAACGGGCCTGACCAGGTCAATAAGGTGACGGATGTCATGGGAAGAAAAGAAACAAATACACAGTTGGGGAGAAGTTTGGGTTCTAAACTAAGAGATTAAGGAGACATAATAATTCAAAGCAGAGAAACTCAACTATGAGTGGGTCCTGAAAGTAGAGTCACTCTTGGGGAGATTTGAAAATGAACCATTAGGATATCAGAGAATTACTATTTACTTTCTCAGGTGTGATAACGGTCTGGAAGTGGCCTAGAACATTCTCCTTATTCTCAAAAAATGCCTGCTATTTAAACGGAAAGTGTCCCGATGGCTGTAACTTCCATTCAAAGAGTTCAACTAAAAACCCATCATTACGTGTACATGTACATGCACATAAAGCAAAAGTGACAAAATATACGGGCACCTGGGTGGCTCAGTTAGTTAAGCATCCAGCTTTGGCTCAGGTCATGATCTCATGGCTCATGAGTTTGAGCCCCAAGTCAGGTTCTGTGCTGACAGTTCAGAGCCTGAAGCCTGCTTCAGATTCTGTGTCTCCCTCTCTCTCTACCCCTCCCCTGCTCGTGCTTTCTCTCAGAAATAAACAAACATTAAAAAAAAAAATTTTTTTTAAGTGGCAAAAATGTTAAAATTACTGAATCGAGGTGAAAGATAGGAGCGTGTTCACTGCATCCATCTTTCAATTTCTCTGTATGTTTGAAGTTATATTTGAATAATTCAGGAACTAGGAAAGAGGAGGCTGCATAAATGAATTGGCACGGCAATTAAAAGCAACCAATTAAAGGTCCTCGACACGAGTAAATCTCAGAAAGGTATCCAGCAAAGACAGCCACGTGAAGAATACCCACCACGTGAGGTCATTCAGATGAACTATAAAACCACAACAAACAATTCCATTCATTGCTTCTGGACACATACTTTTGTAGAATAAACACACACACATACACACAAAGGAATGCGGAGACAGAATGACCCCTTGGTCCCCTTCCTTAATGGGCCAGGATGGAGCGGGTTCATCAGGGTTCAGAAGGAAGAAAGGGACGCTGCCATCTTGCCCACCCGCCTAGGCTCACCTGTCTCCCATTGACCCTGCTGGGCATTTGAGGTACTGCTTGACTGGCGACGGCGACGGCGGCTGCCTTCTGTCCTTTTTGAGGAAGAGCTGGAGGTGCCATAGTTGTAACGTTCCGGTGACACTTCACGGAGAGAAAAATGGGAAGAAGTATTCACAGCGTCTGGCACCCTCCTAGGCCCAGCCTCCAATTCCCACCTGGAGATAGATTACTGCTCCACCGGGAGCCCAGGTTCCCAGAGGTTGGAGCCCAGACATCTGCTCCCTCTCAAAGGCTTCCTGCCCGGTGGATGCTAGATGCCTACAGAGATAGAGAAGACTCATGACCTCCCGGGGCCACCCCACCCCTATCTACAGCAGCTCCAACTGTCAGGGTTATTCTATAAGCCAAGTCACGGTCAGGCCCCTGCAATGTTGCCCCCAGCTCTCCCTGAGGCCCCAAGGAGTAAGCACGGTCCCCAAATCTTCTCTTCCGTAGCCTAACCTCCAGACACATTTTTCCAAAAACACTGTCACCTCTTCTCTAGTGCTGCCTTTCTCCTGGTTATCTTTAGGCAGGGGAAGGTCACAATCCCCCTCCCCAACTATCCACTGCACCCCTAATAACCCAGCCAAGAGCTCAACAACTCGATCCCAAGACACACAAAGGACTCCTGTCCTTTAAATCCTTGAATTCCTCATCTTCTTAGGACTGCTCCTCCATGAGTACTTCCCTCAGAGGATTAAGGGCAGAGCCAAGCCCTCAGAGGCCAGCCAGCTGCCTTTGAATCCTGACTCCCACACTTTCTACATGTGTCATTTGCATGTCCCTGTGCAAAGTGGCTTATCTCCCTCTCTGCTCCTGCCACACAGGTCTCTGATGATACCAAATTCATTCCTGACCCCAGGGGTGAAAGCTTGTCTTTCCCTCTGCCTAGCATTTTCTCCTGTGAGATCTATGCACATCAGCAGTACAGCCTCCATTCAAACGTCGCTTTCTCAGGAAAATCTTCACTGGTTATCCAATCTGAGAAAGGCCGCCTTCGTTATAAACCGCTGCCTATTTTCTATATTCTGTTAACTTTGCTTTAATCTTTTTATAACCAAACCTAAAAATAAATTACCTGCCTTAATGGCTGCTCCCCTCCCCCCCACACACTAAATATAAGCTTCATGGAACACACATTGTGTCAGTCCCAACACCTTGTAACTTCTGTGCTCAACACACAGGATTCAGTTCTTATATGTAAGCAAGCTGCTTAACTCCTCTTAACCCTGTGGTTTTCTCTGTATGGTGGGAACACTAACAGAACTTCCTCATGGGATTACTAGGAGGATATAAGGGGATAGTTCACACGAAGGGCTTACCGTGGTGCCTGGCATGAAATAAGCCCTCCATAAACACTGGCCACAAACCTCACTGATGTGGCCAAATTCCACAAGTTCACCTCTCCCAAAAAGCCATGCCTCCTCCCTCTTGTGTTCCTCATTGATACTCTGGGAGGAGGGGCGGCGCGGGTTGGGACATAGGCTGATACGGTGCTGTCCATATCGCTGGCAACCATAGAGTCCTAGAGAGAGAAAGGCCCTGTCCCCACCGGAAGTCTGTCATCCTCCCATTCAACCTTACCTGGACGGCGCCGCTTGCGCGCCAGGTGCGGCAGCAGGTCGTGGCGCGCCAGCACGCGCAGGAGTTGCCCCAGCAGCCGAAGGTTGCTCTCGTCGCACTGCCCGCGGCGCTCCAGCTCCAGCAGCAGCTCCAGGCCGCTTCGGGCGCGGGCCAGACCGCCGGCCGCGCCGGGGGCCTCGTCGAGCAGGAAGGCCAGCAGCTCCAGCTCGCACTCGGTCAGCTGTCCGCCCACCACCTCGAACATACGGTGAAGCGACAGCATCCCGTAGTAGTCCAGACATTCATCCTCCTCCCAGCTCGGGGCCGGGGTCAACCCGGACAGCGCCATACCCGGGGGAGGGGGGCGGCACAAGCTCAGAACCAGGGCCTAGAACCCACACAGAGGGGAGGGGGCAATGGTCAGCGACGCGGGGACCCGGACCCCACCCCCGCCAGTGCGTCTCCCCAACCTCGATCCGCTGGGCAAGGCTATTTTCACAACCCAGCCGTCTCTGCCTCCCCCTTCCCCCAGAAAGGAATGGTATCGCCCGAGGTCCCCTAGTAACAGGTCGAGACGCTAGACCCCGCTCGTCCTCCCAGACCCAGCCCGAACGCCCCTCCTCAGGTGGTATGTCCCGAACCAGCCTCCGGACCCGACTACGTGATTCGGTCCGAATAAGCGCGGGGGGCCCATCCCAGGGCACCCTGCCAACTGCCCTTTGACTCTGGGTGGCACTGTCCGGACGTGCCCCTTGGCTCCGGCCAGTGGTACTGTCCGATCAGCGCCGCGACTCCACCCAAATCATACCTTCCGAAAGCGACCCTCTGCCCCCCACAAGTGGAGCCTACCAAAGCAGCCCTTCGCCCCACACAGGTGGTGCTGCCCTAACCCGACCCTCTCGCCCTGCAAGGGCGGTACCGCTCTCTCCCCAACACCCAAGTGGTTCCATCTACCCGCCACCAGTCGCCCTCAGGCCTCTCTGGATCCTCACCGGGTTCCGGCGTCTGACGACTCCTGGGCGACGGCCGCAGCCACTTGTTTTGGATCTTTCTGGCACCTTCTCTATTATTACGCCTGCGTCACCTCGCCCCTCCTCCTTCCCCCAACTCGCGCAGGTGCGACCGCCACGCCCCTTCGGCGCAAGCGCAGAGTGAAGCTTCTAAGCCCCACCCCTCCGGGCCCGCCTCCAACCGTAGCGTCTAGCTCGCCAGTGCTGCGCCTGCGCAAAGCGAGAGCGATTCCGCCTCTGAACTGGATCTGGTACCTGGTTGCAGGGTTCTTCTGTGAGCCCGTGACTTAACCCGTCGGGTCCTCGTTGCCCCCCACGTCAAATCCATCTCATGTACTACAGTTCCATCCTAATCACGACCTAGACGCCCACATTACCACTGCTCCTAGCTGCCCATGGCAAAGGACCACAATCCCGACAGTCCTGGCTTCAAATAGCGCCTAGGCCCCTTTATGATCAGGAATTGGACACTCCCCCATTACACTGCCCCTTATTCTTAACGGCAACCAGGAACCTACATCACAACTGTGCCATCTCATGCCCCCGACTGAAATCTCCCTTCATCCAACACAAACCCCCATAACTAAGTTCTTCCCCTGATCAAGACCAGGAAGCTCCCGCATCTTATGTTAGGAACCAATACCTCCTTCCCGATTGCAATAGACCCCTCCATCCTGACCGTGCACCTCCTGATGTCATCCATCACAGTCCCCCATTACAGTCAGACACCCTGTCCCCGTCTCAAACACCCCTCCCTCTGAAACCCTTTCCAATCTCTGCCCTCCAAGGTCACAGGGCCTTCCAATACCCCCTCTTCTAACCTGCACCTACAAGTTGCACTCTCTCTAGCAAGAGAACTGGAATCCAGGCTGTGTGTCTGAGCAGCTCCCCGGGGCAGGGCCTTGGGCGCGGTGGCCACCCCCGCGACACCCCCCCCACACACCTTGGTGAGTCAAGGCCAAGGCCCGCACGTGCCTTGAAACAAGTCCCCTACCCAGAGTGGTTCCCATCCCTGGGATTATCTCTCCTTAGAAGGCAGGAGACCTGGGTCCTGATTGGCACTGGCTCAGCACTGGCTCTACTTGGGCTGCAGCAGTGACCTCGAAAGAGTCCCTCCCTCCGATGGCAATTGTCACCTACTGAAGCCCGGTGAATATCCTTAAATCAACCGAAGAGTGGGAGGGAAGGGAAAGCAGTTTTACAAACTGGGAAGGACTATGTCCATGTTACATGGGTTATAGGGAGCACCCACGGTGTATCGGGCCCTGTGCTGAGAGCTTTTACGTGTTTGATTTCATCCAATCCCCTCAACAGCCTTTGAGGTGAGTCAAGCCCATTTTACACACTACTAAAAGTGAGGTCCAGAGAGGGGAAGTACCCTCCAAAGCTGTGTCTGCCTCCAAAGCTGTGCTCTCGGAGATGCTCAGCCTCTTCAGCCATGAAATAACACCTCTGTCAAGGTCTCCCGCCACCCATTCCACTCCCTGGGCCCTCTTTTCCAATGATGCCCTCTTCTCACCGCTTAACTTTCTGATTCTTGGCAGAGCAGCCCAGGAGAACTGCGCAGGCGCTTGTCTGAGGCCCGACTCCGCCCACAGGGCACAGTTGTGTGCGTGGAGAAACTCGCCGAACCCCGCCTGAGCGTCAACACGCAGGCGCGGGGGCGCGTGCCCTCTGCTGCCAGCTTTGATTGGCTGCCACGGGTAAGGGCACCGCCCAATGGTAGGTGTGGATAGTGAGGGGTCCCGCACGCCTGGAGCAGAGAGGGTCTGTGTCAAGAGCGGCGGGGGCTGCAGGAGGCGAGAGAGACGGGTGAGGGCGCCGCGGGGCGGGCGGGGGAAGAGAGCACTGGGCGTACGGAGGGGGCGGAGGGAGAACGAAGGGGACACTGAGGGACGAAGAGCCTTGGGGCCTGCGCTAGGGCGGGAGCGGCGCGGAGTGGAAGGAGAGCGCTCCTTCCTATGTGCCCTAGAGCATTGATTAAGCTTCTGCGGCGTGCAGGACCCTACCCTTGAGCCCGCCGCCCCCAGCCCTTACAGGGTACTCTCGTGCTACGGAGTTGAGAAGTGCGGTCGGTGAAATGGGATGTGTAGCGGAAAAGTTGAACTTCCAGGCCCCTGGTGGGTTCTTTCCTGGAAGGACTTACTGATCTATGGTATAAAAAGCCCCTGTCTCTCCCTACCGATAGTACACAGTCCCATAATTGGGAAGGGAGGAATGTGGGCGAAAAGTCCGAATTTTAGATTACTCGAGGCAGCCTTCTGGAAGAACATTTACTGGGTGCCTACTTTGTGTAAGCCTTACCCCAGGCCTTGGGCCTCGCCCCATGGGAGTTCTCTGGAGTGTGGGGCTGTAAACAAGGAAGAACTGAACTCTTGGGCTCCGGGTTGACTACTTTCAGGAAGATACCTTATTGGGTGGCCGTTGTGTGCAGGGCCCAGGCGACTCGTATATTAGTGAGGGAGTTGGGATTTGTAGTTAAGAAAAAGTAACTCCTGGGCCTTTAGTGAATCATTTATTCGAGGAACATTTATTGGATATCAGCTGAAAACAGAGTCATGTGCTAGGCTGTGTTATTGTGGAAATTCACGGTCTAATAGGAAAGTTGGCCTGGTGGAAGAATGGGCACAGGGAGAGTTAAGCTCTCATGGCCTCACTTCCTGGAGGGAGCATTATTCATTCACAGAATATCTACTGAGTACCTGTTGTGGGCTAATCATTGTTCTTGGTGCTGGAACCACATCAGTGATGAAGAGACTAACATCCCTCCGGGAGCTTAATATGAGCAACTTTGCATGCCTGGGTGTAAGCTGAGTTCCACCAGCCCTCTGGCATTAACAGATGAGTTAAAGACTGAGAGAGTGGAGACTGGATTCAGAAAATTAGCAGGGGGTGGGAGGGCAGTCATTTGCTAAAGTGCCTCTGAGCCCCTGCTGTGTAAAGAGGCCTGGGTTGAGCCCACGCATGTAGAAGGGGAGACAGGGCACATAGGCGGAGGTTCAGAAGTTAAAAATCCCTGGCCCAGGTCCGTGGTTTTGTTGGTGACATCAGCCCCTACAGTGAATCAGACCTGCCCTGCCTGCATGCTCAGTCTGGAGAGGAGCACAGACCGCAACCCGGACTCATGATAGTTGCTATGATAGAGGTGGCACAGGTTACCATAGGAACCCAAAGGAGGAAGGAGTGGATGGACATCACCCTGAGAATGTAGAGATGTTATCAGAAAAGGCTTCACCAAGGAAATGCTGGGCAGGAGTTTGCTGGACAAGAAGAGGAGAGAACTCTCTTGGCAGAAGGAATGGCAACAGCAAAGACTCAGGACTCGAAAACAGAATCTCTGGCGAACTCCAAGTCATGGTTCTGTCTAACCTTTCTCAAGTACCAGGGTGTTTGTGGTCAGTACTACTTTTACCCCGTTTCACAGGTGACAAAACAGTCTCAGAGGAAGTAAGTGGTGGAACGCAGATTCAAGCCAAGGGCGGTCCGGTCCAGAAGCCTGCGCCCTCAAACACTGCTGCATGTCTGTGTGTACATACAGTAGGAGGAACGGGGCTGAACAGTGAGGAAACTGTACAGGCAGACGTTGAGAGGCATAAAGAGAGGTGTCCTTAGAAAGGGTGCAACTGGCCCTGCGGGTAAGGAGGGAGGGTGATGTCTGAGGCCAGACTGAAAGAGGCTGTCTCTCTCGCAGATGCCCGGCACCCTGGGGCAGGGGTCGGCTACAGAACCACAGGTTCATTGAAGACGGAGGCGTGAGCACTGGATGCAGGCTTGCCAATTGACAGAGGCTGGTGAGCGACAGGATGGGCAAGGAAGCTCTTGAGACATCCCTGCTTCTCTCAGGTTCTCGACGTTTCACCAGCTTCCCCTTTTTTCTCCAGGCACTACTCTCCCTCCCCACCATGGCAGAGGTGGCGGCTGAGGCGGCCGAGGCGGCCGAGATGCCAACACAGATGTCACCAGGGGCGATGGAGACGTCAACACCGATGTTAGGAGAGATGACGGAGCTGTCAACAGAGGTGACCGAGATGACACCTGGGGAGGCCCTCGCCTCCTCCCTTTTCTTCCAGCACCACCAGTTCATGTGCTCTGAGTGCGGCAGCCTCTACAACACGCTGGAGGAAGTTCTCTCTCACCAGGAGCGGCATGTGCCTGCTGTCACAGAGGAGGAGGCGCTGGTCACCCAGGATGCTGGCCTGGAGCCAGAGCTCATGGCGGGCACCGAGGATGGGCCTTTCCAGTGTGGGGAGTGCAGCCAGCTCATCCTGTCCCCTGGTGAGCTCCTGGCCCACCAGGACGCCCACCTCCGGGAGTCTGCGAGCCAGATCCAGTACCAGTGTGGGGACTGCCAGGAGCTCTTCCCCTCGCCTGAGCTGTGGGTGGCTCATCGCAAGGCCAGGCACCTTTCTGCTGCGGCGGCCGAACCACCGGTGCTGCCCCTTCTGCCTCCCCCGGCACCGGCACCTCCCCTCCCTGCTCCACCCGAAGTGAAGATGGAGCCCTACGAGTGTCCCGAGTGTTCCACCCTCTGTGCCACTCCCGAGGAGTTCTTGGAGCATCAGGGCACCCACTTTGACTCCCTCGAGAAAGAAGAGCGCAATGGGCTCGAGGAGGAGGAAGAAGAGGAGGAGGAGGAAGACGATGAAGAGACGGAGGAGGAGGAGGAGGTGGTGACAGAGGTTGGTGATGACGCCACGGGAGGCGACAGGGCCACAGCCGGCCGGGCCAGGGGCTGTGGGGACTGTCCCCCCCGCTGGACGTCAGCCGAGGCACGCCGGCGGCACCGGCGGGCATCCCGCGGCCCGGCATCGGCAGCCCACCCCTTCCACTGCGACCAGTGCCAGCGCAGCTTCAGCTCGGCGAACCGGCTGCTGGCTCATGGGCGGGCGCACGTCGGCGGCACGCACGAGTGTACGACCTGCTCCAAGGTCTTCAAGAAAGCGGCGTCGCTCGAGCAGCACCTGCGGCTGCACCGCGGCGAAGCCCGCTACCTCTGTGTGGACTGCGGCCGCGGCTTTGGCACGGAGCTCACGTTGGTGGCTCACCGGCGGGCACACACCGCCAACCCCTTACATCGCTGCCGCTGCGGCAAGACGTTCAGCAACATGACCAAGTTTCTCTACCACCGGCGCACCCACGCGGGCAAGAGCGGGGCGCCCCCCGCGCTGGCGGCCGCCTCCCCGGCTCCGGCCGAGCCCTCGCCGCCGCCGCCGCCGCCGCCCCCCGCCCCGCCCGCCCAGCTGCCCTGTCCACAGTGCTCCAAGTCCTTCGCCTCGGCTTCCCGGCTCTCCCGGCACCGGCGCGCGGTCCACGGGCCCCCCGAGCGGCGTCACCGCTGCGGCGTGTGCGGCAAGGGCTTCAAGAAGCTGGTCCACGTGCGCAACCACCTGCGGACACACACGGGCGAGCGGCCCTTCCAGTGCCACTCGTGTGGCAAGACCTTTGCTTCTCTGGCCAACCTCAGCCGCCACCAGCTGACCCACACGGGTGCGCGTCCCTACCAGTGCCTGGACTGTGGCAAGCGCTTCACGCAGAGCTCCAACCTGCAGCAGCACCGGAGGCTGCACCTGCGGCCCGTGGCCTTCGCCCGCGCACCCCGCCTCCCCATCACCGGTCTGTACAACAAGAGCCCCTACTACTGCGGGACCTGCGGCCGCTGGTTCCACGCCCTGGCAGGCCTGCGACTGCACCAGCGTGTCCACGCCCGAGCCCGGACCCTGACCCTGCAGCCGCCCCGATCGCCACCTCCTGCCCCGCCCCCGCCCCCTGAGCCTCAGCAGACTATCATGTGTACGGAGCTGGGGGAGACCATCGCCATCATCGAGACGTCCCAGCCTCTGGCACTTGAGGACACGCTGCAGCTGTGCCAGGCCGCCCTGGGGGCCGGGGAGGCGAGCGGGCTGCTGCAGTTGGACGCGGCCTTCGTGTGACGCAGCCGAAGAGCAGCAATAAAAGAGTTTGGTTGCAACAACAATCGTGGGCACCTCCGGGAGAGAGGGGACCACCCCCTGGCAAGCCACTCTGGCACCTGATTGGGTGCCAGGATCCACCCTGGCCTCTTACCCACTGACTCCTCACAACGGCCCTGCCGGGTGTGTCTTGTCACTTTTCTCCGCCTCGGGGTAAACTGAAGCCCTGAGACGGGACGTGATCTGTCCCGGGTCCCCCCGGTGCGTTGCAGAGTAGCATTTGCCTAGGCTCTTTGCTCTGCACCTGTCACCCTGGTGCCCAGCAATGTCAGATAACCTTTCCTGAGCCCCGACCACGTGCCAGACCTGTGCTGGGCACTGTTGCATACCTCTGCGGGTTCTCGCTTGTCCCCAAGACTGTCACCTTCCCTGGACCCTGGGCATACAGGACTTGGCTCTGCCTGGTGGAGAGAGAGGTACTGGACTTCTCTGGGCTTCCTTAAGCTCACTTTTGACAATACGGAAGGAAATCTCTAGGTACCCACATACTCAGCTGCAGGCTGGGTGATGCTGGAACCCCGGGAATGACTCAGACCCAGACCCACGCTCTACCCCAGAAGGTGCTCAGTGGCAGTGGAGTTCACACAAGTACAGATGGCCTTGCTCTCTGAGTGTGTGTCATTGATTCATTCAGCCTGGGAGTCCACGGGCCTCCCTCCCACATGCCGGGCCATGCCGGGGGCCAGAGAGGAGTCAGGCTCCTGCCCTGCCCCTGGGGAGCAGGCAGATCTCAGTCCCGGGATCCTCAGGACGGTGCTGGGGATGCACAGGGACGGTGGGATCCCAGAGCAGGGAACAAACCCCTTGGAGGAGGTAGTCCTTGTGGAAAACTTAGGAATCCACCAGTGAGAGAGGAAGAGAACGGAACAGGCAGACGACACTGCAGAGAGGGTGAGCTCTTGGTGTACTTGGAGACCGTCCAGTTACTCACAGCCACAATGACAGCACACATGACCGCCTAGCCGTGGCAGGCACCGCAGCTCGCACTGCACATGGATTGTGACCCGGCGGGCCCGTGTGGTGATCTCAGCATTAGCCCTGCTGTACAGATGAGAAAACAGGGACAGACACTCACCCAAGGTCTCACACTAGGCAGCAGTGTCGCTGAGATTTGAATCCAGGTGGTGCCTTCAGCCCACATCTGTAACCAGTACCGTTGAGCGAGTGCGACGTTTGAAACCGGTGCAGGGGTAGGCATGTTCAGGGGATTTGCTACATCTGGAGGAGAGGTGAGCCAGTGTCACCGAGCAGTTGGGGTTTGGTGAGGCCTTGAAAGACCAGAGGCCTTAGGAACAAGAAGGGATCCCCAACCTTTTTGAAGTCTACCTAGAGTGGCAGTCCTTCCCTCCCTAAACAGGAATGGATGATTTATGGCCGGTTCCTGGGGCAGGCTCCCACCAGGCCTCTACAGACCAAAGTGCTCAGGTGGGGAGGCCTGGACCTGGGAAGGCTGTGAAAGTCAGACTAAGTTGGGGTAGCGGGGACGGTCAAAAGTGGGCCTTAGGGCTCCCCGGCATCAAGGTGGGGCAGGGGGTTGGCTGAAGATGGTCTAAGGGGAAAGGATGGGCCAGACCAGGGCCGAGGCCATGGGAGTGGGAGGAGGGTGAGGCACATCCTCACTGACCTCACGGCTGAACAGATGTGAGCCGTAGGGAGGTAGGGGGGCCCCGGGAGTGCCCCTTGCCCGGACCAGCCCTTCTGTCCTGCTGTGGTCTCCTTGCTAGATGCATTTATCTTACAAACAAGGTGATATCCAGAGGGTCTTGAGCAGGAAAGGCCAAGGATTGTTCTGAATAGTTTACAGGTGCCCGTGGGGCTGGCCCAAACTGGAGAGTTCAGGTGCCACAGGAACAGTCCCTGAACTCTTTGGGACATGTTCAAAACCCCTTCCCTTTTGGGGCTCAGTCGGTAGAGCACGCAACTCTTGATCTCAGGGTCGTAAGTTCAAGCTCGCCGGTGGGCGTAGAGATTACACAGTAACCAAGAAAAAAAAAAACTTCCTTTTTTTCTTCACAAGTGAAGTCCAGTGGAGGACGGATCAGTTGCTCCTCCTTCCACTTTTGAGGCCTCCTGCCCTCACATATCATTGGCACCACATGGAGGAGTGGCCATTTCCCTCTGCCCGTGGCCCCACCATGTTTTCATGGAAGGGGAGGAGGGAAAGAAACCAAGTTCTCTGTGCCAACCTTCCCAGGCTTGTCGCTTCCCAGCATCCCTAGGTATGGGCCGGCTATGTGCCCTCTTTAAAACAGAAACGAAAGCTTGGAGATCTGTTAGGGCTTGAGGACAGCTACTCTGCCCCTGTCTGTGCCCACTAAGGGTCTACATCTAGGCTGTTTTGGCCTGAGTGACCCCTCATCATTCAGTGTCCCTGTGAAACAGCATGTAGCTTAGGCTATGAGACATAGAGCCATTTGTTCAAAGTCTCGACTCCGCCACTTCCACTCTGTGGCCTTGACCTCTGATCCCATTCTCTCAACTGTCGCCTGGGGATGACAGTGCCTGCTTCCCTCCAGATCAGTGCTGGGTCCATGAGGCAGGCTCCCACCAGGCCTCTGCAGTGGATAAGCCAGACTCAGTTTGTCACATGTGCAGAGGGGAGCTGAGGCACAGGAAAGCTGGGCCTGTGAGGCAGGGCCGGGACTCAAGCCTCCAACAGCCCAGCGCGGTGGGTTCACTCAGCCCTGTTCCCCTGCCTGAGAGGTCCTGTCCCAGAACAGCCCCTCAGGCATCACCCTCACCTCTGTGGAAACAAGGCAGCCAGACAGGAAGCAGGTTTTCATGCCAATAATTTATTGAACGGAGGTCTGTACACAGGCAAACCTTACTGTGGAAACTAAGACATCAGGAGCTCCCCCACCCACCCACCCCCAGCCCTCCAGGGTTGGGAGAGGAGGGAGGAGACCTTAGGGGCAGAGGACAGGAGGAGGGACAGCTGTAGAAGGGGGACGGGCCAGGTTGGACGGTGTGAATCGACGTTTTCTTTAAGAAAAAAATTATAACAATCTATTTACACCCGAGGGGGAAGGAGGAGCAGGGAAGGGAGGAGGAGTAGACGGGATGGTCTGGTTCTATTTACAAGGGACACAGGAGGGGAAGGGGGTTGGAGGAGTGTAGGCCTGGGAGGAGGGGAGGGGGCCGAGGGGGCAGGAGGTCCTCATGCCTCCAACCCCCTGTCCTTCCTTCTCTTCCCTCCCCACAACCAGTTAAAATCCTCTTAAAAAGCCCACCATAGGGTGAGGCTGGTGAGGGAGGGACTGGAGGTAGGGACAGGGACTCATTTACCTCTGCCCTCTAGTCTAGGGGCCCAGCCAGGTCAGGAGCTTGATGGGCTATGGTCCCCCTTCCCAGCCCCACTGGAGGCTCCCAGATGGAAGGGTAGTTGGTGGGGCCCTCAGGAAGAGTTAGTGAGGGGAGCTGTGGCGTCGGTCGACTGCCATTCCGAGCCGGTCTGAGCCTCACTTAAAGCTGAGGGAGAGGAAGAAGCAGACAGTTACCCTTTGCCTTGCAGACCTCCATCCCTCCAAGAGCAGGAACTCGGTGGGGGATGCTACATCAGAAACAGATAGCTGCCACTTTGGGTCCAGGGTTGCATGTTCAAATGCCAAAGGGCCAGGTTGGTCATGGACGGACTCCAGAGAACCAGGCCCCACATAAAAGAGGGCAGCTGGAACTTGGCCCCAGCTGACAGCACCGCCCCGAGGAAAGGCAGGCCCGCACTGCCCAGTCGGATTTTCTTCCCCAAGAGAGACAGGAAATCTGAATTTGTACATGCAGTGGCCTCAATTTTTAAACGTGGACAACAAATTTAACTTTTTGTTTGTGTGTGCAAGCCAAACGTTTGTCTTTGGCTTTCCAGTTAGCACTTAAACACAGATATAGATGATAATAGCCTACAAAGGTGACCATCAAGGCGTATACGATCAAAGTGTCAACAGTTTCCACACATGTGCAGGAAACTCTAGGGCTGTGGGAACAGGCCCGCCTCCCAGGCTGAGAAAGGCTTTCATCTGCCACAGATGGCCCCTGACTTACCTTGTGAGGATGGAGTGAGGGTGGCAGTGCCCGCTGGGGACCTCAAGTGAGGAGGGATGAGAATGGCGTTGAGAGATGGTTGGATGGAGAGTTCTAGGGACAGGAATGGACATGCCCAGTCAGGAGGCAGGGCACTGGGAGACAGGGTCAGGGTTAGAAGGGGGCACCAGGTAGGGACCCAGCTCTTGGCAAGGGTGTAGCCACTGAATGCTTTAAGTGAAAAACCAGAGGGAGCCTCGCACAGGTGATCACAGGGCATGGGTTAAGCAGGGTCAAGTCTCCTGTCTTGGAGGCATCTCCTGAGCCCCCAGGCCCTTCCTGTAGCCCACCCTCAGCGCCCCACTCCTGTCTGTAACACCAAGCACTCCTCCACATCCTCTGCCTGCCCCTCCGGTTCCCCAGATCCCAGGCTGTGCCCTCACCGCCAGGACTGAAATTGAAGAGGGGGGGAAGCGGGCGGTTGTTGGGAAGCTGGGTTCCGTGACATCGCAGTTCATCAAAGAAGCTGTGGGCGCAGGCTTCCAGAGGGGACAGCCTTGAGGACGGCGTGTACTCCAGCAGGCTAGAGCAGAGCGCGATGGCCTCCGGCGGCGTTCGAGATTTGAACACCTTAGCGGGAGGGGACAGAAGTCACCAGGGTGAAATGCCCCAGCACTGGGTCAGCCAGCATCGTGCTGCTATGGGGCCTGCAGCAAACGTGACTAAGTCCCGCACACCCACTTTCTAACTGAGGCACCACCACTGAGGGGCAGTCACCTTCTTTCGGGTGAGCAGCTCCCCCAGGTCCCATCACTGGACGGGCCCTGCTGGGAGCCTGTTTCCCCACCAGAAAAATGGCACTGTCGAACTTACCGTCGATCCTCACCTTCTCGAGTATGGGAGATGCCATAAAATTGGAAATGGGATGAGTTACTAACCCACTCCCAAGCCCTGACTCTATAGCCAGGTCCCCAGGCCAGCTGGCCTCCAAAGGGGACCTCAGCCATGCTGCCTGAGCCCCTAGCCCTTCCCCACCTTTGTCCAGGGGTGAGCTTTAATCTGGGGAAACTTGAACTCCGTGTAGTTGGGGTTCATCTCTCGGATCTGTTCCCGGGTTGGTGTTCCCAGCACCTGCAGAGAAAAGGAGGGGTCTGAGCCAAAGCCCCTCTCCCTTAGCCCACCACCCCCCCCACACTGTGCCGTGCCCTCACCTTGATGATCTCCACCAGCTGGTCTACCCCACTGTCCCCGGGGAAGATGGGCTGGCCCAGGAGGAGCTCAGCCAGCACGCAGCCAGCTGACCACACATCTGAAGGGGGAATGGGGGAGGGTCAGGGCTCCTCCACCCATCTCCTCACAGTGCTTCGATCCCCCCCCACAGTCACCCCAAGGGTGCCAGGAGCCCATTTTCTCAGCCATGAGAAGCAGCACCCTGCTCAAGGTCCTACGGTTTAGGAACGCCGGAGCCTGATGTTGAACCTCCAGGTCTGACTGACTGTGCTGCACTCTCCAATCTAAGTGTTTCCAGCCTTAATTGCCTCTCTCCCCTCGGTGACCCCAGTAAGCCCCTTCTCTACCTCTGGCCTCCGGATGGCCCAACATACCTAGAACAGGCATCTGTGTTCTTCGGGCCTCGGGAAGATAAAGCCTTAATTTCCAGGCCTAGCCTTTATCCTGCCCACAGGAACAGCTGCAACCTGGGAGTCTTGCCCCCCTCCCTGGTCTGTACTTGACCCCCAAGGCACAAGTTCACACCTAAGGACCATTCAGTTTCTCCACACTGCTGATGAATGTTCTCTCCAAACCCTTTCATGCCCCCGCCTCTTGCCTGGAAGGTAGTGCTGCCATCCCCACCAATGGGGAAAGACACGAGGCCCTGTGAGCAAGTCACACCCTCGCGGTAGAGAGCCACTGATTCCCCCAAGGTCACTGTCAGCCCCTCCCCCCCAAGGCGAGAAAAGAGGGCTGACTGGGAGGCTCCAGAGCCCGCATGGACTCTGGAGTCAGGTCAGCTTTCAAAGCCCAGCCCTGCCCAACCCCAGCAGTGCGAATGCAGGCAGGCGGCCTCCCCGCTCTCAGCCTCAGACTGCTCATCTGTGAACCAAGCATACGGCAGCATCGCCCTCCAAAGTTTGTGAGGACTGGATGAAAGAACACACATTAAGCTTTTATCGCCGAGCTTGGCAGACAGCACACAGAAAGAACTCAAAAACTGCCATGACTGCCGTTGCCCACCCCCACCCTCCGGGAAGTCTGACCAATGGACGAGGTGTAATCAGTGGCTCCGAAGATCAGCTCCGGGGCCCGGTAGTAGCGAGAGCAGATGTAGGAGACGTTGGGCTCCCCCCGGACCAACTGCTTTGCGCTGTGGGAAGAGATGGGTGGGAGTAAACACAAGGCCAGGGTTGGGGTCCCTCCTCGCCCCTTTGGCCACCCAGCGCACCCCAGGTCAGACCCACCTGCCAAAATCGCAGAGCTTGAGGACAGCAGTGTCAGGGTCCACCAGCAGGTTCTGGGGCTTGATGTCGCGGTGACACACGCCCTGGGAGTGGATGTAAGCCAAGCTCCGGAAGAGCTGGTACATATACACCTGGGACAGGCAAGGGACAGCACAACTGTGGCCTAGGGCTGCCCACGGAACTTGCCAGCGCTCCACCCTCTTGGCCTCAAGAGCCCTCCCAAGCACCTCTCCAGTTGACTCATAAACTCTTCCACTGCCCCTGGGTCCTCAAACCTTACTCTGCACCAGGCCCACTTAGAAGGCTTGTTAAAACAGGGACCTCTGGGGCCCCCTCCCAGTTTCTGATTCAGTAAGTTCGGGATGGGGCATTTGAGACAGACCCCCTCAGGGCTGGCACTGCCCCGCACCTTGAGAATACTGCCTCAGTCACACACCTCAGCAAAAGCCTGATACACATACACACACACACACACACACACACACACACACACACACACACACACACACAAGGAAGGCCTTGCGGGAGCCAGTCACTCAGCTCCAAAACCACTGGCTATAGGAAGGGCTCGGCTTCCTTCAGCTGCCAGTCAAAACCACCCACGGGCTCGCCTCCCTCCAGCTGGATTTTCCTGCCACTCTCCCTCCCACTGGCTAGAACGTAAGTGCCAAGAGAGCAGGGATCTTTGTGTGTTCATCGCTGCTGTGTCCCCCAGGACTCAGGCCAGTGCCCAGCACATAGCAACTGCTCAGGCCGGCTTCCTGGGCCCCCCTCCTCCATTCCCACTGCCCTTGGCTAGAGATGCCGCTTCCTCACCCTGCACCTAATGATCTCCCAGAAGCCTTCCTTGATCCTTCTCACCCCCAAAGCAGGCAGGGCCGGGGGCCTCCTGTTTCCAGAATTCCCTGTGTTCCTTCTACTATGGCAGTTGCTAGTAGTTTTATAGTTCTTTGTAACGACAGCTGTCTACTCCACTAAACTGAGAGCTCTTCAGGAACAAAGCCTGGGTCTCAGTCAGTTAGGTCTCTGGAACTGCATTGGGTTCAGCACACAGGTAGCCACAGTAGGGATTCACCAAACCAGAGGACTCCCCTCCTGGGAGGCGCAGTCCCCCAGCACCAACCCCTGATAGAGCTCTGTAGCTCACCGAGGCCCAGCGTTCTTAAAGCTAGCAGGAGGATCTTCAGCCAACCTGAACCCACCCACCTCCTCCCAGTGCAGAAGGCTGCTCCGGGGGTGCCTGGGTGGCTCAGTCGGTTAAGCGTCTGACTTCGGCTCAGGTTATGATCTCACAGTTCGTGGGTTCAAGCCCCGCGTCAGGCTCTGTGCTGACAGCTCAGAGCCTGAGCCTACTTCGGATTCTGTGTCTCCCTCTCTCTCTGCCCCTCCCTGGCTCACACTCTGTCTCTCTCTCTCTCTCTCTCTCTCTCAAAAATACATAAACATTAAAAAAATAATTAAAAAATAAAAAAGAAAGAAAGCTGCTCCGGCCTCTGTTCTCCACATCATCCCTAGGCTCATTTATTCATTCATTCATTCGCCCATTCATTCAAACACCTCCTGAAAGAGACTAACACCCAGGGCACAGCACCAGGCCCTGGGGAATGAACCCAGGTTCTGTGGACAGCAACCTTCCTCCAACCCTGCCTCCTTCCCACTCCCCTCTGCCAAGGCTTTGCAGGCCAGGACTCTGACTTCAGCATCTCTCCCTTCACATTCTCGGTCCCCACCCCGATTCTAACTCCACCAACAATACTGGTGCCACTGGGCTCCCAGGGTGGACCCGAGCAGGTACCGTGCAGTCTTCCCCAGACCCCAGTCAGCCTGCCTCCCTGATTCGGTCAGGCCTCAGGTTGGCTTGCCCTGCATTTGGCAAGCTCTGTCTATGGTGGTTATGGAGTCAAGGGCAGGGAACACACAGCCTGCAGAGACCAACATAAAGTTGGGAGGAAGAAGGAACCCACAGAAGGCAGGAGGATCCAGAGCCCCTGGCTTTGTAGGCCTGGGTCCCAGCAGCCTGCCCGCCTGCCCACCTTGACATAGATGATAGGGATGGTCAACTTGGCCTTGGTGAAATGGCGGGCCACCCGGTACACTGTCTCGGGCACGTATTCCAGCACCAGATTTAGATAAAGCTCGTCTTTCTGCAGAGAGCAAAGGAGAGGTGTGAGGCACTGTGAGGAAAGAGCGGGGGGGGGGGGGGGGGGGAGGCTTGTGGGGGATAACGGGGGAAGGACTGGCAGTCACGAGAAAGGCAGGCAGGAACACGGGTGGAGTCAAGGTGGAAGACTCCCCCGCATGGGCAAGGCCTCACCTTCTCCCCACTGGAGTAGAAAAAGTATCTCAGCCTCACAATATTGCAGTGGTCCAGCTTACGCATAATCTGCAGCTCTCGGTTCTTGGGAGCAAAAGGAAAGTGCCTCAGACAATGGCCGACTCTCCCCGCCTCCCCTCCCTGGCACCCCTCACCACAGCCCTGCTCCTCTACTCCTGCCAACAGAGCCAGGTGGCTACTCCTTGCGTCCCAGCTCCAGGACCCCTCTAGCACAGACCCTAATTCCTTACCACTACCCATTTCCCTCCCCCACAAGCTGAAGGCCTATGGACTAAACCCAACCTACAGATCAGCTTTCTTCAGCCCACTGTTCAAAAATTCCCAATGCGTTGCTAACATTTGAAAATCAGGGGTCTTCATGTATGAATCCACTTTTCCTGGCTGTCTTGAAAAATCAGATGATATGGCCACACAAGGCCCGAGTGCCAACAGACAAGTACCGGCCACCCAGTTCACCCTGGTCCCCACTCCTCTCTATTGCCTCCCCTGGAGGCATCTGGGCCCTTGAACCCTGACTTGGATCTTAAGTCCCAGACTCCAGACTTCCATCTTCCAAGAGCCTCAGTCTCTTCCCTATTCTCTGTTCCCCTGAGTTCTGGCCTCAGAATTCCCACCCTCAGATCCCTCGCACTTCTGGGACTCAACGCTAATCAAATTCTGGCCCACACCCTGGAGCTCCTCCTGCCCAAGGGTTCTCACTGCCAAGACCCAGTCCCTGACCTGGTTCGCTCCCAGCCTAGGCTCAGTTCGTTTATATCCAGGCCAGCCTGAGCTCCAAAATGCCAGTCCTTGCAACACCAACTGTCCCTCGACTTCTACCTCTTCCATCTCCTTTTGGTTCCCTGGACCTCCACTAGGTTATAGGGCACATCTGTCCCCAGGGGGACAGATGCCCACACCAAGGCACATGGTTTGGTGAGCAGAGTACAGTCTGGATTTCATCCTGCGCTTGCCAAGCACCTGGGTCAAAGCACGACCTTCACAAACACACTCATCACCCTCTACCAGCTTCCTTTCTCCTCTGGGCAGAAGCGTAACTTAGCGGGTAAGGTGGAAGGCTTCGGAATCAGACAAGCCAGAGGCTAGTCTTGCTCTCAAGTCAATTCTCTTATCTGAGTCTCGGTCTTAGAATGAGGATAAGACACCAGTGTCCACCCTCAGAGAACCTTCATGTGAATTAAATAACAACTCGCCTAACAAAGCACTTCACCCAGAGCAAAAGCCCAACATCAGCTCTGGTCTCTCTTGGAACCCACACTCCCATCTTCCACACACTTTTCCACTCCTTTCTCTTCTGGCTCGTGTTCAGATCCCGTGAAAACCCAAATCCAGCACCCTCACTAGGGTGCTCTCACCCATTATGCCTGGTCACACCTCCTTGTCCCCATTTGCCCCAAGCTACCTTGAACCTCTTGTCCTGGAGAACCTTCTTGATGGCCACCAGTTCCCTGGTCTCAGCCAGCCGTGCCTGGTACACGACCCCAAACGAGCCATTGCCAATCACTTTGATGTCTGTGTAAGCCACCTCCTGGGATCGCTCTGGGCCTTGGCCTAGAGTCGCTACCACTGTGGTCACCTTCCCGCTGTCACCTGGGGAACAAAGGGGACACACATCCACTGACCTTCCCCCTCTTGCCACCACCCGATCACAGGGCCGTGGGGAGGGAGGCGAATCTCTATAGGATGCTCACTGGGGGCCTTTGTCTCTTCTCTGTCTTTGAGCAAAGGTGGCTGCTGGATGCCTCTGGGTGCCCTTTCTCCTCTTCCCTTCAGGGAACCCTAAATCCTGCTGCTTCTCTGGGTGGGAAGACACTGACACTTAAACTTCTTGCTGTTCAAGGATTGATAACCCAGAATTTCTACCTCTAGTGAGCAGCAAATCACTGGTCCCGCTTGGTCTGAGGGCATCCTCATACTCTCAGATGATGACTGTATCCACTCTGAGCTTCCTGCCTGCTGGCCCCACTCCTGACTGGGAAAAGCCTGACCTAACCTCTCCCACTTACCAGAGCAGTGACCCCGAGGCACTTCTACTTTAGGAAAGCACTAGCCTTTCTCACAGCTTGAGGGACAGTGACCACTAAGTCCTCCTTGCTAGAGCTGATAACCACCACTATTTTTTAGTGGCAGAAAGGACTCCTCCAGGTATGAGTGACAAGGTCATGACTTTCACAATAAGCCCTTCCCCAACTACTCTGGAGTTAGAAAAGGCGCTGACCTGGCCTCCTCATCTGTGTGGTCCAGAGTTCCAGACCCCTTCCTGTATTTGGGTGGTCCCCAATGGACAAGTACTAAGTCTTGAGACTGATGAACCTGGCCTCCATTAACAAGGGGCCATCCCAGCCTCAGTCCTTTGAAGGAAAGCTGTAATTTCCAATTCCATTCTCTGAACAGCAGCAAAGTTTTGTGGCATTCTTAGGGAATAGTGACCTCTTTTCTTTGGTGAACTTTTCATCAATTTCCCAAAGAAAAGGGGTCACTGATGAACCAAGTTTGTTTTGAGGGGCACTGACACCTTCTTTTGGAGGAAGATGATCCTATGTGGCTATTCTTCCAGAGCTAGTGACACCATACCTCAGAACAATGATAAGGGTAGAACCTTAGATCCATATTCAATGGGGAACTGTGACCCTCCCTGACACTGTTCCATTTTTTGTGGAAGGAGACTTACCGAGCAAGTTTTTTTTGTTCTGTTTTGTTTTTAAGTAAATTCTACCCCCAACGTGGGGCTCGAATCCATGACACCAAGAACAAGAATCGCATACTCTACAAACTGAACCAGCCAGGCACCCCAAGCCAAGTTTTTGGAAGAACAGTGCCTATGGACTTGTTTGGCAGGGTATACTGATTCCCAGTCTGTCCTCATTTCTAAGAAGCACCAACTATTAATTTCCACCATTGGGGGTACAGTTCTATCTGTTATGGACAAATGATGGTAACAGGTCTTGCATTTAAAAGGAAAGACTGCCTGGGTACCAGTTTGGGAAGCCCTGGCCCTATCCTTCCGGGGACACAGTAACCTCAAATCCATTCCTATGTGATATTCACTCCAAATCCCCATCGTCTAAAGGAGAGCAAATTCGATCCCCTTTTTGGGGTGACGGTGATCTTCTTTTTGGGAACAATACCCCTTTAGCCCCATTTGCAAGCGAGGATGACTCCTGATCCTGTTGTCTAATGGATGGCAACATCAGATTCCTGTTTTTAAGGCTCAGGGACCCAACATCTCAGTACTAGAAGAACAGAGACCTGCGACCCCTGTTTCCTTGAGGACCACTAATCTAATCCTAATATCCAGTCCTAAACTCCAATTGATGGTAACCCCTCAAATCCCTTTCTCTGGGAAGGGGAGCGCTCAAATCCCATCTTTGGAAGCACAGGGAGCTGGACCTCCTATCTGGGCATATGGAAGAAGCTGATCGACGTTTGAAGGGCTTCGGGAACCTTGATCTCCACCCTCCACGGACGCCGCTAATACTCACGGCCCAGCTTCACTCCGGGCGGCGGGAAGCTAGTGCCCGCACCGGGGCCGCCGCTGCCTCCTCCGCCGCTGCCGCTGGGGCCACCCCCGGAGCTCGAGGCCCCCACGCCCCCACCCATGGCTCCGACTGACGCCTTCCCACCGCCGCTGCCGCCCGGACCGGAGGCCGAGCCCCCGGGGCCGCCGCCGCCACCACCGCCTCCGCCGCCTGGCTCCGCGAACGAGCTGGTCCGCGCCCGGCCCGAGCCCCCAGGGCCGCCTCCTGAAGGCCCGCCGCCGCTCATGGCGCCGAGCGCAGGCCCAGGCCACGGGGCTCGGGCTGCCCGGGCTGCCCCCGCCGCCGCCGCCGCCGCCGCCGCCGCCTCCCCCGGGCTCTGGCCTCTTCCAGGCCGCGCCGCTCGGGCTCCGGCTCCGGCCCAGCGCCCGCCGCGGGGCACGTCGGGAGATGCAGTCCGCCTGCCCTACGCGCCGCCGTCGCCGCCCTCGGTCCGCACAGAGAGCCGCGAGGCACGCCGGGAAATGGAGTCTGCAAAGGCCTTAGAGCCCACCGCGGGGGATGACGGATCGCGCTGCACGTCAGGAAAGAGTCCTGGGCAAGAAGTCAGCCAACTGTGTCGACTGCGGACTCTGAAGCACATTGGGAAGCGGAGTCAGAGTCGCACACTCACTCCATTGCAGCAACTGTGAGCCCTAAATGTGCTTCAAAAATGTAGTCGCAGCCACTCTTTCAGTGAGCTTTGTAGGCCGATGCACGCCGGGAAATGGAGTCCAGACGCTTATTTAGTCTATTGGCCGTGTATGCCGATCCGTGCCAAGTGCACGGTGGGAAATAGAGTCTGCGCCGGTGCATCCGCAGATACCGGACCGTGAAGCAAGCCGGGAAATGGAGTCGTCGCCACGCCCTCACCGCATTGCAGGTGTAACGCGACTTCCAAAGCACGCCGGGAAATGGAGTCCCAGGTACTACCTAAGCCCCAAGTGGACACTGCAATTATGGAGATAGGCTAGGAAATAAAATAGGTACGGCGTTCCTCTGCATCTCCTACGCTATGCCGCAGTCCCTACCGGGAAATGTAGTCAACACCAAGGCTTCAGAGTAGTTGCTACAGTGAACTTTGTGTCTTCTGGGAAATGAAGTTCAAGGCGGCCTCCCCGTTTGACTGAGCGGGAGGGATCTACGAGGAACCCGAAGCATGCTGGGGAATAGTCCAGTCAGGATCCTGACCCTTTGTGAGATGAGACTGCAGAGGCTTGCTGGGAAGTGGAGTCCAGCCGGTACTTTTGGGAAAGCGAGAGCCGAAGGTGAAAGACATCAATCCCCCCGGGAGACTGTAGAGTGTTCAACGCCTCCTTCCCCTCCCCCAGGTCCCAAGAAAGTGACCAAGTCTATCAGGGGCTGCGGGAAAATGGGAGCCCAAACATTCCAAATTCCAAGTTTCCACTAATCAGGGAGGCAAATCCCCCGCAAACGACTTGGGAAACAAAGTTCCTAGTGGTCTCTCAGAACAATAGCCTTCAGATACAATCTAGCTTTTTCTACCAACGTGGGTTGCACCAAGAGGCTGAGAGGAGAATTAAAAGAGGTGAAAAAAGAACTTCTGATTTGAACCCTCTTTCAGCCTTTTGCGTTCTCCCACTTCCCAAGTTTACAGGATCCAGGAGGGCCCAAATCAAGGAATCAAGGAAGCCGACTGTTAGGGGTAGCCTCAAGTTTTGTGCACGGACTATGTCGCCCTATTTATCGACTAATAAATACCCGGGAGGACTCTATCCCCAAAGGACGCTGGGAAACGGAGTTCGTGTGAGGGTGTGTGTGTGTGTGTGTGTGTGTGTGTGTGTGTGTGTGTCCCGGAAATACTTGGAACTAGAATGAAATCATTTTCAGCCCTCCTGCCTCGTAGAATAATGGGAAATGGAGTCTGTAGACCTTCACTTTAATCTGAGCCAGTGTTCATACTAACTGTCCTGCCCTTTCTAAAGCCTGAAGAAACTTTCATCCACTCGATCTAACTGCAGTTCTCAGCGGACACAGAGCAGACAGACAGTATCGCTCAGGCCTTCTCGGACTACATTAACCAGAAGGCAAAGCGCGGACAGACTTCCGCTCCCTTTTCAATGAATGCAACTGCATTACGAACAGTTCAGGGTCTGGGAGTCGTAGTTTTTCAGCCAAATGGTGGTTGCCGCCCTCTGACGGCAGCTCGAAAAATGAAAAGCAAAAATCTGAATCAAGCAAGCCCCAAGCCTGGGAAATCCTACACTGGGCCAACAAGGCCCAAAAGGACAGCGGAGCGGGGCGGGATGGCGGCGGTTACTTAACGGCCAGAATTAATGCGACATGCGCAGTGGACGGCGCGTGGGCAACCGACAGGAGGGGATTGGGGTCGGTGGGAGTCTGAGGGCGACCGTCTGAGGGAATTTTAACAAGATGTTTACAGGGGTGAGAACGTTTGTTGAGGGGTGCTAGGGCAGATTGTCTGTGTCTGTGAGGGGCCTGTGGTGTCCGGAGGTGTCCAGGGGAGTCTGTGAAGTGAAGGGGTCTTACTGGGGACCAGTGGAGAAGTCATAGGGGACTTGAGGTGTCTTTAAAAGGTCTGTGGGATGCCAAGAAACTACTCCAGACTGAGGGACCCGAAGGGGTGAGCAATGTTTAAGAAGCACCAGGAAGGAGAATCGGGCGCCTGGGGCGGCGGGGGGGGGGGGGGGGGGGACGGGGGGGCGGGGCGGGGGTCTGGGGATTATAGGCTTGAAGAGAGTCTCTGAAGGATGAATTAATTGATGAAAAATTGTGAGATCGACAAAGGGCTTTCTACTGGGATGTGGAAGACATCGAGGGTGTGGTCTTGCAGAAATGGAATAGATTTCTAGATTTGGGTGGGTCATTAAAGACTGGCGGAGCTGCTGGAGTTTACAAAACTAAATTCCACCTGTGACACCCCACTAGGTCAGAACTGGGGGCAACAAGTCTGACCTAGAGAGCAGTTCTAAAGCCGAGCACTTCTTAATCCATATTGGACCTGGTTAGAGGTGTTCTGAAGGCACTGAAATCGAACTGAGACACTCGTCTGGGTCCTTCCCCCCCTCCCCGCAGTGATAACACCCCCCTTTCTCCATCACACCACCACCACCAGCAACTCAGTTGCATCTATGTTGCCAGGAGACATGCCTCATCCCAACTTCCAGAAATAGCCCAGTGGCCCCCACCCCAGGGAGTGACTTACATCACCCAGGAGAGGGAGCAGTTGCCCGCAGGCTGCCAAGGGAGCCTGGGTTTCCTGCCAGTACCCCAGCCCTGGATCTTCTCTTCACTGCCAATCGACATCATCTGGGACCACCCACCCCAGGCTGGCAGGAAATGAGGGTGAAGCCTGAGTAGATAAGAGTTGCCAGTTCCTTCCCCCTCAGAGTTGCACAGGGTGGGGTTTCTCCATGAAGCCAGTCCAACAGGCCTGAGCCCTCAATTCCCACCTCATTTCTTAGCTGTGTGGCCTTGGGGAAACTCCTTCCTCTCTCTGGGCCTCAGGCACCTCACCTGCACTGTAGGGGTTGGGCAGTCTCTAAGGACCCTTTCAGCTTGGATTCCTTCTCCTGGCTCTTTCATCCCTGAATCAAGCTCTCCAGCCTGAACTTCTAGCTTTAGGAGCTCACCTTTCAGATCCTATGATTGAAACCTTTGTCTAGATCCAACTGTCCTGGCCTGAGGAAAAGGAGTTGTTGAAAGCACACAGGCTTCAGAAACAGACCTCATTTAAAGTCCTGGCTGGGGTTAGGGCCTTGGGCAAGTCATTTAACTGAACTGCTTGCCCCCACATTGCTGGGTGTTAGAAATAAAGCACTGCAGCTAACTAGGTATTAGGTACCTGGTACATAGCACGTTGTCGATCAGTAACAACCAGGATTAAGCCTGTCCCTTAACTCGCTGGCAGGGGATGTTCCCTTGCTTTGACAGAGACCGCTGACGTACCTTGCAAGGTCTGCATTTCGAGAGTTGTTGCAGGCCTGTTGCCAAAGTCCCCTTCCAGGCCGTGGGGACACCGACCGGGGAACACACAGAACCAGAAAGGAAAGGCATTTCAGGTGATCAGAAAAGCAAGGACGACAGGGTGGTGGAATCTAAAGCGCTTCCAAGGATAAGCGGATCCCCACAGAATAGGGGAGCTGTCAGAGGGCAAGGGTATGCCTGAGACGTTTATCATCAGGTCCTGGGGGTTATATGCCCCTGAGGTCAGATCATTTTCCAGGCCTCAATTTGACCCATTCGGATAGGGTTAGACCTTCTGGCCATAGATACGCTGGAGAGCCAATCTAGGTTCCTGTCTTTCAGAATCAAACAAAGGCTGTGTGTGACCTTTTAGTTGTTGTACCCAACACCCAGGACAGATCACCACATCCAAAGGTCCAAAGTTTTATTGTTTTGAATACATTCTCCAGCAGCCCCCCAACTTCCCTTCCCCCCCCCCACCCACCCACTGTCCCCAATACAGAATAAGGCTTGACCACAGACCCCCACCCCAGGGGCCCCAGCTAGGAGGCAGAGGGGGCTTCCAGTTTGGTTTCAGGGCACCCCCCTTCCCACCCCCCCCCCCACCCGCCTGCCTATGGGCTAGTCCTAGGAGCAGCTGGGGGTGAAGGGGTTGGACCAGTGCTGGAATGAGGGGGGAGGAGTGGGAGAGGGATAGCAGGCACTTGTAGAGATTTGTGGCCTATGGGCGGCACCCCTCCCCCTCCTCTGCCCCCCACCCCCCCAACATGGAATTTTTGGTTCATCATATAATGTCCCTCCCTCCCCTGCTGCAACCCTGTGGGGTATGAGAAACCCAGGCACTCAGGGCCCCTGGAGGGGCAGGGAAGGCAGGATCAGGACTGAGGATGGACGAGAGTGGAGAGGGACAGGGACAGGGACAGGAGGCAGAGAACAGGGAGGGAGACAAGGCTTTTACTTCCTAAGCGATTGTAATAAAAAACGTTCCTGGGCATTGAGGCTGGAGCCTCAGTTCAAATATAAATTCCCCAGAATGGAGGTGGCCCCCTCAACTCCCCCCACCCTACCCCCCCCCCCCACCACCACTTTGCCTGGAGCTTAGAAACCCACAGATAGGGGAAAGCCCCCAGCCCTGGACACCCACCCACCCTCACCATTAAAAAAAAGAAATTAAAAGTTTTATACAAAACATGGGGCAGGAAAGGGGAGGAGGCAGGGAAGACACCAGAGAGCTGTCCTTACCTCCAGGGCTTGGGGGGGGGGGGGGGTTAAGGCAGCAAAAGAAGCATGGGAGGTGGGGGGAACAGGGCCCCCTGCCCACAGCCCTCAGGAATCTCGATGCTCCAGAGAGAGCTGGGCTGTAGCGTGCTGGAGGTCAGAGCTCACTCGCCTTGGGGTGAGGGGCCCCCCGGCCTCCCCAGGCCCCTCCCCCCGCACCTTCTTGTCCTCACCCTCATCCTCCAAGCCCCCAGTGGGGCCCCCACCCCCCTCCAGGCGACAGTCTTCACTCCAGCGCCGCTTAAAGCGCAGCTTGAGGGGCATGCACTGGGCTGCCCCAGGTGTCTCGCCGGGCTCGGGCTTGGGGGGCGCAGGTGGGGCACGAGGGGTCTTGAACACCTCCCCATCTTCCTCATCCTCATCGCTGATGTCAGTCACCTCCACTTCCTCAGACTCGCCTTCCGAGATGGGCTCCACCTTGATCTGTGGTGGTGGCGGCGGTGGGGCCAGCGCCCCCGCCCCCTCCGCCAGCCCGCCTGAGCCGCTGCCAATGCCAATGCCACCACTCTTGTCAGCACCCGCTGGAGCCTTCTCCCCAGCTGCCCGCTGCCGGCGTCCCAGCGGGGGTGGCTGGAGCTTAAACTTGAATGGGGAAGAGGAGGAGGAAGAGGAGGACGAGGCTGAGGAGGGGACCGGTGGGGTCTCCGGTGCCATGGGCGGCAGCGGGCACTTGTCAGGGCGCTGGGGCTGGGGCACCACCAGCCCAGGGTAGTGCAGGAAGGCGCGGGGACTGAGGTGGTAGTTGTAGACGCTTTGGGTGTGGGCCTGCAGGTACCGTTTCATGTCCTCAGGGCTAAAGGAGAAATGGGAGCCTCCTCCTGAGCCACTGGGGCCCCCACCACCACTGGGGTACATAGGGCTCAGCGTGGGTGAGGGAGTGTAGGCCAGGTGAGTGGGCGTCATGGGCAGAGCTGGTGAGAGCTGAGGCGGCAGTAGGGAGCCAGGCCCGGCCAGAGGCGACACAGGGAAGGGGCTCAGGGGCTCAGGGCCACCCCGGGGCCGGGGGTAGACTCGGAAGACGCCAGGGTCATGGGGCAGGCGTGCCAGTGGGGGCCCGCGGAAGGCACCCAGCTCTGGAGGGCCTGGCGGTCGGGCCCGGGGGTCCTCTCCCAGTGGCTCTTCCAGCTCTGACGTGCCATCGCTACAGTCACTGACTGAGCCTCGACCCAGGCGTCGGGCCACCACAGCCGAGAAGAGGGAAGATGAGGATGAAGAGCAGGCCGGTGGTGAGCGGGGGTCCTCGGTGGGGGACAGCACCTCGGAGGGCGTTGAGGGAGGGAAGCGGAAGTGGCTGCCACCCGATGGCACTGGTGGGGCGCTCTGGGGCACCGCACCCCCTGGCAGAAGAGGGGAGATGTGGTGTCAAGGCCCTTGGCCCAGCCTGGACATACACACAGACCCTCTGCTTCTTCTGAACCCATGCCCACCAGCCCCATTACTCACCAGCCAGCCCCACATCGATGAAAGGGTAATTAACCAGCACCAGTTTGTTGAAGTTGAACTTGTAGGTGAACCGTTTCCCCTTGGTCTTGTGCAGAATGCGTTTATTGTAATAATAGCTGTGGATGTAGAAACCCATCGAATGATCAGTCAACGGGACCAGAGTCTAGACCCCATTCCTTGACATGCGTTACATGCTGCTCACAAAGGGGGACCAAGAAACCTGGGCCATACAAGAGAAATCAAGTGCCCGGAAGGAATGAAAACTAGCTCTCCCCTCAGGCTTGGGGCCAAACTAGACGCCACACCCAGGACTGTATTCTCTCCGCAGGACACCTCTACACGACAGATGGGCTCAGAGAAGGATTAAGACTTGCCCAAGGTCACACAGCTATTATTTGGCAAAGGATCAAACCCAAAGTCTATTCCCATGGGTTACGGGTTCCCCAACTAGCGGGGGCTATCCATGTCTGCTCAGGGGTCTCTGCCCTTCTCACCGCAGGGCCCGGCTCAGCTTGTCATAATTCATCTGGGGCTTGCACTTGCGGACGCCCCAGAGCCGAGCCACCTCGTCAGGGTCCTTGATGACGAATTCCCCGTAGTCCCCCTGCCAGGCGATGACACCCTGGTATTCCTCCTTCCGCAGCAGCTCCAGGATAAAGTGCCACAGCTGGATCTGCCTCGAGCCAGGGGACGACTCTGGCTTGTAGGCCCAATCTGGGAAGGCAAACCCTGAGGACAGGAGGCAGGGGAGTGGCCCCGGGTCAGGACACAGAGTCCAGGGCTCCAGGTCCCCTCCCGGGGTCCACCCTCCTACCCCACCCTCAACATGGGGAAATCCGTCTCCCCTCCGCCAAGTCAGGACCTGGGTTAGAGGGAGACAGTGTGTGTCTGTGTGTAAGGGGGCTAGACGGGAGCCGGGGGGAAGGGAAGCTGGAGCCTGCTCCAGCGACACCGGGAGAAACAGGAAACCGTCGGCGGCGGGTCCCGGGGCCAGTGCCAGGGGGCCAGGCACCAAGCCAGGCCGGCGGGCAGGGCTGCCAGTGGGGGAGGGGCAGGAAGGGGCACACGTGGCCAGCGGGTTGGGGCGAGCCCCCCCTCAGCCCCCACACTCCCATTCAGGGCCAGTTATACCCCTCCCCCAACCCACCCCACAGTTCCAGTCCCCTCCTGGGAACATAACACTGTCTCCCTCCCAAAACGTATCAGAGCCCTACTCCCACCCCAGGACCTGATGATTTTTTTTTTTTTTTCTTAAAAGGACCAGGAGGAGTGGGGTGGGGTGGCTGGTTGACGATGAGGTCAGCGCTTGCACACACAGAGGCTTCTGTCTTCCCTGGAGAGTGAAACCCAGACTGTCTGCCCCCCCCCCCCACAACGAGCCCTAGACCCTCTGTGCTGCACTGCCCTCCCCAGACCCAGGCACATGGACCCAACCTGGCTGGAAGGCCCCAGCCCAGGCCTGCAGATTGAACAAGCAATGCTACAGCCCGTTCCCCCTTCCGCCTTCTCATCCTCAGCTTCTTCCCTGCCCACCTGCCTACCCGCCCCCAGCATTAACCTTGGGTAGAGGTTGGTGGTGGGCTGGCTGGTCCCTGGAGGGGGTGGGCAGCCTGGGGGGGGGGTCGATGGGGGGGGCTGCGGTTGTTGTCATTTCCCAAACCCCCGGGTAATCAGGGGCCATCAATAATTCAGCACTAGGCAGCCGGTAATGGAGGGGTGGGAGGAGGGAAGGGGAAGAAGAGAAGGAGGGGGAGGCAGGGCAGGGGCCCTGGTGCCACCAGAGGGAGAAGGCCAAGGTGGACAACTAAAATGGGCGGGGTCCCAAGTCACAGTCAGGCTGCACTGGTCAGCCTCTGGCCCCTGGCCCCGGCTCAAGCCTCAGCTCAAGCAGGTACGAACCAGGCCCAGGGCAATGCTGAGCCTCCCTCAAAGACACCACTGCAGTCTGGAATCCAACAGGGGATACTTCCCCTTGGGGACACAGGGGTTCAGCAGTTCCTACTCCCACAGGGACCACCTCTTCTAAATCCAGAGCTGAGTCTATCCCCCACAGCGACCCAGCTTCCTGAGCCCTGGCCTTGGGTAGAATGGGATGGCCAGCATTCCCCTCATAGTCCCTGCCCCATTCAGAAATCCCAGCCTCAAACAAGCCCCTCAGGGCTCCAAGGATACGACCTCCAGCTGGTCACAGACCCAGAGTCCTATACCAACAACAGCCCCTGCTCCATTCAGAAGTGACAGCCCCTGACAATGCCTTCCTTAGATCACAGCATCCATATAGCCCCATTCTCCTCTCTTTTTTAGGAATCCAGGTGTTCATCCCATTATCCTCACCCTGCTGGAGAATGCAGGTCCCAGGGTCTTCTTCAGGGGCCAGAGGCCCTTGAGAACCCAAGTGACCAAATCACTAGCTCCATGGACCCTCTACCTCCTCCAAAATGCTCCTACCCCCCACTCAGAGCACCAAGCTCCGTGCTTCTCCTACCTAAGCTCCAATCTGGTTCTCAGACCCAAAAGGGGGGGTGGGGGGCAAAGCCCCTGAGACACTAGTCTGGGGTTGGGGGTGTACTGACTTTCACCCTCCCCCCAAATTAAAGCCACCCTTTCCAGCCCACCCGCCCCAGCCTCCTTGTCCCGGTAACCAGGCAACGTGTGTGCAGCGACAGTCCTGGGAGCGGGGGAGCAGGAGGCTAAAAATAAACTTTGCAGAAGAGGAGTGAGAGAGACTACATGCAACACAAAGGGAACTCGGAAGGGAGGTGGGGGGCTCTGGAAAGGCCTCAAGCTGCATTCCGGGGGCTGTCCCAGGCTGCCTTGTTAACCCCCCCTTCCCTGACCAAGCTCCCTCTGGGGCTAGGACCCTGGATCCCAACCCAGGCAGGGACTTCCCCACTCCCAGGACCACCCCTACCAGGCTTTCCTCTTCGGACATGGCATACATGAGGGCCTGTTCCTGGCTTTGGGGGGAGAAGAAGAGCGGGGGTGACGTCAGGGTGTCTCAATGGGGCTCTGTTCCCCAGGCCTTGGAGCCAGGAGCCAGGCACGGGCAAGGGGAGCATGTGTGAGTGTGTGTTGTGTATGGGTCCACGTGCTTAAACAGGGAACCACCGGGCCTGCACCAAGAAAGCTTGGGGGAGAGGACCTCTGGAGCATGGGGGACAGTGATAGAAGGAGCAAGCAGCTGACACTGAGAGAGGGGCTCAAGACACTTTGAGACAGGGTGGAGAGGTAGCAGCAGACAGACAGGAAGGGCTGGGATGGCAGGGACCCAGAAGGCACACCTGGGTCCCACAGAGGTGGGGTAGGGATTCTCCTAGACAGACTGGAAACCTGGGGGGTGGGGGGCATAACTCCTGGGCACCCCCCAAATTCACATGACTGGCCAAACTTTTTTTTAAAGAGACTATGGGGGTCGGAAGGGAGTGGTGGTGGTAGAGGAAGAACACGCCGACCTCCTGGGGGGCCCTGCCACCTCCCCCACACTCCAGGCAGCCCTCGGTGGCGCCAGAGCCGGGAAGAAAACAGGAAGTGGGAAACAGCCGCGGCAGAGAGGAGAGGGGCCGGGATGGAGGATCGGATGGAGGGGCGTGCAGACGGACAGACGCACCGATGGACCGATCGGGAGGCCATTCCAGGCCCCCGCCCCTTCCCCCAGGCGGAGAACCCACACGCGGCTCGGCCCCAAGACAGGGTTAGGGGAGCGGCCCAGCCGGTCCCACCAGGCAAAGGCCCGTAGCAGGGAGGGAAGACGAGGCGGGGTTGTCTGGGCGCCTAGGCCCCCTCCTCGGGCGAGAAGAGGCTCTTGCTGCCCCCAAGGCCCAGCAGCCCTGGAGCCTGTGGGAGCCAGAGAGTATGTGGGACGCACGTGACTGACCCTACAGCACTCCGCACCCCTGCCCCACCCCCCTGCCCCCCTCCTCGGCCCCAATCCCCAGGCGCCGGAGCCCGGCTCGGAGCCCTTTAAGAGCCGCCCCCACCCGCCGAGCGGGGGGGCGGGGTGGGTGGGCCGGTCGGGGCACACACCCGCACACAGGAGCCCTAGCCGCGGCCGCCGCCGGGGGAAGGAAACAAGTTTGAACAGCGGCGCCCGGCCCCCTTCCCCCTCCCCCGTCCCCGCCCCGGGCCGGATTCCGACGGGGTAGACGGGCAGGGGGCGGCTGGGACCCCTCCCCCCAGCGCGCTCGGGCGCAAAGTCCAGCCCGCGCGAGCCCGGGGGCGGCGGGGGAGGGGAAGGGGGAAAGTCCGAGTGGGAGGGGGGTTAATCCCGCTGCCCCCCGCCCGCCGACAGGGGGGGAGGGGAACCTTGGCCCCTTAAGGAGGAGCAAGTTGGCGGGGAAGAGGGGGGCGGAGGGAAAAGACGGCCGGTTGAAAGAGAAGAGCTGGATGAGGGAGGGGGGGCGAAGGGGGAGCCTCCGCGTCCCCCCCACCTTCCCCACCCTCCTCCACCCCGGGGCCCCGGCAGCGCGGGAGGAGGGTACCCAGGTCTCCCCGGAGCCACCTTAAAGCCGCGCGTTCTAAGGTCGGAAACAAAAAGTTCCTTTTTCGAACGTTCGGGCTGCGCTTTGGAACTTTGCGACTCGGCGCGGGCGGGGGAGCGAGGAGCCGGCGGAGACGGGCGGGGGAGGGGCGGCGCAGCCCGGACCCCGAGTCCTGGGCTCCCCAATCACGCCCTCCTTCTAGAAACCATCCCGTATCCCCTCTAAGCCGGTGCGGGGCACGCGCCGCGGTGAAGGTCATGGGCCGGACCGCGCAGCGCAGAACCGGGAATAGCGGGCCCCGTGGACAGCCCCCCCCCACGCCCCGCACACGTCCCGGCCCCCAGAGTGCAACGTGACAGAGCGGCGGGGAGGGACCCCGCCACCCCCGTGATCCCGGGAGTGGGGGAGAACCCAGTTCTCGGAGTCCAGTAGGGAGAGGACCAGGACTCGCAGCGCCCACACCACTCCGCCCGGACCCAGAAATTGGGGGTCCCATGCAGCACCCCTCGCTCGCGCCACGAGAAGCAACAGGTCTCGAGTGCTTGGGGTCCCCCCAGAACTGGGGATCACTCCGGCTGCCCCGGAACCCTTCAGCCCCCCCCAAAGTTTCTCTGCCTGGTTTCCCCGGGCAACAAGTCTCCCCCACACGTGCTGCCCCCGCCCCCACCTGTGTCCGCCGGGGTCTTCATGCTGGGGGGCCCGGGGCTAGGCGCCCCGACTCCGGGCCGCAGCTCCCGGCGCCCGCGCTGCCCCGTCCCGTCCCGCGCCCGTCGGGCCGCCCTCGGCGCTTCACCCGGCCTCGCCTCTCAGAGCCTCTCCCCTCCCCGCCGCCGCCTCCCGGGTTAATATCGCACTCCGGGGCCGGGACGCCCACGCCCCCCGGCCGGCGACGTCACCGCCGCGTCGCCATGGAGACACTGCGCCCGCCCCCTCCCCGCGCACTCACACACACACATACACACACGCGCGCACGCACGCACACACACACACACACACACACACACATACACACACACACTCGCCGGCGCGCAGCCACTGAGGACCGGCCGGCTCTGGGCTTAAAGGGGCCGCGCGACAGGGGAGGAAGGAAAGAGGGGGTGGGGGTGGGATAGGGTCCTGGGGGTCATGACCCTTTTCCGAGGCTCCTAGTCTGCAGATAACTTAAGTCCTCCGTGCTCGTGACCTGTCGCCCCTCCTCCTCTCCTGCCCACTGCGGATCCAGAGTTTCTTTTGGGAGCTTGTAAGTGGGGGGGGGGGGGGGGGAGCTCTGGAAGGGGTCAAAAACTTTTGAAAGGCATGGACCTTTCGAGAGGGGGCAGAATCTTCACTGCAGGGGGGGCAGGTCAGGACCTTGGAGAATGATCAAGACCACATTTCTCACCCTGGCCTTACCCTGCCCCCCCCCCCTCACACACACAGCCCTGAGCCTGAATGGGGGCAGCTGTCCAGGGGTGGGGTGGAATGGGTGGGAATCATTTCCCAGCATCGGAAATGGGGAGGCGGCTGTGCCCTCCGCTCCTCCGGGATGGGGTCTTGGCCTTCCAGATAGCCCCAATCCCAGCTGGGGAGGAAGTGACCAAAGAGAATGCATTTGGGAGCATCCCCCCCCCCAACTCCATCCCCACGCTGCAGCTGTCCTGGGGACACAGCCGGCGCCGGAGGTACCCCCACCTCCACCACCAGGGCAGGGGGTTCCGGAGGTGGGCCAGGATGCGAGGGGGCGACCAAAGTCTGAACAAATGTGCTCCCAAGGGGCACTGGTGGGTCGCCAGGAGAGAGGAAGGTAGGGCTTAAGGATGAAGACCAGTGCGTAGGGCAGTGCTAAGTCTGTTCTCCGCAGCTGGGAGGGATGGATGGAGCCTGAGGCTTCAGGAAACAGGAAATAAGCGCTGATCTGACGGCTAGCGGGAGCCGGCAGCAGGGTAGAGGGCAAATAGAAGCAATATCCACAGACCGAGCCCGAAGACAGAGTTTCAGAGAAGACTCCTGAGGTACCAAAGGAGGGGAATATTGCAGGGTGGGGGTGAGGCTCAGAGAAACTGAAACAGAAAATGGGCAGGGAGAGACAAGCCACAGGGTGGGAAGGCCAGGAGGGTGACTCTGGCTTCTTAGGGCTTCAACCCTTTGCTGGGTGCCTAGATGCATTAGAGCAGTCCCCTAACCAGTGCCTCAGAAGTCTCTAGCCTCTTCCTCCGTAGAGACCAGAGCCTCCGGGGGGGGGGGGGGGGGGGGGGGGGAAGCATCACCTCCCTGGGGAATTATGTAACCTTGCCTACGGACAGTGCTGCTCCCCCACGGATATTGTAACCCTCTGGGAGCAGTGTGGTCCAGCAATAATAATCACCATCATTGTTATTATAACAGCTCCCGAATTCCTAGCGCTCATGATGTGCCAGGCACTGGGCCAAGCATTGTCTGGGGCATCTTGTCATTTGATGCTCACAAAATCCCAAAGTGGGAAATTGCTATTGTTATCCCCACTTACAGATTAAGAAGGTGAGGCTCGGAGGGGAAATCAGTCCGTCAAAGTCCTACAGCCAGGAAGTGTTGGAGTCAGGATTTAAACTTAGACCTATCCAATTTGAAACCACATCCTTCACCATCAGCTTTACTGACACCTTTACTGTCTACCTCCCCTCAGAAAAAGACAATGCAAAGTTTCAACAATAATAGGTCTGTAACAACTTTAGTGATCCCACACTCCCACCAACAAGACAAAGATGGGGGTTGCAACCCTAACTTTGCTACTTCTTGTCTGTGACATAGAGCAAGTGAATTTTCCTCTTTGAGCCCCAACTTCCCCATCTGTAAAATGGGGATATTATTAAACCCTACATGACCAGGTTGTTGTAAGAAATTGGGGATATGAAGTAAGTATGTAGTAAATACTGGTAATAAATTATTAGCAGAATGAGCTATATACCCTGTGGATAATGTAAGCACCCCTTACCCTACAGACTCCAACTAGATAATAAATACAGGGTACTGACAGTGTGAAATTGCCTTTTTTTTTTTTTTTTTAAGAGGGAGAGAGTGAGCACATGTGCATGCAAGCCAAAGTTCAGCTCAGGTCATGATCTCACAGTTCATCCGTGAGATTGAGCCCTGCGTGGGGCTCTGTGCTGACAGCTCAGAACCCGGAGCCTCCTTTGGATTCTAAGTCTCCCTCTCTCTCTGCCCCTCCCCTGCTTGAACTCTATCTCTCTCTGTCTCGCAAAAAAAATAAAAAATAAATAAAAGTTGAAGAGTCATACGCTCAACCGACTAAGCCACCCAGGCACAACTCTCCCCCCTTTTTTAAAATAGGGAACAATTCACAAATTTGAGTGTCACCCTTGTGCAGGGCCCATGAGTCTAACCCTCTCTGTATCATCCCAGAAATTGCCTCTTAATGGCATAAGTCCCACCCTGACCCAGTTGCATAACTCAGTCCTGCTGTTCCTATGAAATACAATCATGGGTAGCGGGCAGGCATCATGGTAGAGACTGAGCCGTCAGAGAGAGCGGGAGTCCCTGGTGAAAATCCCCCTGAGTAGTGTGACCTCTGGCGGTTTATGAAAACCTATCCACAGATCATGTAACCTCCAGGGGGTCAATGTGACTCTACCACAGAAGTGTGGACCCTCTTGGATAGTTCACTTGCCTTGTGAACACTGAGAGACAATCAGGGAAGGTGAACCCCACCGTTACTGTATGAAACACTCGCATATCACAAACTTGGCAGAGAGACTATTCGTCACCACTGGTCATTCCTTAAAGGCATGCCATCCAGTGAAGGCATATGGAAGGCCATATCAATTCCAGTGGACAAGGGGACACTTCCTTCCACCCTCTCATTCCCTGTGGGAAAACTCCACCTGAAGGCCCCTGAAGCTAAGTGAAAAGTGCAACCTCTCATAGACCTAAGACATGCCTACAGCGAACAGTGTAATTCTCCAGGGAGAAAACAACTCCGTCCAGACAGTGGAAGACACCCTCACTCCCATGGACGTAGTTCTTCTTGTTCCAAGTTACTGTTCTGACAGTAGATGACATTTATGCTGTTGTTGTCAGGCTAAGGCATGGACAGAACCTATCTATCCCCACGCTTCTGGAAAGAAAACCGTATGGGCGATAATCATTGTCACAACCTACCCATCACCTATAACAAGCAACAAGGGGCCATTACTACTCTTTGAACATTGTAGTTCCCTTAGAAATAATATGAGCCACGATATATAGAGACTGTAGCCACCTAAACAGTGTGACTACTCCCAAACAAAAAATGTAATAACCCCATTAGCGTATCACCCTTCTTCAGCCCCCTACTTGAAATGCTGAAGGGTTCCGGGGCTCAGAGCTGGGTCCCCCTCTTCCCTCCTCCATCTGTTGCTGGTTCCCTTAGTGATCTCTATCAGCCCCATGGTTTCACATGCCATCTCTGTGCTGATCACACCCAAATCTTTTTCCTCCAGCATAGGACTCACCACTGGCTTCCCAATCTCACACATCAAACTGCCTCACCAGCGCTTCCATTTTGATTTCTCAAGTTTGCCAAGTCAAAATGGTTTCCCTGAGCTCCCCAAAACTGTCCCCACCCCAGTCTCCCCCATTTTGGGAACCTGAAACACCATTTTGCAAGTTGCCCTGGCTGAATTCCTTGGTGTCATCTTTGACCCCTTTCTGTCACCCATCACCCAGTCTGAAGGGAACTCCCATATATGCTCTACCTTCAACTGTTTCAAAATCAGCTACTCTTCGGGGCGCCTGGGTGGCTCAGTCAGTTAAGCGTCCGACTTCAACTTAGGTCACAATCTCGCGGTCTGTGAGTTCGAGCCCCACGTCGGGCTCTGGGCTGATGGCTCAGAGCCTGGAGTCTGCTTCGGATTCTGTGTCTCCCTCTCTCTCTCTGACCCTCCCCTGTTCATGCTCTGTCTCTCTCTGTCTCAAAAATAAATGTTAAAAAAAAATTTCAAAATCAGCTACTCTTCACCATCACCACCCCACTGATCTGGGCACTCCTCGCTGGCCTCCTGGCTGCCACTTGTGCCCCACCTACAGCTAGAGGGGTTCTAGTAAATCAGATGATATCCCTTTGCTGCCCCAAATCCTCTGTTCACTGGGAATAAAAGCCAACTCCCTGAAGTGGCCAGCAAGGCTCTTCCTCCCTGCCCTCATCTCCCACCTTTCCCCTCCATTTCCTTGCCAGCCGCACTCCAGTCTCTGTGCTATTTCTTCAACAGGCCAGGCATATGCCTGCCTCAGGGATTTTGCCTGTGCTGTTCCATCTGCCTGGAAGGCTTTTCCTGCGGAAGTCTGCATAGCTCTGCCCTTCGTCCCCTTCAGGGTTTTACTCAGAAACCACCTTCCCAATAAGCCCTACCTGACCACTCTCTTTCTTTTCTTTTTCTTTTTTTCTTTTCTTTTTTCCCCTTTCCTTTCCTTTCCTTTTTTCTTTTCTTTTCTCTTCTCTAAGTAGGCATCATGCCCAGCACAGAGCCCAACTCAGGGTTTGAACTCATGACCCCAAGACCCGAACTGAGATTGAGTCAGAAACTCGGGGTGCCTGCGTGGCTCAGGAGGTTAAGCGTCTGACTTGGGCTCAGGTCATGATCTTGCAATATATGAGTTTAAGCCTTGCGTCAGGCTCTGTGCAGACAGCTTAGAGCCTGGAACCTGCTTCAGATTCTGTGGCACTTTCTCTCTCTCTCTCTCTCTCTCTCTCTCTCTCAAATAAATAAACTAAAAAAAAAAAAAAAAAAGAGTCAGAAACTCAACTGACTGAGCCACCCAGGTGCTCCTGACCACTCTGTTTTAAATTGAAGCCCCCTTCCTGGACCCCTATGTCCCTTCTATGCACTATTTTTCTCCATTGCACTTATCCTCATGTGGCATGTATTTCTGTAATGTATTTGCTCTTCTTCTGAATCCCCCCTCTATAATGTCAGCTCTACGAGGGTAGTGATTTTTGCCTGTGTTGTTACCTACTGTGTCCCCAGAGCCTGGCACAATGCCTGGCAATCTAGAATGAATGAATAAGTTCATCTCTGGATAGTGAATCCCCATGTACCCAATGTAATACCAATAAATGTAGCCCCATACACACAGAGAAACTCTCATGGACAGCTGATGCCAACTCAACCCCCTAAAGAGTGTCAACACCATTGTGGACCCCGTATACAAGGAAAAACTCTGCAAAGGTGTGCTTGTCCTACTGAAGGTCAGCTCCACAAAGAAAGGGATTTGGTCTGTTTTCTTCACTGCTCTACACCAAGGGCCTACCCCAAGGTTGGTCATAGAACAGTCTGCTAATACATATCTGCTAAAATGAACTGAGTCCACGTACACTGGTATAAGCCCACAATCAGAGTCCATCTTACAGACAGAACCAAGTCCATAACTGATATAAACTCCCATTTGCAGGGTGGCTCTCGCACGGATAGTGTAAACCCCAGATAGTGCATGCCCAAACACAGCGTGAACCCCAGCAGAGGCAGCACGACCCTCATAAACCTCATACAGACAGGGTAGCCCTCATAAATGACCCAAGTCCCATCCAATAGCACAGTCTTCATAAACTTTGTGAGCCTCGTATACAAAGGCAACCCACATAAACGGTGTAACCCCGTATAGGTGGTGTAACTTTCATAAACAGCGTGAGCCCCATATACGTGGTGAGACAGCAAATAAACAAGGTTGGGCCCCCTCTACAAATAGCGTGTTCCCTCATTAGCGTGCTCTACCCTAGAGGCAACATGGCCCATTTAACATTGTGTGAATTCCTCCATCAACAGGGTCAGCTCCTTCAACCTGTGTAAACCTGTATGCACAGTGGAGACAAGCACATAAATAGGGTCATTTCTGTAACCAGTGTGACTTTTCATGTGAACAGTGTAGCGCCGTCGTCACCTGGCCTCATGAGTGTAACCCAAGGACACTGGGCCCCCATGTGGACAGTGCCACCTCAGGGGAGCACTCTGTGAGCAGTGTACGGACTTAACAATGTTTCCAATACACCTCAGTGTCACTATGTCAGTTTTATTAAGTCATTGATAATGTAGCCCGAAACCCCATGTTCCATTTAAACTCCCCAGGCCTTTGTAACAACCATCATAAAATTCTATTATCCACCCTCCTCCTAAAAATCCTAGTTCTCCCATAAAAAGTTACACAACTGGGATGCCTGGGTGGTTCAGTCGCTTAAGCATCCAAACTTTGGCTCAGGTCATAATCTCGCAGTTCGTTGGTTTGAGCCCCATGTTGGGCTCTGTATTGACAGCTCAGAGCCTGGAGCCTGTTTGGGTTTCTGTCTCTCTCTCTCTCTCTCTCTCTCTCTCTCTCTGCCCCTCCCAGGCTTGTGCTCTCTCTCTCTCTCTCTCTCTCTCTCTCTCCAAAATAAATAAACATTAAAAAAGAAAGTTATGGAACTGGGGCGCCCAGGGGGCTCAGTTGGTTAAGCGACCGACTCTTGGTATGGCTCAGGTCATGATCTCGCAGTTAGTGAGTTTGAGCCCCACACCGGACTCTGCGCTGACAGCGTGGAGCCTGCTTGAGATTCTCTCTCTCTCTCCCTCTCTCTCTGTCCCTCCCTGCTCAGGCTCTCTCTCTCTCTCTTTCTAAATAAAAATAAATAAACTTTATTTAAAAAGTTACCTAACTTCCCTGCAGCACACACAGGTATGAGGACAGGATGACTCCCCAGAGGGTAGTATAACTTGTCATGAACACTGAGGCCCCAAATAAAGACCCAGAAATGGTGAATTAATTCCTAAGTGGCAGGGATTTCCCGGGGCCCAGCACAGGATAGGGCACATAAAAACTGCCACTTCTAGAGGCACGTGTGGCTCAGTCGGTTAAGCATCTGGCTCTTGATTTCAGCTCAAGTCACGATCTCATTGATTGTAGGATCGAGCCCTGTGTGGAGCCTGCTTGGGATTCTCTGTCGGCCCCTCCCCCACTTCTCAAAAAGAAATAAATGAACATTAAAAGGGGCACCTGGGTGGCTCAGTTGTGTGCCGACTTTGGCTCAGGTCATGACCTTGCAGTTCGTAGGTTCAAGCCCCATGTTGGGCTCTGTGCTGACAGCTCAGAGGCTGGAGCCTGCTTCAGATTCTGTGTCTCCCTCTCTCTCTGCCCCTCCCCTGCTCACACACACACACACACACACACACTCTCTCTCTCTCTCAAAATAAATACATAAACACACAAACATTAAAAAAAAATCGCCACTCCTATTTACTGAGCACTTACTATATACAAGACCCTGGACCTGGACTCGGCATCTCATTTCATCATCACGTCAACTTTATCAGGTAGGTACTCCGATGATCCCCATTTTTCAGATGAGAACAGTGAGACTCAGAGAGGTTCCAGGCCCACGCTAAACATTGTTACAGCTGGGACATCAAGTGCTAGACCACGGTGCCTCCTGATAGCTCGGCAAATGCTCCAGAGATAGGCTAAACCCTGGAATCCTTTCAAACACTTCCGCCACCACCACTACCAGCACCACGAGCAGCACACACGTACGAAGTGTGCAGAAGGTGGCCAGTTAAGACTGAGGCAGCATAAACCCTTCAGGTAGTGATAACCCCCTGGATACCAACAATCACGACAATAGCTAAGATCTTTGCGGGTTTACTCTGCTGGAGCCACTTGTCCCAAATGCCTTGCACATCTAAATTCATCATAACCCTAGGCCAAGGGCTATCCGTTTGTTTGTTTGTTTGTTTGTTTGTTTTTAATTATCCCCATACAGATGCAGAAATGGAGGCACAGAGGGATTAAATGGCTTGCCCGAAGTCACACAGCCAGAGAAGAAGCCCAGCTGGGTTTGACCCCAGTAGCCTGGCTAAGCCTGTATTATCCCGCTTCCGGCAACATCACCCCCCACCTTGCAGGACAGTGTAATGTCAATGAACCGTGTACTAAGTTAATTACATTTTATGTAATTCTCTCAGGGGCAGGGTACTATGCGCACCTTTCCTTGATGACAGGATGACAGGAAAAATAGGCCCTTGGACAGTGTGAATTCCCACAGACAGGTCTCCTTTGTGCATGGTGTAACTCCAACAAGCAGTGAGGATTCCTGTGTGAACACTGTAAACTGACCACAGCCAAGACGATCCTGAAGGGACAGGAGAGGCTCCCTTTCACTACATCAGAGGGCTCCCTGGGCAGGGTGAGTTCCTTCGCGGACAGTGCACACCTCCCTCCCCACTGACAGGCTAACTCTCCCCCACACTTGATGCCAACTGACTATGGAACGTGAAACACCATCCTGATCAACGGAAGTCTCTAACGCAATATAATCTCTGGGCAATGTGAACTCCCACCCAGCACGCACTTCCCCGTGGACACTATAATGTCTCACCTCCATGGCAAAATTAACAAGGACAGGGCACATCTCCATGTATGGGGGACCCTCTGCAGCTGCTGTGAACCCCTTCTGTAACAGCGTGAACCATTCTCCAAGGGTCTACCTAAATAGGCAATGGGAACTCTCTGATGAGTATAAACTTCCCTCAGACCCAGCATCTACCCAATGCACACGGTCTAACCTGCCCTGTAAAAGCTCCCTCAAAGTCCACTCAGTTTTTCAGTGCAAACTCTTCTAGAATGTTATGAAAACAGTATAAAATAGCATGATAGTATGAAATGGTGTAAGTCATAATACACTAGTGTAATAGTGTAAGTGTAAATAATAGTGTAAGATTCCTTCCCATTGATTCTCTTTCCCTCTTTCTCTGCCCCTCCCCTGCACGCCTACTCTCTCTTTCTCTCAAAATAAATAAATGAACGTTAATAAAAATTGAGGGGCACCTGGGAGGCTCAGTTGGTTGCGCGTTCGACTTTGGCTCATGATCTCACAGGTCGTGAGTTTGAGCCCAGCATCAGGTTCTGCACTGACAGCGCAGAGCCTACTTGGGATTCTCTCTTCTCTCTCTCTCTGCCCTTCCCCCACTCGTGAAGTTGCAGACAGTGAAATTTCCCCCACTCTCAAAGCAAATCTCCTGTGGACAGTGGATAATGTGACTCTCCTTCAATCTCAGTGAACCCCATTGGACAACTGAGATTGCTTCCTAGCCCCCGGGGTTAACTGGCCATATGTCTCAGCACATTCTCGCACCGGTAGTGGGAATGTTGTACCGTCTGCACCTGCAATAGACTGGGTGCATTTGCTTCTCAAGCGATGTGAATCCTGTGTGGATACCGGGAACCCATCACAGGCAGCAAAAGCCTCTCCTCAGGCCAGTGTCCACTGCTCCCCATTACCCTCTATTTAGGGCAAATCCAACGTGGAGAGTTTGGATGCCCTGCAGACAGCCCCATACCTGGTGTAAGCCCCAGATTTGGGCTGCCGGAATCTACTACCGACAGGGCATATCCCTCTCCTCCCTACCCCGTGTGAACCACCCCCTAACCTGAGACCTTAAAAAAATCTCGGTCCCGCCAAGAGCGAACACCCACAAAGTAGCTCTCTACAGAATGTAGTGTGAAGGGAATGTGGTGGGAAGCGCCACGAAGCGCTACATTTTCCCATCTTGTACCCCCACGAGCCTGGGGGGAGGCTGTCAGAAAACTGCACCGCCCTAAACGCCAAAGTCTTCGAAGAGGGGACTTGTCTCCAGGGTCCTCCAAGCCCCAGGCCGCGCGCGTTCACTCCACTGCAGCGCGCGCCACCCCACACGCGCACGTTCTCTCCCCTCCCGGTGGCAACAGGGCTTTCCGCGGGGCCGCGCCGGACTTTCTGAGGCTGTTGATTGGTCACAGTCCCGGCCACCCTACAGCCAATCAAGCGGGGGAAAGGTGACATCACTCGTTCTCCTCCCCTCCCCCCCACCCCAAACTTCCCTACTCTCGGCTACCGACAGCAACAACCACGTGGGGGAGGGGTAACAGAGTAAAACCCGGTGAGGTCATTGCACCGCCCCGCCCGCTGCTGATTGGCTGCGGGGCTTGCGGGTGGCGGTTGGCTGCTCCTCGCACCTCCCCCTCGTGCCGCTACCGCCGCCACTGAGAGGAGCCACTAGCGACGCCAGAGCCGGGAATCGGGGTGAGTCGGGGCCCTGGGTCTAAGATGCTCCTGGTGTGCAGTGAGACTTACAGGAACTGCCCTGTCCGACTTTTTCTCCTCGCCCGGGTTCTTTGGTGCTACAGCACTCTGTCACATGGGAGTTGTAGTCTGCTTTGTACTATCGACTATGGGCCGGAGCCGTAAGAAGACTACCATTCCCAGCAGGAATTGCGACGAGCCGGTCAACAAACGCTCAGGCCACGCCTTCTAAGCCTGCTTATTGGACAGCCTATCCCTAAGCCCTTCCTTCTTGCACTTCATTGGCTACTGTCCCTCACAGAGGCTGGGTTCCGGCCTAGAGTGCAGGGCGACTGGGTACTGTATTCGTCAGTCTGCACTAAGACGGCCTGCAATTGGCCAAGGCTGAAGTCCATCACTTGTTGTGGGGAAGGGCCCTAGGCAGATCAGGCGGTCGTAGGCTCAGGTTGGTGTCGGTCCCAGAGGGAGGCCGGTCTTGGACTTTGGCCCCTCCCCTGGCGCTGCCGGGTGGGCGGGATTGGCCTTGGCGAATGTCGCTCGTCGTGGAGAGGCGGAGCCGACTGAGCTGCGAATGTCTATTGGTCTAGGACGGCGCCGGTCAGCGGGGTTGTGGCCGGTGATTGGCTGGCTGCTCCAGCTGTTGCAGGTCCATTCACCATTTTGTGTGTTGGAGTAAAAAAAAAAAGGGAGAATCGAGAGGGAGAGCCGGAGGGGGGGCGGGGAGGGACCGGACCGGACCGAGCCGGGGCCACGGCCCCCCGCCCCGAAACCCCGCCGAGCCCGAGGTGAGGGGCGGGGCCAGGGCTGACACGGGCAGGGGGGATTTGGGGTGCTGGGGGCCGAGAGGGGACAGGTGGCAGGGACGGGGAGGGGGTACAGAGGAAAAAAGGTGATTTGGATGGTGGGAAAGGGGGATAGAGTGGATGAAGTGGTGGGTAGGAAGAGTGCTAGAAAAGGGGTGACGGAGAGGGGATGGTGGGTAGAGAATGGGTAACAGGAATGGAGGGGTGACAGGACTAGATCAGGGTGACAAGGGAGAGGGAGGGGACAGAGTTGGAGGGGTGACAAGGAGAGGTGATGGAGAGAAAAGGTGACAGGTCCAGAGATGGCTGACCGGAGAGTGACTGGGAGGAAGAGGTGACAAAGATAGATGAGGGTGACAAGGAGAGGGTGACTGAGGAGGGGGGCTAGGGCCTGTGAGGAGAGAGGCAGAGGTAGAGGTGGTGACAGGATGGCAGAGAGAGTGGCAGAGAAGCTAGTGCCAGGAGGGCTGATGGGAGCAGAGGGCATGAGACCCTGAAGAACCAGAGCCTGGGCCTGCCTGGGCTTCAGGAGTTACTGCTCAGATTCTGAAGGAGGTGAGGGCCCACAGGGCCTTGGGTGGGAGTTATCCAAAGTGGGGTGGACAGGAAGAGAGGAGGCCCCAGGGGAAAGAAAAAGGTTTGGCTTCTGGGGTGAAGAGACTGGACCAGGCAGCAAGGTCCAAGGGGGCCAGGCGGTATGGTTGTAGGCCCTGGGTGGGGTATGCAAAGGTTTGTGTTTGGGCAGGACTGGGGCCGCATCTCAGTCCCCAGGACGGTGGCCCAGCGGGTCAGTGGGGAGAAGGTGGTGGCAGCTGCCCAAGTCCTGGGCACCTGAATGCCTGCCCCAGTGTGAGAAGCCCCGGGCCCTACGGACTCTGCCTGTGAGGACCCCAGGTTTGGCCCAGAGAAGGAGCAGGCAGGGTTTGCAGGGTCCACAGGAGGAGCAGGCCCCAAGTAGGAGAACACAAGATCAGGGGTCCTGGGGGAGCTTGAAGACTGAGTCAGGGGTGTCTCTGATTGTGTTTGAGTTATGGTCCTGGACTCCCCCCACCCTCCCAGAGGCCCCCTTTTGGCCTCTCAGGTTCTCTTAGTCACTTCAGAGTAAAGTTTTTTCCCTTTTCTTTTCTCAGGGCAGCTTGAAAGGGGGCGGGCAGTAATGACTGTTCAGGAAGTGGGTGAGGTTGGCCTGCTGGGCTTGCCCTGCTCTCTTTGACCTTCTCCCACTTACCCCACCTGGAGTCGGAGGGCATATTTGGGGGCCCCAGGGGGCCCGGCCAGCTCAGCCACCCTGCCAGAGGCAGCCCAGTGAGGGCGGGGGATGCGTGCAGGCCAGAAGGGGGGCTGGGCTTGCTGGTATCACGCTGGGTGCTGTGGGGGGAGGGGCAGGCTCCCATCCAGTGGGACAGCGAAACCCTGGGGTGTAGCTCTGTGTCCCACTGTGTGATGACGTGTGTGTGCCTCTGTGTGTGTTTCTGTGCGCGTGCGTGTGCTCATGCACGGCCCCGTGGCAGCACTGGGGATAAGCTCTTGCCCCAGACGTGCCCCTGCCTGCTCCCTGCCAGGATCTGGGGAGATGGCTATACCTGGCAGGCCCGGGGTGCAGAGAAGAGTGGGCAGCCGTCCTTCAGGACTTTCAGCTGCCTACTCCTTCCCACAATGTCTGGCCATGCCAGGCTGCTCAGAGGGGTGGGGGTGGGGGTGGAGAGAGGCTCACATCACAGCCCAGTCACCTCCTTTTCTGTGACTGTGTTCCTGTGCATGTGTGTGTATGAGTGTGTGTGCTCTCTGGACAGTGACAGTGCAAGGAAGCGTGCCCTCTGGATCATGTGACAGGCGGCACACTGAAATGGTTAGGAGCACAGACTCGGGAGCCACCAGATTGCCTGGGTTCAGACCCTAGCCCTGCCATTTCCTAGCTGGAAGAATTTGAGCAAGTTGCTTGAGCTCTCTGTGCCTCGGTTTCCTCAAGTAGGGCCGTTAGTAGCACCTGCCTTTTAGGACTGTCATGAGGATGAAATGGGTTAATAAAATCAAGTTTGGCCCATGGCTTGGCGCAGAGTGAGTGCTGTACAGGTGTGAACTGTTACTGCTTCTTGTGTCCCCTCGGGCAGTTACAGGGTGTGCACACACCTGCTGTGGCCTCTGTAGAGAGAGCAGATATGTGTAAGTGTCCCCAAGCAGCCAGAGCATATAACTCAGGGGACATGGGTGCCAGTCAGGGGCCCACACGAGTTGAGGACAGCCAGGAAAGAGGCTTTGGGCATCATGGAGTTGAGGCAGTGGCCTCAGCAAGTGGGAAGTCTTGGGGGACACTGGGTCTGGGGACTTCCTGAGTTGCTCCCGATGATCCCTGTCTGCCTTCCCATCTGCAGGTGGACAAAAGATGAAGCCAATGAAGAAGGCATGTGCCGGCCTCCCAGGTTCTGGCAGTGGTGGCAAGTCCCCACCAGCCACCCGGGCCAAGGCCCTGAGACGGCGAGGGGCCGGGGAGGGCGACAAGCCAGAGGAGGAAGACGATGAGGCACAGCAGCAGCAGCAGCCTCCGGGGCCAGAAGAGGCTGAGGAGGGTGAGGAGGAGGAGTCTGAGCGGGGCCCTGGGGCTGAGGGGCTGCTCCCGGAGCTGCATCCTGACGACTCGGCAGCCCCAGGCCCAGCCGAGGACCCCAAGGTAGAGGGGGAGGCAAGCCGCTGGGAGCCCTCGCTCAGCCGTAAGACGGCCACGTTCAAGTCTCGAGCGCCCAAGAAGAAGTATGTGGAGGAGCATGGAGCTGGCAGCGGTAGCATTGGGGCGGCTGGGGCCCCTGAAGAGCGGGCACGGACCCCTGAGGAGGCCGGCACCCTGGGTGTACCTCCACGGCCACCCACCTCCACCCGTTCCTCTTCCACTGACACGGCCAGCGAGCACTCAGCTGATCTGGAGGATGAGCCAGCCGAAGCCTGTGGGCCAGGTCCCTGGCCCCCAAGTGGAACCAGTGGTGGATATGACCTGCGGCAGCTGAGGTCCCAGCGGGTGCTGGCTCGGCGTGGAGATGGCCTCTTCCTGCCGGCCGTGGTGCGCCAGGTGCGCCGAAGCCAGGACCTAGGGGTACAGTTCCCTGGGGACCGGGCCCTGACGTTCTACGAGGGGGCACCTGGCGGCGGTGTAGATGTGGTCTTGGATGCCACGCCGCCGCCGGGCGCCCTGGCGGTGGGCACGGCCGTGTGTACCTGTGTGGAGCCTGGTGTGGCTGCCTACCGTGAAGGTGTGGTGGTGGAAGTGGCCACCAAGCCAGCTTCCTACAAGGTCCGCCTCAGCCCTGGCCCCAACTCCCAGCCGGGCCCACCAGCCACCCTGCCACAGCCCCCACAGCTGCCACACCGTGAGCCCGAGGAGGCCGTGTGGGTGGCCCGCTCCAGCCTCCGCCTGCTGCGGCCCCCCTGGGAACCCGAGGCCCTGCCGAGGAAGCCCCCCGCGGGCCCCGAGGAGGAGCAGGCTGAGCCAGGGGGTACCCTGCCACCCTGTCCTGCTGCCCTGGACCCCAAGCAGCCTGAGGATGCTGAGGTCTCTAAGATCAGCTTCGGTGGCAACCTGGGGGCTTGTGAGGAGGGCGAGGAGAAGCACCCGCCAGCCCTGGGCACCCCGGCCCTGCTCCCACTGCCCCCGCCCCAGCTCCTGTCACCGCCACCCAAGTCACCGGCTTTTGCAGGCCCAGGCCGCCCTGGGGAGCAGCCCTCGCCCTGCCAGGAGGGAAGCCAGGGCGGCAGCCGTAGCAGCAGCGTGGCCTCTCTGGAGAAGGGGGCTGCGCCAGCCGCCCGGGCCCGCACACCGTTGACAGCTGCCCAGCAGAAGTACAAGAAGGGCGACGTGGTCTGCACACCCAATGGAATCCGCAAGAAATTCAATGGCAAGCAGTGGCGGCGGCTGTGCTCTCGAGACGGCTGCATGAAGGAGTCGCAGCGGCGGGGCTACTGCTCGCGCCACCTGTCCATGCGAACCAAGGAGATGGAGGGCCTGGCGGACAGTGGCCCAGGTGGGGCTGGGCGGCCGGCAGGCGTGGCAGCACGCGAGGGCAGCACCGAGTTTGACTGGGGTGACGAAACATCGCGGGACAGTGAGGCCAGCAGTGTGGCGGCCCGTGGGGACTCACGCCCACGCCTGGTGGCTCCTGCTGACCTGTCACGCTTTGAGTTCGATGAGTGTGAGGCGGCTGTGATGCTTGTGTCCTTGGGCAGCTCCCGCTCGGGCACACCCTCCTTCTCTCCAGTCTCTACACAGTCGCCCTTCTCACCTGCCCCATCACCCTCCCCTTCACCGCTCTTTGGCTTCCGCCCCGCCAACTTCAGCCCCATCAACGCCTCACCGGTCATCCAACGCACTGCTGTTCGCAGCCGCCACCTAAGTGCCAGCACCCCGAAGGCAGGAGTGCTGACGCCACCAGACCTGGGCCCCCACCCACCACCACCTGCCCCCAGAGAGCGCCATTCTTCTGGCATCCTACCCACCTTCCAGACCAACCTGACCTTCACCGTGCCCATCAGCCCTGGGCGGAGGAAGACAGAGCTGCTGCCCCACCCGGGGGCATTGGGGGCTCCTGGCGCAGGGGGCGGAGGAGCCACCCCAGACTTCCCCAAGAGCGACAACCTAGACTCTGGTGTGGACTCGGTGTCTCACACACCTACACCCTCCACACCGGCTGGCTTCCGGGCTGTGTCACCCGCCGTGCCCTTTTCCCGCTCCCGCCAGCCCTCGCCATTGCTGCTGTTGCCCCCACCTGCCGGCCTGACCTCGGATCCTGGGCCTTCTGTGCGCAGGGTTCCTGCCGTGCAGCGGGACTCACCCGTCATCGTTCGCAACCCCGACGTGCCGCTGCCCTCCAAATTTCCAGGGGAGGTGGGCACTGCTGGTGAGGCTCGGGCAGCGGGACCTGGGCGGGGTTGCCGAGAGACCCCGGTGCCCCCTGGGGTGGCCAGTGGGAAGCCTGGCCTGCCCCCGCCTCTGCCAGCCCCCGTGCCCATCACCGTGCCTCCAGCCGCGCCGACTGCTGTGGCCCAGCCGATGCCCACCTTTGGCCTGGCTTCTTCACCCTTCCAGCCGGTGGCCTTCCACCCCTCACCTGCTGCCCTATTGCCCGTCCTGGTGCCCAGCAGCTACACCAGCCATCCTGCCCCCAAAAAGGAAGTCATCATGGGCCGGCCTGGGACAGGTAAGAGATGTGGATGGGCGGGCTGGGTAAGGGCTCATTTTGAACAGGGCCACTTGCAAACTGGCTCTCGGGAGAGGTGAGCTCCCCACCTGGAGAGGGGTTTAAGGGGAGATTAGCCTCCTCTCTGCATAGATGTTTCAGTGGGAATTAACGTGGGCAAGGGACTGGACTTTGAAGGCTAGTGCAGTGTTTCCAGAGGCCTCCTGCTGGGAATGCATCCTCAGGGGTCTGTCAGTCAGCAAACCTTTCCTGAGTCTTTGGAGCCAGGCCTCCACAATCCTGATGGGGTAAGAGAGTAACAGAGGTGATAATTGTGATGACAGCTCCCATGTCTGGAGGACTGGACTGGTGGGGGCATCACCATGTTAAGTATTGTGTGTGTTATCTCGCCGAGCCCTCCCATCCACCTTGTAATGTACTGGGGCCTGTTTTAAGCCCTTTTGAAATATTAGCTCCTTTAGTCTTCATAACCCTAACAGGTGGGTGCTATGATTATGCTCCTTTAGAGGAAACTGAGGCCAGGTCACTAACTTGCCCTGGGTCACATGGCTAGCAAATCCTGGAACCAGCCTTCAAAGCCAGGCAGGCTAGTTCATCCCTGCTCAGCTATAGTGCTGGGTTACAGATGGGAAGACGGAGGCTCCAACAGGGCCTTCTGCCTCGGGGGGGCAGGATCGGGACGGGAGCCCTCCTCTTCACGCCTGTGCCCAGTAAATATCACCGGTGCGGCCAGTGCCATGGAGGGGAGCTGGGGGTGTGCTGGGCAGGCCTCCAGGTGTGAAATCTAGTCTGGCTGCCCTCAGGAAAGGGCGTGTAAGCCAAGAGTTGAAGGATGAGTTGGAACCAGCAACCATGGGGTGGAAGAGCCTACTAGGAGGCCGAAGGGAAGACTCCAAGGCCAGAGGAACACAGCTCAGAAAAGCCAGGGTGGCCAGAGGGCTGAGGCCAGAGGCAGGGAGAGTGACACTTCTGAGATTGTGCCAGAGAGCCAGAGGCCAGGCCAGGTTGGCCCTTGTCAGAGCAACTGTCAGGGAGGGTGACCAGTCACCAGCCCCTTCCCTAGCCTCTTCTTACTTACTTATTTATTAATCCACTGTTGACAATCTGTGCCATTGTGCCTGGCCTTGTGCTGGTTGGTGCTGAGGACATAGCCCTGCCCTCACAGGGTTCACAGTCCCTGGAATAGACAGATCTGTCCTCAGACAGTGAGCATCCAGAGTGGTTAAAGCTGAGGTGGGGGAAGGCTAGGAGGCTATGGGAAGTCAGGGAGGGCTTCTTGGAGAAAGGGCCAGGGTCTCTAAAGTGAGATATGCAGGGTGTTCTAAGTGAGCCTGGCAAGGGGGACCTTCAGGCAAAGGGAAGAGTTTGGGCAAAGGCCTTGAGGCCAAAGTGAGTATTTGAGGGAAGTAGAATCTGCGAAGTCAAGGGCTTTAGAGGATAGGTGAGTGTGGGGATGTGCAGCTATATTCATCAGCAAGGGTCAGATCATTGAGGGCTCTTAGGAGACTTGTGAACTTTATCCCGAGGGCACTAGGGAGCCATGGAAGGTTTTGAGCCGATCTGACTGTGGCTGACCATGGACGGTGAATTCCAGTGCCTGAGACCAGAGGCAGGGGGACCAGGGAGGAAGGAGGTCGGGGTGGGGATCTGGGTGGGAGCTGGGACTGCAGCAAAGGCTGTTGCAGGAAGGAACCCAGGCCCTGACCTCATGGAGCTCCAGTCTAGACCCAGAGCACAGGGACACAGGGGCTATGCTTGCCCCTCATGCTCGTATACTGAGGTTATGAGTTGTGTATTTTTGCCCTGCCCCAGCATCTTTTATATTTGTTACTGTCGTTGACAGGAGCAAGATTCCACAGAAGTGAGCACAGCAGGGATTTCTGTCCTTAGCCACATGAAGAGAGTGAAGCAGAAGGACTCTAACTATCCCCCTCACCCCCCCCCCACATGCTTACGGCCCCCAACATTGCCGTCATAGCATTGGGTCATGTGACCCTGACTGCTGCAAGGGGAGGGGTGGCACTGATGGTGGTAACCCGAGGGCAGGCCCAGCAGGATTACTTGCCGCCATTTTTCCAGATGAGGAAAAGTGGCAGGAGAGTCCTAATTAAGGTCATCCAGCCAGGGAGGGTCAGGAATGGGCCTTGGACCAGGTCTCCCAATCTCCAGATCAGAGCACTCTTAACTGTCAGAAGTTACAGAAGTCCTAATTTCTCAAGCACCACCCGTGCATGTGCGTGGTACACTGCTAAGTGCCGGCTGAGCATTTACTCACTGAATCCTCACAACACCCCAGGAGGTCAGCACCATTATTATTTCTAGTGTTCAGAGGAGGAAAGAGCACCCCAAGAGGTTAAGTGACTTTCCCAAGGTCACCCAGCTAGGAAGAGGAAGAACCAGGATTTGAACCCGGGCTGTGCAGCTCCAGAACCCAGGCTCTTAAGTAGTCTCGGTAACAATGATAACGATAATAGTAACCACTCCTTATTAAGCATTTACCATGTGCCCAGCCCTAGGCGTTGGGCCATCTCGCCAAATCTACCTGATGCTATGCAGAAAGGATTATCAGCCCTGCGTTGGAGGGGGGGTGGGGTGGGGGGGCTGGGGCGGTGGTGGCGGGAAACCGAGGTTCAGGGAAGGGAGGCTGCAGGCCATCTGGTCGTCAGAACTTGTCCAGTGCCTGTCCTGGCGGTTCTGAGCAGCGCCTCTCTGACAACACCCATGCTGAGGTATCCAGGCTGCCCTCAGGTTCCCAGCCAGCAGATTCTTTTGTTCTTTTCCCAGAGGCCTCCCCAAACCCTTGGTAGGCAGGCACCTGGGGCCTTTTCCCTCTGAGGCCTAGGTAAGGGCAGACCGTGCTCGGTGGCATAGTGAGGCCGTGGTCCTGTCCCTTTCTGCCCGCTCATGCCAAGGCCTGACCCTCACTCAGGGCAGCAGGTGTGAGGGGGCGGCCTGGGACAGCTTGCCTGCTCCTGCCCCCCGCCAGGCATTTGCTTCCGCTGGGGGACGTGCCGGGGCAGGCGGCCGGCATTCTCCACATTCTGTGCGTGGCCAGGCCAGCCAGCTGCCATTGCCACCTCCCTCTGACTCTTCCCGCCTGCTCCCCAGGAGAGGAAGCCGCCCCAGGGCCTGCAGCCCCAGCCCAGGAGGCCAGATGTCTCAGCCCCATTCCTGGCAAGGCCTTCTTTCTAGCTCCCAGCTTCTGCCTGGCTTCGCTGTACTGACAGGCAGTGCCCCCTCTCTAGGCCTCTGTCTGCCTGTTCTGCCTCTCTTTGAGCCACTGTATGTCTGTCTGTCTCTGCCTTGGGTTCCTACATCTGTCTGTGTAGCTCTCTATTTCTGGGCCTGAGTCTCTCTCACTGGACTTCTGTCTCTCTGTCTGTCTCTCTATATCTTTCTTGGTTTGTCCCTCCCTTAGACATCAGTCCTTGTCTGAGCTTTCGTCCCACCTTCTGTTTTGGCCCCCTGTCTTGGGATCCTGTGTCTCTGGGCTTCCCCTGGCCCTCCTCCCACTCTTTAGACAGACTTGCTGCCCCCATCATAGCCCCTCACCACTACTCTGTGCACATCGGGTGCTCCCTTCCTTTAAGTGAGTGGACAGGTGCCAAGTACTAGGTCCCTTACTCCGTTCTTGGGGAGTGTTGGGAGGTTGTACAGGCCTGGGAGCCCCCTCCTGCCCACCACTGTCTCTGAAACGTGTTGAGAGGTGTCAGGAGCCTCCTGCAGACCTATCTACATTCGAGCACCTGTTCCCAAGTCAGGCAGGAAGGCGGGGGCTGCATGGGCCAAGCTAGGAGATCCGGCTGTGGGGGAACAACAGGAAAGCAGCTCCTGTGCCCACCCACCTGCTAGAGGGCATGACCCAGACCACCCTTGCCACCCCCTCAGTGCCTTGCAGGAGACACATTTGGTGCCAGCTCCATTTAATGGAGTCCCAACATACTATACCCCAGTGAACGGGACCTCAGAGACCAGGCAGTACCCACCAACTATGCTTGGCCTGGTGGGGAAAATGAGGCCCAAAGAGGAGTCTAGGTTCTCCTGACTCCCCAAATCCAGATTCTGCCCACCAGAATTTCCATTTTGTCTCAAACAGTGAACTCCATCTCTCCGATCAGAAGCCTCTCCTCCCCTCCACCAGGCCCAAGCTGAGCAGCCCTGGGGGAAATGGGTGGGGAAGGCAGACATGGATGCAGGCTCAGGCAAAGAGCAGAGGGAGGTACAGAGTCTGGGGAAGCCAGAGGATAGTGACAACTTTGTGGCTCAATGCAGAGTGATGAGGCAGGTACAGGTAGGCTTCTCACTGGAAATGACCTTTGAGCTGAAGCGTGAGGAATGAGTGGATTTCAGGAGAGTGAAAGAAAGGGAAGGGTGTTCCTGGCCAAGGCAGCCATAGGAGCAAAGGCCAGGAGGGGTGAAAGTGCATGACCTCTCAGTGGCTGGTTGAAGCTGGAGCTGACACTAGAGCCTAGGATTGGCAGAAAGGTGCCAAGGAGCACGCATCTAGCCAGGCTAGGTTTGAATGCCAGTCCGTGAAGAGCCAAGAGTTTAGAGTAGGAGAGGGAAAAGGTTAAGATCTGGGTGTCAGAGATTCCTGGAGACTGCCCTGGAGAGGAAGGAGGCCTATACTGGGAAGACTGGATGACTTTAGGGGAGAGAAGGGAAGGGGCGTTTTTTGAGGTAGTTGGAGTCAATCTCAAGCGACTTCGTGGAAGAGACCCCAGCACCAGGCGCTGTGAGGGGTCAGGCTGCCTCCTGGTGGCTGCGGGCGGCAAGTGGCGGGGGTAGACGGCGCGCGCATGCGCAGCGCGCGCGGGAAGGGGGTGCGGCCCGGAGCCCCCGGCGCCCGGGCATTAATGGCTCCATTAGTGGCCGGGAGGGAGGCGCATTAGCGGCGGCGACGGCGTCTGGCTCCCATTACCACCGGCGGCAGCGGGTGCACCGCAGGCGGCTGGATCCTAGCCCGCCGCGCCGCCTCCTCCGCCCGCACCCCGTCCCCTGTTCCCGCTCCCCACGGGGGCCTGGGCTAGGGAACCCCTGTCTCCCCATTTCCGCAGAAAAGCTGATTGTGAAGCCAGGCAGACCTGGGTTCAGATCCCAACCGTGCCACCTCCTGACTGCAAGATCCTACTCTCCTCTGATCCTTTTTCTTGCGAAGCAGCCGGGGAAACAGGGTGTACCGGGGGCTTTGCAGATCCGGACAGGTACCCCGTGAGGGCCGCGCCCAGCCCCCGCCGGCACCCAGGGGCGCGGGAACCCGAGCCCTAGGGGTAGGCCCCGGGCGTGGGGCCTCGGTCTTTCCCATTGGCCGCCTCCGCGCCTGCTGACGCTGATTGGCCGAGACCCCCCCCCCTTCCCCGTCGTTGCGCCATTAACCCCTAAGGGGCCGCGCCCTAGGGCTGGGTGGCGCCCCCCCCCCCCCCACGCAGACAGCTCGGGTGCCAGCTGGCCCGCGCCCCGCCGCGGCCCGCGTGGGTGTCAGGCCGGCCGGGCGCCCGCCCGCCCTCCCAGCACAAAGCGGCTTTGTGGGGCCCGCCGGGGGCTGGCTGGGGGCCAGGCGGCGAGTGGAAAATCTCGTGAGCGCGGGGAGGGGAGGAGAAGGCAGGGCGGCGCCCCCTCCTCCGCCCGGGTTGGGGCGCCTCCCCCAGTCCGCGCCGACCAGCCCTCTCAAGCCCTGGTGCCTGTACACTCCCCCACCCTCCGCCCCTTTCCACCCCCAAATCCATATTCCCCCTCCGTCCTATGCTGTCCATCTCCCAATCCCTGGGGACCCTCCCCCACACCTCTCGCCTGCCTCTTTCCCTCCTAGTCCCCCTGCCTACCCCAGCCCCACTCACACTGACTCACCCCGGCGCTATTTTTAGGCCCCCATCCCTCCCGAGCCGCACCAGCCCAATCCTGGGCTCGTTCCCCAGGCAACCCTGGCCGTCGCCGACGCCGCACGGGGTGGGTGGGTGGGTGGGTGTGTATGTGGAGAGCGGGTGAGGGGAGCTGGGGACACCGGGGTGGTGAGCCGAGGCGGGGACCCAGGCCTGGAGAGCAGGGTGGGGAGCCACGGGCGACAGGGGCGTGGTGCCTCTTGGGCTCAATAAATGGGCCGGTGAGTTCAGAGTGTGTCTGCCTGTCCCTCAGTCTGTCAGCATCCCTGGCTGTACGCCCCAGGCCTCTGGGCAGGCCTCAGCCTGTGCCACCCTGGGTGGCAGTTGGTGTCTCTGTCTGGGCTCCCTGTCCCCAGGCTGGGGGTGGGGTAGTGCTGCGGGGCTGTTTGGGGCCAAACCTTTTGTGGAATTGGTAATGGGGTGGTGCAGGGGATGGCTGCACCATAGTTCTGCCTGAGTACCTGCCTTGAGCGAAGGGTGGTGTTGCATCCCCACTCACATGGGGCGGGGGCCCTGGTTTGGGAAACCCCCTCAGTCTTTTCCAATTAGGGAGGCCCCAGTTAGGGTTGGGGATGGCTGGAGAGATGGAGCTGTCTGGGGTTGGGACCTGCTCTCTCTTCTCCACCCCTAATCACCCCCACCCAGGGTTCCTCCACTCTGAACAATGGAAGCTAAGTATAGGGCTGGCCCAGTGCCCAGGGCAGGGGGGCCCTTCCCGCCCGGATTCCGGCCCCTCCCTGCCAGGCTGGGCCCCCACTTGGCTGTACCCTACCCTGTAAGGGGCCTCTTCCCATCCCTCCTATGTGGGCACTGTGTCTTCTACCAGATGTGCAACCCTCCCAGATGTGTGGGGCCCTCTTTCCCTGCTGTGCCAGGACCTCGCTCTTTTTCTCACCCTACAGAAGTGGGGGAGCTGGGGGCAGTGTTTCTCTGAGCTGTGGCCCAGGCTGCAGTGCAGTAGGGAAGGGGTTAACTTGCCAGTAGGTGACTCACCGGTGGGGAGAGGAGGGGGCAGCGGTGGGGAGATAGCGGGACACATTGATTTCAGCCTTGATTTCTGCCTCACATTGCAGTCCCTGGGGCAGTGAGGTAATGGAGGGTCTGAGTCTGGGGCTGCATAGGGAGGAGGGGGCAGTCACCTAATAGTCCCTCCAGTGGCCCCCTCCAGGCTCACAGCCAAGTGTCTGGCCCTGCAATCTCTGGAGGTCAGAGGGCTATGGACCTTCCCTTCCCCTCTGGGCTCCGATTACCAGTTTTGCCCCTTTTCCATTTCTTCAGCTCTGTCAGTGGATGGGATAGGCTGGGAAAAGGATTTTGTTTGTGCCTGTCCCTGACTCCACCTGTGTAGGGGCCCACTTTTTGTCCATCTGAGCCTGTGCAACCTTTACCTGCCCAGGTGTGACCCCAGGCCTCTGCCTCTACTGGATGTGACCCCAGGGCCATCTTGGGTGACACAAGACCTCTGCCTCTCTCCCCGGTGGGCCCCAGGCCCTTGCCTGTGTCTCTATGCGTGCTCTCTGACCTTTTCATAGTTCACCAGTTGTGTAGTTCTCTTTGTATCACTGTGCTACTATATTCCCCGACCTCTGGGAATGTCTGCCTGCGTCCACCCCCAGGTTGAATTTTCAGTAAAGAGCAGGTGATTTGGAGCTCTGGGCTGTTATGTTCTGGAGGCATGATCTTGCACAATTTATTCAGTTTCTCTGAACCTCATTTTCTCATCTGAACAATGGGCATAATAAAGTGTACCTCCCTAGTGGCTGTGAAGATTCAGTGAACAGTATAATACATGCTGGGTCCCAACACACTGCAGCCCCAGTGTTAGTTTCCTTTCTTCCTCCTGGCCCTTTTCTGGAAGGGGTGGCTCCCAGCCTAGAGTGGTAGGGCCAGCCCACAGTAATGCTCATGGCACCCTGCCTTACACTGTCAGTTAGAGGGTCCCAGGCGGCTGCTAAGTGTCAGGCAGTGTAGCTGAATGATGATGAATGACCATGGCACTCTGGATACCTGATGGGACAGGGTACTGAGGTAGTGCTCGCTGGGGTAAGTTTATATAATGTGTGGGGTCAGTACAGTGGCATCTGTGAGAGGTAGCCTGCATCGGGATCGGAGGTGCCAGCAAGGCCACGTGAGAGGGTGTGAAGATGGAAGAGTGTGTGCGGTTGTGTGGGAGGGATGTGGGGTGTGTGTGTGATGGACAAGCAGTGGTTGTGATGAGGTGTGTGAGATGATACTGCTTATTTGATATGTTGTTTGTATGATGATTCATGTGGGCTGGCAATGAGAATATGCGTTGGTGAAGCATGTATGACAAGGCGTGTATGCAATGGGTGATGTGGAGGATGGGTGAGAACGAGTGTGTATGATGATGGATGGGGAGTGATTGGCCGGGAGTGTGGGAGGTACATGTGAACAGGTGTTCGAGGTGTGCGACTTCGTGTGTGGCAGTGTGAGTATAAGACCACGGTACATGTGACTGTGGAGTGTGTATGAGATAATGGGTGTGGCAGGAAAAGTCTTTCTATGAGAGGGGTGTGTGTGTGTGTGTGTGTGTGTGTGTGTGTGTGTGTGTGTGTGTGGTGGGGGTGAGAGTCGGCTGGTGTGAGTTGGCGAGGGCTCGAGGTGGCTTGAGTAGCCCTACCGCGCAGTTCATCTGCCCTGCGGCGCCGTGCGCGCCCCGGAGGGCCAAGCCGCGCGTGAGCATGTTCTTCGCGTGGACTGGACACACGTAGCACCACACACAACCCCGGGGCCTCCGCAGCGCGGTGCCCCGAACCGCCCCCCTGGCTCGCTGCCTTTACTGCAGTGCGCCCTCCCTGCCACCCTCCTCCCGCGGTCCCGCCCCGGGCCGGCTTGAGGCCAACCGGAGCCCGCCCCGCCCTTCCCTTATTTGCATATGACTGACGTTCCCCCGGGGCGGCCAATGGGGGCGGGCGCGGCGGGGCCTGACCCGCGCGCGGCGGCGGCAGCCAATGGGCTCACGCGCGGGGGGCCGGGCTTGCGCGGAAGGCCGCGGGGGAAGCGGGGAAGGGGCGGGGGGAGGTGCGGCGGGGGGAGGGGAGCGCGTAGTAGTGGCGGGGCGGGGAGGCGGCGGTGCCTCTGCGCGGGGCTCGCTCGGAGCGCACGGACGCACGCACGCTGGTCCGTCTGCCCGCCCGGAGCCGAAGGTCGACCCGGCGCTGAGCCGCGGGCCCGGAGCCCGGAAAGGCGGGGCGGCGGCACCGGCAGCCGGGGCGCGCGGGGCCAGAGCCGTTACCCGCCGGAGCTGCGAGGGAGGGAGGGAGCGAGCCAGCGAGCGAAGGGAGGGGGCCGCCCCCGCGCACGCGCGCCGCGCCCGCCCCGCCTGCCCCGCCCGCCGGGCACCGCGCGGGAGGAGGGAGAGGGAGGGGGCGGCGCCGATGGCCCCTGTGCCGCGCGCCCCGTGACGGCCCCCGCGCGCGCCGGGGGGCGGGGCGGGGCCGGCGCGCTCTGACCTCCCCCGCCCCCCGGGCGGCGGGAGGCAGGCGACGCTGTGCGCAGGCGCGCCCGGCGGAGACCCCCGCGTGGGGCGGCCGGAGGGGGGCGGCGGGGGGGGGGCATGCGGCGACGGCCTCCGGCTCCCCCCGGGCCCGAGCGGCGACGGCCGAGGAGCCGGCGGCGGGCGGAGTGGCGGCGGCCGCTGAGGAGGCGCGAGCCCCGGCCGGGCCCCCCCGCGCCGGACCATGTACTCAGCCCACAGGCCCCTGGTGCCCGCGTCCGGCGCGGCCTCCCGTGGCCTCGGCATGTTCGGTCAGTAGCGCCTGGACCCTGGGACTGCCGGGGTCAAGGTGTCGGGGTGCTAAGTGCGGAGTAACGGGGATAGGGGTATAGTATGAGAGTGATAGACGCAGAGTACAGGGGTGACGGGAAAGTTACAGAGCTTGGCTGGGCCAAGCGTTTAGTGACGGCAGGTGGGAGTGTAGCGGGAGTGATGGGAGTGAGGAGAGGGGAGTAGCTGGGCACAGCTGTGGGTGTTTGGATGATGGGGTGGAACAGGTCCGTTGTCACTGGAGGTGAAGAGTGCAGAGTAACTGGCTTGGGAGCGTGTATTAGAATAGGGGCGGCATGAGACCTGCTGGCCCTAGGTATGGAAGAGAGGGGGAAGGGACTGTGATCGAGTAGTGGGGCTAAGAACAGGGCTTGAGAAGTGAGTGAAGCACTGTTTGCTTAGAACTGAGTGATGGGCTGGAGTGTTTGTGGCATGCTTTGCGGAGACAGAGAGAGTCAGGAACCTGGAGGGCAGTGCACTGAGGAGGGGCAGGACCAAAGGACTATTCCCCCATTGTCTGCTGGTCCCTTTCTTCCCCACCCAGCAGAGGAGGAGGCCTGATGAGAAAGATCCTGGTGAAGAGGGGCATAGATAGGTCCAGGTCCTTGGTGTTGGAGGACCGAGTAGGCTTTTGGGTCCCCAGTGCCCCAGGGATGAAGGATGGGGTCCTCAGAGCGTCTTGAGACCTCCTCCGGTGTTGGCTTCCTTATCCCTCTTCTGTTGACATGGTGTCTACTTTGTCTTTTGTCAGCCCCTTGCACAATCCGTTCTCGAGGCCAGTGGCTCTCTTAGTCCAGGCTTTTGAAGGCATAGAGGGGTCACCCCAGGTCAGATTGATCTGGATCAGGGGGAGGCCTGGAATGATGGAGACCAAGGCTAGGGCGTTTCCCTTCTCTCTTCATCGGCTTCCCTCACAGGGGCCTCTGCTGGTTCCACTTCCCCCAGGGAGCCAGCAGGGAGAGGGAAGCCCACTTCTAGCCCAGGCCTGCCCCAGGAGTCCCGCCAGGGATGGGTCCCGGCCCTGTGCTTACCCTCTTACTACCCAGGTCCTGGGGCAGAAGGTTGAAACCCTAGGACTGGCCTCCTGGGAGGGAAGTGCCTTCCTGTGCATATTCTCAAGAAAACACCTGGCATTTTTGCTTTCTTTGGGCACAGACCTGTAACAGTTCTCTTGTCTGCCCCATTGTCTGTGCCTTTTCTTCCAAGGAGTTTACCACACCCTCCCCTCTTTTTGGGCAAGGGGGCTAGGTGCTACATTCAAGATAAGCTGAGAGGTTTAGAGGGAAGGGGTGCTGGGAGGCCTCTTTGAGGGCAGTAGATTTTGTTATGGGGTGGGGGAGATGCCGGAGCCACCTGTGTCTAGCCCCGGAAAGGCAGGTTGTCTCCCTGGGGTCTGTACTAGGGGGAGGGAGGCCAGGAGAAAGACCTGACACCCCGCTCTGTGGGTATCAGAGAAGAGAAAGGGAAAACAAGCCACGGTCTTCTCAAGAAAGAGAAAGGGAGCGCGAGGCCAAGATGAGGGGCCCCGTCAGATGCCAGCATGGGTGCTGGGAACGGAGCATGGCTGGGGAGGGTTCCTAGCCCTGCTGAGGTTTTGGGGCCTTGGGAGTATGAGATGGCAGTCAAACATGGCCTGGTTTGTGACAGGAGCCAGTCATTCCTCTGGCCTGGTCCCTGGTGGCAGGGCTGGTGGAGGTGGGGGAGGGAGTGGGGTGTGAGGCCTATTTCCCTTCCTAGCTTCTGTTTTCTTTTTTATAAACCTAGAAACCTTTCAGGGAGGAGTTTTTCTCGAGTGATGTCGCACGCAGGAGCCCACGAGGCTCTGGGATAGAGGAAGGGGGTGTAAAGGAGGAGTGGAGCCACCTCATCCAGGGTGGAAAAGAGCTTGAGTTGGGGGTCAAGGCCCGGGTCTCCTGCTGCACAGCTTAGCTGGCTTCTTCCCACAGTGTGGACAAACGTGGAACCTCGCTCTGTTGCTGTGTTCCCCTGGCACTCCTTAGTCCCCTTCCTGGCCCCCAGCCAGCCCGACCCCTCTGTGCAACCAAGTGAGGCCCAGCAACCTGCCAGCCACCCAGTGGCCTCCAACCAGAGCAAAGGTGAGGAATGGGGGGCCACAAGTGGGGTGGCATGGGGTTAGGGTCCAGATGGCCCGGGAGCCCTCTGATCTGCCTGTCTGCCCTTAGAACCTGCCGAGTCGGCGGCTGTTGCTCACGAGCAGCCACCAGGTGGGACAGGGAATGCTGATCCTGGGCGGCCACCTGGAGCCACGTGCCCTGAGAGCCCAGGGCCTGGACCCCCCCACACTTTGGGGGTGGTGGAACCTGGAAAGGGTCCCCCTCCCACCACTGAGGAGGAGGCCCCTGGCCCTCCAGGAGAGCCCCGGCTGGACAGTGAGACGGAGAGCGACCATGATGATGCGTGAGTGCCATGAGGCTTGGGGCTAATGGGTGGAGTGGCTGGAGATGTGGCCCTCACTGTCCCTGCCGCTCCCACCACAGCTTCCTCTCCATCATGTCTCCTGAGATCCAGTTGCCCCTGCCACCCGGGAAACGCCGGACCCAGTCTCTCAGTGCCCTGCCAAAGGAACGAGACTCCTCTTCGGAGAAGGATGGACGCAGCCCCAACAAGGTGCCTCCTCTCTACCTGTCCCCAGCTCACCCTGTGGCTGCCCGAGCCTGTCTCCTGGTTTTAACCATCCCACTTGGGCCTGTATCTGCTGCAGCGGGAGAAGGACCACATTCGGCGGCCCATGAATGCCTTCATGATCTTCAGCAAGCGGCACCGGGCCCTGGTCCACCAGCGTCACCCCAACCAGGACAACCGGACCGTCAGCAAGATCCTGGGCGAGTGGTGGTACGCCCTGGGGCCCAAGGAGAAGCAGAAGTACCATGACCTGGCCTTCCAGGTAACGCTTTTTCCTCCTGGCTCCTACCAGCTTCCTCTGGTGGGGTGGGTGAGTGAAGGGTCTCTCCGCTCTCTCCTGCCAGGTGAAGGAGGCCCACTTTAAGGCTCACCCGGACTGGAAGTGGTGCAACAAGGACAGGAAGAAGTCCAGCTCAGAGGCCAAGCCCACCAGCCTGGGGCTGGCAGGAGGGCACAAAGAGACTCGAGAGCGGAGCATGTCAGAGACGGGGACTGCCGCTGCCCCTGGAGGTCAGTCAGCCCCTTGGCTCTCTTGCCCTGTCACCTCCCTCCCTGAGAGGTGCCAACTACCCTCTTTTTTGCTCAACCCCTGGCCCATAAGCCTTTCTGTGCCCTGTCGTTTTGTTTGAGGACCCTTATCCATAAAGAAACTGGTAGTTGTTTTATGTGAAGGAGCCAGGGAGGTCCAGAGAGATAAAGTCTCCAAACAGTAATCTCATTATCAGTTCGTGAGCACGTAGTGCATGTCAAGGAGAGTGTAATTTCTAATTTTGAAAGCTGTGCCCTGTTTTGTAGATGAGGAAACTGAGCTCAGGGAGGCAAAATCACTTGCTGGAAATTACAGGAAACTAGTAGACAGTGGAGCCAGAATCTCAGCTCCAGCTTGGCTGGTTCCCAGAACCAAAGTTGGAAGCCCCTCATTGGCTACTTCTCCCAACTGAGCGTGTCTGGTGTGCATGTTGCCGTTCTGAGGCACTTTTTTGGTGTGATTCTGTGAGCACTGGCCTGCAGCTCTCTGAGGATGAGGCTCTCCTTTCTCTCTGAGATGAGGGGTCGGAGGCTCGGACCGGCCATTGGTTATTAGCTAGGCAGCACGACATTGCTTGTTTTCAGTCTCGTACTCAAAGGCGGCCTGCCTCCCAGGGAGCAATGGGCTTGCTCCTTGCAATCCCAGAGGGCAAAATCCATTGGGAAATGCCGGGTTGGTGGGTGGTATCTGTTTTCTGCCAGGTGGCCCGGGGTTTCCAAACTCCTCTTGTCCATTATTTAGAAATACTTGTGAATGGCTTGGCCGGTCTGAGGGCTGGTAAAAGGCTTCTGGACTCTGCAGTACTCTTCTCTTTCTACTCTGCAGTGTCCTCGGAGCTCCTGTCCGTTGCAGCCCAGACACTCTTGAGCTCGGATACCAAGGCTCCAGGGAGTGGCTCGTGTGGGGCTGAGCGTCTGCACACAGTGGGGGGACCTGGCTCGGCCCGGCCCCGAGCCTTCTCCCACAGTGGGGTCCACAGCCTGGATGGTGGGGAAGTAGATAGCCAGGCGCTACAGGAACTGACTCAGGTGTGATGGGTGGGGGAGACAGGCAGGGAGGGTTGCCCAAGGTGATGCCCCCCTCTTAACTCTCCCGGTACCTACCCTGCAGATGGTGTCTGGCCCTGCATCCTATTCTGGTACAAAGCCTTCCACCCAATATGGGACTCCAGGCCCCTTCTCGGCCTCCGGTGAGGGAGGTGCCCTGGCGGCCAGTGGGCGACCCCCGCTGCTGCCCACCCGGGCTTCCCGTTCCCAGCGTGCCGCCAGCGAGGACATGACCAGTGATGAGGAACGCATGGTCATCTGTGAGGAGGAGGGAGATGATGATGTCATTGGTGAGCAGTGGCAGGGCCCAGAGTCCTGCCCAGAGAACAGCAGGCTGAGGTTTGAGGGGTGGGCAGAGATTTGATCTAGGCCTCAGGCTCCCTCTTCTCTTTGTTTATGATTGGAGGCATATTCAGTTGAGGCTCTACTGAGTAAACCCAGCCCTGCCCTCGGGGAGCTCCTGGCCAGGCAGGAAACTGGGAAGACAGGGGCATGGATGGCCAGGCCATCGGGCACAGGGTTAGGTGGTGTTATTTGCATGTTCTTAGGCTTCCCCATTGGGCAGGTGGGCACACCTTAGGCTGAGGAACAGCATTCATGGACAGCACTCACTGCCGACTTGGGGCAAAGCCTGGGCTCCATGCTGTCCCTCCTGGGTAGTCCTGCACCCAGCCTTTATGCCAGTGCTGTTCTCTCTGCTCCCTCAGCTGACGATGGCTTCGGCACCACTGACATTGACCTCAAGTGCAAGGAGCGAGTGACCGACAGCGAGAGCGGAGACAGTTCTGGGGAGGACCCAGAGGGCAGCAAGGTGAGAGCTTGGAACTTGGTGTTGTCTGGTAGCACTCACTCTTCCTAGAAAGAGGAAATATCTGTTCGTGTGCATTGACACAGGGAGATTGAGGCCCACAGAGGGCAAGAAGCTACTTGCCGCGTGGTGAATAGAGTCACGGCCTGGATGAATTGAGGCCTTCAGCTGGCCTTGCTACTGGGCGAGACAGGGATGGGCAGGGTGTGAGTATCCGGGCTTCCTTGATGTGGTTGTGTCTCCTCCTTCCACCCAGGGCTTTGGCCGGAAGGTGTTCTCGCCTGTGATTCGTTCTTCCTTTACCCACTGCCGCCCATCGCTGGACCCTGAGCCCCCAGGGCCCCCGGATCCACCTGCAGCCTTTGGCAAAGGCTATGGGCCCACCCCATCCTCCTCCTCGTCCTCACCTGCCTCCTCCTCAGCCTCAGCTGCCACCTCCTTCCCACTGGGCTCAGGGACCTTCAAGGCCCAGGAGTCAGGTCAGGGCAGCACAGCAGGCCCACTGCGGCCCCCACTCCCTGGGGCAGGGGGCCCAGTAACACCTTCCAAGGCCACCCGGTTCCTCTCAACGGATCCTGCCACCTTCCGGCGCAAGAGACCTGAAAGTGTGGGGGGCCTGGAGCCACCAGGCCCCTCGGTCATTGCAGCACCTCCTGGGGGGGGAGGAAGTGTCCTGCAGACACTGGTCCTGCCCCCAAATAAGGAGGAACGGGAAGGCAGTGGAGGCCGCATGCCCTCAGCCCCAGCCCCATCACTGGCCTATGGGGCCCCAGCAGCCCCCCTGTCCCGCCCAGCTGCCACCATGGTCACCAACGTGGTGCGGCCTGTTAGTAGCACTCCTGTGCCCATCGCCTCTAAGCCCTTTCCCACCTCTGGCCGGGCTGAGGCATCTCCAAGTGACACAGCAGGTGCCAGGACTGAGCCAGTCGCTGGGTCCCGAGCACCTGGGAGCTCCCCTCTGGGTGTAAGCTTAGTGTATTCGGACAAGAAGTCGGCAGCAGCCACCTCGCCAGCCCCGCATCTGGTGGCTGGGCCCCTACTGGGCACTGTGGGGAAGGCTCCTGCCACAGTCACCAACCTGCTCGTGGGCACACCTGGTTATGGGGCCCCGGCGCCCCCTGCTGTTCAGTTCATAGCCCAGGGGGCCCCTGGCAGTGGGGCCGCTACAGGCTCAGGAGCAGGTGCTGGGAGTGGTCCCAATGGGCCAGTGCCCCTGGGCATCCTGCAGCCAGGTGCCTTGGGCAAAGCTGGGGGAATCACCCAGGTGCAGTACATCCTGCCCACGCTGCCCCAGCAGCTTCAGGTGGCTCCTGCCCCGGCACCAGCCCCTGGGACTAAGGCAGCAGCTCCTGGCGGCCCCGCACCCACCACCAGCATCCGTTTCACCCTCCCGCCGGGCACCTCAACCAACGGCAAAGTTCTGGCTGCCACCGCACCCACTCCTGGCATCCCCATCCTGCAGTCAGTACCCTCCGCCCCACCCCCCAAAGGTGAGGCCTGGGCTGAGCAGCGGAGGAGAGGGGCTTCAGGCCTGTTTGGCTCTCCTGTAACTTCTTCTCTCTCTTGCAGCCCAGTCAGTCTCTCCTGTGCAGGCCCCGCCCCCGGGTGGCTCCGCCCAGCTGCTACCCGGGAAGGTACTGGTGCCCCTGGCGGCCCCTAGCATGTCCGTGCGGGGTGGCGGGGCTGGCCAGCCACTGCCCCTGGTGAGCCCGCCTTTCTCCGTACCTGTGCAGAATGGTGCCCAGCCACCCAGCAAGGTAAGGGCATCCTGGCTCCACCTGTTCTTCATTCCTCCCCTCCTGGGTGTAGGTTTCTGTGCCACAGTTTCTGTGTGTGCCTTTGTTTCAGTCACTTTTCCTTTTCTCCCTTTTTGTCTGTGTCTGGAACTTTGTCTTTAGGACTTTTTCTTCAATATATACGTACATCTTGATTTTGCCCTTGGCGTCTGCATCTTTTTCTTTCTTTGTGTCTTGTACTGCTTGATGTCTTCTTTTCCTTTGTTCTTTTCTGTCTGGATTCCAAATTTTGCGTTCCCTGTTTTTGCTGAGATCCACCTTCCTAGGTCTTGGTCCTCCCCTGCCCCATTCTGGGTCCCCACCTCACCTCAGCCTGTGGGTGCCCTTGCCCACAGATCATCCAGCTGACTCCAGTGCCCGTGAGCACACCCAGCGGCCTGGTGCCGCCCCTCAGCCCAGCCACGCTCTCTGGACCCACCTCGCAGCCTCAGAAGGTCCTGCTGCCCTCCTCTACCAGGTAATGGCAGCTGAGCCCTCACCTGGAGGCCAGCCCAGAGATGGGGCCAGCTTACCTCACTCCCCCCTTCCTCTCCTTGCGGCAGAATCACCTACGTGCAGTCGGCGGGTGGGCACGCGTTGCCCCTGGGCACCAGCCCTACGTCCAGCCAGGCTGGAACAGTCACCTCGTATGGGCCCACGAGCTCGGTAGCCCTAGGCTTCACCTCACTGGGGCCCAGCGGACCCGCCTTCGTGCAGCCCCTGCTTTCAGGTGAGGGGCAGCCTGGCAGGAAGAGCTGGGGACCCAGGGTGGTGCCGAGGTGGCCCAGGCCCTAACTGGGGCCCCCGCCTCTCCTCTTTGTCTCTGCAGGCCAAGCCCCGCTGCTGGCTCCCGGCCAGGTGGGCGTGTCACCTGTGCCCAGCCCCCAGCTGCCGCCCACCTGCACAGCCCCTGGAGGTCCTGTCATCACGGCGTTTTACCCTGGCAGCCCTGCACCCACCTCCTCAGCACCCCTGGCCCAGCCATCCCAGGCGCCCCCGGGCCTGGTCTACACTGTGGCTACTAGCACCACCCCACCTGCTGCCACCATCCTGCCCAAGGGCCCACCGGCCCCTGCCACTGCCACCCCGGCCCCTACTAGTCCTTTTCCTAATGCCACAGGTGGGTGTCAGGCCAACCCAGGGTGGGGTGATTTGGAGGACCCAGAAGGTGGGCTCCAGACAGGCCTGGCTCAGCAAATGCTCTTCTTTCCACCAGCAGGCTCCATGACCTACAGCTTAGTGGCCCCTAAGGCCCAGCGGCCTACCCCCAAGGCCCCCCAGAAAGTGAAGGCGGCCATCGCCAGCATTCCTGTGGGTTCCTTTGAGGCAGGTGCCCCTGGGCGGTCAGGCCCTGCATCCCGGCAGCCTTTGGAGCCTGGCCCAGCCCGTGAGCCCCCTGTCCCTGAGTCTGAGCTTGAGGGTCAGCCCACAACGCCAGCCCCTCCACCGCCCCCAGAGACCTGGGCTCCCACAGCCCGGAGCAGCCCCCCACCACCCCCGCCTGCTGAGGAGCGGACAGGCACCAAGGGCCCGGAGACCATGGTAAGTGTGAAGCAGGCCAGGCAGATCGTGCTGCCACACAGCTCGGCGTCTCAGTCCATTGTTTGCTTTTCTGCTCCATCCTTCTTACCTGCACACCTGCCTGAACTCTGTCCTTGTTTGCAGGGGTTGGGGGTGTTGGGGGAGGGGAGCTCTTCTGTCCCTTTTGCTTGTCTGTATGGCTGGGTCTTCTCCAGAGCTGTACATCTTGGGTGGTTGGCACCCAGCTCTCTGTTCGAGGTTTTGCCCCAGCGAGTCTGAATCCAGTGTCCTCCGTCTCCCTGCCGTCCCTACCCCAGGCCAGCAAATTCCCCAGCTCATCTTCAGACTGGCGAGTCCCTGGGCTAGGCCTGGAGAGCCGTGGGGAGCCTCCCACCCCTCCCAGCCCGGCCCCAGCTCCGGCCCCAGCCCCCAGTAGCAGCAGCAGCAGCAGCGAGGGCAGCAGTGGGAGGGCAGCTGGGGACACCCCCGAGCGCAAGGAGGCGGCTGGTACCGGCAAGAAGGTGAAGGTGCGGCCCCCGCCCCTGAAGAAGACCTTTGACTCTGTGGACAAGTGAGCATGGGCTGGGCTCCGTGGCAGAGCGTGTAGGGCGGGAGGGAGAGGGAGGCAGCTGCCGTCTCAGGCAGGGGAGGTGACCCCGCCGGCTCTCCAGCAGGGTCCTGTCAGAGGTGGACTTCGAAGAGCGCTTTGCTGAGCTGCCTGAGTTCCGGCCTGAGGAGGTGCTGCCTTCGCCTACCCTGCAGTCTCTGGCCACCTCCCCCCGGGCCATCCTGGGCTCCTACCGCAAGAAGAGGAAGAACTCCACCGGTAGGCGAGTGTGGGGCACCTGGGTTAAGTGGGGGGCAGACCAGGGCTGCCTCCGCTGAGCCTGCTTCTGTTGGACAGACCTGGACTCGGCCCCCGAGGACCCCACCTCGCCCAAGCGCAAGATGAGGAGACGCTCCAGTTGCAGCTCAGAGCCCAACACCCCTAAGAGTGCCAAGTGCGAGGGGGACATCTTCACCTTTGACCGTACAGGTGCCGGCACCGAGGCAGGCGGAGCTGTGGGGGACCTAGGACCTTTAAGAAGGGCGGGGTCTTGGCAATGGAGTTACAGATGCACGGTGGTGATGGGGAAGGACAGCCGGTCACGGATGGGAGGGTGGGTTTTAGGGTCCGGTAGGGTCCAGAGGCAGGTGCCTTCTCTGAACTCTGCTGTTACAGAATTCAGTGAGGGCTGAGCAGACATCCAGACGGTGGCGGGGGCAGGGAGCAGGCTGCTGCCGTAGCCTTGACTGTCCTCCCTGTGCTGCTCCCAGGTACGGAAGCCGAGGATGTGCTCGGGGAGCTGGAATACGAGAAGGTGCCATACTCCTCACTGCGGCGCACCCTGGACCAGCGCCGGGCCCTGGTCATGCAGCTCTTCCAGGACCATGGCTTCTTCCCATCGGGTGAGTGTATCTTGGAGTCTTGGGGGGGCCCCTAAAGAGGACCTGCCTGCTCATCTCACCCTGCCTTCCCCGCCCCCCATCGTCCTTCTGTCCCCAGCCCAGGCCACGGCAGCCTTCCAGGCACGCTACGCAGACATCTTCCCCTCCAAGGTCTGTCTGCAGTTGAAGATCCGAGAGGTGCGCCAGAAGATCATGCAGGCGGCCACTCCCACGGAGCAGCCCCCTGGAGCTGAGGCCCCCCTCCCCGGACCACCCCCCACTGGCACTGCTGCTGCCCCTGTCCCCACTCCCAGCCCCGCTGGGGGCCCCGACCCCACCTCACCTGGCTCGGACTCTGGCACAGCTTCGGCTGCCCCGCCACTGCCTCCACCCCCAGAGCCAGGTCCTGGACAGCCTGGCTGGGAGGGCCCTCCCCAGCCCTCCCCCCCACCCCCTGGCCCCTCCACAGCTGCCACAGGCAGGTGAGGGGCCCAAGAAGATCCCAGGACCCACAGTACCCCCCTCAGGACATGGACAGTATGTAGGTGGCAGGAATGGGGGGGCAGGATGGTTACCTCCTCCCCAATAAAGCCATTTCGTCCTTTCTAGTTTGGGGCGGAATGAGGCCTGCTCCTCTTGTCTATCCCCCGTCCCCCCACAGCTTTCTCCCTGTGACGGGGGGCAGCTGAGGGGAAGCAGGGGCACAGTCTGCCTCCACGGAGCCCCTGTATATAACCTGGAGTGTGTTACCTTCAGACCTTTTCACTTGTACTTTATGCAAAATGGCTCATGTGAGGGCTACAAGCTGGAGGGTAGCACGGGCCTTGGGCCACAGGGAGAGGTGCCTGTGGAGTAGGGGGAGTTCATGCACCCCTTTTTTCCCCAGAGGGGCTGGACTCAGGTTAGTTTGGGGTGGGGGCTCCTGCACTTTGCCACAGGCATGGGGAGGGTTCTCTCCCCACCCCCTCTGCCCTCCCAACTTGGGTTGTACTTTCTAAGAAGGTGATTCCCCCTACCCTTGTCCCTATCCCCAGAACAAAACATGTTGATCATGTGCAATATTTCTTACTGTGCCGAGAAGCCGAAATTAAAGCTGTTTAACACACTTGTGTGGCTGCCCACTCTAAAGGGAGAAGGGGGGGGTGGGGTGGGTTGTACTGTCCCCAAACAGTCAAGGAGCTTATACACTTCTCCCAGTGCAGTCCCTCCCCACATCAGAGGGACCCTGTGGGCCGAGAACACTGACTCACTGTGGACTGAACAGCCTGTCTTCAGCCCTGGCACTTGGAAGTCCTTGTCCCTACTGTGCCTTTCACAGTCGTCCCAACATCTGGGGGCTCAGGAAGGCCTGAGAGGTCTGAGCCTAGGTGGTACTGGGCTGGGTTTGCCCAGTAACCCAGATACAGTGCTGTTCTCGGTGACCCCTGCTGCCCCCACATGGCCTGAGCCAGCACTGCACCCAGGCCAAAAGGAGCCTCCTGGGTTACACCCCTCACAGTGTGTGGACAGTGCTCCTCTGGGGAGACAGATAGATTCCCTGTGGAGGCACGACTGCTTGTGATGGGGAGGGTCAGGAAGCTTCCGTAGGAAATGGCATCTAAGGTACAACCAGAGCACCAGAAGCTCCAGCCAGGGGAAAATCGGCAAAACGGGGAAGGCAGCTTTGGAAGGGCTTTGGCTGCTTGCTAGGTCAGTATGTTCCCAGAATTCTTATTTGACTTTGATCTTGCAGGGTAGTGTGTGCAAACTGGTTTCACCTAGTGTGTTACTGATTGATGGTGCCTGCCTGGAGTGTTACTGAGAGTAAAAATCTGCTAGACCCTGCAAGAACCTGAGTGCCTTGATGGATTGGTGATGGCTGCTTCAGGCAGAAACAGCATCCTTCGGAGCTGCAGGGTCGCAGAGATCATAGTTAAGGTTGAGATACCCAGAAGAGCTTGGCCATAAAGCAAGAAACGGGAGACTAAGGAATGAGAATTTAATGGGGAAGAAGGATGCTTAGGGTGTAGCCTCTGGCCGGGGGACACCCTGGCCCTGGTCTTGGGCCAGCAGACGCAGAAGCAGGGAGTGCAGGGCCCGACAGACAGGTGTGTAGCCCAGGCGGCTCAGATGCAGGTAATCGTACATGTCATGGTGACTTATGGTACCGTCTGAGTGCACAAAGCCAGGGTCGGCATCCAGGAAGTGGGCCCGTGGGTGGCCAGCCAATGCTGCCCGGACCAGCTCGTTCACTCGCCGGTTTTTCTCACGAAGTGGGTTAGGGTGCTGGCCCCTCGGAAGCAGGCCCTGAGAAAGGCCACCAAGAGTTGTGAGGAGACATCCTACCAACATCTGGGTATCCTGTTCTCTGGGACAAACTGTTCACCCTCACCAGGAAGTTCCCAGGTGTAGAATATACTAGGGATGGAGTAGTGGGTGATCAGAAGGGTAATTCCTGATACCATGTCCGAGACTCCCTTCAGCAAGTACCTTCTGGGTGCCAGCCCCTTTCCAAGTATCCATCACAAAAATGACACCATGGCAAAGGGTCAACCCCTCTTTCAGAGGAGGAAATATTCCAGCTGGAAGTGATGGAGCCTGGATTCACCCCAGGAACGCCTATTTTTGGCTAATTGTTTTGAGTTTTGCAACACCCCCCAGAATCTTCAGCAATTTCTTGGGCGACAGCAGCTACCTGGTCCCTGAACACCTTAACAACAGCTGCTGGGTATGTAGCAAGCTTCAACTGGAGATTTTGCCCGAAAACCACCGCTTTGTGCCATGCTGCCCAGAACTGTGCCGGCTGCAGCTACACCTGCCATTCTTTCTTCCCTGCCCTCCCACCCTCTCACCAGCACCACGACCCGGGCCTGGGGCTGCCGTTGGTTCACCAGTTGCACAATGGCCTTGATGCCACCAGTCACTTGCTCTGCTGTGTGCCCGTGGTTGTTGGTACCCACCCAGACCACCACAATCTGTGGAAAGAAAGGCATGAAGCAACGGTCAGGAGGGAGGCTTGGGGCGCGTTAGCTGCCCACCGAAGCTCTGCTCACCTTGGGCCGGATGTGTTCCAGCTCCCCGTTCTCCAGTCGCCAAAGCACATGTTGCGTACTGTCACTGCCAATGCCAAAGTTAAGTGCGTGCAGAGGAGAAAAGAGCTCCCGCCAGAGCTGCAGACAAGAAGTGGTGTGGGTACATTGGCAACAAGGGCATTGGCAATAAGGACCACCACCCTCTGTCCAAGCCACATATAATGGAAGAGCCCTGCCTTATGGAGGCAGTCTGGTCGAATCTCGCTTTATGCAAACCTATTACAGTCTCACTTTCATGGAGATCCACAGAAGCGAGACTCACTTTATGGAAACCTATTCTGCTAGAGTCATGCATGCATGGAACCAACAGCATTTACAGTTGATGAAAGCCATCATGGTTTGACCTCACTTAGTGGAAACGTAACATAATTGAGTCCCCTTTGTGGAGAGCTATTACAGTTGACTTTCACTTGGTGGAAAGACTACAGCTTTGTGGACATCCATTAGGGCTGTGCACTACCTTAAGCAAACAATAGAATCTCACTTTAGGCAATCTTCTTGCAAGAAAGCCTCATTTTAAGATTTTAAGTCTCACTACACAAAAACCCATGTGACAAAGACTAGTCACACAGTTCCTTCTCAGTAGAATGTTGCATCTTACACGGAGGTTTGGGTGTGGGTGCTGCCTGAGGCTATTTCGGGTACCTCATCCCTGTCTGGCTTGGGCTCTGATCCAGATGTGTCAGTGAGGGCACAGGCCTGGGTGGGGCAAGGGGATGGGGGATGGGCCTCACCTCGCACTGGTGCATTAGCTGGACCAAGGAGTCCCCGATGAAGACGACTTCGGGTTCCTTATCTTTGCTGTCGGCCACGAACCGATGGTGCTTCGGGGACGTACAAGGGGAGTCAAAGGCACGCGCGCTGCTTGGCCCACCCCACTCTGCTTCCCCGCTTCGCCTCCACCACCCCAACTGCTCTCAGTTTCCTAATCCCACAGAGAGAGTGGCGCCAACCAACTGCTCTCCTGAGGCCCCTCCCGGACTCCTGAGTATCGCGGGCCGGGTCGCTCACCAGGGACATCCAGCGTCCGTCACCCTGCACGTCCTGCACCGGCGTGGGCTTGCTGGCTGGGTTCTCCTCTCCGCTCATCTTGGCGCCGCAGCTCCTTCCTGCAGGACTGGCGAGGGAGGTTGACCCGGGAGAGTCGGCCGAGGAGGTGGCTCCGCCACGCCCACCCCTCCCTTCCAGGCAACAATGGACGGTCCCGACGCCCGCACTCTAGCGAGGACTACTGCCGATCCCGGGCACCGCCTCCTCTGCAGGAGCGGAAACCTTCACTTAAAAGGGGTGGTGGAGTTGGGAACCCATGCTTCCCCCGCGGCGGCCGCGCAGTGGGCTCGTCCGGCGCTTCCCGCCCGGGCCGCTCAAGCTCGGGCGGCGGCGGCCAGCGCACCCGGGCCCCTGGGAACGGGGAGGCGAGATCATCCAGCACCCATAGGGGAGGGAGGAACCCCACACGCCACACCGGCGTCAGGGGGAGGGGCGAGCTACCTGAAAGGCCGAGAGTGGGGCGGGGGAAACCTAGAGCTTTTCTTTGGGGGAAGAATCCGTTTGCTGTAGAGCGAGAAATGTGCGGAAGGGATCGCCAGCTGTGTGTGTGTGTGTGTGTGTGTGTGTGTGCGCGCGCGCGCGCGCGTGTGTCATTCACGTGGTGGTGGGGGAGGGAAATGAGTGGACGAGTCCATTCCTGGATCCCTTGAGGGGGTGGCTCGTACGCACCTGGCTAGGTGGGGACGCTCCCATTTTCTATTGATGTGGGTAGAAAAAAAGAGCAAAGTGTGAAAAATAGAGCCTCCGTTGTAAGGAGACATCCTAAGAGAGAGCCAGGACTTAAGTGCTCCTATCTGCTCGCAGGCCTCCCCTGCTCAAAAATACCAGTTTTTGTGGCATAAAATCTAAACTACACATCTTTGCATTACAAACATCACAGGCCCTGCAAAGAGGGCAGAAGAAGGTACAGAAAGAAAAAGGAAATTAGAGATGCTGCAAGGCCCAGGTCCAGCCTGGCACCCCTCCCACCCAGCTCATCTTGCAGATCTGTGGCCTCTGTTCCTCTCTCTAAACCCACAGGTGTGTCTAAGCTCTGAAGCCTACATCCATAGCCAAGGCCACCTAAGGTCGGCCCCTCCCGGCCCATATTAATCTCAAATGTCAAGTCTTCCCAACTCTTCCTCTTCTCAGGGACCAGGTGGGGGTCCCACATTCCCCTAAACTTCCTGGTTATATTCCCGTAGCTCCACTTCCTAATGGGACCTTCCCATCTATTCATTCTTTCTAGGTAGGTTGATACTGAAATATGGTCTTATTTATCATGTTTTGCTTCAGTCCACTTGCCTGGAACAGGGCCTGACTCATAGTACCAAGTACTATGGCTGTTCACAAGAACTTAAATGATTATTAAACGAATGGGTCAAATCCTGGCCTTGTCCCAGTGTGTTGGGGAAGACAGATCCAGACGCAGAGATGAGGAAAGGATCAAGGTTGTGATTAAGAGAGGTGGAGAAGGGGAAGGAGAAAGAGAAGGACTCAGAGTAGGGGGTTCCTAGGAGTAGCATTTGAGTTTGGCTTTGAAAACTCAGGAAGTCTGGGTAAGCTGTATTACACAGGTAATATAGCTGATTAGGGCGTGGGGAAACTCTGGCCATAGCTTTATTTTATTTTTTAAATGTGTATTTTTGAGTGAGAGAGAGCAGGCAAGGAAGGGGCAGAGAGAGAAGGAGACAAAGGATCTGAAGCTGGCTTGTGTGTGGGCTTGAACTCACCAACCGTGAGATCGTGACCTGAATGGAAGACAGAGGCTTAACCGACTGAGCCACCCAGGTGCCCCTATAGCTTGATTTTAAAGTCTGAGGGGACTAGTGTCGGTAGATAAGTTCAAAAGGTAGAGAAGCCGTTGCTGAAGCAAAGCTTAGTGAGAAACAGCTTCGAGGCATTCATTCCATTCAAACCAAGTGCTGTTTCAAGTTAGATGTATTGGCTCATTTTATACTTACAGCAACCACACGAAGGAGGCACTATCAACTCCATTTTACAAATTAGGAAATCGAGGGTCTGAGCAGTTACACACTTTTCAAGGTCATACACCTCAAACGTGCCAGTTTGGGTTGTTTAAACCTAGGTAGTCTAACTCCAGATCCTAGCTCTGAATGACGACTCTATACTGATTCTCTAGGGATGAATTCTGTGACTGTCTGGGGACCCGCTGCAAGTGGAGACTGCCATGGCCCTTGTTTCCCCTTGTGCCTCGCCTCACGGCTTTCCCCGAGAGACAGTCTAAGCCAATCAGCATTCACGAAGGGGGCGGGCCCAGCGAGTCTCACAGCAGATTGGTGTATGGGAGATGCCTAAGGACAAATGAGAGAGATTTCTGGAAGTAAGGCTGGAAAGGGTGGGACCATAACCGGCACTCTGTTCCTCGTGCCTCACGAGAGCAGGAAGTCAAAGGGCGTGGGCGGTGCACGCGCATGCGTGTAGTGTGCGTGAGGCCCCGAAGAGTCCACAGGGCGTCGTGAACTAGGGTCACCGTGGAAAAGAGGCCATTGCACCCCACAGCCACGTGGGGTGGGTGGGGGACGGGGTTCATTGGGCCAGGAGGTGAGGTACTCCACCCTTACCTACCCCCCACCAACTGTACCCCCCTTTCCTAACTCAACTGCCCGCCTTTGCCTCATCTACCCTAGTCCACCGCATTCCCATGACTAGGCCCAGTTCCTGGTAGCTCCTCCGTTGCCTTTTCTGTTTTCCCGAGGTCTTCTCTGTCTCTCCTACTTCTTTGTTGCTGTCTCTTCTGCCTTTCTCTCTCTACCATCTCACTCCACTTTCTGCATTCTCCAGTACCTCCTCTACTTCTGGATTTCTCCTCTGTCCATAATTCCTTCTAGTTCACCAGACCCTGTGGTCTCATGATCCCGTCCACATCCCCCATCTTCTAGCTACTTTCTCCTGTCCCAGTACCCTGTAACCCCTTGTCTGTTCTCTGTTCTGACACACCTCCCCATTCACCATGACTCCCTTGACCCCATCCAACCCCCACGACTCCTTCCTTGACCAAGTCTTTGCCAATCACTCCCTACCCACCCACTATCTTATTCTCATCTTGTCTCTGTAAATAGGCCTTCCACTTCACCCCAAACTATCTTCTCTTCTCACTATTCACTTTTAGGTCCCTGATTTATCGGCATGATGATGACTGTCCTATCTTTTTCTTCCAGGACATTATGGACCACCGGGGGCCAGGCCCCCAGCCTTTCCAGCGGCCTGAGAAACCTGGTCGTGTCCGTCGTCGGAAGACCAGGCGGGAGCGTAACGAGGCCCTGATGGGCAGCCGCCGGCCATTGACCCATCAGGATCCTCCTGTGACCAGTCAGGATCCACCTGTGGCCCCTACTGTTCCCAAGGTTGTGGTCATAACGCAGGGCCGGCTGAGCCGGGAGCACCGGGGTCTCTTTAATCATGAGGTGAAATCTCTGGATGTGGCCCGGCTGCTTAGCAGTGGGTCCCTAGAGCCCGGCACCCCTTCACTCCCCACCAAACGCTTCTCAAGCCCAAGCTGGGCCCAAGAACCAGCTCCCCAGTCAAGGGGCAAGGAGAACCAGGTGCCTAGAGGCTCAGGCCCAGGCCCACCCAGTCCCCCAGAGCTCCCTGGCTTGGGGCAGCTGCTGGAGGAGCTTCAGTGCCAGTTGATTCTGCCACAGGCCTTCCCCAGGAGGAACCTAGTGCAGGAGGCCAGGGATGCCATCGTGGGCACTTTACAGGCCTGCCATGGCTGCGTGCCCGACCTTACCCTGGTGCTCCGTGACTGCCAGCCACCCTTACCAGGTGAGTCCACCTCCTACTTCCTGTGATCCCTTTCTCCTTGTCTGCTGTAGCTCAGCTGTCTCCCATGCTTTTTTCCTTTGTGCCAGGGACCAAGCCTGGGGGCCCTGAAAGACAAAGGATGACACCCTCCTGGATCAACAGCCCGGAGCAGGCCCCAGGGGAGAGGAGGCAGAGGAGGCAACAGAGGACAAAGGAGCTCACTTTCTCCATGCCTCACACCTCCAGCACTCCCCTGGTGCACAGGGTGAGCCTGGCGCCACCAAAAGGTCCCTGGCCACCGCCTTTGCCCTTGTTGCCTTCGCCATCCGGGGCAGCCTGGGGCCCCCCAACAGCCTTTGACCTACTGAAAAGCATCTGGCTGGTTGCCACACCTCCCCCTCCCCGGCCCTGGGGGGTTGGCCCACAACAACCCCTGCCTCAGCCACCATCACCCTTGTTGCCCCGAACCTCTGCCCTGGATTGGAGCCCCAGCCCTCCTGCCCCACTGCCCAGCCTCTCCTGGGTGGTGGCCCAGAGCAGCCCAGAGGCCTGGTCCTTTCCACCTATGAGACTGTACTGAGGGGACTGAGGCTGGGCTAGGGGCAGGAAACCCGCACTCCTGATCACTTCAATAAAGTACCTTCTTCATGGTCCCCTTGATTTTCAGTGAGTGGCTGACCCAAGCAAGCAGCTTTGCTTTGCTCTGAGTTCTGGGTCTAAGATGGAGGGGAAGATACCATCACTTGTCACCTTCTTGGGATTTGAGGGCCAGCAGGGTGGGGAAACCTGGGGTTCAGTCAGTCCAATGCATCTACCCACTGAAGCCAACTATGTGCCAGGCTCAGCTCTGGTGATGCTGGGGCCCCAGAGTCAGTGCTACTGTGGCTGTGTCCCCAGAAGATTCCCAGTCCAGTGGTGGGCACAGACAGTTCCAGCCCCAATGGTTGCATCTTGGGGACAGAGAGGTGCAGGGGCTGAGGGAGTCCAAGGGGGGAGGGATGATTCGTCCCTGGTGATGAGGGAGTTCCTCAGAAAGGAGCAGATGTAGACCTTTACACATTTTAAGATTGGTAAGAACTTACTAGTAGAGGAAGAAAAGAACATTTCAGGGAATTCTAGAAACGCTGCTTTATGGGACAGTATGTGCAAGGCCTGGAGCAGGGCAAATAGGGGATGTGGAACCATTTTCATTCAGTCCATATTCCTAGGATATCCTGGGACTTAGAGTGAGTCATGTCCAGGTCCAGCCCTCGATGGGCTCCTGGTCCAGTGGACATAGGAACCGTGTGTGCAAGATCACGACGGGAATGGGAGACGAGGCCTGAATCTACCCCACAGACTTTTTAACTTTGGCCCAACATACATTTAAAATTTTTGAATTAATTGCCTACTGTTACAAATCAGTTTGCTTTAAAACAAAAGCAAAACAAAAAAAGCCTAACACATTTCTGGCTTGTCTAAAACAAAAAAAAAACAAAAAAAAAAAAAAAAGAGAGAGAGAGAGAAAGAAAAAAAGAAGGAAAAGAATCTGGCAGCGGACCTACTATCCCTTCTGGCAACAACTGGCTCAAGCCAAGTAGCAGAGGCTGCCTTTTCATGGGTCCCACACTCTCCACTGAAAGTGTTCTGTGCACTTATGTTTTCTGCTTGGCCCCTTGGCTTAGGAAGTTTTTTTAAATGATATTTTGAGGAGCAGCACTTTTTTTTTTTTTTTTTCCAGTGGAGGGGGAGGAATGAAGCTAGAAATGTTTGTTGGAATCTGATCAGGGGAAATGAAGCTGAGGGACTTGGACGCTGCTCTGTAAAGCCTTCCAGGGATCCTCATTGCCCACTGGGAAACCATAAGGTTGGTACCAGCCGGTAGGGGACTGAACTGGGAGATCACACGACTTGGCTGAAGTCTAATGAGAAAGTGGCAGTGCTGGGTTTTGAACCCAGAGGGTTGATTTGGGTCTGCTCTGGGCTTCTCACAACACCACCTCTTCTGGCAGCAACCCGGTTTCACACCCCGGTGAGCAGTGACTGGACAGGGTCAGGCAATGGAATGTAGTGATTGTGGCCCAGCGTTCTGCCATCTCCGTGTTTTGTGACCCAGAACAAATGGTTCACCCTCTCCAGCCTCCGTGTCTCTGTGGGCACTTCACAGAGCCCGTGGGATCTCGGGTGGACACTGCTGGGGATGGCTGTCATGAGGGCAGGAATGAGCCATCAAAGAGCAGTTTGGGGTCTAAGTTGGCGGGGAGGTCAGGGCAGAGCTGGGGTCTGTACGTTGGGGGTCATCCCGAGATGGCTGTCTGGAGGAGGAGGCACGGCTCGGGGGAATAGGAGTTCAGGGTAGGACAAGGGGAGCAAGAGGTATCAGGGAGAGTCCCAGAAGGGAGAACTGAGGCTGAGGCGGAGTAGAGAGCATGGGGAGGGGTCGTCCTCTCCCATGACGATGGAGAAGGTGCCAGGCAGGGCCATCTCGGAGGAGGGGGCGGGGAGAGCGGCGCCCAGCGGCCCCTTTAATCGGGGGCGCGCGCTGGCCGGCCCGCGCGCTCTCGCCGCCGTCGCCGGGCCGGAGCGGGAGCCGGAGCGGAGCTGGGGCCGGGGCCGGGGCCCGGAGCGGGCGGAATGGAGCCCCCGCGCGCGCCCGCTCTGTGCCGCCTGCTGCCGCCGCTGTTGCTCCTGCTGCTGCCACTGCCCCCCCGCGCCCGGGCCAAGTACGTGCGGGGCAACCTCAGCTCCAAGGAGGTGAGCGCGCTGGGCCCTCCCCTGCCACCCGCCGGGCCCCTGGGGACAGGAGGGAAGGGAAGGAGAAGGGTGCCGCCCCGCCCCCTGCCGCCCTTCCCAGGCTGTCCCTGAGAGCCGCGGTGGGATTGGGGCTGGGGATAATACGGAGGACTGGGTCGGGGTTGGGGCTGAGAGGCGCCGTGGGGTCGAGAAGAGACTTGAGGGTTGTAGGAGGGACATTGAGGTCAGAGCTGGGCGGGGAGGAGGGACGGGTTGGGAGAGTGAGAGTTTGGGGTGGGGGTTGGGAGAACGCCAAGGTGGTGCTGAAGGGACAGCACTTTTCACTCCGTAGAGAGCCTGGAGTTCACACTGCTGCTCAGGGCCAGGAGAGGGCCGTTTGGAATATTACCCAGTAGGAGGTGGTCTCTGGGACCACCGTGGGGCATTCGTGTGGATAACCGGGGGATGCCAGTCAGATGGTGTCTGGGACTGAAGGTGGCCGGGATGGGCACCTGGCCCTCCAGGTCCTTTCTCAGTGCACTTGGAAAATGGGAAAAGTGTTTGAGGGGAGGAGAAGAAACTTGTGTGGGGGGGCATTTGAGACAAGAATCCTGGACCCAAGGTAAAGGGATCACAAGAATTTTGGAGGTAACTTGGTCCCCTTAAGCTTCTCTGGAAATCAGGTACCCAAGAGTAGGGAAGGAAAGTTGGGGGGTCTATGGAGTCGGGGAGTTCTCAAGGATTCAGGAGGACTGGGCCCCTTTTCCAGGATTGGGTGTTCCTGACAAGATTTTGCTTTCTTTCGGATTACGGCCGACTGGACTTCCGTTTCCGATACCCTGAGGTGAGCCTTCCCCCACCACTCTCCATGCTGAGGCTAGATATTCCCTTGGCCTCCCAAGGCAAGGGCTACCCCAGTTCCCTGTACACCCTCAAACTTCAAAATCTCTGGGTCTGCAGGCCAAGTGCTGTCAGAACATCCTCCTCTATTTCGACGACCCATCCCAGTGGCCGGCTGTGTACAAGGCAGGGGACAAGGTGAAGGCTGTGAGGAGGGTGCATGGGAGAGGGAAGAAGGCCGAGGCTGGCCAGGGAGTGACCATGTCCCTGCCTTCCCCAGGACTGCCTGGCCAAGGAGTCAGTGATCAGGCCTGAGAACAACCAGGTCATCAACCTCACCACCCAGTATGCCTGGTCAGGCTGTCAGGTATGGGGGAATGGGCAGATGCTGAAGGCCAAGGGCCTGAGGGCTGTGCAGACAGGCCTCAACCTTCTTCTTGCTCCTTCCCAGGTAGTGTCAGAGGACGGAACCCGCTACCTGAGCTGCTCCAGTGGCCGAAGCTTCCGCTCGGTTCGTGAAAGGTGGTGGTACATCGCACTCAGCAAGTGTGGGGTAAGAGGCTGGGCCCGCCACCTGGGCCTTCTCCTCCTTGCCTTCCTGGTGACCCTCTACCTGCCCAGGGTCCCCCCCCCTTAGGCCTCCCCACTTCCCACAGGGAGATGGACTACAGTTGGAGTATGAGATGGTCCTCACCAATGGCAAGTCCTTCTGGACACGGCATTTCTCGGCTGATGAGTTTGGTGAGCATTGCGGACCCAGAAACCAGAATCTTTGTGGAGGTCTAGAGTTGGGTGCTCACTGCCGAGGGACACCCAGCTTTGACTGAATCATTTCCTCCTTCTACAAAATTGGCAGGGATCCTGGAGACAGATGTGACTTTCCTCCTCATCTTCCTCCTCATCTTCTTCCTCTCCTGTTACTTTGGATGTAAGTCCAGTACGTGGTGGTGGGGTTAGGAGTTATGGGGGGCAGGGTTGGGGGAATGAGCTAGTCTCCCTTCCCGTCTGTGAACCACCTTCCCCCACTTTTCTTTTAGATTTACTGAAAGGTCGTCAGTTGCTCCACACAACTTACAAAATGTTCATGGCTGCAGCAGGAGTGGAGGGTGAGGTTCAGAGTATCCCAGCTTTGGAGTTTTGTCAGAGGAGGGACATAGGGTCCAGATACCTGGGTCTGAGGAAAAGAAGAGAGGCTGGGGCCTGGATCCTGGGTCTGAGGGAGGAGGGGCTGGGGGCCAGGACCCCTGGGTCTGAGGGAGGAGGGGCTGGGGGCCTGGACATCTGGATCCTGAAGAAGAGGGGCTGGGGCCTGGACTCCAGAGTCTCCTAGGACGTCAGTGGGCGTAAATGGTCTAGAATCCTGATGGGGGTGAAGGAAGGGTTCTGGCCATCTGGATCATAATGCTAGGGAACAGTGATGCCCCAAAGCTGGTTTCTGTCCTTTCCTCCCTCTGCCCGTTCTCCCCTCAGTCCTGAGCCTCCTGTTTTTCTGCATCTACTGGGGCCAGTATGCCACTGATGGCATTGGCAACGAGAGTCTGAAGATCTTGGGTGAGAATGAAGTGGGCCAGGGGAGGGTGCCTGGGCTCTCTCTGAGCCCTATGTCTGAGACGCCCTCTCCTCCCTTCTCCCAGCCAAGTTGCTCTTCTCCTCCAGCTTCCTCATCTTCCTGCTGATGCTCATCCTTCTGGGGAAGGGATTCACAGTGACACGGTGCCCAGGCTGGGGTGGGAGGGAGTGCTGGGGGGAGGTGTGGCTGGGCTAGGGAACAGGACACTGGGGTGGATCTGGGGGGGGGGGGATGGCTTCCCGCTTCTCCCTGACAGCCCCCACCCCTGCTGTCTCCCTTCATGGCCTGCTGCCAGGGGCCGAATCAGCCACTCGGGCTCCGTGAAGTTGTCTGTCTACATGACCCTGTACACTCTCACCCACGTGGTGCTGCTCATTTACGAGGCCGAGGTGAGTGCCACTTCCCACTGCCCAGGCCTTGCCTCTCCGCCCCTCCCCAAGCTTTTGGCCACCTCCTCCACCTGTCTGCCAGCCCTTCCCCACATCGCACTCTAGCTGGCTCGCTCTCTCCCACTCTGCGATTTCTGCCTGCCCATCTGTCTCTCTAAGTGCATGCCTCCTCTCTTCACCATCTCTGAGGAGCCTTCTTCCTCCTCCCTCTGTCTCTCACTGTCTGTCACATTTAAACTCAATGTCATGACTGAGAGTTCAGGAGTCACACAGACCTGGATTCCACTCTGGCTCTCCCACTTCCCAGCCAGCTGACCTTGGGTGATGCTCACCCCCTCTAAGCCTGTTTCCTCTTCTGTAAAATTGGGAGGGTCTTACTTATCCCGGAGGGCTCCTCTAAGGCTTTATATCACCTTGGCTTTGCCTTTGGCCAAAAGCCGCCCCTTTTAGCCTCAGTTTCCCCCTCTGCGAAGTGGGGGTGTTAATAAGACCCACCTCATTGGGTTGACGCAAATGGAAAAACTTACGCATGGTAGGTGGTTAGCCCCATGTTGGGCCCCTGGTAGAGAATGTATTCTCTTTCTTTTTCACCCTCACTCTACCTCTATGTCCTTCTATTTCCATTTTGTTCTCTCCTGCTGCTTCTGTCCTGACCCAATCAATAGCTCTGCTCCCTGGGTGCCGGTGGGGGGAGGGGCCTAGGGTCTGGGGTCCTTGTGTGGAGGGCAGGAGGTCAAAGCTATGATGAACCCTTTCCCTTGGGTGCAGTTCTTTGACCCAGGCCAGGTACTATACACGTACGAGTCGCCGGCGGGCTATGGGCTCATTGGGCTGCAGGTGGCGGCTTACGTGTGGTTCTGCTATGCTGTGCTCATCTCCTTGCGTCACTTCCCGGAGAAGCAGCCCTTTTACGTGCCCTTCTTTGCTGCCTACACCCTCTGGTGAGACGTGCTGGGCCCCCAAGCTGTCCCTGTCTTGTGGGGCTTCCCATTTCTCAGACCCTCCTCAGTGAGGCTGATGGGCTTGCAAGTCAGGCAGCAGACCCAGTCTGCCACTTACTTCGTGACCTGGAAAAAATTATTTTCCCAAATTAAAAAAAAAAAAAAAAGAGAGAGAGAGAGAGAGAGCGCCTCAGGTTGCTTACCCATAAAGAGTTATCTTGAGCATGCCTAGGGCACTATAGAAGGGCCTTGTGTTTGGTATGTAGTAGGTGTTCAATAAAAGCTAGTTGTAGTTTTTTATCATTCAACATAACATAGTCGTACGGTAGGCAGATTCTAAGCCTGACTGCCTGGGTTCAGATCCCAGTTCTAAAGCTTGTAAGTTGTATGACCTCACACAAATCAATGAACTTTGCTCTGCCTCAGTTTCCTCATCTGTTTAATGGGGATGGAAATTGTACTTGCCTCGAAGAGTCTTTGTGAGTTAATGAGTTTACATACTTGAGAAGCTTAGAGACAGGTCTGGCTTGCAGTTAAGTCCTTAATTGTTATTATCATATGTTAATGCATTCAGCAAACATCTTTTGATTTCCTATCAGGTGCCAGGATTTGGGGTGGGGTGGAATGGAGTTAAATTCAACCTAGTCTTTGCCTTCCAGAATTTCCCAGGCCAGTGGGATTCCTGCCCCCTTTTAATCTCTGGCTTCTGAAGGTTACACTGGTTTCTCTCTAATTTGGGACACACCTGGGCCCTACGTGTATGCGTGGCAGGGGGGCTGGGGCCATGGGGTGGGGAAGAGGGCAGAGGCAGTGTCTCTACTGAACCAGCACCTCCCCTGCAGGTTCTTTGCCGTTCCTGTTATGGCCCTGATCGCCAACTTCGGGATCCCCAAGTGGGCCCGGGAGAAGATTGTCAATGGCATCCAGTTGGGGATCCATTTGTATGCCCATGGCGTGTTCCTGGTGAGGAAGGGCATCCAGGTGGGGGTGGGAGCCTGATGGGCGGAGAGTGGGTGAAACTCCCCAACCCCTGAACTGCCTGGACCTTCTGTTCTGAGCTCTCCATCCATTTCCTTCTCTTCATTCTTTACTCATTCAACAGACACTTACCAAGAGCCTGCTGGATTCCCGCAGGCTATTCTACTCTGTCCCCCCCCAAGAAGCCAGCCTCTTCTATTCTCTCCCACCTTGTGTCCTAGCCTCTTCCACTGACCACACCCTTTTTTCTTTCTTTCTTTCTTTTTTTCCTTAAGTAAACTTTACCATCAATGTGAGGCTGGAACTTGTGACCCTGAGATCAAGAGTCTCATGCTCTACTGACTGAACCCCACCCTCTTTCTCAGCCCCTCCCCATTCCTGACCCTGTGCACTGCCCCCCGCCCCCTCACGTTTGCCTTCTGTATCCCACTGCCTTTCCCAAACCCCTTGGTCATTACTCCACCCTTCGCCAACACATTCTTCCATCTGCTGCGCCGTCACAGACCATTGTTCAGGAAGAAGCAGGTGGAGTGGGTCAGGCTGGGGCTCCAGGGGGCCTACATCTGAATGACATCTGGAGGGGATCAGCACTAAACCTCTTCTTTGCCGTGGTTTATATCCTATCTGGGCTTCTGGGTGACAGTTCATATACCTTATTAATTGTGTGTCAGAGCAGCCCCAGGACAGGATGGATAATGGTCGTTGCACCCACTATACAGAAAGGGGAAGCTAAGGTCCAAACAGGAGAGGTGACCTGCCAGGGTTCCATGGCCTCTGGTAGGAGGGCAGGGCCTTTGCACCCAGTCCTTCCACAGCCAACCATAAGAGGGAGCCAGACAGGAACATAGGCACTGATGAGGATCAAGGCTCCTGACCGCAGGGGTCCACAATGTGCTCTGGGTGGTGAATGTACTCAGTCACAGATGGCCTGGTCCCCCATCTTCTACCCCAGAGCCTGACTTAGGTACAGACTCACCTTCCCAGGACAGCCCTTCCTGAAGCTCTGCAGGAAGTCAGAAAGGGACAGAAACAGGAGAAATGCTGAGAACCATCATGGGCCAAGCTCTGCCCTCTCCTCATCTTTCTGAGTAGGTGCTGCCATCCCTTTCCCCCAGTGAGGCTCCGGGAGCTTTATCGACATGTCCCAGGTCCCATACTCAAAAAACTGGGGGGCGAGAGGTGAGGTGCAGGCCCCGGGCCCCCAAGTGCAGTGCCCTCTTAGCTATATTTCATCTTCAGCCGGTTTCTTTTGTAAAAATGCACAGTTAGCTCAGCACAGCCCCATTCCGCTGTTTACTGCTTTCAGCTGCTTGTTCCCATGACCTTAGAGGGGTCGCGCTGGGCTCCCGTGTGCACTGCTCAAGTCACACCCAGTCCCTGTTCTCAAGATCTACTAGACTAGTTGGGGACACACTTCTACATTCAACCAATATTTATTGGGTGCTTATGTGCCAGGTGCTGTTCTAGAAGGTATTGGGGATTCAGCAGGGAATGAACAAATTCCTGCCCTCACAGAGCTAACATTCTAGAGTCTATCAGGTGTTGTTGTCCAATTGGCCTTTCTGTGTTTATGAAAATATTCTATCTATACTCTGTGCTCTCTGATACAATAGCTACTATCCATGTGGGGCTACTGAGCACTTAAATGTGGCTAGTGTGACTGAAAACAAAAATTTTGGCTTAATGTGGATTAATTTAAATGTAAATAACCCCATATGGCTAGTGGGTATCATACCGGACAGTGAAGGCCACTGAAACTTACCCAGTGATGTCAGCGATCAGGGCTCTGATGAGGAAGCATCGCAGGGCAGTCAGGGTTGTGACGGAGGAAAAAGGTCAGAACTCAGTGCACTGTGAGAGCCTGTAGTAGGAGAGCCTAATCCGGAGAGAAGGACTGCAGGGAAGGGTGGGGGATGTCCAGTGAGGGGGAATCCTTACGACTCCATGTTTAAGGAGACAGCCTGAGGCCCGGACAGTGCTGCTCCAACCAGCACCTGGCCTGTCGCCCCAGATCATGACACGCCCGTCGGCGGCCAACAAGAACTTCCCGTACCATGTGCGCACGTCGCAGATCGCCTCAGCCGGGGTCCCCGGCCCGGGAGGGAGTCAGTCCACGGACAAGCCCTTCCCGCAGCACGTCTATGGGAACGTGACGTTCATCAGCGACTCGGTGCCCAACTTCACGGAGCTCTTCTCCATCCCCCCGCCCGCCTCCTCCGTAAGCCCCGCGCCCCCGGCGCACGAGGAGCTGCTGGCGCCGCCCCTGGAGTACCTGACCCCGCTCCCGGCCCCGCCGCCGCCCCCCTCGCCCGGGCGCCTGAGCCCACCCCCTGCCTTTCGCACGCCCCGAGCCCCAACACCGCGCCGCGACCGCCCCCCGGCGCCTGCGCCCACCCTGCCGGACTGGGTCCTGGCGCTGTTGCGCACGCCCCCGCAGACGCCACGCGCCGTGCCCCCGCCACCCGCCTTCCGCGGCTCTCCACCCACTCCCCGGCCGCCGCCGGAGTTCGCCCGGCGCGCTCCGACGCCGCCCCTAGAGTACCTGGCCCCGCTGTCCAGGCGCCCAGCCGCCCGCTCCTTCCCTGATTGACACCAGCGCCCGCACCTCGGGAGGGGGGGCTCCTTTGCGGGGAGGGGGACGGGCTTTCGGGGCCGCATCTGCCCCCCGTGGGTCTCGGACGGCCTCTGACCCTGACCCCCCTCCCAGGCCGGGAAGCAGGTGGAGGAGACGGCGGTGGCGGCGGCGGCGGCCCCGAGGGGCCGCGTGGTGACCACGGCCGAGCGGGGCGCGGCCTCCCCGCCCCTTCCCGCTCGGTTCCCCAAGGCCGCCGACCCGAGCTGGGATGGCCCGACGCCGCCCTACCAGCCGCTCGTGCCCCAGACGGCGGCGCCGCACACCGGCTTCACCGAATACTTCAGCATGCACACGGCCGGGGGCACCGCACCCCCGGTCTGAGCACCCTTGCCCACCCCCGCCCCATGGGCCGCACGCCGGGCCCCGGCCGGGCTCCGGATCCCCGCTCTATCCCGGCCCCAGGGCTCTGCCATCCCAGGCCTTCCCGACCCTCCCCACCCCTCGCGCCCAGGTAGGGGTGCCTACTGTCCCGCTCACCCCCCTCCCCACCCCCCACCCCCGACTCTAGTGCCAAACGGTCCCGCGGGAGCCTCTCTCCCCGTCCCCTCCCTCAGCCCCTGCCCCGAGCGGCGCCGGATTCTGGGCTCCCGCTGTTCCGAGACCTACGGCCCCCTGGCCCCCTTCGAGACCTCTGATCCCGCCGGACCCCGGAACACCAGGGACGATCGTCGGGACCCTGCCCGTGACTCTCCAGGACTCCGCGACCCCGAGCCATTGCTACTGGGACGGATATTGTGAATCTGGTCTCGACTCTGAAACCTTCCCTTGGATCTCTGTGACCTCGGACCCGTGCTCTGCCCACCCTGTCTCCATCCGGGGGCCCTCCCTCAGGTCCCCGGCAGAAAGACTTTTTCCCCTCTTGCCAAAATAAAGCGGATTCGTTAAGTTTTTATCTATAAAATGGCCTCTTTATATCTCGATGGTGCTCAGAGGCGGGGCTGAGCATGAACTGTTCCAAGCTCTGGACCTCAGTGTGTCCATCTGTGAAATGGCATTTGGGGAGGGGCCTTCACGTTGGCCCAGAATCTGGGAGAACTGAAGATACGAATCATCTAACAGAACCCTCTTACTGCGCCGCTCCTTTATTTTCACCTTCTCTTCTCCAGTCAGAGCTAGAGGCGCCCTCCAGTGGCACGAGCTTTGCTCAACCACCTGTACCCCGAGTTTGGGTTACGATTTTGGCACTGCGCATGTGTGATTCTCTCTTCGCAGGCCAAGGAGGCCACTGCTGCGCACGCGTGTGGGAACAAATGGGCGGGGAAGTTTCCGGAAGTCTCCCTTTGTGGAGGGGTGGGGTTGGATGCTCTGCAGTCCTCCCAGGGCCGCTCTGACCTGCGGCTCCGCGACTTCTCGTCTCCTCTCCATCTTTCCTCCCACAGCGGCCGCTCGGCCCCCGCCCCCTCGCCCTCCCGGCGGGTCTTCCCAGGCCGCTCTGGCCCGAGCGTACCCTCGTCTCTCTGATCTGGCCCATCCGGCTCCGGAGGGAGGCGCGGGTGGGTGAGCAAGGGAGTGCGTCTATGGGGTCCAGGCCTGAGCCCCTAAAGACGGGCTCCGCCCCCGACACCCGCTCGCGCCCCGCCTCCGGCTGGAGGGGTCTCTCCCGGACCTTCCGGGTCTGGCCCGGCAAGACCCGCACCCTCTATAGAGGCCCCCGCCGGGCTGTAGAGCCCTTCGCTCCCTGGGGACCCACCCGTATATAAGGTCCGTTTCGGCCTGCAGCGGCTCGCGTCTTTTACTGCTGGACACCGTTTATGGGGTCAGCTAGCCTATGGGGGCCCGTGACTATAAGCGACTCCCACGGTCCCTAGGGCTTGGCCCCATCCATAACGACCCCATTTACAGGCCCTTTCGTGGGTCTATAGGATCTACTCCTCGATTTCCACAGCCCGTCTACAGCGGCGGCTCCCTTCTGGGGGAGTGCAACTCCTGGACCTCCCTGGTCTACAAGGCCATGTCGCGTCTATAGAGGTCACATTTGCGGGGCCTCGCGCCGCGTGGAGGGTCCTCTCCAATCTTTACGGCCTGTCCCGTCTGTAAGTCAGTGCGGGAGGCGGATATGGCCCTGCGCCCGGCTCTGGCCGTGGCGCTGGCTCTATCTTTGGCCCTGCTGGGGCCGCTGTCCCCCGGGGCCCAGGCAGGGGACTGCAAGGGGCAGCGGCAAGTGCTGCGGGAGGCGCCAGGCTTCGTGACCGATGGTGCGGGCAACTACAGCGTCAATGGCAATTGCGAGTGGCTCATCGAGGGTGAGTGGGGCCGCGTGGGTCACACACTCACCCATTCGCTAATTCACTCATCTGTACACTCATTAATCCACTCACCGCATTCCCAGACTCCGGTTCTGGTCCAGGTCCTTTGCTCTGAAATGCAGCCAACCTGGGCCCTGCCCTGGAAGGCCTTGAAGTCTGGTGGGGGAGTCGCACCCAGACCCAGATGGACAATTACAAGCCAAGAGCCATCAATGAGAGATATTCTGAATAATTGTTAGCAACTCAGGCTCTGAGCCCAACCACCTGCTTCAAATTTGAGTCCCGCTTCTCAGTAGCTTTGTGAATTTGGGCAGGCAGCTTCCTTTCTCTGAGATTCGGCTTCCCCTCTCCCCAAGTGGGGATAATAATAGTACCGACCTCATAGGATTGTTGGAATTAAAGGAGAACAGTATTTAACGTGCCTGGCACATAGTAAATACACAATAAATGGCATTAGAATTATACTGTTGTTATTTTTTATTTTTTTATTAATTTTTAAATGTTTATCTTTGAGACAGACAGAGCGTCAGTGGGGGAGGGGCAGAAAGAGAGGCAGACAATCCAAAGTAGGCTCCAAGCTCTGAGCTGTGAGCACAGAGCCTAACATGGGGCTCGAACTCACAAACCGCAAGATCATGACCTGAGCCCAAATCGGACGCTTAACCAACTGAGCCACCCAGGTGCCCCTATACTGTTGTTATTTTTAAAGTACTTCAATAAAAGCATTTTTTGCAGTCATTCATGTGCCAGACATTATACTTGCCACTGGGACATAACAGTGACTAAGACAACTCTAGCAATCCCTGATGACTTGGGGCTTAGAATCCAGTGGGGAAGACAAAACACATGAATAGACAGACAGTGACTGCCCAGAGAGGTTGGGACTGTGACAGAGGAACCCCTGGAGGCTGGGGGAGCCCAGAAGAGGTACCTGTCCTGGTGGCTGGGAGAACAGAGAGGGCTTCCTGGGGGAGGACATGTCTGAGCTGAGCCCTCAAAGACCAACAGGAGTCAGCCAGGAAAGAGGAAGAACGTTCCAGAGGGAAACAGTCTATGTAGAGGCCCCATCACTATCTTTATGGGCTCTTAGTCCAGTGGGAGAAGCAAACTCACCCCCAGGGAATGGGAAGCCCAGAAGACATCTGACTTAGCTTGGCCTATAGCTCAGATCAGAGGCATGTGTAGGAGGGAACAGAAGGGTGTTCTAGGCAAGGAGAATAGACCACGTAAAGGCCTGGAAGCAGGAGGGTGTGACGCTTTTGAGGAACTAGGACACAGAATAGACAAAGAGTGAACTAGAGGGTGGAGGACCTTGTGGTTTTGAGCTGTACCCTCAAGGGCAGTAGGGAGGTGGAAGAGAAGTCCAAAGGCAGTGGCCAGAAAAGTCCTGGAAGGCCTCTCGGCAGGGGATGTAGAAGCTGGCCTCCAAGGAGAGAGGGGTCCCCCAGAGGAGGTTCTGGGCAAAGGCCAGAAGTGTGATGGCCCAGATGATGCAGGGCCCCCCTTTGCAGGCCGCAGAGCGTGGTCTTTGCCTAGGGACACTGGGGAGGTGTGGGACGGTTTTGAGCAGGGAGGGACATGATCGGATTTATATTTTAGATCTCTGTGGCTATTATATGGGGTACGGATGAAGCATGTTTCTTGGGGATGAGTGTGTCTGTCCCCAGCTTGGGGGCCATTCCTGTCTGGGGGTGTGGGTGAGGGTGAGCACAGAATGGGAAGTACGTGTTCTATGTATACATGGTTTTCTGACCTTCAGGAGTGTCAGCCTGGTCGGTAGATGGGTCTAGGGGGATGAGAGTATTCTCTTGGGGGTCACAGAGGAGGAGGAGCTACTGAAATAGGGTTCTGAAGCATGCGTAGGAGTTTACGGGGTGAGAAAAGGGAACAGAAAAGAGAGTCTGGTGTGTCTCAGGAGCCGCGTCTCGGTTTGTCTGGTCTGGCTGGTCTGTTGGCTGAGAAATGAGGGCGCCACAAGCAGGGGAAGAATGGCCTTGAAAGTCATGCTGAGCATTAATGGGGAGCCACAGAAGGATTTTGAGCAGGATTTTGAACCTCTGGCCAAGCGGGGGGTGGATTGGAGACTTGATGTGCTTCTTTCAGGAGAGAATGGGTTCTGAACTGGGGCGGGAATGGAGGAGGTGGGAAGGGGCAGAGAGCACTGAGGCATGTTTGGAAAGTTTCACCAGTGAGACTTGGGGATCAGCTGGCTGGACGTTGGAGTAGGGAGGAGTCCAGGCGACTTCCAGATCCCCCTTGATCTCTCGTGCTTCCCAATGCCTATCACCTTTGAGAACCAACATGTTCCCCCATCTTTTTTTTTTTAATTTTTTTTTTCAACGTTTTTTATTTATTTTTTTGGCACAGAGAGAGACAGAGCATGAACGGGGGACGGGCAGAGAGAGAGGGAGACACAGAATCGGAAACAGGCTCCAGGCTCTGAGCCATCAGCCCAGAGCCTGACGCGGGGCTCGAACTCACGGACCGCGAGATTGTGACCTGGCTGAAGTCGGACGCTTAGCCGACTGCGCCACCCAGGCGCCCCTGTTCCCCCATCTTTTAAACAATAAGCAGCTGACTATTTCCTTTCGTATGACATTTACCCTTTATTGTAACCAGTCCTCATAACATCCTCCTGAATGAGAGGCATTCTGCTTTTGAAAAGCAGGGGGTTTTGGGGTCGGATTTCTGTCCAGGATGCCATGGGGATTGGACCCATGATGGGTGGAAGGGGGAGATCTTGAACTTAGGGAGGAACTTGGGGAAAGCAGATGGTGACTGGCCTCTGGCATGCCCTTGACAAAATCACTTGTTGTGATTCTGGGAACCAAGCTTATATTTTGGTTGAGGCTGGCAAGCTCTGGGAGGACTGGTTGCCTGGTCTGGCTGAATCGTTCTTCATTCCCCAGACCACGGTTTGGGGTCTGCGTGATGTTCTCAGGGGCTCTGGTCCGAGCCTGAGGGAGAGCTGCCAACTTTAGTATTCTTTCTTTTGTGCATTTCTTCATTCCTTCATCCAGTGTTTCCTGAGCCCTTGTTCAGTGCCAGGTCCTGTGCTGGGCAAGGTCAGGGAGGGACCCCAAGATGACTTAGGCCCAGGACCTGTCCTATGGGTCTCCTCAGCTGCAGAAGGGGCAGACCCAGACATAGATGGTCCTGGCTCAGAGAAATGAGGCTTATAATGGAAAGTGAGAAGGCCAAAGAGAGGCACCTAAGCCAGCCAGGGGGCATCAGGGAAGGCTTCCTGGAGGAGGTGGGGAAGTTTGCTGGTACGAAGGGAATATGTGCTCCAGACAGAGGGAGAGGCTTGTGCAAAGGCCCCGCTCCTGACAGAGTTGCAAGCAGTGGGGTGATGTGAGACAAGGTGAGACTTCGAATGGTAGCTTAGGGAGCTGGACTTTCTTCTGGGGATGGTGGGGAGCCATGGAGGGCTTTTGAACAGGATAGGGCCAGGGCCAGATGCGAAGTTAGGACGATCTAAGACCCTTGTCAGGGCAAGACAGGAGGCCGAGGTGGAGGCTGAATCAGTGGTCCTGGTAAGAGAGGACGAGGCCTAGGCAGGCATGTTAGAATCACCGTCTTGAATCTTCCCACCAGCCTCGGTGGGTGGGGAGAGTATCTCCATTTTACTTCAAGGAAACTGAGGCTCAGAGAGCCCGTGGAACGAACGCAAGATCACACAGCTAGTGAGTGGTGGGTGAGCACCTCCAGTATGCTGATGAGTGTGGTGAGGGGCATGGGGGAAGGGGCTGGCCCAGGGTCCCCCAGCAGTTCAGGAGCAGAGCTGGAACCCAGGTCTAGTTTCCTGAGCCCCCTAGTGTGAGATGTGGGATGAGAGAACCTTCTGGAATCAAGACCTGGCAGAGAGCAAGAACAGTGACAGTGGCTAGGGCAATGGCACTTACGAAGCGCTAGGCCTCTCCTGTGGTCATAGTTGGATGTCAGCGGGGATTACGGTCATCCAAACACTCACCTGAGCCAGACGTCCAAGAACGCTCCCTCACAGGGCTGGCGGTTGCTGGTGGCCGCCAGCTGGAGGCTCAGCTGGGGCTGTCAGCTGGGATGCCTGCACGTGGCCCCTCCATGTGGCTCTGGCTTTTTCATAGCTTGTCTCTCTGAGGCTCTTCCCAGATGCAAGGAGCAAGGAGTCAGTCCTCACCTCTCAGTGATAGGAGTGGCCAAAAATTTTGAATCTACCTCAGTACTGTTAGAACCCCACTTTACAAATGAAGGAACACATCCAGAGAGGTTAGCCCAAGGCCACACAGCTAGTAGCTAGTAAGTGGCAGAACCAAGATGTGAGCCTGGGCAGTCTGGCTCAAGTCTGTGCCTTTAGCCACTACAGTAAACAGAGATGAGACCTGGGCGGGGGCCGAGAGGATCTGTGGTGCTCCAAGGTTCAGCCTTTGTCCGTGGGGCAAGAAACTGGCCCCTTTGTTTGGAGTTCTGATCAGTTCTGGAACGGGGGACCCTCCCAGAGGCCCTTTTCCACCCGGGAGTAGGCTTTTCTGCTCAGGCCTGGACCCTGCCCCTCAGGCTTAGTGTCCGAGGCTCAGAAATAAACAAGAGCAACTCTGTGTGACCACGGGGATGGGGTTCTTCTCTCTGCACTTCAGTTTTCCCATCTGAATGGTGGGAGGTGTTCAGCCTGGTCTCAGGAGCCCTTTCCAGGGCTGATACTGTAATTCCTTCTCTGGCTCCTGGCCCTCTTGCTGTCACAGGTCTGACCTCCCTGGGCTGTGAGACCAAGAGCCCCTTGAAGGCAGGGCTCAGGTGTGACTCCCCTTTGGGTCCCGAGGGTCATGTGGAGCAGGGCTTGGTGTTCTTGGCTGGGCTGCATGGAGGCCCGGGGAGAGGGTCCGCATCTGAGCCCAGCCCCTCTGTTCTCGCTGCCCAGCCCCAAGCCCCCAGCATCGGATCCTGCTGGACTTTCTTTTCCTGGACACGGAATGCACGTACGACTACCTGTTTGTGTATGACGGCGACTCTCCCCGAGGGCCCCTGCTTGCCAGTCTGAGTGGCAGCACTCGGCCTCCGCCCATCGAGGCTTCCTCAGGCAAGGTCGGTGTGGCCGGACCGCGGGGCTCTGGCCGGAGGTCTAGGTGGAGTTTGGAGGAAAGGGCGATAGAGACGCACAAGGAAACAGATGGGGAGGGGCGGAGGCAGCCAGAGAGACTTGGCATCAGACAGGACACAGGGACAAAGAAGGGTGGAGAGAGACAAAGACAGGAGGTGGGGACTCCTGGGGGGGATGGGGACAGGAGTGGACCCCCTCGCCGTCCAGTCCCCGGAACCCTGCCCGTCTTGTGCCTGCAGATGCTCCTCCACCTCTTCAGCGATGCCAACTACAACCTGCTGGGCTTCAATGCCTCCTTCCGCTTCTCCCTGTGCCCCGGGGGCTGCAGCAGCCACGGGCAGTGCCAGCCCCCTGGCGTGTGCGCCTGCGAGCCCGGCTGGGGGGGCCCTGACTGCAGCCTGCAGGAGTGCCCGGCCTACTGTGGCGGCCATGGCACCTGCGCTTCGGTGAGCCCAGCCCCCGCTGCGTCCCCCTGGGGCCCTGATCTGTGACCACACCTACCGCCCCATCTCCTGACTCTGCCCCTGCCTGAAACCCCCCTGCCACTCTGCCCTCTCCCATTACAGCAACCCCGCCAGGGACCCTCCCGTCACCCGCAGTACTCCCCTCTCCTTCCACACCCTGCCCCACCCCACCTTCATCTGGAGCCCCTCTTCTGCCTGAGCCCACTCCCGTCCTGCCCGTGACCTACCTCCCACCTGTGAACCCACCTGCCTTCCGCTTGCCAGATGCTACTCCATCCCCAACCCAGGCACTCTGTCTGGCCTTGGGCCCCCAGCCCCGACTTCTTCTTCTTCTTTTTAAATGTTTATCTATTTTTGAGAGTGCACAACCAGGGGAGGGGCAGAGAGAGGGGCACAGAGGGGGACAGAAGCACCTCCATGCTGACAGCGAGCTCGATGTGAGGTTTGAACTCACGAACTGTGAGATCATGACGTGAGCCGAAGTTGGGTGCTCAACTGACCGAACCACCCAGGCGCCCCCTCCAGCCCCAACTTCTGACTTCTGACCACTGACCTCGGGCCTCAGACTGAAGTCTTCCAGCCCAGGCTGACGTTGACCTCACCACTGTCCTTCTTCTCCAACCTCTCCTCTTGTTGTCTGTCCTCATTTTCCTCTCCGGGTCCTTCTGTCTTTCCCATTCCCCTATTTTTGTTGGTCTGTCTGCTTTTTTCTACCTCTCTTCCTCCCTCTTGATGTGTCACTGTGTCCCTTTCTTTCTCTGTCTGTTGGCCTGTCTCCTTCCTATCTCACTCCATCTCTCCTTTCCTGTCCATCTTTTTCCTTCTCCCTTTCTACCCCTTATGTCTCCCTCTGGCTCTGGCTCTCCTCCCCCGTCTCTCTTTTTTCCTCTCTCTATCCCTGCCTTTGTGTCCTGTCTCCCCTCCAGCCCCTGGGACCATGCCGCTGTGAGCCTGGCTTCCTGGGACGCGCCTGTGACCTGCACCTGTGGGAGAACCAGGGGGCTGGCTGGTGGCACAACGTGAGTGCCGGGGACCCTGCCTTCTCGGCCCGTATTGGGGCAGCTGGTGCCTTCCTGTCCCCGCCGGGGCTGCTGGCTGTTTTTGGAGGTGAGCAGAGGGGGTGCGTGTCTGGCTCCAGCAGCCTGCAGCCTGTGGCCAGGGCTTGAGGCCATCTCCCCTTCCGCAGGCCAGGACCTCAACAGAGCCCTGGGTGATCTCGTCCTGTACAACTTCTCTGCCAACACCTGGGAGCGCTGGGACCTGAGTCCTGCCCCGGTATGGACCCCGCCTCGCCCCTGCCCTGCTCAGAGGTGCCTGTCCACTCTGTGAGACCCAGCCAGCCACCACCCCACCCCCAACAGAGCGACACCCTCATCCCACGCGTCCCCACCCCTGCAGCTTGATACATGCCCACCTACTCCTCCCGGTACTGCTTTTCTAGCTCTAATTTTCTTTTTTCTTCCTTTATCTCCTCTTCTGCATCTTCTTGTGTGGACCTCCTGTCTCTTTCTCTTGGTTTCTCTCTCCGATTTTGTCCCTGCCTCTTGGTTTTCTGCTCTCTCTTGGACTCTGTGTCTTCCCTCTGGGCTATCTCTGGGCTGTCTCTCTTTTTCTCTGCCATCTCTGTTTCCTGCCTCCTCTGTCTCACCTCTGTTTTGTATTTGCATGTGTCTGTCTCTCTTTCCTCTCTTTGTGTATCTCTGTCTGTCTTTCTCTGTGTCTCTGTCTTTCCCTGTGTCTCTGTCTCTGTTACTCTTTCTGTGTGTCACCATCTGTCTCCCGGTCTCTTTCTCACAGGCTGCCCGTCACTCCCATGTGGCTGTGGCCTGGGCCGGCTCCCTGGTGCTCATGGGTGGTGAGCTGGCTGATGGCTCCCTCACCAGCGACGTGTGGGCCTTCAGCCCCCTGGGCGGGGGCCACTGGGAGCTGCTCGCACCACCTGGCTCCAGTTCCTCGGGGCCGCCAGGCCTGGCAGGTCACGCCGCCGCCCTAGTGGATGACATCTGGCTCTACGTGTCTGGCGGCCGCACCCAGCACGACCTCTTCTCCTCTGGCCTCTTCCGCTTCCGTCTCGACAGCACCAGTGGGGGCTACTGGGAGCAGGTGATTCCAGCGGGCGGGCGGCCTCCTGCCGCCACGGGCCACTCCATGGTGTTCCATGCCCCCTCGCGCACCCTGCTGGTTCACGGGGGACACCGGCCCTCCACCGCGCGGTAAGTGACCTGCCCTGCAGGGCCAAGCCTGGCCCAGTCCCCTGGGCCTTCAGTCTTTGCTGGTCTTCGCCCACTGATGCACTTCTGCAGTCATTCGGTCACTCACTAGGTCATTCAGTCCCTCACGTGCCCGCCCGCTCACTCATTCTCCATCCCTTCGTTCACTGTCTCGGCCAGTTCCTTCCCACACACTCCCACCCATCCATGCCCTCAGCCACACCCTGCTTGGAGGGCCAGCCCCGGCTAGATTATGCACGGAACCCGGTGATGAGCCAGAGCTGTGTCCTGCCCAGCAGGAGCCTCTCGTCCCAAGGGGACATAAACCCCGTCACAGCCGGTCTCACCCTGGGTGATCTCACAGCTCTTGAGAGCCCAAGGGAGGGGGAGAAGCCCTTCCTGCCCTGAGCTCCTCCCCTGCCGCTCCCTACAGGTTCTCTGTGCGGGTGAACTCCACAGAGCTCTTCCACGTGGATCGGCGCGTGTGGACCACCCTGAAGGGCCGGGATGGGCTCCAGGGCCCACGGGAGAGAGCCTTCCACACAGCCAGCGTCCTGGGCAACTACATGGTGGTCTATGGTGAGGAGGCTCCCTGATCCCGCCTGCCTGCCAGGGCCCCAAGCCCGCACTGAGCTGAGGCTCCCTGCACGGGTGTCCCCACGTCCGCCAGGCTTGCCAGCTGTGCCCTTTCCTCCTTTCCTAGGGGGCAACGTGCACACCCATTACCAGGAGGAGAAATGCTATGAAGATGGCCTCTTCTTCTACCACCTTGGCTGCCATCAGTGGGTGTCGGGGGCCGAGCTTGCCCCCCCGGGAACCCCTGAGGGTGAGTGGCCCGTCCGTTTTCCTGAGGGGCTTCTGAGAGTCGCGCTTCCCTGACAGTCTGGGCTTCAGGCAGGAGCCACCTCGGTCCTTGTAGGGTGAGCCAGACGTCCCTCTGGAGCTGGCTTCGGGGTGGGGGGGGCAAGCCTGTGCTGGAGGCAGGACAGGGGCACCGTTGCCATGGAGACCGGAGGCAGTTACAGCAGCGCGGGTCTAGGCTCCAGTCCAGGTTTTACCAGTTTCCAGCTGCCCCAGCGAAGTGCCTACCTACGTGGGACCTTTTCAAGGTCCTGTAATGGGCAAGTGGCAGAACCAGGACGGCTGTCCCCAAACAATCATTTGTGCAAAAATATCATTTAATCACCCCATGCCTCAGTTTCCCCATCTGTAAAATGGGGATGACGGTAACACTTAACCCACTGGGCTGTTGTGAGAATGAATTGAGATGGCTCAAAGATGGAGACAGCCTAGCGAAGAGCTCAGTATGTTGTCTTGTACAGTCAGAATCCGGCCCCAGGGCTTGCCTGGGAGGGGGGGGTGGAGAAACCTTCAAACTCATTGAATCCGACTACTTTGAGAATCAGAAGAAAGCCACAGGCCCTCTCCTCAGAAAGACGCTTGTAACACAAACTGGGCATGTTATTTCAGGGGGCTGTGGACTTCTAGGGGGCCCATCTATTCTCCCCGCCCCCCACCCCCCACAGAAGAATGAGGACAGAGAACAAGCATAAGGAAGGGACATTGACACTTAAGGAGTAGGCTGGGTGAAGGGTTCCCCCACGGAACCCTATTTGACCATCAGCAATAAAGCCTTGGGCTGGCATTCGAGGCCTTGAATCCAGGGCTCATCTGCCTGTCCCTGTTTCTCCTTTAGGCCAAAGGCCGAATCTTCCTCCTTTGTAGTTTGCAAGTCCCCAGGCCAAGTCCCATGTGTTTACAGAGCATACATTTCCGTAAGAGGGTGAGGGATCACTGATCACTGACCACTTACACATCAGTCAGGACCCTTGGCTCTAAGTGACCAATCCAACCCAGCCAGCTCGAGCAAAACCCAAGTTCTTGGCTCATGTGAGTGAAAACTGGCTTCAGGCTGGCTGGATCTGGGTGCTTACGTGATGGCATCAGCTAGCCCTTGTTTGAGCTCACTTCATTCTGTGGCAGGTTTGTCATTTGTAAATGGTCACCAGCAGCCCTGGGACTATATCTACTCCTTTGAAATGCCCAGAGGGAAGGGGCGCCTGGGCGGCTCAGTCGCTTAAGCGTCTGGCTCTCGATTTCCACTCAGGTCATGATCTCGTGGTTCGTGAGATCGAGGCTTGTGTCTGGCGCTGTGCTGACAGTGCAGAGCCTGCTTGGGATTCTCTCCCTCTCTCTCTCTGTCCCTCCCCTGGTCGCACTCTCTCTGTTTTTCTTTCTCAAAGTAAAGAACGTTAAAAAAAATGTGTTTAAAATGCTCAGAGGGAAGAGGGTGCCTCTCTCCCAAGAATTGAAGGAACTGGGTCCTATTCTAGAACTTGTCGCTGACACTGATGGGCCTGGGCTAAACCCCACTGCTGCCAGAGGCAGGGTCAGCTCAACTTGAGCCTGTGGACTCTAGTGGGAGAGGGTGGTTTTCCAGAGGAAAATCAGAGTTGTCACCAGAAGGGAGGCTGGTGCCAGATAGACAATACCAGGAGAGAGCCAGGCACCCTGCCTCGTGGCTCCCTGAGGGCAGGAGGACAGTTCCATTTACAGAGGAAGAGACCAACTCAGAGAAGTTGAGTCTCTTGCCCAAGGCCACTCAGCAAGTTAGTAGGTGATCCATGACTTGAGCCCAAGTAGGTGGTAGACATAGGAATCGAAGCCAAGTTTTTCTGACCCCCAAGATCATGCTCTGTCTTCAAGGTGGTTTGCACAGTGGTGTGGAAGCTCTGGCAGGTGTGGGGCCAGACATGCTAGGAGGGCTTCCTTGGGCACGCTGGGTTAAAGCAGGAAGTAGCAGGTTGGGCTGAAGCATAGGAGAGTCGGGTAGTCCTCTGGACAAGGAAGCCGTGGTTAGAGGGACAAGGGAAGACTGGTTAGAGTCTCATGTCCTTGTTGGGGGGGGGATCTGTATTCTCCTAGGCCGAGCAGCACCTCCCAGTGGTCGATACTCGCATGTGGCGGCTGTGCTTGGTGGCAGTGTCCTGTTGGTGGCTGGGGGGTACAGTGGCCGGCCTCGTGGGGACTTGATGGCCTACAAGGTGCCTCCCTTTGTGTTCCAGGCGCCTGCTCCGGACGTGAGCACCGGGGTGATAGGGAGAGGGCGGCTGGGAAGGAGGTAGCATGGTTCCCATGGAGGAGGGAGAAAGGCGGGGTGGGTCCCTGGGAGAAGGACTGGGGTCCCTAGGGATACGAGAGGAGGGAGGTTGGTCCCCAGGTTCAAGGGGGGAGGAACGGAGGTCCCTGGGGCTGAGGGCAGAGCAGATAGGGATCCCCAAGGTGCTGAGTGAGCAGTGGAGGCTCCCCGGGATGATCACAGGGAGTGGGGATGCGGGAGCAGGCTCCAGGTCTGAGGAGCCCCCTCTCCCACTCCCCGTCTCTGCAGTACCACTTAGACTACTGCTCCATGTACATGGACCACAGCGTCTGCTCCCGAGACCCTGAATGCAGTTGGTGTCAGGGGGCCTGCCAAGCTGCACCACCTCCTGGGACCCCGTCTGGGGCTGTGAGTGACCGTCCCAGCTCTGTCTCCTAGTGCAGAGACACGGCCGTCAGCGTCTCCCTCTGTCTAAACCAAGCAGAGAAGGACTTTCTCTCACTTGGGACACTTGTTTTCACACCTAAGATTGGCATTCCTGACCCCTCAACCTCTGACCCCTCCCAGCGCTTTTGAGCTTGTGACCCTGTCCCCAGATCCCTTAGCTCCTGTCCTGTTGCTCTTCCTCATTCCAAGTGGCTTTCGAGTCCCTTCTCTAATTTCCTGGCGCCTTCCACCCCACTACTCCTGAATCTACAGTCCTTTCCAGATCCTTTAAGCCCCTGTGGACAGTAACCCCTGTCCCCTCCCCTCCCTGTAGTGTCCAGCTGCCAGCTGCCTGGGCCTGGGCCGCCTTCTGGGTGACTGCCAGGCCTGCCTGGCCTTCAGCGGCCCGACAACTCCTCCCCGGGGGCCCGGCGCTCTGGGCTGGTGCGTGCATAATGAGAGCTGCCTCCCTCGGCCTGGTGAGTGCCCATTGGCAGTGTGGGAGGGGGCGGCACAGCGCCCCATGCTGACCTTCCCCCCCCCCCACCCCGCCCCCCCCGGTCCTCACAGAACAGGCCCGCTGCCGAGGGGAGCAGATCTCAGGCACCGTGGGTTGGTGGGGGCCTGCACCTGTCTTCGTCACATCCCTGGAGGCCTGCGTCACCCAGAGCTTCCTGCCTGGCCTGCACCTGCTCACTTTCCAGCAGCCGCCCAACGCCTCCCAGCCCGACAAGGTGGGGAGCCAAGGGGTGGGGCCCAGCGTGGAGTGTTGAAGGGTCTGGTCCTGGGGTCTTTGTTTTTCAAATGGTTCTGTACAGCTCTTGTGTTTGCCTCATAAGTCTCTACATTCAAGGGTCCGATTTTTAAAAATTGTGCTAAAACACACAGTGTAAAATTTTACATAGTGTAAAATTTACCAGCACTGATATTAAGCACATTCACAATATTGTGCAACTATCACCACCTGGTTCCAGAACAGTTTTGTTACCCTGAAGAGAAACCCCAGATCCTTAAGTAATCCCTCTCTATTCCCCCTCTCCTTCTGGCCCCTGGCCAGCCACTAACCTTTTACTGGTTAGTGGTTGACAGTCTACTAACTCTGGATTTGCCAACTGTGGATATGCCTTATAAATGGAATCATACACGTTGTCTTCTGTGTATGGCTTTTTTCACTTAAAGTAGTGTTTTCAGTATTCATCCATGTTGTAGCATGCCTCAGAATTTCGTTCCTTTTTATGGGTGAATGATATCCTCTTGTATGACTGTGCCAATCCATTCATCAGCTGATGGCTGTTTATACTTGTTGGCTATTGGGAATAGTTCTGCTGTGAGCATTCATGGATAAACCATTTTGCATACATATTTGCTTTTTTTCAACTCATTTTTTAATGTCTATTTTTGAGAGAGAGAGACAGAGCATGCATGGGGGAGGGCAGAGAGAGAGAGAGAGGAAGACACAGAATCTGAAGCAGGTTCCAGGCTCTGAGCTGTCAGCACAGAACCCGACACGGGACTCGAACTCAGGAGCCGTGAGATCATGACCCGAGTTGAAGTCAGACACGTAACCCTCTGAGCTGCTTAGGCGCCCCCGTGTTTGCTTTTAAAAAATATTTTATTTTTCTTAATTGAAGTATAATTGGCATACAATATTATGTTAGTTTTTAATGTAGAAAAGAATGATTTGAAATTCGTATGTATTGCAATAAACACCTATTGTCAGCTCTTTTGGGCTTATATCCAGGAGCAGAATTGCTGGGTCATATGGTGATTCAATGTTTAGCTTATGCAGGAACCACCGAACTGTTTTCCACGGTGGCTACTTCTTGATTTTTAAAAGTTGTATGGTTAAAAAATCACAGTGATGTAAAAAGTTGTTAAGCAAAAAGGGTCTCCATCTATACTGCTCCCTATCTAGAGCAGTATGGGAAGCTCTCCCTAGCATCTCCCCAACTTAAGACCACCCTGACTCTTCCTGGAAGATCCATTTGGATTTCTTTTATATCCTTGCAGAATCTGCCTATTCAGATACATGTGAATGTGACATTGAATTATTTTTCTTTCTTGCACAAAAAGTAATATTCTATCTTTTATTTCTTTTTTCAAAAAATTTATTTATTTATTTTGAGAGAGAGAGTGAGCGAGCACACGCACTCACACGAGCAAGAAGGGGGCAGAAAGAGAGAGGGAGAGAGAATCCCAAACAGGCCCCGCACTCTCAGTGTGGAGCCCGACTCGGGTCTTGATCTCACGTGAGATTGTGACCTGAGCTGAGATCAAGTGTCAGACACTTAACGGACTGAGCCACCCAGGTGCTCCTTCCTTTTATTTCTTAATTTTTTTTAATGTTTATTTATTCTTGAGAGAGAGAGACAGCCTGAGTTGGGGAGAGGCAGAGAGAGAAAGAGGGAGACAGAATCTGAAGCAGACTCCAGGCTCTGAGCTTTCAGCACAGTCAGGCTTGAACTCATGAACTGCAAGATCATGACCTGAGCCAAAGTCGGACGCTTAACCGACTCAGCCATCCAGGAACCCCATTCCTTTTGTTTCTTAACATATCCTGGCAAGCTCCTTAGACTTTAGAAAACACCTCATTTTTTTGTTTTGTTTAAAGCTTTGTAATAGTCCATTTAGATTCTAGGGCTGTAGTGCTGCAGTTTATTTAAACAGCCTCCCATTGACGAACACATGGGTTATTCCATTTTTTTGCAATTATAAAACACACACTAACAAATTACGTAGTGTGTCTGTCACTTTGAATGTTGGATCTGGACTCTTTTTTTTTTTTTTTTTTAAACTTATGTACTGGTTTGTTGTATAACAGAGAACACGTTACAGAGGGCGAGGCCCTGAAGGGCTGTGAGCGAAGGAGCACTGTCCTCATGGAGCTGGGGTGCCTCCCCTCGCTGGCGTGGATGCGTTCACTAACCTGGAAGTTCTCCAAACCCTGTAGTTAAGGGACTTAAAAAAAAAAAATCTGGACTCTTTAAGGGTTTAGGTGGAAAGGTGAAATGTCAGGGAAGAGGCTCCTGAAAGGTCTGGGGTCCTGGATTTTACTGAGAGAAGTGATGAGCAGAGGCCGGGACCCTGTTGTCTGTTGTCTGAGTTGAAGTCCCAACTCAGAGTGCCCCTGGCCTCAGTCTCATGTTTCATAAAATAGGGAAGGAGGTTGGGTGTGGACACCGAGGGGCCATGCAAAGAGACACTCACACATCCCCTTCTCCCTGGCTGGCACAGGTCCTGATTGTCCGCAGTACGACCATCACTCTGACGCCCAGCCCAGAGACCGACGTGTCCCTGGTCTACCGTGGCTTCATCCACCCACTGCTGCCAGGAGGGCCCGGGGGGCCGGGGGCTGAGGATGTAGCTGTGTGGGCCCGGGCCCAGCGTCTACATGTCTTGGCCCGGATGGCCCGTGGCCCTGACACAGAGAACATGGTGAGGGTGCTTGAACGTTCAGGGGGGCTGCTAATTACAAGTATGGGGGCTGGGGTATATAGTGCCAGGGGAAGACTAGGGAAAAATCAGAGGCATGGGATATATCCTTAGTGGAGGGAGGCCCTGGGGTTTTCAGTTATGAGTGGAGTTTGGGGGGAATTTTGAAGAAGGTGGGGAACGTCTGAGTTACTAAATCCGATTTCCCTGAGGTGGGTTGTTGGAGGGTTTAGGGGTTTGCAGGGGTTCTTGGGGTCTAAGGAACTCTGAGGCCCTCTTCCCAGGTTGGAGGTGAGTGCTAGGTGGGTTTGGGGCTCTTGGAGGTTTCAGGGGTTAGGGTGGCACTGGAACATTCTGAGGCCCCTGTCTGTCCCCCACCCTTACCCAGGAGGAGGTGGGGCGCTGGGTGGCTCAGCAGGAGAAGGAGACAAGGCGGCTGCAGCGCCCGGGGTCTGCTCGCCTCTTCCCACTGCCTGGCCGGGGCCACAAGTATGCGGTCGAGATCCGGGGCCAGCTCAATGGCTCGGCAGGCCCTGGGCACAGTGAACTTACCCTGCTGTGGGACCGGACTGGCGTGCCAGGTGGCAGCGTGAGTACCCAGGCCCTGGCCTCTGACCCTTCACCCAGGCCCTGACTTCAGTTCCCCGGAGCTCTCTGAATGCCAGAGCACAAATTCTAACCCTCTTGACCTGACCTCTTACCCCTTGACTCTTGAACTCTGGGCCTCACCTTGAGCCCTCTAGGCCCCAACCTCCGACCCCCAGACTCTGACCTGATCTCACATTCTGACTCCTGCCCTGACCTCACTGGCCCTGACTTCTGCCCTCTGTACTTTGACCTCTAATCTCTAGATTCTCTCAAACCCTGATGCCCTCTTGTCTGCTCATCCTAAATCCTGACTTTCTACATGCTGAAGTTCTCAACTTTGTCTGCAGACACTGAAGTCTGTAGCCGCAAACCCTGACCCCTACCCCCAACCTCGACTCTTGCCCTGTGACTCGGAGTGTGGACCCCTGATCCTAACGTGAGCACTTCCCGCAGGAGATCTCCTTCTTCTTTCTGGAGCCTTATCGCTCTTCAGCCTGTTCGTCCTACTCCTCCTGCCTGGGCTGCTTGGCGGACCAGGGCTGCGGCTGGTGCCTGACCAGCGCCACCTGCCACCTGCGCCAGAGCGGGGCCCACTGCGGGGACGACAGGACCGGCAGGTCCCTGCTGGTGCTGGTGCCTGCCCTCTGCCCGCTCTGCGAGGAGCATCGTGACTGTCACGCCTGTACCCAGGTGCCTGCCAAGCCGCAGAGGGGAGGTCTCGAGACAAAAGCAGCCAAATCGGGCGACTGGAAAAGGGGGAGGGCCCCTGGAGTTGGTACGGGCATCCGAGGGGTCCCCCTGGGGGCAGTGGCAGGAGGCAGGTGGAGCTGTTGTCTTTGATCTACAGTTGAGAGCCGGGTAGGGAGCAGAGGAGAGGGGCTGGAGAATGGGCTCCTGGCAGTCAGGACTCTCTCTGTTGTCACTGCCAGAAACCCAAGTTGGTACCTCCTTACCAGAGGAGCATTTATGGGCTCAGGCTCCAGAGTCCAGGAGTAGGTCTTTAGGCCTGTGATTCAGACCGTGTCGTCAGGCATCCATCTCCCTTCATTCTATACCCTTGCTTCCCTGGAGGTTCATTCCTCAGGGGTTGCAAGGGATTCACAAGGGCTCCAGACCGTTGTCCCCCCACTCAGCTACCCGAGTCCTAAGTGGAAGAGAGCAACTTTCCGTCCTCACCCCACTCTCGCCCCCCAGTTCAACGGAAGTCCTAGAAGGACATTTCACTGGCTCTGGTTGGGTCTTGTGCCGACTTTCAGACCCGTCTGTGAGGCTGAGGGGGAGGACGTGTGGCCCTGTCCACATCTGAATCTTAAGGATAGATCAGCCCTAGCTGGACCACACGTAGGGGTTCTGTTGCCCCAAAAGGCAGTGGCTGCTGGGAAGGCAGTTCCCATGGATCTTCAGCCGTGGCTGGAGGGGAAAGTCTGGAGAGGATGGCAGTTGGGGGGGGAGGTGGGCTTGGAGGGGTGGTCTGGGGGGTGGGTGGGTGAGGGAGGCAGCTGCTGGTTGAGCTGGGGACGGAGCCTGTGCTGGCAGCCCAAGGGAGATGGCTAAGCTGGGCTCTTCCTCCTTCTTAACTCCCCAGGACCCCTTCTGCGAGTGGCATCAGAGCACCAGCCGCAAAGGGGATGCAGCGTGCAGCCGGCGGGGCCGGAGTCGGGGCGCCCTGAAGAGCCCAGAGGAGTGTCCCCCGCTCTGCAGCCAGTGAGCAGCCTGGGCCCAGGGAGAGGGTATGGGGAGGGTTTGTGGGGGCCGGTTTGACCCTGTCCCTGCTCCCCGCCCCCAGACGCCTAACCTGTGACGACTGCCTGGCCAACTCCAGCCAGTGTGCCTGGTGTCAGTCCACCCACACCTGCTTCCTGTTCGCTGCCTACCTGGCACGGTACCCGCACGGGGGATGCCGTGGCTGGGACGACAGGTACAGTCTTGTCAGGGTGGCGGGGCTCCCAGAGAGGAGAATGGAGCCGGGGGGTGGGCGGTGGGACGCCCACCACGCCTGTCGCCCTGCAGCGTGCACTCAGAGCCCCGGTGCCGGAGCTGCGACCGCTTCCTGACCTGCCACGAGTGTCTGCAGAGCCATGAGTGCGGCTGGTGCGGCAATGAGGACAACCCCACGCTGGGACGGTGAGGCAGGGGACAGTGAGGCCAGAGGGTGGGGCGGGGGATGCGGCTCTCCTTCCGCCCTAATTCTAATGGCCTGTTTCTCTGCTCCTTCACCTTTTCTCTGTTTTTCTTCCCTTCCCCTCTCTCTCCGGTTCTCTCTCTTTTCTCCACTCCTACCCGGGCTCTGTGGCTGTTTTGTTCTCATTCTTCCTTCTTGTCTTTCTGTTTCTGTCTTTCCTTCTCTCTCCCTTTCACTGTCTCCCTGTCTCTGTCTCTTGTTTCTCTTTGTTCCCACCCCCTTCTTCACCTCCTGCCCCCCCCCAGGTGCCTTCAGGGGGACTTCTCGGGGCCTCTGGGTGGGGGTAACTGCTCCCTGTGGGTGGGGGAGGGCCTGGGGCTGTCTGTGGCCCTTCCTGCCCGCTGGGCATATGCCCGCTGTCCAGACGTGGACGAGTGTCGCCTGGGCCTGGCGCGGTGCCACCTGCGGGCGACCTGCCTGAACACACCCCTCAGCTACGAGTGTCACTGCCAGCGGGGCTACCAGGGCGATGGCATCACATACTGCAACCGCACGTGAGTGGGTGCGGGTTTCCATGGAGATGTCGCCCCAGGGCTGGGGCACGTGGAGATGGAGGGAGGAGGTGATCATGGTGCTGGGGTGCCTCTCTGGAACCAGCATCCCCAGTGAGCCCGGGGTTTTTACCTTGCGGGGTAGGCCCTCATTAGAGTGACAGGGTCCCCAGTGTGACACTAGTTACTGTGGAGATGGGTCATCCATGGACTACGGGCCATAGTCTTCAGCGTTGCCATGGAAATGGAGGAGGACCAAGTTGAAAGGGGTTTTCACAGAGAGCAGATCACCAATGGTGATACGTGGTTACTATAGAGACAGAAGTTACCACGTGCAATGGGGTTACCTTGGAGACAGGGCCGCCTACGGAGCCCAGGACCGTGGAACAGGCAGTCGCTTGTGATGGCGTTGCCATGGAGATGATGGGTTGGAATGGGGTGTATCGGGGGGTGCCTTGGGGGCCGAGGGCCTGCCTAGCCCTTCCGTGCTCCTGCCACGCCCTCAGGTGCTTGGAAGACTGTGGCCATGGTGTGTGCAGCGGTCCCCCTGACTTCACCTGCGTGTGTGACCTGGGCTGGACGTCAGACCTGCCCCCGCCCACGCCTGCCCCGGGACCCCCCGCGCCCCGCTGCTCCCGGGACTGCGGCTGCAACTTCCACAGCCACTGCCGCCGGCGGGGGCCTGGCTTCTGTGATGAGTGCCAGGGTGAGCGGCCACATCCCCACCCCCGGGGCCAGCTCCAGTTTCCTTTCTCTGCCTGGGCTTCTGGGTCTCCTCTCCCAGCTGTGGATCCCCCTGTCCCATTGCCTGCTTCTGACCCCAAACAGTTTCACTGCCACTCCCCATCCTGGGACTTGGCTATTCCTCCCCAGTCTGGGCCCCTGCTTACCTTCCTTTGAAGCAGCCAGGTGGGGTCAGGGATCAGCTGAGCCAGTTGTCGGGCCCCTCCTGCCCTTGCCCTGACTCTGTGTCCCACCTGCTGGGGCCCCCACAGACTGGACGTGGGGGGAGCACTGCGAACGGTGCCGGCCCGGCAGCTTTGGCAACGCCACGGGCTCGGGCGGCTGCCGGCCCTGCCAGTGCAACGGGCATGGGGACCCGCGCCGCGGCCACTGTGACAACCTCAGCGGGCTCTGCTTCTGTCAGGACCACACCGAAGGTGCCCACTGCCAGCTCTGCTCCCCCGGCTACTATGGGGACCCTCGGTGAGCCAGGGGCCAGCCAGGTGGGCCAGGGTGTGGTTAGGGATGTGGTAGGACAGGGCAAGGCTGGTCTGACGCTCTTGTTCTTTCCTCCGTCTCCCCAGGGCTGGTGGCTCCTGTTTCCGGGAGTGTGGGGGGCGTGCCCTCCTTACCAACGTGTCCTCAGTGGCGCTGGGCTCACGCCGGGTTGGGGGGCTGCTGCCTCCAGGCGGTGGGGCAGCGAGAGCTGGGCCAGGCCTGTCCTATTGCGTGTGGGTTGTCTCAGCCACCGAGGTGCTGCAGCCCTGTGCCCCTGGGACCCTCTGTCCCCCCCTCACCCTCACCTTCTCCCCCGACAGCAGCACCCCCTGCACGGTGAGTGCCGAGGGTGCCAGAGTTCAGGCCCATGTTTCCCCCACCCAGTCTGAATCCTCAGACAGGCCCTGACCCTACATCCCTTTTTCTTTATCCTTCAAACCCTAAGCTCCCTTCCTCAGACCCCAGACCTTCATTCCTCAGCCCACAGACCCTCCCATTCCCCAGATCACCTCCTACTTCCTGAGCCCCCCGTTCCCCATTCCTCGGTCCAGGCATGGTTAGTATCTGTACAATGTGTGTGTGCCAACTCTGGCCAGTAGGTAGGGGCTGCCAGGAGCTGGGCATCAAGAACGAGGCTCCATGCAGAGTGCCTGATCCGTCGATTAGCCATGTCTGCTGTGAGCTTGGGAGGGGAAGGGTAGCCTCTGTGCCACAGTTTGACAGTCTGCCCAGAAGTTTCAAGCAGCTCGTTTCCCGGTCTCAGATTGCCCTCTCCTTTTGAGCTCCTCCTCCTCCCCAAACGTCCCCAAGCATCCCTCTTTCTCAGCCTTACTGTCCTGATCCTTCACTCTGCATCCTTCACTTCCAGCTGAGCTATGTCCTGGCCTTTGATGGATTCCCGCGCTTCCTGGACACTGGTGTCGTCCAGTCGGACCGTAGCCTCATTGCTGCCTTCTGTGGCCAGCGGCGGGACAGGCCTCTCACTGTGCAGGCCCTGTCTGGTATGGTGCTGGGGAAAGCGGGACCCTGTCCTGGACTATGGAGCCCTTGTCCCTGTACCTTGCTCCCTGAGGTGGGCTCACCTTGCTACCCTGAGCAAGGTCCCTTGCTCCCTGCTCTTGAGGTGGGCTCAAGACCCAGCCCAACTCTGCCCCTGACTTCCTGGGTGATGCTGTCCCTTGCTACATCTGGGCCTCAGTTTCTTCAGCTGAGAGGCTAATAGGATTGCCCTGGCTGGGCTGCTTCTCTGAGAGAAGGTCCATGTGGGACAAGTCTTTGGGGTACGCAGAATGTGGCTGGCGTGAAGGCCCCTGACTGTCTCCTCAGCCTGGTGGTTCTCAACAGGGCGGGGGTGGGGGAGGATTTTGCCCCTTGGGCCTTTTGGCTAAGTCTAGAGACATTGTGATCGTCACGAGTGCTGCTGGCATGTCACGGGTGGAGGCTGGAGATACGGCTGTGCCTTCTGCAGCGCACAGGATGGCCCCCACAACCAAGAATTACCAGGCCCGTTACATCAGCAGTGCTGAGAGGTTGGGAAACCGGCCTTGTCTGATGGAGTTGCGCTAAAAATAATTTGTTACCTGTGGCGGCTGAAGGGCCCGAATTTGGAAATACTTCCTGTTCACGTTGTAAATCGGAGTGGTTCCGGGGCTGGAAGAGAGGGCGGAGTGGTAGTTGGCCTGCTGGGGACTGCACGCGACCCCGGAGCCCTCCACAGACAGCAACTAGAACTAGGGGCCCTCGATTTCACTTCACCCAGCAAATGTGTACAGAGCACCTTCAGTGAGCCCCACCCGAGCTGGGTGCCCGGGGCGTACAGCAGAACAAGGGACGCAGGTGGGGAGGAAGAGGGTAACAAACAGCATCAACACATTTTAGTCAGAATAGTGACACCTTTGCTAAGGGATGAGAGGAAGCAGAAAGGAGGCACCTGGCCTGTCTGGAGGGTTGGGGAGGGCTTTTTTTAGAGGTGAGATTTCACTGGAGGCCTGAAGGGGGTGGTGTGGGAGAGGGAGGAGGGTTCTTCTCTAGGCTCTGGAGGCCAGAAGAGCAGCAGGTGCCGAGGCCCGGAGAGGCAGTCTGGGGACCCGCCCTGCTAGAGCACAGAGGGCTGGGAGAGTGGGAGGCCTTGAGGTCAGAGGGCCTATGGCATCTCCACTATTAACATAACTTTATCAAGGCATTATTATTATTATTTAAAAAATGTGTTTAATGTTTATTTATTTTTGAGAGAGAGACAGAGCATGAGCAGGGGAGGGGAAGACTCTGAAGCAGGCTCCAGGCTCTGAGCTGCCAGCACAGAGCCCAATGCGGGGCTCAAACCCACGAACCGTAAGATCATGACCCAAGCCGATGTCGGACGCTCAACTGACTGAGCCACCCAGGCGCCCCTTATTATTATTATTTTAAAGTTTATCTATTTTGAGAAAGAAAGGAAGAAAGCGTGCGCATATACAGGGAAGGGGCAGAGAAAGAGAGGGAGAGAGAGAATCTCAAGCAGGCTCCACACCGTCAATGCAGAGCCCAGTGCGGGGCTCAAACTCACAAACCGTGAGATCATGACCTGAGCGGAAACCAAGAGTTGGATGCATTAACCGACCGAGCCACCCAGCGCCCTCCCCACCCCTGACATTATTTACACCCATGAGGAATTCCTGCCCCTCTCCCTCACCACTGATCTATTCTGTAAGGAGACTCGGTCTTAGGTCAGAGCTGTAGGGAGCTGTGGAGGGTTCGGAGCTTGCCGGTGATGGGGTTGGGATTGGAATTTGATGGGTTGGATGAGGGAGAGAGTGTGCAGGGTGCAGAACAGCTAAGCATGGCAGTGATTATAAGTTACAAGGAGTGCCTTCCTCCCCTGCCCAGTTACACTGGATTTTCTCTAAACCTGGGGGTAGAGCAGCATCCTGGAGCCCAGCCCTGCCACAAGTCTCTGGCCTCTCTCCCCCACAGGCCTGCTTGTCCTGCACTGGGAGGCCAACGGCTCCTCATCCTGGGGCTTCAACGCTTCCGTGGGCTCTGCCCGCTGCGGGTCAGGGGGCCCGGGGAGCTGCCCTGTCCCCCAGGAGTGTGTGGCCCAGGACGGGGCCGCAGGTGCTGGACTCTGCCGATGTCCTCAGGGCTGGGCTGGCCCCCACTGCCGCATGGCTCTGTGTCCCGAGAACTGTAACGCCCACAGCGGGGCGGGGACTTGTAACCAGGTATGGGGGGGCGGGGGGTGCACAGGACAAGCCGTGTGGGACAGGGGTGGTGGTCAGGGCTCCCTCTGAGTCCCCGTCTGCTCTTCCCCAGAGCCTGGGTGTGTGCATCTGTGCTGAGGGCTTCGGGGGTCCTGACTGTGCCACGAAGCTGGATGGCGGGCAGCTGGTCTGGGAGACCCTCATGGACAGCCGCCTCTCAGCTGTGAGTTGTGGATGCCACTCCTGCAAGGAGGTGCCACACAGCCTACTTCCTGGATCATTGCCCCCCCCCCCCCCCCGCCCAATTCCTGGGACCAGACCCCAGACCCCACATGCAGCCTGACACTTTATAGTGACGTTAGCCTGACCCCTCCTGTCCCCACCTCCACCCCCAGGACACTGCTAGCCGATTCCTACACCGCTTGGGGCACACCATGGTGGAGGGACCTGATGCCACCTTGTGGATGTTTGGGGGCCTGGGCCTGCCCCAGGGGCTGCTAGGAAACCTGTACAGGTGAGGGATGCCTCCGGGAGGTGGGATACCTGAGTGAGAGAAGGTCACCTGAGGAGATGCTTAGATGTCTGTCACATAAGAGTCCCTTCAGGGGCAGAAAAAAAACACCTGGTGTAAAACAAAAACAAACAAATCTCTGCAGGCAGACATCCCAGAAGATGATGGGGCACTTGTCACAGGAGGCTCATCTCAGGGTCTGGGATACTGTTTTGGGTGGTGCTACCCTGGGTGGGGGGGATGGTAAGATGATAGGGGGTCACCCTAGGGGATGTTGGGGTAACTGTGTGTTGAGGGGGGTCACCCCAGAGGATACTGGGATGACTCTAGTTAAGACTTGGATTTTGCACCTTGGCGCCAGGTACTCCGTGAGCGAGCGACGGTGGACACAGATGCTGGCGGGAGCCGAGGATGGGGGCCCGGGCCCCTCCCCTCGCTCCTTCCACGCGGCTGCCTATGTGTCCGCCGGCCGTGGTGCCATGTACCTTCTGGGGGGACTCACGGCCGGGGGTGTCACCCGCGACTTCTGGGTCCTCAACCTCACCACCCTGCAGTGGCGGCAGGAGAAGGTGAGCCTGTCTCCTTTCCTCCAGCCCCCACAGTCCATCTCCAGCAGGGGTGACCAGAGCCGCTCCTGCCGTTTCACCTCCAGAGGATGTAGCTCCCCCCCGCCCCGCCCCTCCGGGCTCCAGCACACGTCCTAAAGTTGAAGTTTACTAGCCATCCTGGGTCACGCTGTATTCCCAACCCAGTCCGTGGCCAAGCGGATGTGATCCTCCTGTCCGTGAGGCGGGGACACAGCCCACTGTGTGGAGAGGGTACAGTCAGCCCCACACAGCCAGAGTGAGAGAGAAGAGCAAGGGCTTCCAGAAGAAACACCAGGCTGCCCCTACCTGCGTCAGTGACCCCGAGCAGGCAGAAATGACTCGACGCCCATGCACACCTGCTGGGACCAGGCTGGGCATATTGGAAGCTTGGGGTCTGACCAGCTCTGAGCAGCTCAGCACCTCCTTAGCAGCTCAAGGGGGGTGTCAGGAGTTCTGAGTCTTCTACCTGCAAGATTACCCCTAACCCCCTGCTCCCTGGTGACCTCTGCCCTGTGTCCCCCAGGTTCCTCAGACTGTGGACTTGCCAGCAGTTGCCGGTCACACCCTAACTGCCCGCCGCGGCCTGTCCCTGCTCCTGGTGGGCGGTTATTCCCCCGAAAATGGCTTCAACCAGCAGCTGTTTGAGTACCAGCTGGTGACTGGCACCTGGGTGTCCGGAGCCCAGAGCGGGACACCCCCCACAGGTCAGGCTGGGGACAGGGAGGACACAGCACCTTGGACGCCTGGCCATCCAGGGCTCTGTGTAGGCTCTCTGTCCACTGCCACACCCTATGGTCACTGTCCCTTATAGCTGGTTGTCTCCCTGTCTTCCCCCCCATGCCCACCAGATTCTCAGGAGACCACCTCTTGAGAAGTTCATTCTCTCTCTTTAGTCCATGATAAGCTGCCCACCTTCTGCCCCATGACACTGGGCCACCATGTTCCTCTCCCAGGGCCTAGATCACCGCCCCTCAGGTATTCTTTTCCTATCTCTCCTCTTCCATTCTTTGATCACTGCCCTCCAGGACATCCAGGTACCCCGTCTCCCTGTCTTCTCTTGCCCAGGGTCTCTAGTGGTTGTCCTTTCAAGCCGAAGGGGGAAGGAGGGGTTGAGAAGAGCTCCTAGGTGGTGTGGTCACAGGAAGGGGAGCCCAGGGAGGTGTGGCAGGGGGCGTTCCTAATCACCAGCCCTTCCCCCCAGTCTCTGCTTACTCATCCCCACCACCCCCCCCCCCCGCCCCCGCCAGGTCTCTATGGTCATTCTGCCGTGTACCACGAGGCCACTGACTCCCTCTACGTGTTTGGGGGTTTCCGCTTCCACGTGGAGCTGGCAGCCCCGTCCCCTGAGCTCTACTCCCTGCATTGTCCTGACCGCACCTGGAGCCTGCTGGCCCCTTCCCAGGGGGCAAAGGTCAGGAAAAGAGATGTACACAGCTGGGTGTAGGGGGGCAGGAAGGAGGGCCCTCCCTTTCCAGTCCCCTAGACAGGCCTGTGGCACCCCACGTCTCCCCTTCTCCCATCACTCACTGGGAGGGAAGAATCCTAGACCAGGAGGTCAGAGGCCTGGGTTCTGCTCCAGCTCTGCCCCTCTCTTGGTGTAGCCCTGGCAGGTCCCTCTACTTCCCAGCCTCCCCATCCAAAAAATCTGGGACTGAGGCTACTTGAACCTCCTGCATTCAAGGCCAAAGGAGATAGCATGTGGGAGAAGGCGGACCCTGGATGTGCTGGTTAGAGACAACTGAGTGTTCCATCCGCAAACATATTTCCAAGCCCTTTTTGGGGCCTTAGCCTCACCCCCAGGGTGCCCCCAGCCCAGCTGGCAAGGTCACACAAGAAATGTGGGATTCATCTCAAGCAGCCAGTGCCAGGTTCCCGGGGAACAGGGCATGGGGGTTCGGGGAGTTCGGGGAAGGGAGATGGCCCTGGGGGTGCTCTGAAGAGTGAGGGAGGTTTCCTGGAGGAAGGAGCTGAGATTTGAAGGAGATTCGGGGTTGGGTGGGCTGCTGGGGGCTGAGGTGTGGGATTCAGGGTGGCAGGTGGGCTGAGAGGGAGCGTGAAGAGCAGAGGAGTGTGGGCTCTGACCAGCCATCCTGCGGGTGTCATCCCAACAGCCACGCCCCCGGCTTTTCCATGCCGCAGCCCTGCTAGGGGACACCATGGTGGTCCTTGGGGGGCGCTCGGACCCTGATGAGTTCAGCAGTGACGTTCTACTCTACCAGGTCAACTGCAATGCCTGGCTCCTGCCCGACCTCACCCGTAAGTCCAGTGCTCTCCCTGGGAGGCCCGGGGACATCCTGGAGGGGTCCCGGCCCTGTCCTGGGAGCCTCGTCATCCAGGGTCACTTGGGCCCCTTCAGACCCACCGGCAAAGCCTCTTTCCCCTCCATCATCTAAACACCCATGGAGAGGCACCTGGGTGGCTCAATGGGTTAAGGGTCCAACTTTGGCTCAGGTCATGATGTCACGGTCCATGAGTTCGAGCTCTGCATTGTGCTGTCAGCACAGATCCTGGAGCCTGCTTTGAATTGTGTCTCCCTCTCTCTCTGCCCCTCCTCTACTCGCACTTTGTCTCTCTCTGTCCCTCAAAAATAAACATTAAAAATAATAATAATAATAATAATAAATAAATACCCATGGAGATGTCCACCTTTCTTTTCTTAGAAAGTTTTATTTTTTATTATGATTATAAAAGTAATAATATTCATTGTACGTAATTAGTGAAATAAGAAGAAAAAGATCCCACAGAATCCCACTCTCTGGAGACGGTACTATTATATGTGGGTGCCTCTGCTGTTCAGAGGCTGGAAAGGGGCTAGTACCTTGCCTTTCTATTTCACTTACCATTTTTAAGTGGTATGTATGTAAGTGTATATAACTGTGTATGCTTCTGGGCCTTCCTCCCTTTTCTTTTTGCTTCTTTCTTTGACTCTCTGTCTCTAATTCCCTTTTACTCTTTTTTTTTACAAATTTATTTTCTTTTAATGTTTATTTATTTTTGAGAGAGAGACAGAGACAGAGCATGAGTGGGGCAGGGGCAGAGAGAGAAGGAGACAGAATCCGAAGCAGGCTCCAGGCTCTGAGCTGTCAGCACAGCCCGATGTGGGGCTCGAACTCAGGAACTCGAACTCATGAACTCGAACTCGAACTCATGAGATCATGACCTGAGCTGAAGTCAGACGCTTAACTGACTGAGCCATCCAGGCGCCCCATCTAATTCTCTGTGACTGCCTCTCTCTCTCTCTCTCTTTTTTTTTTCTGGAGGATTTAAAAAACTTGAGGCGAAATTCACATAAGGAAATTACCCATCATAAAATTAACAATGCCGTGGTGTCTGGTACCTTCACGATGTTGTGCAACCACTGCCTCTGTCCGGTTCCAAAACCTTTGTCTCTATCCTCATTCCATTCATTCTTTCTGTTTCCTTTTTCTGTTTGTCTCTCCCTCTCTTTTTTTTTTTTTTTTAAACGTTTATTTATTTTTGAGACAGAGAGAGACAGAGCATGAACAGGGGAGGGGCAGAGAGAGAGGGAGACACAGAATCTGAAACAGGCTCCAGGCTCTGAGCTGTCAGCACAGAGCCCGACGCGGGGCTCGAACTCACAGACCTAGAGATCATGACCTGAGCCGAAGTCGGACGCTTAACCGACCAAGCCACCCAGGCGTCCCTGTCTCTCTCTCTCTTTTGTCTTGCTGTCTGTGTCCGATTCTCTTGCCCTGCCTGGCCTTACGTATCTTGTCTGTCTTTCCCGGTCCGTCTCTGCTCTCCTTAGCCTGTTGCTCTGTTCAGCGTCCCCCTCTGACTGGGATCTTTATGAGGCTCTCTTCTCTGACGATCTCTTTGAACATTCTGTCTTTCACCAGGCCCAGCCTCTGTGGGGCCCCCGATGGAGGAGTCTGTGGCCCACGCCGTGGCGGCGGTAGGAGGCCGCCTGTACATCTCAGGTGGCTTCGGGGGAGTGGCCCTGGGCCGCCTGCTGGCCCTGACCCTGCCCCCTGACCCCTGCCGCCTGCTGCCCTCACCTGAAGCTTGTAACCAGTCTGGGGCCTGCACCTGGTGCCATGGGGCCTGCTTGTCCGGAGACCAGGCTCATAGGTAACCATGGTGACTGAACATCACACGGGGGGCTGGTACAGGTGCCCTCCAAAAGCGGTTCTGTGCCAGGCCAGGCTTGGGGGGAGGCCACAGAAGGGTACTGTCTGGTTGGGATATCAGCTCACATGGGGAAATGGGTGACTTCATCACAGGGTCGTGCTGGGGCACCCGCAAGTGAGAAGCCCTGCTTGGGGGCTGGGGTATCATCCACGAATGTTTCCTGGAGTAGCTGGGTCTGAACTGGCTCCTAAAGGACCAGTAGAGTTTGGACCAGCAGAGGTTCAGAAGTGGGGCTGTGCCTGGTGTATTTTAGAGCCCGTCTACGTTGGGGGGAAATGAGACTGGAAGTGTGGGTGGGGACATCTCAGAAAGTGCTTCCCGTGCCTGGCTGTGGCGCTGGGCTCCAGCCAGGTCCACGGATTCCTCATCTGTAGTTTGGACTCCAGACATCTCAGGAAGCTGAAAGGGCTGTCCTAGGTTCAGCACAAACTCTTTAGGCTCCGCAATTATCCTGAACTGGTATGGGACTACTAACGGGCTTGGCTTGGCTCATTAAATATGTCACCGTGTTTACTACTGAATTATTAAAGGGTTTGATTTATGGGGTGTTTCCCAGACTCCACTAGGAGTGCTATGTGGCAGTGCGTACACCTACTGCTTTTCTAAAATCTGGAAAATTCTGAAATATGTGCACCTTCAGGGATTCTGGGTAAGGGATTATGAACCTCCCCTGTGGGTGATGGGGAGCCAGGGAAGGTTGAGCAGGGGAGGGCAGCAACAGGCCCGGGCACAAAGCCCTGGGACTATTGGGAAGGAGAGAGTGGTGAAGGAGGCTGTCGGTGGAGGCCCTGGAGGAGGCCAAGGAGGAGGAGGAGGCTGGGGTGAGAGGGAGAAGCCTGAGCTGGGCAGGGGGCTGCAGGGGTGGAGACAGGGGGACGCCTTGGTGACTGGAGGGGCAGGAAGGTGTGGGGTATTGTCCAGTATCTCTGGCTGGGGTGATGGGGACGTGAGACCGTTGCCAAGTAGGATGGGAGAGGAGCAGGTTGGGAGGCCTGTGCTGAGACCAGTTCGGGGTGCACGGTGGGGGGCCTGCAGGACGATGTCTAGGAAGCACCAGGAAGTAGCAAGGGCAGGAGGAGGAGGGATGGGGTCTGGCTGGTGTGGTGAACCAGGCCTCATGTCTCCCCAGGCTGGGCTGTGGGGGCCCCCCGTGTTCCCCAATGCCTCGCTCTCCGGAGGAATGTCGACGTCTCCGGACCTGCAGTGAGTGCCTGGCCCGCCACCCCCGGACCCTGCAGCCTGGAGACGGAGAGGTGAATGGCGGGGGCGATGGGTTGGGAGCATCTCAGGAGCTTCAGCTGAGGTTGGGTGGGAAGAGCCAGGTTACGAGGGGTGCTGGGGGACCCTGAGGACCCCACGGAGCCCATGCTCCTCCACCAGGCATCTGCCCCCCGCTGTAAGTGGTGTACCAACTGCCCCGAGGGCGCCTGCATCGGGCGGAATGGGTCCTGCACCTCAGAGAATGACTGTCGGATCAACCAGCGGGAGGTCTTCTGGGCCGGGAACTGCTCAGAGGCTGTGTGTGGGGCCGCCGACTGTGAGCAGTGCACCCGGGAGGGCAAGTGCATGTGGACGAGGCAGTTCAAGAGGACAGGTGAGGCCCGCTCGGTCCCCTGGAGGAACGTGTGGGGGCCTGGACCCCTGGGCCCAAGGAAGGGAGGGAGAGGGCAGGGGAGGGGAGGGGGGACCAGTTCTAATTCCTGTGCCGCTAACCCCAGGGGAGACCCGCCGCATCCTCTCGGTGCAGCCCACCTATGACTGGACCTGCTTCAGCCACTCTCTGCTGAATGTGTCCCCAATGCCGGTGGAGTCATCGCCCCCCCTACCCTGCCCCACTCCCTGTCACCTCCTGCCCAACTGCACCTCCTGCCTGGACTCCAAAGGTGCGGATGGGGGCTGGCAGCACTGTGTCTGGAGCAGCAGCCTCCAACAGGTACTGCACTGGCTGGGTGTCGGTGGGTGGGGGTGGGGGGCTCTTTGCCCTGCACCTCCTCCTCTGTCCTGCTGCCTCCTCTGTTTCCCAGCTCTGGTTCTCCCGTGGCACTTTCCCAGTCCAGCTACTTTCTCTTCTCTCCTACCAGCATCTCTTTCTTCCCTCCTGGCCTTGCGAACCTCCCTGTCGTGTCTGCTTAGGCACTGCCACCCGACCTTCCGGACTACCCAGCTGGGTTCATGCTCCTCCCTGACCTTCCTGTGACTTCTGATTCCATCTGTCCTCTCCCTCCTAAACTTCTGCACTTCCTTCCTCCATCTCTCGCTCTCTGCTTTTGGAACTTCTGGTTGTAAGAAGCAGAAACACCCTAGAGCTGGTTTTATTATAATGAACTGGGGTAGAAAGTGCTGTTCCATCCTTCTCGGGCCGCAGGGTCTCCGCTCTTCTCTGGGTGCCTCTATCCCCTGGTTTCTCTTGGCTAGATCATCAACACACACGGCCTCAAATGGCAGCCCTTGGCCTTTAGTCTATGTGACTTTCTAATTCTCGAGATGACAGTTATCTCTGTGCTTATCGGTTAGCTCACATTCTCAAGGGGAGATTTCGACTCAGCTCATGAGTGAGATATCCAGCCTTGGTCCAGTGAGACGTGGCCAGGGAGGGGCAGGAGCACACGATTCCAACACGGCAGTTCAGACCTACCCCTCATTTTGGCTGTGGGCTGGGGAGGTGATTCTTTGTGGGCGTGGTCTGGGCAGGCATTTAGTTGCCGGTGACAATCTGCCCCTTGAACGGCTCATGGCTCTCTCTTGGAGTCCACTCCAGAGATGCGTCTTTGGTCATCACAGTGGCAGACACAAGTCCTTCAAGCCCCAACCCCACCCCAGGGGGAAGACAAGAAAGATTCACCTCTGGCAGTCACATCCAGAAGCAGTGTCATTGGGCCAGAGTTCTGGGTCTCTTGTTCCCAGTGATGGCCACTTCTTATTCACCTTTATTTATTTATTTATTTATTTATTTAATTTTATTTTTGAGACAGAGAGAGACAGAGCATGAACGGGGGAGGGGCAGAGAGAGAGGGAGACACAGAATCAGAAGCAGGCTCCAGGCTCTGAGCCGTCAGCCCAGAGCCCGATGCGGGGCTCGAACTCACGGACTGTGAGATCGTGACCTGAGCTGAAGTCGGATGCTTAACCGACTGAGCCACCCAGGCGCCCCTCTTATTCACCTTTATTGTGGAACAGCCAACCCACGTGTGACCACTCACCATCTCACAACCCATGAGTCTACATGAATCTTCAGTAAAATAGAACTGCTGACCACAGACCCACTGGGGTGTATTCTAACACCAGCAGCCCCTTCTCCAATTCTCCAGACACCAGCTGGGTGTCTAACACCTCAGTTCACTCCTGACACCGTCTACCTAGAGTTGGAGTCAGATCCTACAAAGTTAAAGAACTCAGTCCCACAAGCCTGCCGACCTCAGACCACCCATACTTCTGACCAGCCAGCTATAAATCAGGGGTTTTTCCACCCCCTCTGCAGGCTCAAAAATTTCCTAGAATGGCTCACAGAAGAAACAGTTACTTATGAATACCAGTTTACTTTAAAGGCTACAACTCAGGGGCGCCTGGGTGGCTCAGTCAGTTAAGCGTCCGACTCTTCGTTTCGGCTCAGGTCATGATCTCACAGTTTGAGGGCTTGAGCCCCATGTCTGGCTCTTGGCTGACAGTAAGGAGCTTGCTTGGGATTCTCTGTCTCCCCCTCTCTCTCTGCCCTTCCCCCGCTCACTCTCGATCTCTCTCTCTCTCAAAAAAATAGGTAAATAAACTTAAAAAAATGTTTTTAAGGCTACAACTCAGAGCCAAGTGGAAGAGACAAATACGGCAAGGTATGGGGTGGCCATGCAAAGCTTCCGTGCCCTCTCCGGGCACACAATGCTTGCAACAGGGGAACTTTCCGAATCTCCTCTCTCTTGAGTTTTTATAGACTCCAACTCCACCCCCATCTCACTGGGGCTGGGGGGGGGGGGAGCGGGTTGCAAGCCCCCCTCCCACCTCTGGTCCTTCTGGTGACTCCCTCCATTTTTAGCATAAACTCAGGTGTGAAATCAGCTTCTTATGAATAACAAAAGACATTCCAGCATTCCGGAAGAACCGAGACACGGGGAGGATATATTCTTGTGTTACATCACAGCATCCCATAGGCAGGTTGTATAAATTAAATGGGAGAGTGTATTTTAGAACACAGGGCCATGCTTGCCGTTTGGTAAAAACTCTGTAACGCTTCAAGTTCTGCCCACTGGGAGGATTCCCAGCCTCCCCTATCTGGGACACACCCACAGGGTCACCACAGTAGGGTGGGTGTCCTCCATGTGACCCTGCAGTGTGCGTCTCTAACACACGGAGGCCTCATCCCCAAGCCTGGGGGCTTTCTGGTGATACAAGCTTTTCCCTAGTATTGTTGAGAGTCTCATCATTTGTCTTTGTGGGAACCCCAGGGACCGGAAGGCAATGCCAGAGAGCCTGTTGCCAGGCACTTGCTGCTCCCCTGGCCCTTCTATGCTGCTCAGGGAGTGAGGAGGGGCTGGGTTGGAGGCGGGAGGAGGCTGTGGGGCGGGAGACTCCAGCACAGACTCCGGGCGTCGCCCGTAGATGCAAGAGCACTTCCGCCAGATCTTCGGATTTCTGTGAAATCTCCTAGCTCTAAAGTGTTGGCTTAGGCTTTTAAAAACCACCACTGCGCAGACCAGACATCACAGATGTACAGACCAGACCCGTAAGAGATGTGCAGACCAGACCCGTTACGATTTGGCTCAAGGGCAGCTGTCTGTGAACCATCGGGCATCGTTCCCTTGAATGACTTTGGCTTCAGAGCCTGGGACAGGCAAGAGGGCTCTCTTCCCTGGCTTCTCTTCATCACATTCTTTATCGAGCCCCTTCCTCGTGCCAGGCACTTTGCTAGGTTGTGGGCCTGTGTCAACATGAGCTAGAATCCTGCTCTCGGAACTTACATTCCTACGTCTCTTCCAGGAGTGCAGGATACGCAGTTTATGGTGTTGGGCAGCATTGCATATGGCCATTAGGGAGGTTACCGCAAAGAACGCTGGGCAGACTTGAGACTTGGCCTCCCCCTCCCACCCCCCAGATTGCCCCACCATCTGCCAAGGGGTGCACTACATTTAGATCTGGAAGCCTAGCTCTGGCAGTTCGGCAAGGCTCAGCTCACTGCTGGCGGTAACCCTCAGAGCTCCGGCCACAGCAACCAGGGTGTCTATTTCAGGATTATATGGTTGCTAATTGCTGTCAGACAGCCCAGACTAATCTCTGCTGTCTTATACTTAAGGCCCGAGCAGTGGATAAAATACTCTTACACACCAAGAGTCTGACCCCTGCTGGGTGCCTCGTCTGGGTCCCAAGATGTGATAAGTGATGGCGTATGAACTCCTGTGCAGCCCCTGACCGCAGACTCAGCTTCCCAGCCTAGGGTGGGAGGACCCTCTTGCCCAGCAGCTGGGTCCACATTTTTCTAAGTGACCGTGGCTTCTAACTCCCTGCCTCCCGTCACTAGTTTCTATCTCCACTTGGGATTGTTGCCTTCCTTTGTAAGAAACAGCCGTGTCCACTAAGCTGGGTGGGTAGACTGCCGCGGCCAATCACACTAACACAGTGGTACCTCTTGGAGCCTAGGGTGGAAAATGCAGCCAAGGCCGTATTGGAGACGGAGCCTGGAAAGCTGCCCACCCTGGCTTTGGGTGTGTGGTCCTCATCAGTTCTTCCTTCTGCATCTGCTCTGTTTTCCTGCCCCTCTGGTCTCTTCATTTGCTGTGATTTGCTCATTCAAATGTCCCTGCCAGCCCCAGTCTCCAGAATCTTCTAGTTGCAAGGTTGCCCCTAGCCTGACTTCCCGTGTGGACTCCTAGTTGCAAATGCTTGACGGGAACGATGTGATGACCTCAGCTGGGTCCGCTTTGGTCCATCGACTGTGGCCAGAGAGGGGCGAGAGCTCTGAGGAAGGGGTGTAGTTGGGGAGAATACCCATGATGTGTTTGGTGCTCTTTCTCACCCCCCACCTCATTTCTCATTTCCCCTCCCCCATACAGTGTCTGAGCCCCTCCTACCTGCCCCTGCGATGTATGGCCGGAGGCTGTGGGCGGCTGCTCCGGGGACCCGAGAGCTGCTCCCTGGGCTGTGCTCAGGCGACCCAGTGCGCCCTGTGCCTGCGGCGCCCCCACTGTGGCTGGTGTGCCTGGGGGGGCCAAGATGGGGGTGGCCGCTGCCTGGAGGGTGGACTCAGCAGTCCCCGTGACGGTGAGATGGGTTAGGACGTGGGGTGAGGGGGACTGACCCTTGGCTGGGGGTCTGGCACAGAGAAAGTGGGGGGGCGCTGGAGGCTGTCTCAGAGGTGGGGATCAGGATCAGGTGGAGCGAGGGCCTGGGTGGCACCCAGGTGAAGCTCTGTATCCCTGGGCCAGGGCTGACATGCGGGCGACCTGGGGCCTCCTGGGCCTTCCTGTCCTGTCCCCCTGAAGACGAGTGTGCAAACGGACATCACGACTGCAATGAGACACAGAACTGCCACGACCGGCCACACGGTTACGAGTGCAGCTGCAAGGCGGGCTACACCATGGACAAGTGAGGGGGCGAGGGCGGTGGCCCAGGCACCTGTGGGGTGGGAGCAGCAGAGGGTGAGGCAGGAACCAGAGTGGGCGTGAGGTGGTGGGACTCATCCGGGATGCGGTGAAGGTGGGGGCTCAGTCGTGGAGTGGAGGGGTTGGTGAGTTAAATGGGGCACCTGGGAAGAGGGTGGCAGGCTGGACCCCGGACGAGGACCATGGAACAGACCAGGCGTGAGCAACCGGTTGAGGGCAGTGTAGTGGGTGTTGGGCCGGCGGGAGCCACGAAGCCCCCTGCTCCGCCCTGACCCTCTGCCCTCCACCCCTGCAGCGTGACTGGGCTGTGCCGCCCGGTGTGCGCCCAGGGCTGCGTGAATGGCTCGTGTGTGGAGCCCGACCACTGCCGCTGCCACTTCGGCTTTGTTGGCCGCAACTGCTCCACAGAGTGTCGCTGCAACCGCCACAGCGAATGCGCGGGTGTGGGCGCCCGTGACCATTGCCTGCTGTGCCGCAACCACACCAAGGTGGGCCTTCCGGGGTCTCAGGCCCTCCCCCCAGGGACAGGGCCTTCTCTGCCTTCAGCTCTCGCTCAGGCATCTTGAGCCTCCTCCCAAGCCCTGATAAGCCGGGCCCAGGGAGGAGGAGGCCTAGCCCTAACCCAGGGAGGTGTGAGGAGATTCTGGGGACACCGTCTGAATTTGTATCAGAGAGGGGCTACCCCAGCATCGTGGACAGAGTCGGTGCTGGACTGGCGAGGCTGGTCACGTGCAGGAGGACTTAGGATGGTGTAGAGAAAGGCTTTCTGAGCTCCCCACTGTGGGCTGGAGGGGCACGAACTCAGCCACCCTCCACCCCGTCACGGGAGGTGTGCAAGTGAAGGCAGGGGGCTAAGTCGCAGAAAGGCTGGGATTGCCCAAACCGAGTGCCTGAGCCCCTGCTGCACCCTCATGGTGCTCTCAGAGTGTCCCCCCCACCCCCCACTGATCACCAACTCTGACCACCCTGTCGCTGGTTTCCAGGGCAGCCACTGCGAGCAGTGCCTCCCTCTGTTCGTGGGCTCGGCTGTGGGGGGCGGGACCTGCCGGCCCTGCCACGCCTTCTGTCGTGGCAATAGCCACGTCTGCGTCTCCAGGAAGGAGCTCGAAATGGCCAGGAAGGAACCAGAGAAGTACTCGCTGGATCCAGAGGAGGTAAAAAGGCTGGAGTCCAGGGCTTCTGGGCCAGGTCTCGGGGTGGAGGGGGAATAGTCCAGGCCTTTTTGTGATCACTCTGTCTTCCTTTGGTCAGATTGAAAACTGGGTGACAGAGGGGCCTAGTGAAGACGAGGCTGTGTGTGTGAACTGCCAGAATAACAGTTACGGGGACAAATGCGAGAGCTGCCTGCACGGCTACTTCCTCCTGGATGGGAAGTGTACCAAGTGAGAAGAAGGGGGTCCTGGGACCCTTGCCCTGCTCACTAGGAATAGCTCTGGGAGCCAGACTCCCCTCCCCAGTTCTCCGCCCTCAATCAGAAGCGGACAATATCCTCAGGGAGGCCCCAGGCTGAGGCAGAGTTGGGGGCGATGAGCCAGACTCAGGTGGGAGACCCCCAGCCTCAGAGGCCAGTGTTGAGACGCAGGCCGCAGAGCACCACCCCGTGGAGACTGGCAGGCAGAGAGAGAGCTGCCGAGGGTGAGGCCTCAGGACAGCCTCCCATTCCAGCCCTTCCTTCTGAATGTTCATCAGACTCTGGAGTCATTCCAACCTGGCTCCAAATCCTGGCCTTGCCACTTACTGGCTCTGTGGCCTTGGGCAAATGGCTTGACCATTTGTGAGCCCCAGTCTCCTCTTCTGGCCTGTTGCTCACATCGGAGCTCACATAGGCAGCATCCAGCCTGGATCCCGGTAGGTCAGGGGAGCCCCCTGACCCCTGTCTTCTCCCCCTTCCTCAGATGCCAGTGCAATGGCCATGCAGATACATGTAACGAGCAGGACGGGACGGGCTGCCCGTGTCAGAACAATACAGAGACGGGCACGTGCCAGGGTAGCTCGCCCAGTGACCGCCGAGACTGCTACAAGTACCAGGTGCGGCTGGAGAAGCGAGTTGCAGATAAGCCAAGGGCCCCGCGCCCTCAGAGGTCCAAGGGCCCCACACCCTCAGAGGTCCACTCACTCATTCAACACATACTTACTGAGCACCTGGCAGTTGGAATGAGTGTGCCAGGCAGTGTGTGAGGCATTAGGACGCAGCGGGGAACAAAACGGGCCAAAGGTTCTGTCCTCAGGAAATTTACTTTCCTGTTAAGGAGTCCAGCAACAAACAAATGAAGAAGTCGGATGCACAGTATGTTAGCAATGAGCAGTAAGGAGAAAGGAGGGCCAGTGTTTGGAGTGGGAATAGTAGATACGATGACCAAGGAAAGCCTTCCTGAGAAGGTGGCACTTGAGAAAAGACCTGATGGAAGTCAGGACAGGCAGATATGGGGATTGTGGGTGAGTAGAGAGTCAGCCAGGTAATAGATCACCCAGTGCAAAGGCCCTGAGGTAGGACGTACCTAACGTCCTACAGAAACAGCAAGGCTGGCACGTGAGGCAGGCCCAACCCCGTGCTGTGCCTGTGGCTTCGGCAGTCCCATGAGCGAGCTCTGTTTACTGCCTGTGTAAGGAGAAAGGATCTCAAATTCAGCGAGGTCAAGTCATTAGTCTGAGGCCACACAGGCAGTGAGGAGGTAGAGCCAGGTTCAGCAGAGCTCTTCATCGCTGTGCCTCAGAGTTCCAGAGGCCTCCACATCAGGGTGCTGTGGTCATGGGGTGACACCAGGGACAGCAGTAGTAGAGTGTAGGGTCCTGGTGGCCTCCACACTGTGTCAGGGAGGTGTGGGGGCAGGGGGAGCAGTCACAAGGAAGCTGCTGGGGACTGAGAGAGCCTGGGGCAGTGACTGCTCACCAGTTGGTACTGAACATCAGTACCGCATGGAGGGTGGCCAGGCACTGAGCCAGCCCTGACTGCCACCCCCCCCACCGCTTGCCCGCAGTGCGCCAAGTGCCGGGAGTCCTTCCACGGGAGCCCGCTGGGCGGCCAGCAGTGTTACCGCCTCATTTCCGTGGAGCAGGAGTGCTGCCTGGACCCCACGTCCCAGACCAACTGCTTCCATGAACCCAAGCGCCGGGCTCTGGGCCCTGGCCGCACTGTCCTCTTTGGCGTGCAGCCCAAGTTTACTAACGTGGACATCCGCCTGACGCTGGATGTGACCTTCGGTGCTGTGGACCTCTATGTCTCCACCTCCTACGACACCTTCGTGGTCCGTGTGGCCCCTGACACGGGCGTCCACACCGTGCATATCCAGCCACCTCCACCCCCACCGCCTCCCCCACCCCCTGCTGACGGCGGACCCCGGGGGGCCGGGGATCCAGGAGGACCCGGGGCCGGGAGCGGGCCAGGTGCCCCGGCGGAGCCCAGGGTGCGGGAGGTGTGGCCACGGGGACTGATCACCTACGTGACTGTGACAGAGCCGTCGGCCGTGCTCGTGGTTCGTGGTGTGCGGGACCGGCTGGTCATCACCTACCCGCACGAGCACCATGCCCTCAAGTCCAGCCGCTTTTACCTACTCCTGCTGGGCGTGGGGGACCCGAGCGGGCCCGGCGCCAATGGTTCGGCTGACTCGCAGGGCCTGCTCTTCTTCCGGCAGGACCAGGCCCACATCGACCTATTTGTCTTCTTCTCCGTCTTCTTCTCCTGCTTCTTTCTCTTCCTCTCACTCTGCGTGCTCCTCTGGAAGGCCAAGCAGGCCCTGGACCAGCGGCAGGAACAGCGCCGGCATCTGCAAGAGATGACCAAGATGGCCAGCCGCCCCTTTGCCAAGGTCACCGTCTGCTTCCCGCCTGACCCTGCCGCCCCGGCCCCTGCCTGGAAGCCGGCTGGGCTCCCACCACCCACCTTCCGCCGTTCGGAACCCTTCTTGGCACCCCTGCTGCTGACGGGGGCCGGGGGGCCCTGGGGACCTGTGGGAGGAGGCTGCTGCCCGCCCGCCGTCCCGGCCACCACTGCCGGCCTGCGAGCCGGGCCCATCACCCTTGAACCCACTGAAGATGGCATGGCCGGTGTGGCCACTCTGCTGCTCCAGCTGCCCGGAGGACCCCAAGCACCCAACGGCGCCTGCCTAGGGTCGGCCCTCGTCACGCTGCGGCACAGGCTGCACGAATACTGTGGGGGTGGTGGGGGTGCTGGGGGCAGTGGGCACGGGGCTGGCGCAGGCCGGAAGGGACTGTTGAGCCAGGACAATCTCACCAGCATGTCCCTCTGACCCACGGTGTGGTCCTCAGCCACAGCAACTGAGTACCCTGATAACGCCACCCTGGATTCAGGGCTCCTCCACTTGGCGGCCCCTGGACACTGTGTCCTCAGAGATCTCTGGCTCCCTTTCCCCGGGGCTCCCCAGACAGGGCATTTGACGTTCTGCATTCAACAATTATTTATTGAATACTTACTGTATGCCAGGCACTGTTGAAGTCACCGGGCAAAGCAGGAACTGAGACAGACGAGTTCCCTGATCTCGTGGGACTTAGGTTCCAGTGGAGGGAGACAATCAGTGTGCACCAGTGCCTGTGCACACACACGCGCGCGCGCGCACACACACATACACACACACACAGGCGAGGAAGGTCATTTCCGGGAGGGAGAAGTGCCATGAGGGATCAACAGGATGTGGCTGTGAGGGACTTCGAGGTAGAGTCTGTTGGGCATTCTGAGAAGCTAGGCCTAAAGCCTGAGAAGGAACTGGCCGTGGGGAAAGCTTCAGAAAGTGGGTCTCAGGCAGAGGGAGCTATAAGGACAAGGCCCTGAGGTGGGGACCCGCTTGCTTCATTGGAAGGATCAGAAAGGGCCAGCATGACCCAGACCGCGTGTGAAGAGATGAGTTGGGAGATAGCAATGGGATCACCCAGGGCTGTGTGGGTCCCAGATAGGGTGTTGAATTTTATTCTCGGGGAAAGCCAAGGGACAGTTTCATAAGGATCCGAGGTACGTATTCGAGAGGTCACTCAGCTGTGGTGTGGAGGATGGTTCAGAGGGGGCAAGAGAAGCGACCAGGGACAAGAGACGATGATTACGATGAGGGCAGTGGTGGGGGCGGGGGTCAGGGACAGGTGCAGGATGTGTGTGGGAGGAGGTAACGATGGCGTGGATGTTGGGATCAGGGAGGGGGGAGTCCAGGATGACTCCAACTTTGTGGCCTGAACTGTGGGCGGATACTGGGGTGGTTTATCATCATGGGCAGCCTGGGTCTTGTGGGGAAAACCAGGAGTCCAGTCTGAGACTCTTAAGATGCTGTCTTTAGGCATCTCTCCAGTCAGGTCCAGCCAGGGAAACAGACTGCTGTACTTTAGCGGAAGGAACTGAGCGCAGGGGATTGGCTGTGTTGTTGAGGGACGCAGACGATCAGAGGTGGGACAGTGAGGCAGTCCAGGGGCCAGCTGTCACCTGTAGGCTGGACAGACAAAGCCAAAGCTCAGATGGTGTAATTGATGCTAGGACCAGGGCCACCCGGCTCAGCAGGAATCCAAGGAGACAAAGCCTCAGATGCTGCCCCAGGGCGCTGGGCGTTGGAGATGGAAATGGTGGAGTCCTCTGCGCATCTCTCTTCCCAGACAGTGCTGCCTTGAAGACTTGTGGGTTCCCTCTAGGGGCCGCTCTCCCACTCAGCCACCACCTTGGACTTCTGAGCTCCTCTCCCCCTTAAGGACTTCGCACCCCCATCCTAGTCATCTTGAACTTGGGACTCCTTTTGCAAGACTCCATCCCCCAGCTGTACTTTGGGGCCTTAAGGAGCTGGGCCCCGTCTCCTCTCCTCTGCTGGGGGCCTTAGTCTAAGAGGCCATGTGTGCTGTCAGGGGCCGTCTGAAAGGGAGGAGTGGTTGAAGCAGCAAATAAAGAGTGTAGGGAAGGCGGGTGTCTGAGCACCGTCTGCCTGCAGGAGATGGGGTGTCTTGCTTCTCTGAACAGCATCCAAATGTGGATAAATCGAGTCAGTGCCCTTACCTTGGCCCCCCTCCGAGCTGTATAGCTTGGGCCTGGCTCCTCCCTGCCCCTCCTGAGCAGGGGTGAGATGGGACCACTATAGAAGCCCTCGTTCCCCAGAAGGGACAGACCTAGAGGAGCTGAGGGCACCGAGACCGTTGGCCCTTCCTCGGATCCCTGTTGCAGGAAGACCCCAGTTCGTCTCCGGAGGGAAAACATTGCCTTGGTCCCAGGCTTGGGTTTTATTCTGGCCTCTGACATAAGAGTGAGGCAGCACGGAGACCAAAATGCCCTAACGTAATGAGTTTGAGTTTTCTCTAATCCCAGAAGGCTCCAAGGCCCAAACCGGAAGCAGCACAGGAGGCTTCATCTTCCAGGCCCCCAGGGCAAGCAAGAGCAGTGGTGAAGAAGGTGCAAGTGTGCCCTCGGTCGGCCTCGAGCAGTGAGCAGCGAGCAGCAGCGTGGGAGTCTGGCCGAGAGTGGTAAACAACGTGTTTTCGTGTTTTCCTCTTCAGCCCGCCCGTGGGCACACGCCTGAGGCTTCATCTGATGTGAGCCCAAGACACGATAGTGAGGTGGACTTAGGGGGAGTGGGGCCGGGGGAGGTGGGTGGGGTTGGGTCTTCACTGTGGTCCATGAAAATCCTAGTATTTTCGGATTTATGGGCAGTTTAAGGGATTTTCAAGGATTATTCTGCCCACACATGAGTTTTGCCTTTGTGAGCCATTGGTAGTGCCTAACCTCCGAGACGTGACTGTGAACTTGTATTTACTGAGTACCGGCGCTAGACAGTTTGCTTGCCACGTTACAGCCCAGCAACCCTATGCGGTAGGTAGCCGTGTGATCCCCGTTTGCAGGGGGGAAAACAGAAGTTCATAGATGTCATTGAGCCATTGAATGAATTTGAACCCCGGCCATGTGACTCTCAAATCCACATGCCTGACCACCAGACCCTCTAGCCTCCTGAGGAGGGAACCCCCAGGAATAAGGGGGGGGGGGAGGAGGAGGAGACAAGGGAGAAAGCACAAGGGAGATCATGCGGGTTCTTAGCCCACCTAGCTGAGAGCTCTCCCAGCACAGAGCAGGCACTAGAGGCAGGTGTTCAAAATGGCGGGTTTCTGCTGGGGATAAGGCACAATTTCCCACCCGGGATGCTAACCAGAAGCAGGACATGCTGCCTAAGGGAGTTCAAGGCCAGGAGAGCGTTCACCCTGCATGACCAGGAAGGAGCTAAGACTCGTCTGCATTATGATCAGATCTTTGGTAAGGTCTCTTCCCCACCACCACCCTGTGACTGTGCCTTCCTGAGCAGTATTTGCACTGTGACTGGCCCCTTGCTCTGCTACACAGAACCAGCCTCTCCAACTCCTGTCCATACCTTGCAGATGCCCCTATACAAATGCCCCATAGCATGAGGCACGTGTTCCTCCTCCCTCCACGTTAGCTCCTCAGCTGGCACCTCGCCCTGGTATCCACGTACCTGAATGCAAGAGGTTCAGGGAGTGTGAGAGAAAGACTGGGCGTGGGAGGTCTGGATTCTAGTCTGTGTATGGCCATCAATGCCCTAGGGACTTCAGAAAAAGGGGAGAAATTTCACCAAGAGCCAACAACACTCCAGGTAGTGTGCTGGGTGCTTAGCCTGAGTCCTTTAGTCTTCCTGATACCGATGCTGGGAGGGACAGGTTTATTCCCCCATTTTGCAGATTTGGAAACTAAGTCCCTTGCCTGAGAACTCAGGGCAGATTAACAGGGGAGCCCAGATACTGATGCAAGCCTGTCTGACTCTCCATTGCCCCCCACCGTTACCTCTAAAATCATGTCCCTTTTCTGCATCAGTGTCTCCCACCTGTGATCATTCACTATCTCCACCCACAAGGGGCTCCATTCAGTTCTAGGTGCTAGGGACACAGCAGTGAACAGGGTCCCTGCCCTCATGGAACTGACAAACCAGCAGGGAGCCAGAAAATAAATATGTAAATGATGTGGTATATTGAAATATGACCAGAAAAACAAGGCGGTGAAGGAGAAGAGGGGTTGGTCCTTACTATGTGATATAAGGTAGAAGGGAAGGCCTTGCTCCTAAGATGACATGTGAACAGATGGGAAGGAATGAGCCATAGGGACATCTGAGGGAAGAGAATTCCAAGTTGAGGCAACAGCTAGTGCAAAGGTCCTGAGGTGGGAGCACGGCTAGCATTTTAGAGAACCAACCAAGAGACTCACGCGGGTAGGAGCGGGTGGGAATAAGGAGGAGACAAGGTCAAGGAAAAGCCGGAGGCAGATTGTGCAGGTCCTCGGGCCACGGTGAGGACTCTGGCTTTAGCTCTGTGCAGGAGGAGCCGTGAGAAGGTTCTGAACACAGGAGGCATGTGACCTAACTCAGGTGTTCGCAGACGGAGCCAGAGCTGAGCCCCTGGAAGGCTGGGGTTTGCTGTTTCCTGGGAGGAGGAGGTCGGGGGCAGGGAATCCGGAGTTAGGTTTTAACTTGTGGATGCCCATTAGATATTCCAAGCAAAGATGTCACTTGGTGGTTGGATACATGAATGGAAAGAGAAAGTAACAGCAAAGAATATAAGTGATATATTAATACCAGGATAGTATAATATTATTATACATAATGATACTATTAACAAGTTTATTAAGCTCACTCTGGTCTTTCCATCTGTTCCATCACTTGCTCTCACAGTAGCCACATGACATACTAGGGATTGTCCTTAGAGGAGGAAACAGGCTCAGAGAGGTTTATTAATTCACTAAGACAACACGGCTAGTAACCCGGCACGACACTAACACTAATAACATGGCAAGAGTCAAGATCGGATCCTAGGTCTGCCCAATTTTGAGACCAGATTTTCTAATCTGCTAGTTGCTTTCGTGTAAAGAGAACTAGATGATCTTTAAAGATTATTCAGCTCTAGAGAGCCCGAAACCGGACAGTTCTGTGCTTTGGAGACAAAGCCCCCCCACCCCCTGCTCTTCCCCCACCCCGGAACTCCCATATCTGTTATGTTAGAATTGTATATAGGCCAAGAATCCATACGTATTGACTTGAAGGGGGGTGGGTCTCCCAATTTTTTCCTTTGGGCGTGTAACCTCTACCAAGGCAGCTTTTTCTGGTTTTGCTTATTTGAAGGATCCGCACACAACTTCACTTGGGCAGCTGAAGGGGTTAGTGGTTTCACTTTGTTAATGACCCACTCGTTTAGAGGGGTAAGACTTGCCAAGGTCACACGCAGCAGGTGGGGTGGGGGGCAAGGATCTGACTCTGGAACTCCTCCTTCCACACCTAGGCATCTTCCCTGTGTCCCCACACCCCTCACCAAACCTCCTCCACCCAGATTCCTTCCCTGGGACACAAATAATGTAGGCGGAGTTGGTTTTCAGGTTTTTATTGTGGGTGTATTTCTGGTAGCGGGATAGGGCGGAGGGGCAGAGGAGGCCCAGCGCGACAGGTGGAAAAGGAGGAGGGATGGGGGGCTTCCTTACTCCCGGATCTTCAATTCCCGCGCCATCTGACAGAGGGCGCAGGGCAAACAAAAGGTGAGGGCCGCCCAGTCGTGCCCGACAGAGCCCTAGAGGGTGGGAGAGAGAGGTTAGGGGCCCCGCCAGGGTCCCAGGAGGCCCGTCCCCCAGCCCCCTGCTCCGCGCCCCCCCCCCCCCCCCCGCGCGCACCTGGATGTGGTAGCGCTCCCGCATGCCGGTGCGCAGGGAGTGCAGGCCTCCGGGCAGGTAGGGCGCGCAGCAGCACTCCCCGAAGTCGTCCGAGATGCGGCAGGCGAGGCACAGAGGGGCGAAAGTGCCGCACAGACCTGGGGCGGGCGCGGGGCAGTCAGAGCGGGACCCACCGGGCGCCCCGGCCCCCTCCGCCTCGGGGAGAGGCGAGGCTGATGGTCCGCGGCGCCAAATCCGCCAAATCGAGGGTCCCAGAGGGGATCCGGGGACCCAGCGGGAGTGGTTTAGAGGTTGGGAGATAGGGTTTGGAGAGGGAGCTGGGGCCGCAACAAGGAAAGTTGAGGGTGCAAGGGGTTGAGGGTCCGAGGGGAAGCTGGAAGGTGTGAGGTTAGGATCCTAGGGAATGTCGGAGGTGGGAGTTAGGGGTGAGGTTTAGAGTGTGGGAATTCGGGGTCCAAGGAAGGGAGCCGGAGTGGGGTTAGTAGGGCCTGGGAAGGGGTTGGAGGTGACCTTCCCCCTCTCCTGGAGGGAGCTGCAGGCACTCACAGACAGGCATGTCGTTGCAGCAGTCTGTGAGTCCGGTGTGCCAGTCACTGAGCTGGGTCTGGTAGCAGCTGCTGGCACACTGGGGCTGGCTGGTCACTGGGTAGGACATGGCTGCGAAGGAAGGTAGTGGGCCGGAGTGAGCGGGAGGCTGCCAGCCTCTCCCCACATCCCTGCCCCCGGAGCCCCTTCCTCTGCCGGGCAGTGTGGGCGGGGCCACCAGGCCGCCCGCGGAGGGGACACCACTGCACCTCCCCCGTCCTCTCTGCTACATTTGGGCACTGACACCCCAGTTTGTCCCCGTTGCCACTGCCTCCTGCACATCTGGTTGAGCTGTGGGTGGGGAACTCATGCACGTCTGGGGAAGGGTGGGTGCCACATCTGGGTGGGGCTGAGACGTGGTGTTGCCTCCTCCACGTCTGGGCCTGGGGTGCTGGGTTCCTGCATTTCCAGGGGCCTCTGGGGTGCGATCAGGCGCCGTCTGTCTTCGAAGCCAGGGTGCCCAGGGGAGGGAAGCTGCCGGGTTCCGGGACTGGAAGGGTTGCTGGTTCATCCAGTGATCCCACCTTTGCCTTTCACGTTGTCGTGCATCTCAAACTGCATCTTGCCGGCCCTGGGAAGGTGGCGTTGGGGGCGGCAGAGGTAGCGGCGGTGACAGTGGCCGAATCTGTCCAAGGGAGGCTGGATACTGGGGAAGGGGCAGGCACGGAGTAGGGGCACTGGGGGCTGGGTTCTCAGGGGGAAGGGAGCTGGGGAGAAAGAGGCCAAGTCAGCCTGCCAGCTAGGAGAAACATGGAGTAGGGATGTATGGGGAGGGGCGAGAAACTCGCCCGTCTCTGTACAGCTGCCCGACAGACCCCAGAGGACCTTCCTCATACCAGAGGCAGAGCTGGAGAGAGAGGCCAAGAAACAGACAGGCAGAGTCAGAGACGAGGGGGGAAAGAGATCAGAGCCAGGTGCCCATCGAGATGCCGCCAATAACACTCACACCTGCTTAGCGCTTTGACTTCTCTGCAAGCCCATTTCACAGATGGAACACTGAGGCTCACAGAGGTGAAGAGAAAAACCCCACATCTGATGGCCCAGGCCAAAGGGGTGAGTAGAAAGGGTGCTGGGCCCCGGGGCTTCCAAATTCAACCCGGCACCACTCACACTGAGAAGGTGGACACCGAGGGCATGGAGAAAGACAGCAATGTCCACAGAGACGGTCAGAGATATGCAAAGAGACAGAGATGTCAGTGGAGTGGAGAGAGAGAACAGAGGGCTGTGGGCAGATGCTCATACCTGCAGGACAGCGATGGCGATGAGGCAGACAGGTGTGGGTGACCTGGACACTGAGTTCTCAGTCTCAGGTTGGTAGCTGCTTATATTGGGGCGGGCCACGTGGCCCTGGGCGGGGCTCTGACAGAGGTGCCCAGGGAGCCAAGCCGGTCTGGCTGACCCTCTTCCCCCACCCCCCCCCAGGAACTTCCCCTCCCTCCCTCTCCATCCCCAATCCCCCCACTTCCCCCTCAAGCTCTTATGGGACCTAGAAAATCAGGAAGGGGGCCAGGGGTGCTGGAAGGGGAGAGGGCAGAGAGGGAGAGACAGATGGGGGGGGGTAGGGAGAGAAGGCAGAGGGGAGGTGCAAGGGGCCACAGTACAGAGACCCACAGGCAGGGAGGACAGAGAGAAGGGAGGGAATGGGGGACACAGAGACAGAAGGGGAGGCCTAGATGGGAGAGAGAAGGAGACTCAGAGAGATGATGAGAGATAAAGACAGAGCGATGGAGAGAGAGATGCGGAGACAAAGAAGGACATAGATCTGTGGAGAAACAGGCAAAGGGGAGTCAGATTCAGAGGGAGGCACAGAGGTGGAGGGGTGGAGGGGCAGGGAGGTGGAGGAGGGGATGGGGATGCGGGAGAGTGCAGTGGGGGCTTCTCCTGTCATCCTCAGTGAGGTTCCCACTTTCCTGGAAGAGGGGGCATTGTCCCCCATTCGAGGCCACCATGCACATGGGGGGAGCAGTGTGTTTTGGGGGTGACTCATGCTGAAACTAAAGTAAATAAACACAACTCACCCCACCTTCAAATTGGGAAGGGAGGAGGTTGGGAACTGAGAAGATGTGGTTCCAGAAAGAGGTGGATGTGATCCAGGACACTGGGGTAACTAAATGGGGGGGGTCTTCATCCAGGCCCCTAACAGAGGACAGAGAGGGGCTCAGATTCTGGGTCTGAGGGAGGAGGGCTGGGGGTGCAGACTCTTGGGTTAGGCTAAACCGCAGGGGTGTGCAGGGGTCCTGGCATTTTTGGCTGCTGGGCTCCTGAGGGGTGAAAGAGCGAGGGACCTGGATGCCTGAGTCACCAAAGTCTGCCCCCAACAGGCCTGGCGTGGTTGGAAGTGACTCAGTGAGGGAAACAGCATTAGAGCCGGGTGGGGTTTCCAGCACGGGTGTCACCCAAAAAATGTAGGAGGCACTGGAAAATTGGGGTGTCACCTCCAGAGAAGGTGGTGTTGTCACCCCACTGGGAATGGGTATGGAGTGATGGCAAGTGGATCACCCTGTCCGCCTGGGATCCCAGCTTTTCCCTCACCTCCTGATTCAACATGCCAGGACCCAAGCCTTGGTCTCCCAGCACCACCCAGGTGGCTTGCTGTCCTTGTCCCCAGACTTAAGGGCGGCACTCAGCATTTTGCTGGTATGTGTCCATCACTTGGTTCAGGAGGCTGACTGTCTGGGGAACATCTCTCCACCTCTGGTCTATTGTCCTTGTGCCTCCATCTCTGCATCTTTGTTTCGCCAGCTCTGAATCTCCCTTTCCTCATCTCTGCAAATCTGTTTCCAAGTTTCCCTGGTTCTGTCTCCCCACCTCTGAGTCTCTGCTTCCCCAAGCTCTGTGTCTCTTGCCCTCATCCCAGGGTCTCTGCCTCCCATCTCTGTGTCTCTCTCCATCTTCAGCCCCCTCCCTGCAAGGAGGCAGCCAGAGGGCCCCATCCCCCAACTGTCCAGACCATGGGCTGCAGGTGATTCAGGGTCAGTCATCTCTGAGGACCCCAGGCCTCCCAGGATGACAACCTGAGTTGTCCTCAAGTCTCCTCTTCCACTCTGACACAGCGTGGGGGCTGCAATTAGACAGCAGCTCACTAAGATGAGGAAATTGGGTGGGGAAGTTGTGAGGTGGCCTGTTTAGGGGTGAGGAGGAGGGTGGGAGCAGGAACAGAGGCCTGGGGGCTGACGAGAGACCATGGTGGTCTCCAGGGACCTGCCATGCATCCCCTCAATGGAGTCACCAGAAAAATATAGGACACCCAGTTAAATTTGAATTTCAGGCAAACAACAACAACAACAAGAATTTTTTTTAGCATAAGTATGTTCCATACAATATTTGGGATATACTTATACTAGAAAAGGTATTTGTTGTTCATCTGAAATTCACATTCAACTGGGTGTCCTGTATTTTTATCTGCTAAACCTGGAACCCTGCCTTCAAAGACAGAGGAGAGGAATCCAAGTCCCTGGCCCTTCTTTTTCCAGAACCCAGGATCCCAGGCACCCAGCCCTCCCTCCTCAGGACCTGAGAGTCCAGGTTCCGGTTCCCCTCTTGTTCTCCCCTAAAATCCATATTGGGGGCACCAAGCCCCTATTCCCTCAGAGCCCAGGAGTCCAGGCTCCCAGCCCCTTTCTCTCCAGCATCCAAGCAACCAGGTCAGGTCTGGGTCCAGTTGCCCAATGTGGGTTTCATAAGGTAGGTGATGCCATCCATGGCCCTGGAGGAACCAGTCAGGCAGAGCGGACAAGTGAGGTTGCCCCCTCTTCCCATCCTATTCCTGCTGCTTCCTCGAGGGCCAGCCCAGGGGGCTGGGAGCAGAACGGGAGGGACTCAGTGGAGTTCAGGGTGGGACATGGTGTCTGGGTTTGGGTGTGGCGTGTGCCTCTCTTTCTGGGTGTTGTGTGTCCTTGGGGGTTGTGACGATGTCTCAGTGTGCTCTGGGGCGTGACACGTGAGGGGGTCTTTTCTATTTGTGTGTCTATATTGTCCTTCTACGATTCTACCCACTGTCCATCTTGTTCAGGTGTGGTCAGTTGTCATGGTTCTCCAATCCTGACTGGATGAAGGCAGGAGTTCTTTATTGAATGGGTTGTGTGATGGATTCTAGAGCCAGAAAACCCGAGTTCAAATCCTGACAGCCTCTTCCTGCCTTTAGCAAATCACTAAGCTTCCCGGGACCTCCATTTGTCCATCTGCAAAATGAGCTGTTGCAAATAAAGTGGTTGAGAGGACTGGACGAGTTAATCCGTGCAAAGTGCTTAGAATTGTGCCTCGCACACAGGAAGCATTTTGTGTTTATGCTGGTGATGATGGTGAGGTGCTGTTCTAGTCTCTGGAGATACTGGAGTCACGGAGTAGGAAATGAAACCACGTCTGCATCTGCTCGTGGGCCTGGTAGGGACTGAGTGAGTGGCCTCTCGGTGGCTGGATGGGCGTGTAACTGCACACCTGGGGTGTCTGTTTTGCATGTGAAATAGACTATTTCTGTGTTGTCAGTAAGGGTGATTGATTGTGTGCTTATGTTTATGTTTGTGTTTGTAGGTGACTGTGCGTGGTGCCTGTGATTCTCTGTGTGGGTGCAAATGAAGGTCACACTAAGCAGGTATTGAGGGCACGTTTGGTGTGATCTTGCATTTCTGACTCTGAGGTGCCAGGATGTGTCTGTGTCTGTATTTGCGGTGTTGAGAACCCCTCTCCCAGCTATTCCTTTCCATGTCCCACAGGTGACCCTGGGAGGGTGACTCCTCCCAAAATGAGCCTCAGTTTCTTCTTATTAGGGATGGGCGGGAGGGCTCAGTGGCCTCTGAAGAAATGCCTGTGTGAAAGGGAAGGTGGGAGGAGATGGGTGAGGCCAGGGAGAGGCTGAGAAACATGATGGGGATAGAGATGGCCAGGGTGGGCACAGCGGAAGACCTGCACAGAGAGATGTTTGCCCATCCCTTCGAGGGGCATTCGCTGGGCTCCTGCAATGTGCCAAGACCTCTGGTGGGCATTGGTTCAAGGTCTGAGGGAAAGCAGAGAGAGCCAGAGAGATGAAGACCTACCAAGAAAGCTGTTGGCCCCAGGGTGGCCCACCTGTGTCCACGGTGGGCTTAGTGACAGTTCCGAGTGATGGAGACACAGTGATGGAGAGGGACCGAGAGGACCCTGCCCCTCCCCTGTCCTTCCTGAGGCCTCATCTGTCCAGATGAAAGAACAGAGGCCATGGGGGGAAAGTCCCCTCCCAGACTGGGGGCACCCCCATGAATCATTTTCTTATCCTCTCCTAATAGGATAATGACACACCTGCCCCTTCCTAATCACTATTTTTGACCCCAACTGGGCCCAACGCCCACAGTGAGAAGGGTTAGACAAGTCTGGTATTTTGGAATCAGGAGAGGAAATGCCTGAAAGTCCTAGTCCTTGGTCCTTCCAATCCCAGAACCTAGGAGTCCTAGGCCCCAGCCCCCTCCCCCTCCCCCCAGGAATCCTTGCTCTTAGCCCCTCTCCTTTGTTTGCTGTCTACCTTTTCTAATCTCTGTGGGCCTGTCTTTTATCTCTTTGTCTATTAATCTCCATGTGTGTTTTGTGTCTCTCCTGTTTCTTTACATCTGCATCTTGATTCCTCCTCACTGGGCATCAATTTTCTCACTTGTAAAATGGGGATTATAGTAATAATAATCTGATCTCTTAGAACTGTAACGAGAAAGACAGGAGATAATTATATAAAATGCTTTGCATAGAACCGGAGTCACAGTGAACCCCATACAAGAGAGCTCTATTATAATTATTGTTTTCAATATTTTAATCTCTCTTGGTATCTATGTTTTTCTCCTCGTCTCCATGTGTCTCCTCCCACTCTGGGTTCCCTTTTAGGGGATGTGGAAAAGGCCTATTGAGGCCAGAGCTTCCCCTAAGCCGCCTCCTCTTCGTCTCTCTTCTAAGCCCTACCTCAAGACCCACAACTCTTGCCTGGGGACAAGGCCTGGCTCCGATCCCATAGATAGCCACGTAAGATCCTGAACCCCAAATCTGTCATCCCTGGGCAGGCCCGTGACTCTTTGGGAGTACCCGTCCCTACACCCCGACCGTTCAGGTTCCCAGCTCCCTCCTCCCTCAAGATTCAACCATTCAGAAGTCTAGGTTCTTCAGACCTTCCTCCCTCAGACGCCGGTGCACGTGGCCAGAAACCACATTCTGGGCCCTTTTGCAATCCACCACGCCTTCAGCTACCACCCCTCTGCGTTTTTTCCCCCCGAGGCGGGCCTGACTTGAAGGACGCTAGCTGTGATAAGCCCTCCTTGACGTCAATCACCATCCTCCAGCCAGTAGACGCTCCGCCTTCCACCTCCCTGGGCCACTCAAGGCACGTTCCGCGGCAGGCGGGGCCCACAGCCTAAATCGGACAGCGATAGGCTCTGGGAGACGCCAGTCTCCGCGAGTCTCTGCCAGTCTGCCAATAGGACGGGCAGCTGCGGGGTGGGATTCCCACGGCGCACCGCAGAGGCTGGAACTGCTCGCGAGGGAAACAGGTTCGGCGTGTCCAGTCGGTAAGCCCTTTCCAGCACGCCCAGTATTGGGATTCTGGACATAGTTCGGAAGGGAAACGGGGAGGCTTTGTGGGGTTCGAAGCGGAAGGGGCAGCTTAGCTGGCATTTTGCCTCACCGTGCATTTTGCCTTGTTGGGGAAACTGAGTCCGGGATGCACAGCCCCATTCATCCCTCCGTTCCGTTCCTCACACCCTAAACCTGATTCTCGTCTGCTCCTACCCGGCCTGCACACGCATCCGTGTGTCTTTCCTGCCGTCATTCTCCCACTGATTTCCAGTTTCCTCCTATTGCCACTCACTCGCTCGCTCATCACACACTCAGCCACCTATTACTTAAACACTTCCTGAGGTTTCCAGGGTGCCGGGCCTTATGCTGGGCGATGGTGGTGACCAAGATGAGTCAGGCCCAGGCCCTGCCCTCAAGGATCCCCTGTCAGATGGGAGGACAGACACGTTGATGGGCAGGGTGTGCCAGAGGTGGGAGAGTCCAGGCGTCTTTTTTGGCTTTGCTGGATCCGGAAGAGGTTTCCAGAGGAGGGGACATTGGCACTGGATCTTGGAGGAACAGGAAGTGTCAAGCAAAGGTGAAGGGCGTGTGGGAGGGTGTTTCAGCACAAGCATAAAAAGGGAGGCATGCAGGAGTATTACTATGTGTAGGTGCCCAAGAAGAAGGCCTGTCAGGTCCATGTTGTGGTGGGGTAACTGTAAGACTGGAAGCGGATGAAGAAGGCTAACCTCAGCAGCTTAGACTTTGTCCTGGGGTGGGGTGGTAGTGGGGAGCCATGGAAGGATTTAGAGCAGGGGAAGACCAGGTCAGAGCTGGAGCCAGAAATGGAGAAAGGAGATTGGAAGCCAGTAGCCCACAAGGTGGCTTGGGCAGGGACCTAGGCAGGAGAGGATGAGGCCAGAGGCTGAAGGCATAAGGCCAAGATTCAGGAGGCAGAAACTACAGAATATGGGGCTTGATGGGCTATGGGACAAGGGGGTGTCCAGGACAAGAACCAGAGTTCTGACCTGGGGTATACAGGGGGACGATGGAGCCATTCCTGACATGGGGACAGGAAACAGGAGCAGGTTGGTGGGTGGAAGGCTGTTTTGGGAGAGATGAACAAGGGGTCCTGTGAGCTCACCAGGGGGAACAGGACCTTCAGGGAGAACTCTGGGCTATGGCTCCCCCCCCCCCCATCATAGAAGTCACTTACTGGGTGAATGAGGGCCTCCGAGGTTAGGGTCCCCCTGTGCCCATCCTCTTAGGAAATTTTTTGTGTGTGTGCTTCTGCATTTTCAGTCTCTCCCTCTCTCCCTCTCTTCCTTCCTTCCTTCCTTCCTTCCTTCCTTCCTTCCTTCCTTCCTTCCTTCCTTCCTTCCTTCCCTGGAAGCATTAAAAACATGTTCTATCATCTCTAAATACACACATACACACACACACACACACACCTATATCAAGCTCCCTTGAATTACTTTTCATCCCTTTTACAGCTGAAGACTTATGGTACCCACTGGCTAAATCTCTTACCTTCCACTCCCTCCTGAGCCCTCCATGTCTGGCTGCCTACATCCCATGGCCTTGCTCTGGACAAGGTCACCAAGGACCCTCCTCCCTGCTGAGGCATGATGATACTTCCATCCTCATCTGACTCAGACCACTCCCTCCCACCCCAAATTCCCTTCGCTATACATCCTGTTTCCTGGTTAGCCTCTTTCCTTTCTGGCTGCTCCTTAGAACCTCCAGGACTCACCTTTTATTGCCTACCCCTTTACTGGGGACCATGGTCATCAGGGCTCTCTCTGTCCTGGCCCTCTGCTCATCCTACCTATCCACTCTTCCCAGAAAGGTTCTAGTTCCTCAGTTCCCACCAGAAGTGAGCACCCAGCCTGCTCTCCTGCCTCCTGCTGCCTCCTGGATGTCCCCCCAACCAATTGTCGCACAAAGACCTTTTGATCTCTCCTTGTGCAAAACAGCTCTCAGTACCCGCCCCCTCCCCCACTCCCCTTGTACATACCTGAGCCTCTTCCCAGTAAAGACACAGTTTTACTGTCCATCTGCTCCCTGGCTAGGTCCAAGTGCCATTTTCATCCCCTTGCTCTCTTGTAACATCTTTCTACCCTCAATAAGTCCTTTTCAGCCTCAGTTATGGCTCTTACTCCTACTCCCTACTCTCATGGCCTCTGCCCCAGCTCGTGCCTTTTCTTCCTTGTCCTCAGCCTCCTCTGCCTCCAGGGTCCCAGTCTTGTCCTCTTTAGTCCATTCCCCAATGTCCCAGCAGGCTCTTTCAGTGCCTTAGCTGATCCTGTCCCTTCCTTGCTCAAAGCCCTTTTGTGACTTCTATTGCCCTCCAGTTAGTCCAGATTGTACCCCAGGCCCTTCAAAGATCTGCTCTTGCTGGCAACCCCGAGCCTCTCAGGCCACTCCCTACTTTGCACCCAACCTTCTGGCCAGGCAGAGGCTTTGGTAACTGCCCCTTGGCTCTCATAACTTTGCATGATTCTTCTGCATAGCAAACTTGTGCTCACCCTTTAAGGTCAAGGTCAAATCACCTCCTCTCTGAAGCCCTCCTTGTCTACCACAGATGGAGCCTGTGTGGACTGTGACAGCCTGTGTCTGCGTTTCTCTGCCTACCCTCCCTGAGTCCCTTGAGGGCAGGCCCTGGATAGAAATCATTTCTGTTCCAAATCTAGGGCCTACAAAAGGACAAGGCCTCAGGGTCTTAGTTGAGGGACTGAGTGACTGTCATAGCTGGGCAGGGCTTGGGCTTCCAGTTTTGGGGATGACTGGTTTGTTTCTGGTATCCTGTTCTATTTGCTGCAGTTCTCTAGGGAGTTTGGGTTTTCTTTTCGTGGTGGGTGCTGAGACAGGGTTTGTAAAGGGGAGTCACTGAGAACCCAGAGCCCTCTGGTACACCACCTAGACTAAGTCTGAAGGGGAGGTGGGTCCGTGCTTATAGCGTCCAATCCCTCTGCACCCGAGAATCCAGGCCCTTACTCAGGACCCAGACGTTGGGTACCCAGCTTTCTACTGCCAGGTTTCTCGGTTCCCAGCAGCAGCATCTGATGCTGCCCCCTGGTGGGCGACACCCGACTACTTGCAAGAGGCCAAACTAATTAAATACATTTTTATTTACAAAGGAACAAAACCAAACCGACGGGCGAGGTAGGGCCAGGCCCCCGCCCTGCGTCGGTCACAGCAGCAGTAGAAGGCAATGATGGAGTGCAGCTCTGGCTGTCTACGGAGACTGGTTTGTGTGCCCCCTCCCCCGCCCCCCCTGGCCAGGGTCTCAGCTTGCGGCCCCGCCTCCCCCCCCCCCCCCCCCCCGCCCCGAGCCGTCCCCCCACCTTAAGGCACAGCCTGCCCCTCCCGCCCGCCCCCCACCCCGAGGGAGGGCCGGATGGGCCAGAAGCCCCTCGCGGGGGTCCCCGCAGCCTAACGGGGGGGGGGGGGGGGTGGGCATTCACCACGGAGGCCGGCTTAGATGGAAACAAGAGGCCTTTAGTGTCGCCCCCCGCAACCCTATCTTCCTGCGCGGCCGGCTCTGGCTCAGACCCGCGGCTCGGTGGGTGCGGCGGGCGCGGCGGGCGCGGCGGGCGCGGCGGGCTGAGTGAGGATGAGACGGATGCGTTCAACGCACAGCGCCGCGGCCTGGCGCGTTTCCCGGCACAGCGCCGCCAGGCTCAGGAAGCCGTGCGGCAGGTCCTCCACCACGCACAGCGTCACGGGCTTGCCCAGGCCGCGCAGCCGCCGCGCGAACATGACCGAGTCGTCCAGCATGGGGTCCAGCGCGCACGCCTGTGGGGCACAGCAAGGGGCAGAGGAAGGAGGGGAGGAGCCAGGAGACGGGAGGGAGGCGGGGAGTGGGAGAATGAGCTGCTGCCCAGCTTCTCCCTTCCCCTAGAGACACCCCCTCTCTTCCCCTTACTCAGCTGCCCCTGGGCGCTCCACAAGATCTCGAGAAGGAATGGCAGCCTTGACTCCCTTTCAGCCCTCCTGTCGTCAGGCATGCACTCCTGGTGGCACACCTCTCCCTTCAGATGTCAGGCAGCTTACTTTTCCCCTCCCGCTGCTCCCGGTCTCTCCTCCCCAGGTGCACCTGCGCACACCTGCTCCTCTTCCCCCCTCCCCTCCCGGGTCTCTCCTCCCCGAGTGCTCCTGCACCCACCTGCCACGCCCCCCCCCCCCCCCCCCACCGGGCACACAGTCCCTATGTGGCGCTCACCACAATGTGCACGGGCGGCAGGCTCTGTAGCATGCTGTCAGGTGCCAGCAGTGGCGACATGAAGGGGTTCTTGACGATGGGTGAGGAGTAGATGGGCATCCGAGTGGGGCCCTGGCTGGCGCGCCTGGGGTGGAAACCCTCAGGGAAGTTGGCAAGCACGCCCTGGCCTCTGTCCTTGGCCCTCAGCTCACCTGGTGCTTTAGCGTCTTTGCGTGCATCAGGGCCAGGTAAGAAGTTGACGTTGGAGGGCACGGAGGGGCCCAGTGTCTCTGCAGACAGTGACAGCTCAGGGCTGCCCGATGTGTCAGAGTTGCCCTTTAGGCTCAGGTCATGTAGTGTCAGGCTCTTGAAGGAGTCCGTGCCCAGCGGGCCCTCGGGCTGGGCCAGTGCTGCCTCAGACACACTGCGCCGCATTGGTTCTGCAAGAGGGGCAGGGGCAGGTGGCCAGCGGGGCCACGCGTATCAGCCCGGCTCTGTGGGCTGCCTGTGTGAGTGGCTGGCAGGGAAGATCACGGGAAGGGCAGCGGCCTCTGGAGGAGGAGCCGCATCCTAGGGCAGTGGAGGCCCAGTGTTCCCCCACACTCCCTCCTTGGGGATGGGTAGGGAGCCCCAGACGTCCCAAGCTGCAACTCCAAGGGGGAGGTGAAAGGAGTCACGTGGTTGTGGAGGTGGAGGTGTGTGTGGTGACTGGGAAGGTTAAATGCAAGTCAGTTTATCTCTGGGAGCCTCAGTTTCCTCTTCTGTACAAAGAGGCAATAAAAATAGTCCTCGCCTGTAGGGCGCCTGGATGGCTCAGTCAGTTAAGTGACTGACTCTTGGTTTTGGCTCAGGTCATGATCACACGGTTGGTGAGATCGAGCCCCACGTGGGGCTCTGCACTGATAGCAGATCAGATTCTCTCTCTCCCTCTCTCCTTTCTCACTCTCTCTCTCAAAATAAACTTAAAAAAAAGAGCAAAAATAGTCTTGACCTACTAGGAGGCAGTAAAGACTCAGTGGGATGAGGTACTGCTCCCCGCTGGGAGGTCGTGCTGTATCATGTTTTATTACTAGGCCTGGTGCCTGGTTCCAACCACCTCCCTGACCCCAGCGTGAGGCCCAGCCAACTTGTTAGAGCCACTCAACATGGAGGCCGTGAGCAGATCAAAATAGAGTAGTGAGCAGGGCCACATGACTTGAAAGGAGGCCGTGTTCACGAGGAGCTAAAGAGAGTCTTGGGAGCCTGTTCAGTTCCCAGGGATCCCACACCTATAGCCGTGTAGATCTGCTCCCCACAATTCCTTCATGTCCTTTAGTTTTACCCCTTCCTTTTGAATGGCCAGGCTAGCAAGTGCCCAGATGATGCCGAGGTGCGTTTCGACCCACGTGGTACGCCCCACCTTGGCCTCAACTCCATTAATTTGAGGATATCCATGCTGCTTGCCCCTAGGGCCGGGACCCTACATTTTTCAGGTTTCTATTTTATTTTATCTTTTGTCTTTATAAATCCATGAAGGCACAATGTGAGATGATATAAGAATGACTGCATAAGGGCTCTGTGACCCCGGGGGGGGGGTGGGGGGTCACTGGAACAGAACTACTGGCCAGAGTCACAGGGCACAGCCTGTCAGGGGTGCTGGGCTCTCCTAGGAGCACCTACTGTGTGTCAGGTTTGGGCTGGGAGCTTGGCACAACCGGTGCGTGACGTCCCTACAACAACCTCATGAGGCAGGTACTCTTGTGCCTCATTTCACGGAGGAGCAAAGAAAGGCTCACAGTGGACCTCGCCACGGTCACCCAGGTCACCTAGCAAGCAGCGAGCTCCCACTACAGCAGCTTGCTAGGCTGGTGCTTATCCCTCTAGGGCCTGCACTTGTCTCCTTTACCCTACCAGGAAAGCCTCAGGGTTCAGTGGTCCCAGATCTCTTTTGTTTTTGTGTGTATTTATTTGCATCCATTTGAATATCCTAAAATTTAAAAGGTTAAAGTAAAACACATTCAATTGGAATACTTTTCTGAATAGGAATGGTATCTACTTTCGAATCTGCACTCTCTGTTATTCAGAAAATACTGTTGGTTTGCTGGAGATAGAAAATAAGTTCAGTTGGCTACACTTTAAAATCATTAAAATGTTTAAACAAAAAAATGGTGGGAAAAAATAGATCCTTGGATGGAAGTGAGTTTTGGCTGCCTGAGGATCCTGCCACGCACTCAAGGCTGGGAACCTCTGCTGATCTCCCCACCCCAGGCTCCTAGGCCAGCCCCTGGAGCGAGGTATTACCCCCATGTGTCTCTGTTAAAAGTCTGGAAAGAATCTAGGAAGGCTGGATTCCCAGCTCAAGGCCCAAGCAATTTGAGTGGCATTCTCTGGATTGAAAATCAGCACATGTGGCAGGCCTTCGGAGTCATTTCCCAGTGTTCTTTTCTGCGATGGACTGTTTGGAAAGCTAAATGCTATAGTTCTCGGGAGTTCTGAGATAACCCGGTAGACCAGAAGTCCTAGAAATTCTAGGATGTGGACCATCATGGAAAATCAAGGCTTTGTGGTAGTTGCCAGGGATAAATGGGGGTTAGAGCCAGAAGGTGATCTCTGCTTCCCTGAGCACCCCAGGACACAGCTCCTTTCCTCCCCTAGGACTTTTGGTGTGCCAGGCTGCCCCTGCTGCCGACCCTGAATGTGTGTGTGAGGGGAGGGCTTTACTCACCTGCCATGGGCACTGAGTTCGTATGGGACTTGTGCCCACTCAGGTCCAGGAAGGAGTGGAGCCATGAGGAGGCACCCAGGCGGAGGTCTCGGAAGAGCAGGGCTGTGTCCCGCTGCACCAGCCCCATCATGCCCAGCGCTTTCTGGTTCGGGTCGGAGTGGTCCTCTGTCTCTCCACCTGTGGAGTATATGTGGGGGGCTGAGGCCTAGTCTCAACACCCGGAACTTGAGGCATCTCTGCCCCCAGGGACCCAAGAATATCTGATGGCTTCAGTAGGGACAAGGAGACTCAGATTTCCTCTCTTCAGCCCCAGGACACTGGGCTCTAGCCCCTGTCCCTGCAGGATCCAAGCAGCCCTCCAGCCCCCCAGCTCTGTGGGTAGTGGCCTTACCAGCATAGGCGCTGACACACTTGGTGAGCACACTGAGGGGCAGCAGCGGGTCCATGAGGCTCAGAAGGCGGGAGGGAGAGGCGGTAGATTGTAGCATTGTGGCCGGGTAAGCTGCCATGATGCCATCTGGCACCCGCACCCCGAAGGCTGCTGCCCTCAGGGACATGGTAAAGCAGAGGTTCCCACCTGCGCTGTCCCCTGCGAGGCATATCCGCTCCCCCGTTGAGCCTGGGTTGGAGAGGGCTTGGTCAGCCTGGCAGGGAGGAACTCAAGCTCTGAGCCAGGAGCACTGGACTGTCAGAAGTGGGGTATGGCGGCCCCAACCCCAGAGTCTAGCCAACTGCAATTTTAGAGATTGGTAAACTGAGGCGCGGATTTGGCGGGATAGTGGACAGGGGATCAGGTGGACTGAGATGTGGAGATTGGGAAGCTCTGTGAAGCTAAGAGGCTGGAGGTCAGAAGCAAGGAGGCCAGATTCTGGGAAAGGGGAGACCAAAGGCCCATTTAGGACAGGGGTGCAGCTGAGGCCTGGAGATGGAAGGGCAGGGTTCAGCTGACCTTGCAAAAGAGCCACATCCCTGTGCCCTGGGGCTTGACCCCACCCTGCCTGGTACCTCTGAAGATGTCAGAAGCAGGAGGTCAGAGGAATGGAAGAATGGGCTGGAGCAAGGGCTAGGAGGCTGGCAGCGCAGGACAGGGGGGTGGAGAAACAGCAGGAGAAGAGAGAAGATCAGAGGTGATGGAGAAGTGGGGGTGGGGTGGGGTGTCAGGGCTGGAGGCGGGGAGCAGGAAGCAGAAGGAGGAAGTGGTTAAGATGGAAGGTCTGGGGACCAGTGGGGCAGGAGGGGGGCGAACAGGTAGCAGGAGTAGGAGGGTGGTAGGAGGTAGGAGAGGGGAGGCAGGGGGTGCAAGACTGAGGCCTGGGCACATACATGGCCCACTTTCCACGCAGTGTGGGGTGGGGGCTGCAGCAGGCTGGGGTGCGAGCAGGGACAGGGGTGGGTGCAGTGAGGGGCCGGGGCTCACCGAGGAGGGCGCAGTGCTTGACAGCCCAGCAGTAAGCATAGAAGCACTCCTCCAGTGCCCGGGGGAAGGGGGCCTCGGGGGCCAGGGAGTAGTCGATGGAGAGGATGGGGGTGCCCAGCTCCTGGGCCCAACTCTTGAGGTAGGGCTCGTGGGATTTGGAAGTCTGGGCCACGAAGCCGCCGCCATGGATGTGCACCACCAGGGACTGTGAACGGGGAGCCTGCTGGGGGCGTGGCCGCAGCTCCAGGCTCCGGGGACCCTCGGACTTCACCAGGCTGCTGAGCTCCTCGCTGTCCTGGGGGGTGAGGGAGGAGGATGTGGGTGAGGCTGGGGCGGCCCATCTAGGCCTCACCCACCAAGGGGGTGTGCTCAGAGAAACAGGATGGGGGGCAGGTGTAAGCAGTGAAAGGTGGGAGGGCATCTGGAGAGGGGGCTGCCTGTGCTCCTTGGCTCTGTATCTCCTACCTGTCCTTCACGTAGGTCATAGGAGATGAGCCTGACAAGGACCGGCCCTGGGCCCGTGTGCGCCAGCGGGGGTGAGATGGTGACTGTGAGCTTGGGGTCAGCAGTCAGCGGCATTTCAAAGGCCTCTGGTGGCAGACTGAGCAGGCGGCTTACTCTCACGGTGGTGGATGTCATGTTCGCTAGAGACTGGCGGGAGGAGACAGGAGGGGCACTGGGGAGAAGCTGCTTGCAGGGGTTCCTCTCATGCCTCCCCTCTGATCCCCACCCTCATCCCATCCTTTCTATCACATCACATCCCAGGCTTAGAGCCCTGCAGAGGCCTGATGTGACCTGGGATGGGTCTTTGGGCCCCAGTGTGCCCATCTTATAACAGGTGCTCACCGATAGCACCTCTATTTCAGTGATGTTCCAGAAGGCTTTCCAGAAGTGCACATCTAGGTTCTGTATGATCCGCTCAAACTCAGCCCCGCGTAGCTCTGGGTCGATGGCGAAGCGGCCGCTGGTGAAGAGGGAGCTGGCTGTCACACCTAGGGGTTGGGAGAGGTGTCAGGGAGCCTGGCGGGAAGGGGGCAGTTAGGGGTAGAAGTGGAAGCAGGAGGAGGGACAGGGAGGGAGGTGAGGCTGCAGGCAGGGTCCGGCCAGGGCTCACCAAGGCCTGTTTCCTTGCGCTTATAGTGCTCCCCGAAGGACACCAGCCCGATGGAGATGGTCTGCAGGAATGGCCGGATGGCGGGCGTGAACTGTGGAGAGATGCCGCTGTGTCACCTACTGCCCAGGAGGGACCGGAGGCAGGCAGGAGTGGGGGGCAGAGATGTGGTTTGGGGGGAGACGTGGTCATTCAACACACATTTAGTGAGCTCCAGTACTGCTCTAGGTGCCTTCACAGAGCTGATGTCAAAGAGAAGGCTGACAATAAGGAAATAAAGGCATATGTTTTATGATGTTATGTTTAATGACTAATGCTTTGAAAAGACAGTAGGTGGAGGGGACATGGAGTGATGACTAGGGTATCTAGGAGGGCACTTAGACGGGTATCTAGGAGGGCACTTGAGAAGGGATCCAGAGGAAGTGAGGGAATGCTGTTCCCTGCAGGGGACACGGCAAGTGCAAAGGCTCTGAGGCCGTCTGTGCTTGGCGTGGATAACACGTGTCGCTGGAGCAGAGTGAACCAGGGGAGAGGGGCAGTGGCTGAGGTCAGAGAAGCAAAGGGGGCTCACTTAGGGCTTAAGGAATTTGTATTTATTCCAGATGTGGGTGGAGCCATGGAGGGCTGGGAGTAAGGTGATGCAGGGATTTCCTGAAAGTCAGTGAGGACAGAGAGGAGGCCAGGCAGATGGGAACCAGTTCCTGGGCAGCAGGAAGACAGACAGGAGATGGTCAGAGACAGAAAGGGCCAGAGATCTTGAGGCAGAAAGACAGCCAAATGGAGAATGCGTCTGAGAGAGGAGCTGGGCAGCCAAGACAAGATGGGGGTGGGGGTGGCTGGGTACAAGATCAGAGGGAAAAAAGCCACAGGAAGCTGGGCAAGGGGCCAGCAGGGTTCTTTTGTTCATTTAACAAATATTGGCCTATATCCTACTGTGTGCTAAGTACTTGAACAGGAGCTGAACAAGAGCCACACAGGAGGCCTCTGTTCTGCTGGGCTGACATTTTACAGGGGGGGAGCTGTCCTGCAGCACAGCAGCTGGGCCCTCAGAGAATAGCTGTCAGGCATGACCTTGCCCCTGGCCAGGGGCCCAGTGGGCCAGAGGGCACAGTGGTGCCTGGCCATTGTGGCTGGAATGCTGGCTTGTGTGGCCCCAGGGTTTCTCTCCCGTGACTCCAAGGTCCTGGCTGGGACACAGGGAGGAGCCAGCTGGCTCAGCTGGGCTGATCAATATTTGTGGGGTCAGTTTAGGTGAAAGGAATTTCCCAGGAACACCCAGGTCGGGTTGGTGAGGACAGGCCGCCCTGTGGGGAAGCGTGGAAAGGTGGGGTGGGATGAAGGCTGAGGGTCGGCCAAGATCAGCTGGGGAGTTGCAGGGTTGGGGCAGGCACAGAGAGGATCTGAAGGATCTGGAGGCTGAGGGACCCTGTACTGACCTCACACAGTAGCCAAGTTGTTCTTGAGCCCCAAGGACCCCCAATTCTCAGTCCCCAAACTACTTTTCCTATGAGTCTAAAGGCTCCCAGGCTGCCTTCCTGTCAGTGCAGAGATGAGTGGTATCTCCCTGGGGGTGGTTGGGGTGGGCAGAGGGTGGGAGAAGACCTGGGAGTTAGGGCCCTGGTTCAGGGAGGAGAGATCTTCCTTGCTGTCACCAACTTAGATGTGCTCCTCGGCCTTCCCCGTGGCCTGAAAATCCTGATTCTATAGCTTCTTAGGTGAGCCAAAAAGCCCAGGCCAACCAGGGTCCAGCTGAACAGCTGTGACGAGGGCCCCTTGAGCCTCTGTAGAATGGGAGCTAGCGCGCTTCCTCCTTCCTGCCCCAGCCTCCAGTGGGGATGACTGAACGGGGTGTGCTCTTATAAACAGGCCTTTGAGGACATTATTAACTACCTTTCTAAGGAGTCTCAAATGATTTCAGGGGCCAGATAGGTCATAGAAAAGAGTGAACAAATCTCCTGAGTTTGGGACAATAGAGAGCAGTGGGGATCCTGGTGCAAAAAGCTATGTGAGTTAAAGATTTCTTACCGCACGGTGGAATTGGCCCGGGGGCCACAAGTTTGAGACCCCCAGTGCCGTTGTTCGAGCCCTAGACAGTGTCCCCATTCTGAATCTACTATTTCCAGAACCCAGTAATACTGACCACTGTGGGTATCGAACTATGCCATTGGGCCAGGTCAGGGGCCTGTGGGCCCAGAGAAACAGGGCAGGGAGCTCACCTGGAAGCCCAGGCAGCGGCCATAGAAGCAGCCCTTATGCAGAGTGACGTACTCGCGCAGGAAGTCAGCAGTGAGCCCCTCGTCGCCCTCAAAGAAGAGTCCGCCGGGCTGGTTGGTGGCCAGCAGGTGCTGGGCATAGTAGGCTAGGGCCCGGAGCTGGGTGAGGGCAGCCAGGTAGGCCTCGAGTTCTGCTAGGTTGTGGCTGGTGCGGAAGAAGATGCTGCGGCGGTTGGAGGCCACGTAGCGCGATTTGTGTAGCAGGTGCGCCAGGCAGCAGCGGGCTGTGTGCACCAGGCTCCGGTACCCATTGGCTGGCGTCTCTGCGTCCAGGTCAAAGAGGTGCGCCACGCTCAGCAGGCGGCCCAGGGCTGGCTCCAGCCCCAGCGCCTGCTCCCGGATGCCCGCAAAGACTCCCGACAGCCGTCTTGCTGTTTCCCCAGGGCCCTGGCTCGAGAAGAAGGCCATGTTGTCTTCCGCCAGAGTCACCAGCGACTGTGTCATCGTGTGCAGGTCCATGCTGTGCGTGAGCCGTGAGGCTGTGGGCCAGTTGGGAGGCCCGATTAGGCAGGGCTGGACCACCCCTCCTCCCTCGGACCCAAGGGTGAAGTCGGGGGCCCCATCCCCTTCTTTTTCAGGCCCCCTTCCCGCCTCCTTCTCAGGCCCCAGGCATCACCCATAGACCCTTCCCTTCCACCAGTATTGAGAGAGCTCAGCCCTCTGTCCCCCCATCTACCTGGTGGTGTCCCAGGACCTTGGTCTCAAGCCCAATTCTCTTCCTGAACCCAGTTCATAATTCTAGCCTTACCTGTAGCTGAGGAGTCACTCCTGCCCCCTCCTGGTGCCTCAAGTCTGGCTGTGGAACCCCCTCCAAACTTAGCTGCCTCTCTGTTCCTCTGTGGAATATCCACAACTTGGTCCCACTCCTCCCCAGCTGGGTCCCCTGGCCTCCAGTCCTCTCCGCTTGGCTTAGATTTCACGGGCCAGCCCCACTCCCCTGCCTGGAACAGCAGTACTCACCGCTGCCATTAGCGTTGGGCCCACTCTGTGCCAGGCCTGCTCTTAGAACTTTCTGTGTGTGTGTGCTCATTTAGTGCTTGTTAACCCTGAGACCCAGACTGCCTCCGTTTGCGTTTCAAGTATTATTGGTAGCATCCCCATTTTACAAAGAAACTGAGACTCAGAGGTGTTCAGTAAGAAGCTGAAGCTTGCATTGAAAGCGGCAGCGCAGAATTCAAACCCAGATCTCTGGGTGGAGGGCCTTTACTTACACTGGTCTCCTTCCCAGGGCTCTGGAGGCTGGGCCTTTAGTTATGGCCCTCAAAAACTTGCCCTGGCACCTGGTGGCTCAGTCGGTTAAGCATCCTACTTCAGCTCAGGTCAGGATCTCAAAATCTATGAGTTTGAGCCCAGCATCAGGCTCTGTGCTGACAGCTCGGAGCCTGGAGCCTGCTTCAGATTCTATGTCTCCCTCCTCTCTGCCCCTCCCCTGCTTGCACTCTGTCTCTCTCTCTCTCTCAAAATAAATAAACGTTTAAAAAAATAAGAAAAAAATCCGAACCTTGCCCTGGACTAGGTCCGACTCCCCACACTTCAGGATCCCTGGTGATTTTCCCTCTGGGACCCCTGTACTGTCACTCAGGCCCTGGACAACTACTTTTGTCCCCTTTGGTGGAGATGGTGCCCTCTGCTCCAGAGATTTCCTTCCTGAAGCCCACTCAGCACCTTGCCTGGATTCTGGGTGGATGGCCCCCTCTGCTCCCAGAAGAAGGTGTCTCCCCTCCATTCCAGGCCCTGGAGTTTTACGGTGCCCATTCCTGTCTCTCAGCAGGAGGGTACACTCACCCCTCCCAGACCTCTTCTGAGCTCCCCCAGGCTGAGCTGCCGGCTGGGCCCGACGGACTGTGGCTAGTGCCAGTAGCTGCCTGGGGCGATAAACTGGGGAGAGGCCAAGCCTTCCTAGGGTGTGGCCACTCGCTCCACCTCCCATCCAGAAGGGACAGTGAGACCACGTGCTGTAAACACAGCAGGGAGCCCAACTCCCTGTCCCCTCTGCTTGTTCCCAGGCCCAGCTCAAATGGGAGTCCTTGTCCCAGGCTCCTCTGCCTTGGAGACCAGGAGTCCAGGCCCCAGCCCCTCCTCCCTTGGACCCAGGAGTCCACACACCCAACCCCCTCAACAGTTAGAAACTGAGTTATCTAGCTTGTCAACCCTCTTCTCTCTCGTAGGAGCCAGGAGTTTTTGCCACAGTCCTGAACAAGCTGACCCCTCTCACCCAGCCAGGCTGCCCTCCCTCTCCCCAAGGTGGATTCAGGGAGCAAAGGCCCAGTGATCTCAGCAACCACCCCCCAGGCTGGCCCTGGCACAGCCGGCCCCGGCTGCTGGGGGGAGACATAGGGTAGCCGGCTCTGCCTGGCACTCTGGAGAGGACAAAAGCCGATTAAGGGCAGTGCCAAGCTCAGCCGGGGGTTCTGCGCCATAGGTCCTACCGTGTGGTGTTCCACGCCTGCCACTTCCCCTTCACAGGCCATCCTGCTGTGACTGTCATTCCTACCTCACGTATGGGACGCTGAGGCTCCAAGAAATACTTTACCTATCTTATTTCCTGTGCTCCTTGCCTGGCCAGCTCTTTCCGGCCCTTCAGGCCTCAGCTTGCCACATCCTCAAAGAGGACGTTCCTCCCCAACTGCGATACACGCCCCCATCATTACTTTCTGCCATCATACCTGTTTTTCTGCCTGGGATTTACACATTTGCAATTATACATGTTTGTTTACTCATGTTTGTTGTTTGTCTCCCCCCAGGCAAGAACCAGACTTCACAGAGCTGTGAAGCTTATATTGTAGAGGTGGAACTCTTTAGGAAAAAAAAATAGAAAATCACAAACACAAACTTAGATAGAGGGCTCTGAAGGGGTCTGCACAAACGAGAGGCCTTGAGGCCTCAGTGACACTTGCTTGGATGTAGGTGAACCCTGGGTCTCTCCTCCTTGATTATCATCCCCACTGGGGCAGGGGATGGCCCCAGGGCTCATCATGGGGGTCTGGTGCGTAGTAGGGAAGAAAGTCAAAGTGGGGGCAGAAGCAGGTGAATGGGAGCTTGGGAGAGGACCACCCTTCCTCAGGGCAGACAAACAGATGGACAGAGGCCTCTGGAGATGGTTCTAAGCTTGGTGGCCAGGTGAGCAGGGATGAGCCTCGAGCGGTGGGGAGAAGGCTGAGTCCCAGGCCCTCTGGACTCCAGGTCCCTGCCCTTCGCCCCATTCTAGGCAGCTCCCTGGGGGCTAAGCTGGGTGGAACCAGGAGGACGGGATGTTGAGGTTGCCAGAAACTCGCCAAGAATCTCAGGCAGAGGGCACTGGGGCAGAGGCAGGGGCACATGGCCTGCCTGTGGGTACCGACTGGGTCAGAAGTAGGACTGAGGAGTTCTGCTGCCTGGGCACCAGCCCTTTGCCCCAAAGAGCCACAGGACAGCTGGACCCAGCCTGGATTTGGGCCCCCAGGGACTGAGCAGCGGTGAGAAGCGTGGTAGAGAAGGAAGCTCGGGGAGGATGGAGGAGGAAGGGCCAGGTCTGAGGCCTGGATGCGGCAAGGGCTTCTGGAGGGGAGAGGCCTTCAGGGCACATGCTGGGTTGGGGGGCAGCAAGTGCTCCAGGCACGGTTCTCCGTGTGCTTTTCAGGAAGTGACACATTTCATTCTCTGCACAACCCATGGTGTAGGGACCATTATAGCCCTTTTACGGCAGATGAGAAAACAGAGATGCAGAGAAGGCCATGACCGCCCACGGTCACAGGGCCAGCGAAGATGGCTCAGCTTGTCTCTTCAGAGTGTGTGTTTCTCCTCTCTGTCATGTCTCAGCTGGCCACCTTCTGGGTGGTCAGGTGTGAATGTGTCTTTGAGGCTCAGACAGATGCACATATGTATGTCCATACACGTATGTCATGCTTAGGGTTTGCCTGGCCTGTGTTCATGGATGGGCACGATGTGTTGATGTTTTTCCCAGTCTGTGTGTTTTTATGTTTCTCAGTATGTCTAAGGCATGTTTGTATGTATGTGTCATGGCCCATGTTTCTTAGCCCCAGAGTTTATCTGTGTCTGCATTTTTCTTGGCCTGTGGGATTGCACGGGCAAGTGTCTGTATATGTATGGACGTATATACTCATATTTGTGTGCGTCCTGGTGTGTGTGTGTGTGTGTGTGGCCACTTCCCACTCCTATCCAATGCATCACGAAGTCCTGTCCACTCTGCCCCTCTAGAAACCTCTGGAATCTAGCCTTTCTCCCACCTTCATGGACCCCTCATCTAGATGTTTGTAACAAGTCTTTGTGTGTCTCTGATTTTGCCCTCTTCAGTCTCTTCTCCACCTAGGATCCAGAGGATCTTTCTAGGACTTCAGTCTGGGCACATACTCCTAACCTTGCAACACCCCCACCCTTGCTGTCAGGATAAAGCCCCAAATCCTGGACACAGCCTCCCAAACCAGGCGCCATCTGGGCCCTCTGCCCACCCAGCCCCCACTTCCTCCCTCCCTTGCTGAGCTCTCTCTGTGCTGTAATGAGCCACTTCATTGGGCCTCAAGGTCTCTGCCTGTGCTGTCCCCTTGGCCTCCCTGCCCCTCTTGCCCGCAGTCAACACTTCTCATCCTTGGGTCCAATGTCACCGTCCTGGGAAGCCTCCCTCTCACATTTTCTCAGCACTTTCCCTCTTGTATTTGCCACAGTTTATAATTATATATGATTTGTGGGATTATTTGATTAATGACTGTGTCCCCAGCTCAAATGTGAGTCTGTCCTCACCACTGAGAGCCCAGGCCTGACATAAGTAAACATTCAGTGAATGTCTGTTGAATGAATCTATGTGATTGGAGCTTTTGGGGTCCATAATCAAGGTTGGGGCACAGAGCAGTTTTGAGTTCGCACACCCCTGCCCTCAGGAAGCTGGGCTGGCCATCCCTCTGCCTCACTGGCCAGATAAGGAAGCCCAGGTGACCTTGCTTTTTCAGAGTCTCAGTTTTGTCACCTCAGAAATGGGGTGATCATAATGACACTAGAACCATTGATTACTGGCAAGATCAAACTGATGACTAGGATTGCTCCAGCCAGCCTGGATGCCCTCAGGGCAGGGGCGGGGTCTGATTCATCCTACTGAGGCCTGGCACCAGGGCAGAGCCTCAGGAAATGACAGGTGACTCTCAGGGCTTGTGGAATGAGCCTTTGTGGGAATAAGGGCCTTTGGGTTTGTGAGTAGGACTGGCTCAGCCCTGTGCAAGGTGCCCTACCCAGGAGGATTCTGACTCCTCACAACAACCCTCAAGGCAGCACGATTATTATTATCCCAGTGTTACAGTTCACACATTCCTTCACTTCAATAAATATTTCAGTGCCTCTGTGACTGGGATATCAGGCTATGAAAGTGCGGGTAAACAAGGCAGGTACAGTCCCCCCCTTAGGGAACTCACTGTGTAATGGGGAGTAACAGTAATAATAACCTCCACCTCTCATGCACGCTTGCTGTGTGCCAGTGCCAAATGTGCCACCCTCATTCAAACCTCACAACCGCCCTTACCAGTCAGGGAGTCCTATCACTGTGTCCATTTTATAGCTCAGAAAGTTGAAACAGAAAGAGGAAGCCTGTTGCCCAGCACCACAGTTTATGACTCCAGGAACCAAGCCTCCAAAGCCCATGTTCTTAACTTTGGTCTGTACTGCCTCTGGGCACACCATCCTGCTTGTGAGGCTATGTCTGGCATTGTGACAGTGAATGCCCTCAGGTCCCAGTCTGAGCTCCTAGCCTGTCTGAGTCTGTGCAGGTGTGTGCTTGTGTAGCCAACTCCAGTCCTGTCCTTGGTTAATGATGTAGCCTAGGGGCAGTCTGGGGTCTCCAGGCTTTGGGGCTATGTCAGTTTCTTCCCTTCACAGGAACTTCCCCTAGGTCCTCATTCGGATTCACAAATACTCATAACCTAGCAAGGACTTAATGTGTGCCCCTGCCTGAGGCTTTCAGCATCTCTGTTGGTCTGTCAGTCTTTCTCCAGCTTGCTGAGATCTGTAAATAATGTGACACCTCAGGAACCTAGTTGACAGCCCTCCTTTCTTTGTCCCAGGGAGGGTGTGGCAGTCTGAAGTCTACCCGGGGACCCCTAGTCCTAGAAGGAGTGGCGGCCAGGAAGTTAGACCCCAGTGGTGCTGGGCTGAAGCAGGTGGGCTGACAAGGAATGGGTGCACCGATTGAATGAAGGATGTCAGGATGGACTGTTTTGAGCCGTACTGGCCCTGGGTCATTTCCCACTATCGGGCACCCCTTCCTCCTACCTTTCCCGGACTCACCCCTAAACCTCCTCTTTGGGCAACAGTTTCTAAGCGTCTCCATTATCCTCTCATGAGTGCTGGGGACCTGAAAATAGGCGCTTGAACCATTCCCTGGTAGGAAACACTGGGGCCAGGTCACACAGCGAGTACGGAGCCAGACCGGGAACCCTGGTCTAGGAGATCGCATTCTGGACACTCTTCCCAAGACGGTACTGGGGCGTCCGGTAGTCTTTATGCTGAGGGTAATATTCCGCTCCCACATCACCCATTTTCACGATGGATCATCCCTGCACCCCCTCGCAGGGCGGCAGTGGGCCAGCCCACGGGCTCCCCCACTTCTTGGGACAGTGGGTCAGTCCACTCAGTCCCCAGTTTCCTCGCAGGAGGTCCAAGGTTCCTTCTGTTCTGCAGCCGGCCCCCGCGCGCTCACCTTTGGTTTTGCCTTTTCGCCACCGCCGGCGGCTACGACTCTTGGACTCGTCTTTGGCCTTCTTCGAGGCCGGGGCCCCAGCCGCCCTGGAGGGCCCCGTTCCCCAAACCGACTCCATCAATTTTCCGCCGTCCCCGCGTAGGGGCCGCTTCCAGCCGCCAGGCCCCGCCCCGAGTGCCAATCCTTGCCGCACACCACCACCGGGCCCCCATACCACCCAATCCTGGGCTTGGTCCCCTCTGGGTCCCGCCCTCTGAGCAATCGGGGCCTCACTCCACAGCCGGGTCCCGCCCTCAACCTCTGGGGCCTAAAGCCTGGCCCCGCCCCTTCACACGCTTTAAAGGGCCCGTGACCAACGAAAATGCAGCCCTAGAGGCGGCGAAAAGTGTCCTTCGGGCAAGACTAGTTGGGAGAACTGCGGGAGTACACCCCAGAAGGGAAGCTCCGATCTTCTCTCGTGCTGGTTCGCAGCCTCGCTTCCCCACTCACCTTCCCACGTAGGGATCCCCTAGAACGCGACCCGGCCCACCTGCTGGAGGGGGAAAGCGGGGCGCCGCAGAGCCTCCGCCTGGCGGGGCGGGGCCGGCCAGGTCCCCTGGCAATTCAAAGCCGGGGCGGGGCGCCAGCACTGGAGGCGTGGCTCTGCCTGTGAGCCGTTTGAGAAGGAAGCCCCGCCTTCTTCCTGCCCCCCTGTCTCCTATTGCTCTTTTTCTGGGGGTTTTCTCTGCCTTCTCCCTCTTCCAGAGAACGGAAGGGCGGGGGAAAGGAAAATGCTCGGCGCCTGCGCACTAGCCGGAAGCCGCTGACCGGCCCGCCGCGAGCGGCGGTAGAGGGCCCCACGCGTGCCTGGGGAATGGCGGGAAGCCGAAGAGGCTCGAGGCTCGGGCATGCGCACACAGTCAACTGCCTACCGGGTGCGCGAGAAGCCCCCTTGTCTTGTGTGGGGAGGGCGTCCCCTGAGACTGGGTTCTGGAGCCTAGAGAAACAGCTCTTCATTCTCAGCGACAGAAAAAGCAGACCTCAAACCCTCCCTTTCCATCCTGCTCCTCCTCCTCTCCGTCCTAGAGCACAGGACCAGCTGTGGCCCTGAGAGACACCCTCTTCTCAGCCCTCAGAGAGACGGTCCAGCCTTTCCAGGAGGGATAGACCTCTGGGCTGAGGCCACCATGGCCGGCCCTTCGGACTACTTGGCCCTCACGGGAGCCCCCAGCTTCTGGATTGGGGCTGCACGGCCTCCCCTCAGGCTGCTTCAACAAGTAGCCCCTCATTCCATGGATGAGACTCGCCTGCCCGCTTCGGCCTGACAGGATCGGGGCCTGAGCGCCGAGGAGCTGGAACCCCCTCCGCCCCACCCCAGGGGCCCGGCCGCCTGCGTCAGAGGAGGGGGCAGTGATGGCGGCCGCCGGAGCCTGGGGCCCAGCCGCCTCCGATACGGCTCCACGCAACTCTCCCTTCATCCAGCCTTAACCTTGCCTGGGACTTCGGCAGACCCCGCAGCCCCTCTCCTACGGCCCAGTTCCTCTCCCACGGCACCCTTCCTGAGAACCTAACCTCCAGGCCATCGAGCCCAGCTGAACTCGGCCTCTCGGGGTGAGGGGGACGGCCTGGCAGAGGAGCGGGTGCCTTCCTGCCCGCCCGTGGCCGACCTGGAGAGCTCAAATATAGCCGAGGCAAGTATTTTCCACCTAGTGGGCATGGAAAGGCCACGGGGGTAAGTGTCCATGTGCAGCACGGTGTGGCGGGGGCCTAAGGGCTGTGTTTGGGCACCGATGGCTGAATACTGGCAGGGAGGCGGCTCCTCCATTTCCTGGCCCCTGGCCCAGAGCCCTGTCCCGCTTCTGTCTCATTTCCTCCCCAATCGTCCTTGGAGAGGTAGCCTAGTGCAGGGGAAGAAGTCACACCCTGGCTTTGCCACTCCCCATCTGCCCGCCGCCTGCAAGGGCCTTTGCATCTCCACGCCTGAGCTTCCTCATCTATCAGGCGGGGCTCTTGATCTTTGGAGGGACTGTTGAGGGATCCCCTGAGCCAACCGGACATACTGGCGGTCCTTCGTTACTCCTGACTGAATGAATGACCATCCCTGGGAGGCTCTGGTTCCTCCGGCCTCAAACTCACCTGTGTCCCTGGGATTCTGGCTGGTGGTTTTCTTCCCGTGTGCTGCTTTCCCACCATATCCTGATGCTACTTCATGCTTTCCCTTGAAGGTCAGCTTCGTTCCCTGGGCCACTGTTCTACTCCTTTTGGCTGGTAGATTGCTCTGTACTGGAGACCCCAAATCTGATTCTAAGTCAGAATCAGTGACGCAGTCAAAAGATGTCCTCCATTCTGAGGCTGGTTGCTGTGTGGATAGTTGGTGCAGTTTTGATAGAAATCTCCAGTCGGTTGAAGATCTCTCTTGGGATCTGGCCCCTTGGGCTGGATCTGTTTGCTGGGCTGTAGGGTCTGACTGTTCTGGTCTCTCTTGGGGTATAGAATCAGTCTGGGTAGATGATTCATTTTTGGGTCCAGGTGTAGGCTGGGCTGGAGGTGTTGATCCAGCTTCTTGTTGCTCTGGAGGTTGCTCTACTGGACCAGGTACTGGCTCGGCTACATGTGCCCCTCTCAATTCTGCCTCCTGTTGAGTTTCAGATTCTTTTTGTGGCCCAGGTCCTTGTTGTGAGGCAGCTTGCTGTTGAGTGAAGGGCACCCTGTGAATGCAAGGTGACTGCTGTGGTGCAGGTTCCTGTGGGGCAAGTAGTTCCTGCCACAAAGCAGAATTTTGTTGGATGCTAGGTCTGTGCTGCTCTTCAGCTTCACGTTGGGCAAGGGGCCCTTGCTGAGTGAGGGGTCTTTGCTGTGGAGCAGGGTCCTGTTGAGTATTGGGTTCCTGATGAGTCTTAGATTCTGGCTGGGCTGTGGCTGTCGCTTTTGGCCCAGGCTCTGTCTGGGTGATAGGTGTCTGGGGTGGCTTAGGCTCCCAGTCAGGACTAGATACTGACTTAGAACCTGGCTTTACTGTTGTTATTTCCCTCTCGGGAGATGTTGATTTCCCAGGTTTCATCCTTCTGGCCCCTCCGCCCCCCAGGCCTCCTTTGTTGCAGACTCCTCATTGATTCCTCATGATGGCATCTCCCTTTGGATCCCACTCCTTCGTCCTGGCATCCCTGGTCTTCCTTTTTAAGGCATTTGGCAAGTGGCACTGCTGACCTCCACTCCTGTGCCAAGTGATGCACTTCTGTGCCTCTTGCTGTGGGAGGAGGGATTAGGAACACGGGGAGGATGTGTGCCCAGTACTCTCCTACCAGAGGGGAGGGGCTTGCCCTCTTGTGTCATAAATAGGACCCCGCCCCACTTACCACTCAGTTAAAATGTTTTTTTCTCTTAAGGCAAGTATCCCAACTTAGTCTTTTGTTTTAACTCAGATGACAGAAGCCAGATTCTGGATGAGTGCTTTTTTTTCTTTTCCCTTACACTTCTGATGTTTCAGGAAAGGGTCATGGGGGAGACCCTCATGCCGTTGTAATAATCTTTTCCGCTTTCTTCATTCTTTAAAATGGCTGCCAGTTTAACATCCTGTGTCACTGCTTTGATCAGTTCATTCCCGTATTAAAAAAAAATGATGTCCTCCAATTTTTACAGCTTGAAGCCCTTTTCAGTGGCATTTGAGATCTTCCACACCATGTCTCTAGCTTTGAACTATGGCTATGCGTATATGTTTTCTGTACTAGACTGGAAACTCACAGGGTAAAATGACCATTAATGCTGCTGCTGATGATAAGAATAATCATAAATATTAAAGGCATTCTATGTGCTGGGAAACTGCAAGGGTTGTTTTTCTTGTTTTTTAATCTGTATTATCTTTTGTAAGATCATGTCTGATTTGTTGCCATCCCTGCCTTTTTAAATTTTTTTATTTATTTTTAATTTTTTAAATTATTTATTATTATTATTTTTTTGAAAAAATAAATAATTTTTTATTAATTTGACAATTTGGTTATTTTTCTTTTCCCCAGTACTTCTGCTTTGGTTTCTCCTATGGATAGTAATAACTTATATACTTTATTTACCTGGAGAGGTCTATTGAAACTTTAAAGTCTTTTTTTTTTTTCAATATATGAAATTTATTGTCAAATTGGTTTCCATACAACACCCAGTGCTCATCCCAAAAGGTGACCTCCTCAATACCCATCACCCACCCTCCCTGCCCTCCCACCCCTATCAACCCTCAGTTTGTTCTCAGTTTTTAAGAGTCTCTTATGCTTTGGCTCTATCCCACTCTAACCTCTTTTTTTTTTTTTCTTCCCCTCCCCCATGGGTTTCTGCTAAGTTTCTCAGGAGCCACATAAGAGTGAAAACATATGGTATCTGTCTTTCTCTGTGTGGCTTATTTCACTTAGCATAACACTCTCCAGTTCCATCCACGTTGCTACAAAGGGTAATATTTCATTCTTTCTCATTGCCACGTAGTACTCCATTGTGTATATAAACCACAATTTCTTTATCCATTCATCAGTTGATGGACATTTAGGCTCTTTCCATAATTTGGCTATTGTTGAGAGTGCTGCTATAAACATTGAGGTACAAGTGCCCCTATGCATCAGTACTGCTGTATCCCTTGGGTAAATTCCTAGCAGTGCTACCGCTGGGTCATAGGGTAGGTCTATTTTTAATTTTTTGAGGAACCTCCACACTGTTTTCCAGAGCGGCTGCACCAGTTTGCATTCCTACCAACAGTGCAAGAGGGTTCCCGTTTCTCCACATCTTCTCCAGCATCTATAGTCTCCTGATCTGTTCATTTTGGCCACTCTGACTGGCGTGAGGTGATATCTGAGTGTGGTTTTGATTTGTATTTCCCTGATGAGGAGCGATGTTGAGCATCTTTTCATGTGCCTGTTGGCCATCTGGATGTCTTCTTTAGAGAATTGTCTATTCATGTTTTCTGCCCATTTCTTCACTGGATTATTTGTTCTTTGGGTGTGGAGTTTGGTGAGCTCTTTATAGATTTTGTATACTAGCCCTTTGTCCGATATGTCATTTGCAAATATCTTTTCCCATTCCATTGGTTGCCTTTTAGTTTTGTTGATTGTTTCCTTTGCTGTGCAGATTTTTATCTTCATGAGGTCCCAATAGTTCATTTTTGCTTTTAATTCCCTTGCCTTTGGGGATGTGTCAAGTAAGAAATTGCTATGGCTGAGGTCAGAGAGGTCTTTTCCTGTTTTCTCCTCTAGGGTTTTGATGGTTTCCTGTCTCACATTCAGGTCCTTTATCCATTTTGAGTTTATTTTTGTGAGTGGTGTGACAAAGTGGTCTAGTTTCAGCCTTCTGCATGTTGCTGTCCAGTTCTCCCAGCACCATTTGTTAAAGAGACTGTCTTTTTTCCATTGGATATTCTTTCCTGCTTTGTCAAAGATTAGTTGGCCATACTTTTGTGGGTCTAGTTCTGGGGTTTCTATTCTATTTCATTGGTCTATGTGTATGTTTTTGTGCCAATACCATGCTGTCTTGATGATTGCAGCTTTGTAGTAGATCCTGCCTTTTTTTAAAGTGTTTATTTATATTTGAGAGAGAGCTAGAGAGCGAGCAGGGGAGGGGCAGAGAGGGAAGGAGACACAGAATCCCAAGCAGGCTCCACACTGTCAGCGCAGAGCCCGACGTGAGGCTTAAACTCACGAACTGTGAGATCATGACCTGAGCTGAAATCAAGAATCGGACCCTTAGCTGACAGAGTCACCCAGGTGCCCTGCTATACCTGCTTTCTTGGCCCCACCTAGCTCTTACCCCAAAAAGGTTTGTTGAATGAATGAAAGAATAAAAAGTTGGGCAGTGGAGAGGAAGAGAGTAAGACTGGTGGTGGGGAGAAGTGTGTGTAGAATCTGGGTAGAGTTTGCAGTAGACAGGCTAAAATGGGGGATTGAATGAGCTGCCAGACCTCATTTGAAAGAAATGATTTGACTTATTGCATTTAAAAATATTTATTGGCTTCTGTTTGCTACTTGCCTGGTTATGTTTAGGGTCATTTGGGACCAGCTAAGAAACTGAGGTTTCCAGGTTTCTTTCAGGTAATTAAGGTTAAGCCTAGGGAATGGGTGTGCGTTGGGCGGGGCTGGGGGGGGGGATCGGTAGGGCACAGGAAAAGACTAAGAAGAGAAGAGGGCACTAGAGAGAACAGTAATCTTGGGGAAAATGCTTTGTGAAAACACGAGTGGGGACAAGGAGGCGGAGCTGCAAGTGGGAGAACATCGTCTACGTGCACTCATTGCCTTCTGGACTGAGACGGTTGCATTGGGAGAGTGGGCCCTCAGGGCTCCTATAAAGGCAGAGCAAAGCTTTCCAGCTGACATCGCGTGAGAAATTGCTGGCAGGCTCTGGAGTGCTTGTTTGGTTTCCTGTGGTGCCTTTGGTGCCCTAGGGTTAAAATAAAGACTAATGTTAAAAACATTTAAAAATTTTAATTTTTTTCTCAAAAAATTTTTTGTTTGTTTAATTTTGAGAGAGAGAGAGAGAGACAGAGAGAGAGACAGAGAGAGAGACAGAGCATGAGTGGGGAAGGGACAGAGAGAGAGGGAGACACAGAGTCTGAAACAGGCTCCAGGTTCTGAGTTGTCAGCACAGAGCCTGATGTGGGGCTTGAACTCACGAACTGTGAGATCATGACCTGAGCCTAAGCTGAATGCTTAACCGACTGAGCCACCCAAGCGCCCCTTAAAAATTTAATTTTTATGAAAGATTTTAAAATGATATAAAAGTGATACTAATCCAATGGAAAACATTAAAATTAAAAAAATTTAAAATTGAAAATAAAAAATATATATCCTTCACTCCCCATTCCCCAGAACTAACTATTGTTAATAGTTGGCTATATAGCCTTCCATATCTTTTTGTATGTAAACATAGTAGTTTACTTTAAAAAACAAAAAGGAGGGGCGCCTGGGTGGCTCAGTATGTTAAGCCCCTTGTCTGGCTCTGTGCTGACCATGCCGAGACTACTTGGGATTCTCTGTTTCCCTCTCTCTCTCTCTCTCTATCATGCATGTGCGGGCTCTCTCTCTCTCAAAAATAAATAAAACATTAAAAACAAAACAAAAACCAAACAAATGAGAAAAACCCAAAAATGAGATTAGGCTATACATATTGCTTTGCTCTGCACCTTTAACAAATCATATGTTATTGCAAAATATTATATATACACATCAATACAAATCCATAAAAACTTACATGTGCAGTTTATTGTTTAAAATTTCTTTGATTTTTCTTTTTTTAAACTTTTTTTTTATTTTGAGAGAGAGAGAGAGCAAGTATGGGAGGGGCAGAGAGAGTGGGAGACAGAATCCCAAGAAGGCTCCATGCTATTAGTGTAAGCCTGACGTGGGGCTCGAACCCATGAATGGTGAGATCATGACCTGAGCCCAAGTCGAGAGTCAGACGCTTAACCAACTGAGCTACCCAGGTGCCCCATATGTGCAGTTTAATTAATAGTCCTAAAGCAGATATCCATGAAACTGCTATCTAGGCCTAAGAAATAGAGTAGAAATAGAATATTGCCAGCAATACCCCTCCTTTTCTGATCTCTATCCTCCTTTTCCCCCTCACAGAGGTAATCCTGACTTTTATAGTAAACACTTACTTTCTTTTTTGTTTTACTACCTAATTATGTATTCCTAAATAATTCAGTTGAATTTTGCCTATTTTTTTAAACATTTTTAAAAAATTTATTTTTGAGAGACAGAGAGAGACAGAGTGTGAGCAGGGGAGGGGCAGAAAGAGAGGGAGACACAGAATCTGAAGCAGGCTCCAGGCTCTGAGCTGTCAGCACAGAGCCTGACGCGGGGCTTGAACCCACAAATCATGAGATCATGACCTGAGTTGAAGTCTTGTGTCTTTTTAAAAAAATTTTCACTCAATGTTGTATTTGTAAGATTCATTTACATTGTTATGTGTTCATTTTCACTGATATATGATATTTGAATATACCACCATTTATTTGTTGGTCAGTTTCTTTTTTTTTTTTTAAGTAGGCTTCACACCCAGTGTGGAGCCCAACGCGGGATTGAACTCAAAACCTTGAGATCAAGACCTGAGCTCAGATGAAGAGTTGGAAGCTTAACCAACTGAGCCACCCAGACGCCCCCATTGGTTAGTTTTTGGTTTGGGGTAGTTATGAGCAATGCTACTATGAAATTCTTGTACATATATCCTGGTGTATATAAGAATACATTCCTTTTAGGGCGCCTGGGTGGCTCAGTCGGTTAAGTATCTGACTTCGGCTCAGGTCATGATCTCACAGTTTGTGGGTTCGAGCCCCACATCGGGCTCTGTGAGCCTGGAGCCTGTTGGATTCTGTGTCTCATTCTCTCTCTGCCCCTCCCCCACTTGTGCTCTCTTTCTGTCTCTCAAAAATAAATAAATGTAAAAAAAAAAATTGAAAAAAAAAAAGAGTACATTCCTTTTGAGCATATACCTAGGAGTGGAATTTCTTGGTCAAAGAACTTAAACTTTAGTAGATAACTGCCAGCACTTTTTCAAAGTGATTTATCAATTAATTATTCCCATTAGCAGGATATGAGAATTTCTCTGTCCTACTCTTTGCCAATACTTGGTATTGTAGGACTTTAAAATTTTTGCCAATCTGATGATGTATAGTGACATCTGTTTGGTTTTAATTTGCATTTTTCCAATTACCAGATTTCCCTGTCTCTGAAATGCCTATTCAAATATTTTGCCTATTTTTCTGTAGTGTTGCCTGACTTCCTTTCCTTGGTCTGTCAGAATTCTTTATATATTCTGCATATTAATCCCTTTGTCAGTTTTATATGCTGCAGATACTGTCTACTTTTAGATTGTCATTTCATTCTTTTGATGACCAGAATTTCTTAATTTCAGTGAAATCAGATTTATTAATCCTTTCTTTTATGGCTTATCCTTTCATACCCCAAGATCATGAATATATTCTCTCATATTCCCTTGTAAATTTGCTACTCAAATTTATATCTTTAATGTACTTAAAACATTTTCGTGAAGCATGTGAAGTAGGGAATATCTCTTTTTCACTTTATATATATTGTGATTATCTTTCTGATCAACACATAACAATTTAACTCATTATTTTTGACAACTACTGAATTGCCCAGTTTTCTTTTGATGAATATTTTTATTTCCATCAGTTTGTCAATACAAAAACTGCTCTAATTAATATTGTGTGTATATCTTTGAGTATCCATGCTAGTATTCTATGCTGGAGATTTCTTGAAGTGAGATTACTGGGTTAAAAGGTACACACATTTCAATTTTTGATAGATACTACCAAGTTGTATTTTACTTCTACCTGCAGTGATAAGGATGCTGATTTCTCTCATTCTTAATAATATCATAATACTAATCAGTTTAATTTGCTAATTTACTTTTAATATGACATTTAAAAACTGCTCAAGGGAGGAATCAAGTTCTGTTTGACACTGACACTGGTGTCATCTTCAGAGATCAATGATCAATGGCCAGGTCTCCAATAGCCCCATCTCCTTCCACTTTGATAGGCAGTGGGCTTCCAAAATGTAAGAATTTGTTTGAAACTTTCTAGTATTAGGAAAATTGTATCCTGCTTTCCTTCCTCTTCCTATTTCCCCACGAGTTGACATTGAGTAGAAAGGACTGAGAGGTGTGATTATCTTGGTCTTCATTTCACTTCTCTTGTCTGTTCTCAACCCCTGCTTCGGCTCTAGTTGATTCCACAGTGACCCTCGTTTAAGGAAGGTCATTCTTTTGAAACTTACTGGTTTTCTTCACACTGCCCTTGAAATGGTCACAGGGACACTGCTTCTTTGGCAGCCTGGGCACTGTCATGAGTTTTCTTTTAGGAGCTCTCAGGAACCAGTCTGAAATAACAGGGTTGCTGCTTAGACGGGAAGATTAATGTGTTTCAGAGTAGGGAGTAGGGCAGGGCTTTACTTGCCATCTTTCTTGCCTTCCAGTGTATCACACTGCAGTGGGGGCAGGGAAAAGAGTCAACACAGAACAGTAGAGATACCCATTTACGTGAACACCAGGATTTCTGACTTGTTTTGCCTGACCTGTATTGGCTAGAATTTGATGGTAGGTTTGGAGGAGGCATCAGGATATCATTAAGGAGACCAAAAAGTGAAGAAAAGATCTAGGTGTCTGCCTTGGCCAAGCATTTTGCCTAATTTCAGTCTTATTTATGAATATAACAAGGTTGAAAACAAGATCCAGGACATTTTTGGAAGGCAGCCCTGGGTTCTTGGGGAAAAGTGTAAGGGGGAAGTGGCAGCCAGAGATTCAGCCAGCTCCCCCTGAACCTTGGGGGTTCAGCTCTTGCCTGAGACTCAAGAAGACAAGAGTTGGTGCTGCATGCGGTGGGCTGGTGGAGAGGGCAGTGGGTGAAGTCATCCTAGAAGATATCTGCATTGGCGTCAGGGGGACTCAGGGGAGAGCTGGATTGTGACCTGTGTACTGCTATTGTTGATACTGACCTTTGCACTCACATTCTTGGCTGCCTTCTTGGAGCCACCTCCTAGGAGCCTGGCGTTGGTCCCGATGGCCTCTGGCGACCCCTGGTGGAAGGAAACTGGTCACTTCCAGGCACTGGAAAGGGAAGGGGCCAACAGAAATGCTCCCCCAGCATTGTGCTACCTAGTGGAGTTTTTCCCTTCCTTTTTAGTCAGGGATCCTAGGGTACTTCGACAGACGACTATTTTAAATGGATAAGGAAATGAGGTTTAAAATCTGGAAAGTGGGGTGCCTGGGTGGCTTGGTTGGTTAAGTGTCCGACTTCGGCTCAGGTCATGATCTCACGGTCCGTGAGTTCGAGCCCCGCGTCGGGCTCTGTGCTGACAGCTCAGAGCCTGGAGCCTGTTTCAGATTCTGTGTCTTCCTCTCTCTCTCTGCCCCTCCCCTGTTCATGCTCTGTCTCTCTCTGTCTCAAAAATAAATAAACATTAAAAAAAAATAAAAAAAAATAAAATAAAATCTGGAAAGCTTAGCTGGAGGTAGGTGGAAAAAGAATGGCTTCTGGATGGAAAAAAGGACAGAAGGTGGGCGTTTAATCAAGACCTGACAATATACTCCCCACCCCAACATGCATTAAAATTCTCATGACTTAAGGAATGAGAACAAAGAGCAGATTATTATATAAACTAGTTGGGATCTTCACCTGACCTTGAAGTTCCCTGTATTTGAATCTATAATCCCAGTTCAGCTATAAGAGGATGGTATTTACCTTTGTGCCTCTGGAACAAATCCATTACTCTTTTGGCCTCTAGTCAAGTTTGTCTTATCACCTGATGCTGTCTTATTCCAATTTTGTGATACTTAAAATATTTTTATGACTATCAAGGATGGTGGATTGTAGACTTGAGATTCTGGAGCTAGAACTGGGCCCGGATGATGCTTGTCTGTACAGTAGTTTCTGATATTTCCTGTAAGAATTAATTATGCCTTCCCATGGTTCCCCATTGTATCTGAATGCAGCTCTCTTAATGCACAGTTATACAATATAGTTTGTTGTTTGAAATCTGTTGTGGACTGAATCGTGTCCACACACCCCCACCCAATTCATGTTGAAGCCCTAACCCCTGGTACGTACCTCAGTATGACTGTATTTGAAGATAGGGTCTTTAGAGATGATTGAGTTAAAATGAGGTCATTAGGATGGGACATAATTCAGTCCGACTGGAGTCCTGACAAGAAGAAGAGATTTGGGCAAAGAGACACCAGAGATATATGTGCACAGAGGAAAGATCATGTGAGGGTATAGCAAGAGGGTGGCCATCTGTGAGGAAGAAGAAAGGCCTCAGAAGAAACTAAACTTGTTGACGTCTTGATCTTGGACTTCTGGTCTCCAGAACCGTGAGGAAATAAATTTCTGTTGTTTCAGCCACCCATTCTGTGCCATTTTGTTATGGTTGCCCTAGCAAACTAAAAATCTTTCTCCGACACCAGACTCTGAACCAGTGGCTCAGTAGTCATTCAGCTACATACAGCTGACAGATGGTAGGCACTTGGTAAATGTTTGTTAATGAGTGAATGAACAAGTTGTCTAGAGAGGCCCCTCAGAGATCATCTGGTTCAATCCAGGTCTCTTTCCCAGACTTGTGCCCTTTCTGCCACACAGATGGAAGGTGTTGCATCATTTCCCCAAGTGCTAGTTTTCAAATGTTCTCATGTTCTGTTTTGAGTGCCGTTAAAATAATTTAAACAAGCAAACATAGCCCCTGCCATCTAAACTTTTCTAATATTTTACTCTCATGTGACCTTTACTTGTAGTTGCAGAGGAAAGCCACAGAATATTAGAGTCAGAAGGAATTTTAGAGATTATTTAGTTGGATCCCTTTATTGAGAAGTTTTTCTACCCTAAATGTAATATACCTATTTTAGAGATGATTTGGAAGGTACAAATAAAGAAATCTTTACTTTTATCATCTGAGTGTATTTTGGTGTGTTTCCTACATGTGATTTTCTTTATACAGTGATAACCATAGTATGTGAACACTTTTTTTTTTTTGGTTCATCTTATAAGCATGTTGCTATGTCATCTCCATAATGGACATTTTTATTCACTTTTTAAAAAAGTAGTCTCTACACCCAACGTGGGGCTCGAACTCGTGACCCCGAGATCAGGAGTCACATGCTCCACTGATTGAGCCATCCAGGCACCCCCATAACAGACATTAAAAAATTTTTTTTAATGTTTATTTATTTTTGAGAGAGAGAGAGAGAGAGAGTGAGAGCAGGGGAGGAACAGAGAGAGGGAGACACAGAATCCGAAGCAGGTTCCAGGCTCCCAGCTGTCACCACAGAGCCCAATGCGGGGCTCGAACCCATGAACTGTGAGATCATGACCTGAGCCAAAGTCGGATGCTTAACCAACTGAGCCACCCAGGGGCCCCCATAACAGACATTTTTAATGACTGCATAACATTCCCAACAAGTGTGTGTGCTCCAAATTATTTAACTGTTTGTCCATTGCTGAATATTCAGATTGTTTATTTTTGGATATTGATAAATTCTTTCTGTTTGTTACTGTTTTCCAAATGTTAGATTATTGTCTTGGGCAAGATTTCCCAAAGTGGAATTACTGGGTCAAGAGTTAAGAACAGTTTTATGTTGCCTGATATTATTACTAAGTTGCTTTTAAAAGGGTTTCGTGATGGGGCGCCTGGGTGGCGCAGTCGGTTAAGCGTCCGACTTCAGCCAGGTCACGATCTCGCGGTCCGTGAGTTCGAGCCCCGCGTCAGGCTCTGGGCTGATGGCTCGGAACCTGGAGCCTGTTTCCGATTCTGTGTCTCCTTCTCTCTCTGCCCCTCCCCCGTTCATGCTCTGTCTCTCTCTGTCCCAAAAATAAATAAAAAACGTTGAAAAAAAAATTAAAAAAAAAAATAAAAATAAAAGGGTTTCATGAATTAACTAAATCACTGTCTGCCTTTTTTTTTTTTTTCAGATGAGAAAACTGAGGTCCAGAGAGAACAAATGGAATGCCCAAGTTCACAAAGGTAATGGGGATACATCTGAAGCTAAAACCCAGGTCCAAGTTTCTTAGTCTGTTGTTCTTTCTGCAGCCTTTAGAATCCTAATTCCACGGTGTGACTTAAAATGAAGCTGCATGTTACTATAGTATTATGTCTCCCAAACCTCAGACATTTCTGGATCATCTTTATAATTTTTGCTGTAGCTTGTACCACCTCTACTATTATTTGCCTCATACTTTTTCTTTAAGTACATTTAATTTACAAAACAGCTTCATCCTATGCAGTATTATCTGTGAGGTTATGGGTTTGGTACATATGTATTTTTTTTTTCTAACGTTCATTAACATAAACATGTAACTATTAAAGTAAAAGCTAATTTATGCCCTACCTAAAATCAATTTTGGGAAATACTGATATAGTTGAATAAGCATCAATTTTACATGATCTGGGATCAACAACTTTCTCTGTCACTTAGCTTCTTTGATCTTTGGTTCTCTGGCTTGTAAAATGAGGATCATAGTATCCATCTTGCAGAGTTAGGAATAAATGAGCTACTAGTGGTGCCCGATGCCCAGTGCCCAAGTAGGTGTTCAGTATATGACGATTATTGTGGTGGTTATTATTGTGGACTTCTATCACTCAGTCCCAAAGAGAGTGTCTATACTAGAATGTTAGGTTTGTTGTTTTCTGGTGACCTGTATGTGAAAAGAAGTTACTTACACTTGTTAGGACTTGTGGTAGATCTGTCATTATTTTGACTTCCCAGTTCCACTACATATTGGCTTTATTATTTTGGATAAATTGCGTAACTCCTATGTCCCATTTACCTAATTTGTAAAACGGGATTAATAATAGTCCATTTGTGTGTGTATGCATGCATCTGTTTCCTAGCTTTGTCCACTAGAGGGCCTAGAAGCACTCACACCTAGTAGCCATGGGCAATACTTCAGTACTCATGGTTTGTGAGGACCATTCTCCAATGAAAGGAACCAGGGCTCCTTGGAGAAATGGCTGATTCCAAGGCGGGCCAGGGAAGTACAAGATATGCCTGGAACATCTTGCGGTATCAGAAAGTCCAGAACTGCTAAAAAATGATATGTCAAAAAGACACAGAAGCCTGTTTGAAGGAGGTCTCAGTGGTCAATTTTGAGACAATATGAACAACACAATAAATAATGGTAGCAATGGGTTATAATCCATAAATGTCCATGAGTCTTTACTCATATAAATAAATAATTCAAGGGGTGCCTGGGTGGCTCAGTCAGTTAAGCCTCTGACTTGGCTCATGTCATGATCTCATGGTTAGTGAGTTCGAGCCTTGCATTGGGCTCTCAGCTGTCAGCACAGAGCCCACTTTGGATCCTCTGTCTCCCTCTCTCTCGCCCCTCCCCCACTGTCTCTCAAAAATATATAAACATTAAAAAATAAATTAAAAATTCAATAAATAAATGGGAGAGAAGGAACAGCTTTTTTTTTTTTTTTTTTTTTTAAGTTTATTTATTTTGAGAGAGAGAGAGGGACAGAATCTCAAGCAGGGAGAGAATCTTACGGTACATGGGGATCGAGCCCCGAGCTGAGACCAAGAGTCGGACGCTCAACTGACTGAGCCACCCAGGTGCCTGGAGCAGCTTTTTCTTATAGTAGAATTCCAGTTAATAAATGTGGAAGGAATGATGGAAATAGGAAATCATCATTTGGCTAATACCATACTAACACTTGTTGAAGGTGGGTGGGAATCCTCAATGGATTTTAAAAATTAATGGGCAAAAGTATGATGAGAAGAAACAGGCTATTTTGCATAGTCTTAAAGTATCTCTCCACAAGATACTTATTAATTACAGTGGGAAAACCAGTAACTTTACACTAGAGAAACCTGGCAGACACCACCTTAACCAAGTGTTCAAAATTAACATCAGTAGTTGGGAATTCAGTATTACGGGCCGTCTGCTGTGATGCATGGAGAAGGCATACATTACTTTTGTGGTATTCTTGCCAGAAATGCATAATCTGAATTTAATCAAGAAGAAACATCAAGCAAACCCAACTTGAAGGACTTTCTACAAAATAACTGACCAGTACTCTTTAAAAGTGTCGGGGCGCCTGGGTGGCGCAGTCGGTTAAGCGTCCGACTTCAGCCAGGTCACGATCTCGCGGTCCGTGAGTTCGAGCCCCGCGTCAGGCTCTGGGCTGATGGCTCGGAGCCTGGAGCCTGTTTCCGATTCTGTGTCTCCCTCTCTCTCTGCCCCTCCCCCGTTCATGCTCTGTCTCTCTCTGTCCCAAAAATAAATAAAAAACGTTGAAAAAAAACATTTAAAAATAAATAAATAAATAAAACTGTCAAAATCATGAAAGACAAGGAAGGCTGAAAAACTACCGTAGTTTGGGGGAAATCAAAGGAGATGTGATAACTTTACTTAGTGTAGCATCCTGGATTGGACCAAAAAGAGACATTAATTGGATGATTAGCAAAATCTAAATATTAGTGCATTAGTTAATAGTATTATATCAATGCTTATTTCCTGGTTTTGATCATCATATTATGGTGTTGTAAGATGTTATTTGAAAAAAACTGGATGAAGCATATATTGGAACTCTGATTATTTTTATCTATTTTTTTTAAGTCTGAAAAATGAAACATTAATTAAAAAATATATTAGATTTCTGTGAGGACACAATGAGGCAATGTGTGTGAAGTGTTTAAATATTACCTGCCACATAGGATTGCTTAATACATTTCGGCTATTATTGTAGGTAATTTTATAGTTAATAATGATATTATGAGTAATTAATCTATTATTATAAGTGATTTGTTTCCTAACATTTTCATATACTCTGATCTGTTCTCCTCCCTTTCTGTGAAAAACACACTGCACATGTATGTGGTTATTTTGAGATAAAGTAAGATCAGATTTTATTTTGAGAATTTTTTTGGCAGGGAAGGTGGGGGGTGGGGGGTGTCATTTCTTCTAGCCAGACTTGGGTGCTGCAAAACTCCTTGGCAGGGGTACACGAATTTGAGCCGGATGTGTCTGTAATAGCGCCACCTGGTGGCACAGCAAGCTTTCCCCAAATTCATTGCCATTGTGCTTTAGGAGCTACTGTAGGAATTTTACTCAGTCCATTTATTGAATCCTTGCTAGGTACACATTACAGATGATATTCACAACAATGATATATTATAAGTAACATTTTACTCCTTTTAAGATGATAAAACAGGCTCCAAAAAGTGAAGCAGCTTGTCTAGGGTTCAAAATAAGTGGTGGAGCCAGGATTCAGATCTAGGTTCTCTGGGCTTCAAGGCTGAGTTTACAGGTCCAGGTAAGTCTGAACGCGTAGCCAGGTGTGAGAACTATTGCTATAGAGCAACTATTGCTGAGAGCAGCACTCTCAGCTGGGGAGTGGTTTTCCCCTCCAGGGGACAATTGGCAATGTCTGGAGTTAACTCTGGCTGTCTTAATTGGGGACAGAGGTGAAGAGGCTGCTATTGTCATATAGTTGGTAGAGACCACACAGATGCTACCCGAACATCTTACAATGCACAGAATACATTCTACACCCTACAACACAAGATAACACCCTGCCCTAAAGCGCTGTCCAGCCCCAAATGTCAACAGAGCTGCTGTCAAATCCAGGTGTAGAGTCTTTAAAGGGCAACACTTTGAACTTAGAAACCTGAGCATTTTATTCTTTTTTTGTTTTTATGTTTTATTTATTTAAGTAATCTCTATACCCAACGTGGGGTTTAAGCTCATGACCTCGAGATCAAGAGTTGCATGCTCCTCTGACCGAGACAGCTAGGTGCCCCATGAGCATTTTATTCTTTCACTTAGCAAATATTTACTAAATATTATGCTGGATAGTGTGACGGATATGGAGACAATATACCAGATTGTGCCACCAAGGAGGTTACAGTCTAGAAGGGCAGGGGGGTGAAGGTAGGAAAGGCACAGCAACACCTTCAGTATAAGACGGTATGTGGCAAGTGCAAAGAGAGAGTCAAGTTTAGGCTAGGCACATTCACAGGACAGAGGGCTCCCATCTGGTCTTGAGAGGAATCAGGGAGGCCGTGAGGAGGAGGTGGATTCTGAGCTGAGAGTATGAACAAAGTCAAACTAGTAGGAAGGCATAAGAGCTGTTCAGGGAACAGCCAACAGTCTAGTTTAGGTGGAGCCTAGAGCACTTGTTAGTGAGTGGAGGGGTGGATTGGGAAAGGCAGGTTGTGGTTAGAGCTTTGAATCAAGGCTGAGGACTCTAACCTTGGTGTCTGTTGCAATGATGGAAAAGCCTTCCTTTCCAGACTGGTGGTCTAGACCCTAATGCTATGGGCCCAGCACCTTCCAAAAAGCTCTCTCTACAAGGGAGGGAAAGTTTGAAATTGGGGTGGACTGAGGTAAACTTCTTATTTTAAGGACCAAGTTGATGATAAATATGCAGCAAAGCTACCTTTCTCAAAGTAGCCTTTGGGGAGATGGTTCTCTCGAGTAGAAACATATATGGGACGAGCTTTCTTCTGCACAGTTGTTCTGCTAAGGGCTAGGCACTTGAGATGTAGTGAAAGCTGGAGCCTATTTGGAGCTCTTAACCTAAGACCTGCTTCCCAAGAGATGAGCTTAGTATGGCTAAAACTTCCAATGTGAATGCTGTCTGGTAATATGATTTTTCTAGTTTATTACTTTATCATTAAATAGCGTTAAAAATTGTTGGTGGCATATCTGGTGCACTGTAAAAGAATATAAGCAAGGACTTCTCTCTTCCTCAAATGTACAGTTGCCTTCAACACCTTTACTCCACCATCACCAAGACTGGCTCTTCTGGAAAGGGATTAGAGGGAGAAGGCAAGGGAGCAAATCTTTTAATTTTTTTAAATGTTTATTTTTTGAGAGAGACCGAGACAGAGACAGAGCATGAGCAGGGGAGGGGCAGAGAGAGAGGGAGACACAGAATCGAAAGCAGGCTCCAGGCTCTGAGCTGTCAGCACAGAGCCTGACGCGGGGCTCTAACTCACAAGCTGCGAGATCATGACCTGAGCTGAAGTCAGATGCCCAACCGAGTCACTCAGACACCTCTCTTTTAATTTTTTTATGTTTATTTTATAATTTTTTATTAAAAAAGTTTATTGTTTATTTTTGACACAGAGAGAGAGACAGAGCATGAGAGGGGGAGGGGGAGACAGAGAGGAGACACAATCCAAAGCAGGCTCCAGGCTCTGAACTGTCAGCACAGAGCCCATTGCGGGGCTTGAACTCATGAGCCGTGAGATCATGACCTGAGCTAAAGTCAGATGCTTAACCGACTGAGCCACCCAGGTGTCCCAGGGAGCAAATATTTATTGAGCCAACATATATTTTGCTAGCTACAGTTCAGACATTTTGATACTCACTCTCTCATTTCACTATCACAACACTGGATGTAAGTATAGTTTTCTCCTTTTTGTAGATGAGGAGGCTAACTTGCCCCAAATCCCTATGGCTGGAAGGGGCTACATTTTTTTTTAATTTTTTTAATGTTTATTTATTTTTGAGAGACAGAGAGAGGGAGAGAGTGTGAGCAGAGGAGGAGCAGATAGAGAGGGAGACACAGAATCCAAAGCAGGCTCCAGGCTCCGAGCTGTTAGCACAGAGCCTGATGTGGGGCTCGAACTCACGAACTGTGAGATCATGACCTGAGCCGAAGTCGGGTGCTTAACTGACTGAGCCACCCAGGTGCCCCTGGAAGGGGCTACATTTTAATGCATGTTTTGTTTTGTTTTTTTGGCCACGTTTTCTTCTCTATTTTGCCACATTCCCCCCACCCCCCCCCCGTTTCCCCTTTATAGAAAATTAATCTTATTACCTGGATTTCGGCTGCTAGAGACCATAGGCATCAGCATTAGTGGCAGCAACAGAAGGAGGGAAGAGATTAGAATTCTCATTGCGATTGTTGGTGCTGCTGTAAGGTCGCCTGAAGAAAGTGTGGAAGGTTCCCAGTTGGAGGCTCCCGGACTTCTTAGGATGGCGGTCTGGGCTTTAATCCCTGGCCAGTGTTCCCATTAGAGGGTGAGAACACCTAAGTGACGCTGACCTTGTTAGGTAACAGGTTTACAGGAATCTGGGAGGAAAAACTGGGCAAACAAAAGAAATGAAGCATTCTTAAGAACACAAGAAGGTGACTGATAACTTGGCCACAATACTGGTTCCCTTCCCTCCTCCTTCCCGCCTCCCTACCCCCTAGTATGTTATGATTTCTTCCCCAGGTCTTTTTGTTCTTTGAATTTCCTTATATCTTTCGGCAGTGCTTTCTAGCTTACTATCTGCCAGGAAAGCGAATACTAAGGGTTGCCAGAAAAGAGGATGACATGGTCTGTTTCCCCTCTGTCCCCCGGGCCTCCGGCCTTGGCACAGTACACACAACAGTAGTGTTGCTCGAGAAGTTGTCTGTCTTTACTGTGTTTGCAATTCCCTCCCATGTCTGTGGCCACAGAAGTAAGGTGGGAAGTAGAGGTGACTAAAGGCGAGGTTATTTCTCCCCTGCTCAAAACATTGCCCCTGAAGCAGTGGTCAAACTGGGCCTCCTTGAAGTTTATCAGGAAGGTGGCTGTGGCTTAGTTGTTGCAGCCTGAAGTATAGGGAACTGTGTTGGTGGAAGATCCCCAGGGCTTCAGGTCCAAGAGGGTTTGAGAAACGGGAACCACAGGAGGGAAGGAGCCCTTAAAGGGTGTTTGCCCAGGCCCTTGGGGTTCTTGACTCCAGACCTTGTTTGGAAACAGCCCAAGGAGGGAAGAAAGTAATACTACTTAGAGTAACCATTAGTTACGGAACATCAGCACTTACTAAACTTGACTCCTTTCAGAGACGTTAGGAAATGTGCTCAAAGAAAGAGGAGAGGCTGGGCTTGAATGCTGGGTGATATTTGTGAGGGCTGTGGGGAAGATTAACAAGGAAGTCCTCTCTGGCAGCCTCCAGGCAGGAGTGAGAAAACTTGGCATGATTTTGTTTTACCTAAGAGGAGGGAAGAGGCAAGGCATGAGTCAAACCCTTTTTGATTTCTGTATGATCACTCTTACCCTCTCAATTTTCATATTATCACTGCTTATCGACATGTTGGAGAGCTGATTGTAGACTTTGCTACTACAAAGTTTATAAAGCACCTGCATGGAGCCAGGCACAACAGGGATTGTCCTCCAGTTGAAGGCTTGGGCTTGGTCTGAGCTTGGTCAGATATGAAGCACTGTTGTGGTTTCCCTGGAAAAAAGGTTTTTTTTTGAGAGACAGCGAGTGCACCCATGACTGGGGAAGAGGCAGAGGGGGAGGGAGAGAGAGAATCTTAAGCAGACTCCATGTCCAGCGGGGAGCTGGAGAAGGATGAGCTCATGACCTGAGCTGAAAGTGAGAGCCGGACACTTCACTGACTGAGCCACCCAGGCGCCTTGCTCTGGAAAATTCTAACAATGGTCTCTGTCCTCAGGACGCTCAAATCTAACTAGCGAAATGACATATATTCATAAAACCTAGAGGTGGGAGTGGAACCAAATTTCAGAAGTGACAGGAGTTCACTGTGGGCTCAGTGTCACTCGGGGACTCTGGGTAGGTGGGGCTTGGGGGGCGGGGTTCTCGCAGGTGGGGTGGGATTTGGATTGGTGGAGGGCCAAGAGGAAGGCAGTGCAGAGAAGGAGCGTGGAGCTAATTGGACAGGGATCGTTGAGGGCAGGGGTTATTATGTTCATTTTTTTGTTCTAGAACTTATGTAGGGCCTGACACTTTGGGCCTATATTTGTTGAATCAATGTTTGTTGAATTCAGTGATATTCTTGTAACACTTTAACTAGGACTGGCATGGTAGGAAGCATGTGAAAGTGCAGTCCATTACCAGAAAGAAAATTTCACTTATGAATGGTCACGCATTACAAGGGACCTTGTGGGGGTACTTTCCTTTGCCTGTCGATTTGTCCACCAGTCCACTCTCAGGCTGCTGGGGAATGAGTGAAGCTCCTCCTCAGCTCTTCCTCTAGGTCCCCTCAGTCCTGGCTCCCTGTCATTCCCTCTGTCTGATTTTCCCCTCCAAGGACTTGGGGTGTGGTGTCGGGTCCTGTGTACCATGGGAGGGGGCTTTGGGTCCGTCGGGTCCATTGATATAAAACACACCCAAGACAAACAGACTTTTTCTTGTTCACTTTAGCAACCAGTTAGAGCCCATCTCGAGAACATTATTTGTGTTAACACAGTGTCTCTAACTTACAAAGCTCCCCTTTCAGGAAGAAGGTGAGGGGAAAGTGGCGAGAAAATACCATTCTGTCACTATTTGGTTTACCTACTCCACAGTGTACTTAGTAGACATTCAGAATCATTTGTTGATCGATTCCATGATTCATGCTGCTGTAGTAATCATCTATTCATACATATATTCAGTAGACATTTGAGCACCTAATGTGTGTCCAGTGTTTGCTAGGTGGTGACTACTGAGAAGAAAGTGTAAAACTGTCTCTGTGGGGCTCTCACTAGATCTAGAGACCCACGGGGAGCTAACCCAACTGCTCCAGTTCAGAGAGGAAATTAAGGCCCAGGGAAGTTATATGATTTGTACAACATCATGTAGTCAGTTAGCTGCAAAGCCACAGGACTAACACTCAAATTTCTTGACCTCCTTGAATTTCTGTCTGTGTGCAGCTGTGGTCAACTGTAACAGGAGAGAGTGGACATTTAGAAAGAGCCCGCGGATGCCTTGGATTAACCAGAAGGAAATGCCTGGCCCAACCATGACCATATAGGACCATCTGGGACATTTGCATTATTACTATTTTTCTTTCACTTTGAGTTTGAAATGGAGAAAACTGAGCCCAGAAACCAAGAGTGGAAGATTTTCACAGGGGGTTACTGAGATGGTCCCCAAAAGTCTTTGTTTACCTCTATTGAGGTATTTCCTGCTGCACTGTGGTGGTCTGGTTTTTTTTTAACATCCAAATATTTATTTATTTATTTATTTATTTATTTATTTATTTATTATTTAATTTTTTTAATGTTTATTTATTTTTGAGAGAGACATGGCACGAGTGGGGTGGGGCAGAGAAAGAGGGAGACACAGAATCTGAAGCAGGCTCCAGGCTCTGAACTGTCAGCACAGAGCCTGACACGGGGCTCAAACTCACAAACTGTGAGATCATGACCTGAGCCGAAGTCGAACACTTAACCAACTGAGCCACCCAGGTGCTCTAATAAATATTTCTTAAAAAATAAAACTGAGTAAAATGTATACACCAACAAAGTTGTGGGGTGACTGAGCAGCTGCACAAGTAGGAAAAACCAGTGTCGTCAGATCATCTGATGTAGTACATGGCTTTCTAACACAGGTCTAGTGCCCAGAATGGGGAAGTGGGCTCTGCTGCTCTGGTTAGAACGCTCCTGTGCTGGACACACTTCCCCTGTGCTGGATACTACTTCCTTTGCCCGTTGGAAAGGGGCAGGAGAGTGTAGGGACTTCAGAATCGTCATTTGGGAAAGGTCTGTTGTGTAAAAGGTATTTAATGTATTTCAGTGCCTACAGAGAGTAGGATTCAGATTGGTGAGTGTCCATCAGACGCATTTGGCTCAGGATGAGAAAGAGCTATCACAGCAAAGTGAATTTCCTTGGAAAATTACAAGTTTACTGGCAGAGTTCAGGCAGTAAATGTCTGAAATGTGTCTGAAAATGTGTCATAGTGATTTTTTTTTTTTTTTTTTTAAGATTACAAGGACAGAGCTTGGCTTGGAACCCAGTTTCCCCACTAATACATTTTATTAGGTGTTACAAAAACTACCCTTTGAAATGCGACATTACTGTATGATGCAGGCTGACCTCTTTCTGATAGTTCCTTCCAGTCATTGTGAGTGGTTGTGATTCTCTTATCTAATCTGTGACTTGGACTTCACCCTGTCTGCCAACTCTCACCCGCTTGCCTGGCAAGAAGGTAGGACTAAGTGCACTTACTTGTTATGGCCACGAGATGGCAGCGCTGCCTCACTGGTGTTGCCTAAGAACTCTCAGGCTCAGGCAAGTGTGTGTGTGTGTGTGTGTGTGTGTGTGTGTGTGTGTGTGTGTGTGTAGTGGTGGCAGCGTTAGAATTAGGAAGCAATAAAGTGAAAAAATCAGTTAGACAGAAATGAAGTAAATAGGTAATTTTTTTCATGTCAAGTGAGAGAAACCATTGCGTTTTAGAACTGGAACACACTTTAGAGAATTTGTCTCAAACTTTAATTTGCTTACAGATCACCTTGTTTAAATACAGGTCTGATTCCTCTGGTGGGGCCTGAGATTTCTCTCTCTCTCTCTCTCTCTCTCTCTCTCTCTCTCTTTGAGATTCTGCATTTCTTTTTTTTTTTATAAAAAAAATTTTTTTAATGTTTATTTATTTTTGAGACAGAGAGAGACAGAGCATGAACGGGGGAGGGTCAGAGAGAGAGGGAGACACAGAATCTGAAGCAGGCTCCAGGCTCTGAGCTGTCAGCACAGAGCCCGACGCGGGGCCTGAACCCACGGACCATGAGATCATGACCTGAGCTGAAGTTGGACACTTAACCGACTGAGCCACCCAGGCGCCCCGATATTCTGCATTTCTAATAAACTTTTGGATGATGCATTGCTACTGGTTGGTGGACCACACTTTGAGTAGCAAAGCTTTAGAGGTCATTTAAGGGATTAGTTCTCACTTCACCTGATTTCTGGTTGAGAAGAAACTGAAGTCCAGAGAGAGTGTGTGACTTGCCTAATGAAGTCATGACTTTATCGCATAACTTTTTACATTTAAACCCAAGCTTCTGACACTTAGTTCAGTTCTCACTCCTCTGTATCTCAGGGCCCTCTTTGCTGTTGTTAGTGGCATCTCTTTGGTGTAAGAACCCAGAACCCCTATTTTCACCACTATCCCCTTCGGTCTTTGCTCAAGGCACCGCTTTGGATTACTCTCTTACTTAAAATCTTTAGTGGCTCTTGTGTAACTACAAGATCAAATTCATATGTCTCTTGTCTAGTTTTCATGGCTCTACAACATATGGTCCCATCTTAGCAAGCTTACCTAACTTCCCTATTTCTTAATCTCATTTTTCCACCATAGTTCTCCTTGCTCCTCCCTGTTCCCGAAATATACCAGGTTCAGTCTTCTCTCAGTGGTGGTGGTATTGGCTTGGGCTTCGGAGTTAGACATACCTGCTTGCTAATCCCAGATCCACCACTGACCTTGGCAAGTTACTTTACCTTTCTGAGGCTCAGCATCCTCTGAAATAAATGGTGGGAGGTTGGGAGCGATAAATAAAATAACATGCAAACCCGCTCTCATTCCAGAAAGCCCCCTCGAAATTAGCATCTTCAGTAGTGCCTGACACCTGGTTCCCCATGCTTGCATGTCTCCCTGTCTCTGTTTCCCTAAGACTTGACCATTCAGAGGCCTAACCTGAATCCTGCCTCTTTTGTGGAAGGAACCTTTCTCAGCCATTCCTGACCTAGTTGTCCCACCCTTCTATAAATTATTTCACCATTTAATTATGTGCCAGCCTCTCAGTGAGATCCCATAGAGAGACTTGAGGGATACCTGGTTTTGTAATAGTTGAGGGATAATTGAGTTAAATCTTTTTGTAGTGCTCCCTGAGTGTTAGAGCTAGTGCTCCCTGAGTGTTAGAGCTAGTCCTCCCTGAGTGTTAGAGGTATCCTCTCTTCTGTCACTTATTGTCTAGCAGCAGCTCCTCCTGCAGCCCCAGATCCTGGTAGTTTGTGAATACTTTAGGGATAATTCTCCTTGGGGTCCTTCCTGACCCTCTATTTGGGTTAAATTTGTGTTTCTCTTTGCATGTTATCAGATGGCCCCTCCAAGGGAGGGTTGATGAAATCTCTTTATGGAAACCTCAAGATAATAACGCTAAGGAAGTTGAGCACAATATCATTGCTTCAACAGCCTGGTGACAGGAGCTTTGTACACTTTCCTATTTCACGAAATTTACAACAGGGTCCTTACTTGCTTCAGAAGAGATTAAGGACAAAGACCAAGTGGGGAGGGCAAGGTTGTTTAAGGGAGATCATGCATCTGTCACTTAGATTCTGTGAATAATCCATTCAACTGTACCCGGAAGTGCTCAACTTTGATGTGTGGTCGTATATTTATATTACATGATTTATAGTTTCCTCCCTCAGTGACAGTTATGAATTCATGTCAGGCTCAAGACAGTAAAATTATATGGTGCCTTTATAGGGCACATATAAAGGGCTGGACACTTTACTTAGCATCCTGACTTTTTTTTTTGTTGTTAATGTGTACTTATTTATTTTTGAGAGAAGTGCAGGGGAGGAGCAGAGAGAGAGAGAGGGAGAGAGAGAGAATCCCAATCTGTCAGTGGAGACAGAGCTCGATGCGGGGCTCCACCCATGAATTGTGAGATCATGATCTGAGTTAAAATCAAGAGTTGGATGCTCAACCGACTGAGCCACCCAGGTGCTCCCCACCTTCTTTTTTTTTAATTAGAGACCAGTCTACTCACCCATGACTTTCTCAATCAGGGGATTTTTTGGCCTTTCCTTTCTCCTACCATGAGTCCATGCCAAAGTCCAAATATATTTATCTGTGCCTGGAATTGGCTGTTCTTTTAACAAGAGAGGCCTGAGGAATGGCTTCCTTACTGATTTCCAGTATTCTAATCTTCATTGTTTAAACTGGTGGTTTCCAGCCCTCATTGCTGGTTAAAATCACATGAAGGGCATTTAAAGCCTACCAATGTCTATGACTTATCTCCACAGAGTCTGGTTTGATTGGTCTGTGGTATGGCCCAGACATTTGTAGTTTTTAAAATCTCCCAAGTAAAAGAAGTTATTTTACAGAGAAACCTTAGCCAGATGTTCAAAGCATCACCAGTAATGCGAGAAATGTCAATATCATGGGCCTGATACGATTGACAGAGAAGGCACAGGACCGCTTCTGTGGTATTCTTGCTAAAAGTACATAGCCTAAGTTTAATCATGAGGCTATGTTAGAGAAGCCCAAACTGAGGGTCATTTCACAGAATAATTGGCCAGAGCTCTTAAAAATGTTAAGTTAATGAAGACAAAAGAAATTCTCAGGAATTGACCCAGATTAAAGGAGACTAAGGAGGAAAAAAATGCCAAATACAATGTTTGATCCTAGATCAGTTCCTAGTCCAGAAAAAGGGCCTTAGTGGAAAGGCTGATGGAATTTGAGCAAGATCTGTAAATAAGTTCATTGTGTTGTGTCAATGATAATTTGTTGATTTTGGTAATTGTTCTGTGCTTATCTACAACATTTATATTTGGGGGAGTTGAGTGAAGGGTATGAGGGAACTTTGACTGTTTTTGGAACAGTTTTGAAGGTCTGAAAGTATGTTAAAATGAAAAGTTAAAGAAAAAAAACTTCTAGGGAAGTAATGAGTCGCCAGAGTTGAGAACCATCTCCCTAAGTCATCTTGCCTCCCATCTTGCCTGCGAGAATCTTCTTTCTGGCAACGCCATTTTGTGATGTTGCTGACTTTCTTTCTTTTCTTTTTTTTTAATATTTATTTATTTTTGAGACAGAGAGAGACAGAGCATGAACGGGGAGGGTCAGAGAGAGGGGGGAGAGGGAGACACAGAATCCAAAGCAGGCTCCAGGCTCCAAGCTGTCAGCACAGAGCCGGACGTGGGGCTCGAACTCACGGACCGTGATATCATGACCGGAGCCGAAGGCGGACACTTAACCGACTGAACCACCCAGGTGCCCCTGTGATGTTGCTGACTTTCTTAAAGCTTCCCAGCTACTCCTGTCATCTGTAGGATAAGTTCAGATTCCTTAGAGTGCCATTCAGAGCCCTGTAGCATGGCCCCAATCTGCTACCTTGCTCAACTGCAGTTTACTTTCTTGTGTCTGAATTTATCCTAATTCTTTCCCTTATTCCTATAGTGCCCTTGCCTTCCTGCTCAGCCTCCTGAATTATTGTTCAATCCTAAAGCCCATCTCAGACCCTATCTCTTCACTGAAGCCCTTTGTGAATATCTCTGCTAGAAGCAGTCATCTTTCCTTTCTTTGAGTTCTAGTAGGTAGGATGGTGTGGAGTGAAATCATGAGATTTCAGAAATACAGATTCAGAAATATGTGAGTCTGAGTCTTGGTTCCATTTTTTTTTTTTTTAACCAGTTCTTGGAGAGGAGACAAGTTAATTGGCTTCTTGCAGTTTTGGTTTCTCATTTGCAAAAAAGGGATATAGCACTTACTTCAAAGGGCGATTCTGAGTATTGGAGGAGGTATAAACATAAAGGTCCCCAGGTTCCTTCCTCCCTTGGTGTGTAGCTCAGCAATCCTCAAAGGGATTGTAAGTGCAAAGGCTCTAGTCAAAATGTTCTGCTGGGCCTTTAAAACATATTTGCATCTGGTCATCACTAAGATGATAGACACTCCTGAGCTGAATTGAGTGCTTGGGCCTTTAAGATTCAACTGAGATTTGTTTTTCCTGGAACCCAACTCAGTGAACAAGTGACCTTTGGATAGAGGAATGTAACCCAACCGAGGGAGAAGGGAGGGACAATGGGTTTCTAAATGGGAGATTGCTGTGATGCCTCCCACACCCTCCCCTCTGCTCTCAGTCAGACAGCACTAGGCAAGTGCTGTCTACTTAACCTCCAGTCCTGCCAAGCAGCCCTTATTAATCCATTCCGTGCCCAAGTGCTGTATACAGAGGTGTCAGGTCCCCTGTTCAGTGAATGCTTTCCTTCCTTTTCTGCCCTCTCCACCCACACAGCTCAGTGCTGGGTGCTGTGGTTTGACCTCACTCCCAGGTCTCTAGTACCGGTCTGAGACAAGCCCAGGAGGGGCAGGCCGAGAAGGAAGTCAGATGCCAACAGGCACGGAAAGAGACAGGTGGGGCTGCCATTGTTCAAAGGCCACAAATTCTGGGTGTGTTTTATGACTGTTTCTGCATTTGGAATCTCCTCCCTTTTATGACCACTCTAAGAGCTCTCCCAGCCTCCTGCTTCTCATTACATCTTCTTTCCCTATTGCACCACTTTTGTGGCCAGAGAAAAGCTATGCAAATGGTTGACAATTCAGTAAGAACAACTTTTCATGGGGGCCAGGAACCTGACTCTGTTTTTTCCCCAAAGAGATTGAAGTGCATAAAAGCATGCTTTTATGGGATGTGCATTGCAAGGGTGGTGTGAGGGAATATGTGCATAAGTGAAGGGCAAGACAGAAAACAAAATACTGACTGTTGAATCCTGCAAATGGGGTGGGGGGGCAAAAATCATTCTGGAAGGTAGATTTCATTCAGGAGACCTCGAAATCTTCAGGTGTTCTCTTCCCAGATTAAATTATTAACATTTATTTGGGTGGGAGGTGAGGGTAAAATATGAGTTGTGGGATGTTGGATAAATTACTTAATTTCTCTGTCTCAGTTTTTTTTTTAACCTGTTAAAACAGGGATGATAACACTCATGAGATTTTTTGTGAAGACTGTGGCTATGTAACAACCCTCAGGATGAGTGTTGAGTGTGTATGAGCCATTACAATTATGGGATTAGGCAAAGGTGCCACCCTGGTCACCTGGGTGGGGAGGCAGTTTTTAGCCAGCGTCCTGGAAGGCCAGCTGGAGATGAAAATGATAGGGGAAAGTCAACTTCCGGGAGTGGAAGGGTTGGGTCACAATAACTCATGAACAACATTCTGGAAAATGTCTTAATCCGATGGAAGATCCCCAGAGGGTATGTGGCTTCTGTCACAGTTATTGTCCCTGGGGGTCTGGGAATGTTTCCTAGGGTTCAGTGGTCTTTCTGTAAGCTGAGCCTAGAAGGGGGCTTTAGGGGACATCTTGCAAACAGCATTCATCCTGCCAGAGGAATTCCCTGCTGTGGCTGGGCCTCGTGCCTGTCTCTGCACTGTCTCCTTTAGAAGGAGTTAGGAGAAAGACTGAAGAAGGATGAAATAAGGAAATGAATGTATGGATTAACAGGGGAGAATTGGGACTGTCATGTGAACGTTATGAGGAATTCTGTATAAGTTTTATGTGAACATAAAAAGACTTAAAAAAAATTTTTTTAATGTTTATTTATTTTTGAGAGAGAGAGAGAGAGAGAGAGCATGAAGAGGAGAGGGAGACACAGAATCCGAAGCAGGCTCCAGACTCTGAGCTGTCACATAGAGCCCGGCGCAGGGCTTGAACTCACAAATTGCAAGATCATGACCTGAGCCACTTAACCAACTGAGCCACCCAGGTGCCCCAAACATGGACTTTTAAAAAGCCCAGACCTGTCCTTGAGTAGATATCAGATGATGAGGGACCATAAGGCAAGCTGAGGGCCAAGCACAAGCTAGCACAACCACCTCCCCCACACCCCCACCAAGGTGGGATATGTGTGATATTCCTCAGGCACTCCTGGCTGCCCAAGAACAAAGGAAATGACAGAAAACAAATGGTTAAACTGATAGTCCCCATCAGTTTACAAATATCTCATCAATAGCCTAATCAGGAACTCCCTACCATCTTTTTTTTTTTTAATTTTTCTTTTACATTTGTTTATTTATTTTTGAGAGACAGAGAGAGACAGAACACAAGCAGGGGATGGGCAGAGAGAGAAGGGGACACAGAATCTGAAGCAGGCTCCAGGCTCTGAGCTGTCAGCACAGAGCCCGATGCGGGGCTCGAACTCACAAACCTCAAGATCATGACCTGAGCCAAAGTCAGATGCTCAACCGACTGAGCCACCCAGGCACCCCAGGAACTCCCTACTATCTTAATGATAGTGCTTTGCTAGAGGGAAAAACAACCTTAGCTTGACAATAGTTAGGCCTCTAATAATCTGTAAATTCTCTTTAGCTTATGGAAAGCCCTTTAAGAAACTTCCTCTTGACTTTACCTCCCCCAAACTCCACACTATGTATATAAGCAGCCACTCTCTACAACCCCAGTGCAGCTCTTCCTGCCCATGGGTCCTGTCTCTGTGCTTTAATAAAATCACATTTTTGCACCTAAGACGTTTTCAAGAATTCTTTCTTGGCCTTCGGCTCTGAACCCCACCATCACCTCAAAACCCCATCATCAGATACCAAGAAGCACTGAAGCAGAATCACAAGAAGTGGGTAGTGTGGCCTTCTTTGCTAAATAATGAGAAAGGAGGCAAAGGGGGAGACAGTGGGGGTGGTGAAGGCAAGGATGAAAGGGATGGTTACGGTGGGCTCATCACATTCCAGACACTGTTTAGCTTACAATTTTACTGTCTTTTCCTAATGTGCTGCGAGTTATCCTTGTGCTACAGATGAGGAAAAAAAGAGGGTAAGGGTGGTGAAGTGACTGGTCCAGGGTCATCCAGCCAGTTAACGACAGACTGGTGTGTTTTCCCCTGAAAGCTTGGGCTCCTGCCTGTGTGTCAGAAGAAAAGTGAAAGAGATGGAAGGCAAAGCAAATTTCTACATAGAGTTTAGAGAAGGTAAACGTGGTATGCAGAGAAATGGCCTCCGCCAAGTGTCCCCATTTGAACCCCTGGATGCTGTGGGAGTTACTTAATTTGGCAAAAGGGACTTTGCAGATGTGATGAAGGTCTTGAGATGGCAAGAGTATCCTGGGTTATCCTGGTGGGCCACGTGCAGTCAACAGGGTCCTTGTCAGTGAGAAAAGGAAGCAGGAGAGCCAGTGTTAGAGACCTGCAGCAAGAATGTGAACGAGTCCACCTGTCTTTGCTGGCTTTGAGGGCCAGGGGTGGTGGTGGTGTATGAACCAAGGAATGCGGGCAGCCCCTAGAAATGGGATCAGGTGGAGAAGCAGATCTGCCTCTTGAACCTCCAGAAGGATTACCAGCCTGCCAACACCTGGATTTTATTCCAGTGGGACCTGGGACTTTTGGACTTCTGACCTCCAGAACTGTAAGAACTGGAAAAAGAAAGTATTTGGTCTTTGCATTCTGGAAAGTTATAGCCTGTCACCTGGAAGAAAAGACCGGAAGAAATATGCTGAAATGCTAAACAATGATAAGTCTACATTACACATGGGAAATGTTTTTCTCTTCTATACTTAGTTTTCAAAAATAAAAACATTAAATTACAAATACAGGTAAGTTCAATGTGCTGTGGGAGCACAGAGAGGGAAGCATTCATCTGCCTGTGGGAGCCCCTTCAAGGTTTGTGAGAGAGCACACCATTTGAGTTTGCTGAGTGCACGGGTAGGAGAAGGAAGGTGTTACAGGCAGAGGAACAGCAGGTGCAAGGGTAGGAAGGGAGAAACAGTAGATGCCCCTCACCCCAACCCTCCCGGTCTAGAAATGGTGCCTTTGTGTTGAGGATAAGCATGAGACTTTGTACTTCAATCTAAATGGTCTGTCATGTCAATGGATCAAACCCAAAGGAAGGAATCTCTAGGCATCGAGGAATATGGTCAGGGACCTCTCATGGGGCAAACTGACATTCCAGCCACTTGGAATTGTATCAAGTAGCTTTGGACTTGTTGTAGGGGAAGAACGTGCTCATGAAATATTTGTTGTTTAAGGCTCAGGCTTTTCTGCTCTTTGCCTCCTCCTGTTTCTTGCAGTACCAGGGTGGGGAGGGGCTCCCTGTCCTGATACGTCCCCTGTATTTTGCAGGAAGGGTTTGTTTCCTTTGTTGAGGGGTGAATGTGTAGCTTTGAGGTTTGTTTTTTTTTTTTTTGTTTTTTTTTTTTATTGTTTTTTGTTTCTTTCACCAGCAATTAGGGAAATGGTAGAGCGGCTCCTTTCTCTACTAACAGTCTCATAATGGAGCCATCTAAATCTCATATTGATGCCTCCACCCCCTAAGGAGCCACGCCTTTTCCTGGTCCCCCTAGATGGGGGGGGGGGGGGGCGGACTCAGAGGCCTTGCAGAGCTCTCTGTGAGGGAAAACAAACAAACAAACAAAAACCAGGAGTGAGTAAGAACTGTTGCAATCGCCTTTGTTTTCTTCTCCCTTCCCTTTCTCCACCCTGATATTTGAGGGCCAAGTCCTCATCTCTGGGCACAAAACTGGTTTCCTTGCTCCTGTTATGGTTTGGTTCCACCCACCAAGACAATGGGGCCTTTTTCCCCCCCTATAGTCAAAGGCCCTAGGGGTTCCACTCTGAACTGGTGCCAAAGCTCTAACCTTCCTGTTTCTGTTCTTTCCAAGTAACCTGGGAATCTGCAGACTTGTGTGGTAGGGGTCCTGAGTTACGTCCAGAAAAAAGGGCAGGTTGTGGGAATCCCACACAGTTGTGCTTGGGAGAGTCTTTTAGGCCTCTTGGCAAAGAAGCAGAATTGTGGGCCGGGGGGACCTGGGCTGTGGTGGTGGTGTATCATCCCTTCAGGGCCCAGGGATCTACCATTAGATAAAAATAAATTTAGCTGACGTCTGTGTGAGAGGCAACTGACCCCCAGATGTCATGTTCCCTGGGTGGCTGGCCTCTTAGGTTAGAGTGGAGTGTTGGGTATTTTTGGCCTCATCTTACTTGGGGGGTCTCTTTGGTAGCAGGAGGGGTAGAGCCCTCCCAAATTGTGAAAGTCTTGACACCCAGCCTAAGGAATTTGGACTCCTGTGAGTGGGGAACTCTCAGAGGATTTCGGTGGGAAGTGACCTACCTGGTCAGATTGTATTGCAGGACACGCGCTCTGGCAGCTGGTTTGTTGCAGCCGCTGGGAGCCTGGCCTGGAGTCTGAGATCTGAGCTGGGAGAGCAGGGGTGGGAGAGCCATTTGAAGAACTGGCAGGCCTTGGTGAGTGACCGAGAGGGTGGTGGTTGGTGGGAGTGCTGAAGATGACTTGGAGCTGCGTCTGGTTTGGGCTCTTGGGTGGCTCAGGGGCCATTAGCCCTGAGATGAGGTTGAGGGATAGGCTGGCTTGGGACTGAGATGCTAAACACAGTTTGGGGCATGTTTGGATGAGATGGCTGTGGATGGTCCAGGGGGAAATACTGTCTGGGCAATGGGGAGAAGCTGTAGGGGGAGGCCAGGCTGGGGTGAGGAAGTGGTGGAGGCAGTGACAGAGAAGAGGGAGCATGCCCAGAGCCCGTCCCTCAGCTCGGCCCTGTTCTCCTCAGCACAAGGCCATGGGTGCGCAGGCCTGAGCTCTACTCTCCATCAGCCTTTTCTGTTGATCAGAGTGATTTTTCAGCGTTTCCACCAGATGGATGTTCTTAACCTGGGGGTCACATATTAACTGCCTACAGGTCTTCTGGAAAGTGGGGGCTGTGAGTTGATGAGGGGAAAGTAGAAAGGGGGGGAAGGCAAGGAAGGGCTTTGGAGAAAGTTAATAGAGAAGAGCAGGCAGTCAGAACACACCCTACAAAGTACTTAGCATCATTATAAAACATAAAAAAGCACAATGTAGATTCAGACTTTGTGGTGCCTGGGTGGCTCAGTCAGATAAACATCTGAATCTTGATTTCAGCTCAGACCGTGATCTCACGGTTCATAGGTTAGAGCCCTGCATTAGGCTCTGTGCGGACAGTACATATTGGGATTCTCTGTCTCCCTCTCTCTCTACCCTCCCCAACTTGCTCTGTCTCTCTCCAAATAAATAAATAAACTTAAAAAAATTTTTTTTAATTTAAACTTTCGTTGAGAGCCCAGTGTTCAGGGGCAGAAAGGGGTTGTTCAGACTAGCAGGGCACAGGGTAGAGGTAATTTAGGATTAAGCTAATAATGAAGCTGCTAGCTCTAGAAACCCTGAGAAGTCAGTTGATCTGTCCATTTCTTGGGAGAAATGAGTTTCATGTGTACATATTGCAATATAAAATACTAATAGACCACAAATATGGTGTGCTTACCAATTATGATACCACTGACAACTAGAACAAAACTCGTACCCAGCAAATATTGTGTGTGTGCTACCTGCCAGGCAGTGTGCTAAGCACTTTAAATAGCTAGATCCCCACAACAGCACATGTGGTGGGTAATTTCATAAGCCCCATTTTACAGATGCAGGGGACTCAAGTGCAGTCATCTGCTCAGGGCTTTGCAGCTCATGCACTAGAGTCGGTTGGAAGCCAGGTCCTGGGGACTTCACAACACATGCTCTTAGCCACTCAGTGTCAGGTGGGGCAGTGGGGAGGTAGGACTTCTCTTAGATGGTCCTTGATCATCTGTACCAGAATTATCTGGGATGTTTGTTGAAAACTGAGTATCTATAGGTCTCACCCTGAATCAACTGAAAGCAGAATTTCTCTTTTTATTTAAAAAACATTTTTAAAATTAAGTAATTTATTATTTAATTTACATCCAAGTTAGCATATAGTGCAACAATGACTTCAGGAGTAGATTCCTTACTGCCCCTTGCCCATTTAGCCCATTCTCCCACAACCCCTCCAGTAACCCTCTGTTCTCGATATTTAAGAGTCTCTTATGTTTTGTCCGCCTCCCTGTTTTTATATTATCTTTGCTTCCCTTCCCTTATGTTCATCTGTTTAGTATCTTAAATTCCTCATATGAGTGGAGTCATATGATACTTGTCTTTCTCTGACTGGCTAATTTTGCTTAGCATAATACCCTCCAGTTCCATCCATGTAGTTGCAAATGGCAAGATTTCATTCTTTTTTTTTTTAATGTTTATTTTTGAGAGAGAGAGAGAGAGAGAGAGGCAGATCGTGAGTGAGGGAGGGATAGAGAGAGAGGGAGACACAGAATCTGAAGCAGGCTCCAAGCTCTGTGCTGTCTGTACAGAGCCCGATGTGGGGCTGGAACTCATGAACCATGAGATCATGACCTGAGCTGAAGTCGGATGCTTTATGACTGAGCCACCCAGGCACCCCTAGATTTCATTCTTTTGATTGCCGAGTAATACTTCATTGTATATATACACACCACATCTTCTTTATCCATTCATCCATCGATGGACATTTGGGCTCTTTCCATACTTTGGCTATGGTTGATAGTGCTGCTATAAACATTGGGGTGCATGTGCCCCTTCGAAACAGCATACCTGTATCCCTTGGGTAAATACCTAGTAGTGCAATTGCTGGGTCATAGGGTAGTTCTATTTTTACTTTTTTGAGGAACCTCCATACTGTTTTCCAGAGTGACTGCACTAGTTTGCATTCCCACCAGCAGTGCAAAAGAGATCCTCTTTCTTCGCATGCTTGCCAACATCTGTTGTTGCCTGAGTTGTTAATATTAGCCATTCTGGCAGGTGTGAGGTGGTATCTCATTGTGGTTTTGATTTGTATTTTCCTAATAATGAGTGTTATTAAGCATTTTTTCATTTGTCTGTTCACCATCTGGATGTCTTCTTTGGGGAAGTGTCTATTCATGTCTTTTGCCCATTTCTTCACTGGATTATTCATTTTTTGAGTGTTGAGTTTGATAAGTTCTTTATAGATTTTGGATACTAACCCTTTATCTGATATGTCCTTTGCAAATATCTTCTCCCATTCCATCGGTTGCTTCTTAGTTTTGCTGGTTGTTTCCTTCTCTGTGCTGAAGTTTTTATTGTGATGAGGTCCCAATAGTTCATTTTTGTTTTTGTTTCCCTTGTCTCTGGAGACGTGTTGAATAAGAAGTTGTTGTGGCCGAGGTCAAAGAGGTTTTTGCCTGCTTTCTTCTCGAGGATTTTGATGGCTTCCTGTCTTACATTTAGGTCTTTCATCCATTTTGAGTTTATTTTTGTATATGGTGTAAGAAAGTGGTCCAGGTTCATTCTTCTGCATGTCGCTGTCCAGTTTTCCCAGCACCATTTGCTGAAGAGACTGTCTTTATTCCCTTGGATATTTCCTGCTTTGTCAAAGATTGGTTGGCCATACATTTGTGGGCCCATTTCTTGGTTTTCTATTCTGTTCCATTGATCTGAGTGTCTGTTTTTGTGCCAGTACCATACTCGTAATGATTACAGCTTTTTAATACATCTTGAAGTCTGGGATTGTAATGACTCCCGTTTTCTTTTTCAAGATTGCTTTCGCTATTTGGAATCTTTTCTGGTTCCATACAAATTTTAGGGTTGTTTGTTCTAGCTCTGTGAAGAATGATGGTGTTATTTTGACAGGGATTGCATTGAATATGTAGATTGCCTTAGGTAGTATTGACATTTTAACAATGTTTGTTCTTCCAATCCAGGAGCATGGAATATTTTTCCTTTTTTTGTGTGTGTTTTCTTCAGTTTGTTTCATAAGCTTTCTATAGTTTTCAGTGTATAGATTTTTCACCCCTTTGATTATGTTTATTCCTAGGTATTTTATGGTTTTTTGATACAATAGTAAATGGGATCGATTCCTTGATTTCTCTCTCTGTTGCTTCATTATTGGTGTGTAGGAATGCAACCAGTTTCTGTGCATTGATTTTATATCCTGTGGCTTTGCTGAATTCATGGATCAGTTCTAGCAGTTTTTTGGCAAAAGCAGAGTTTCTCAAACACTGATAGTGGGGGCCGGATGTGTGGATTCTGGAAAGCAGTGGAATCTTGGTTTCTTTAGTCACCCACAGTTTGGGTGTCATCCCCCTGTGCATCGACAGTGTAGCCTAAGCTTGCTTTCTTTCTCTGGGCTGTTGGAAGGGTACATTCCATTCCGGGAATGGATGAAATCACGCTGACATTTATGATAGGGAGGCATTTTGAAGCAGCATCCTTTATTCACACTTTCCTTTCACCCTTCATTTGCTTCTCTCCCCTCAGGGTGGGTTTCACTTCTCTTGTCTGTCCTCTGGGGTGAGACTGGGGGAGTATGGGAAACAAGGGAGGGGTTCAGGGCTCTGTAGGGGGCTGTGCCCTGAGAGGGGCAGTTGCACCGAAGGTAGAGCTTTCCATGAAGCTTAGCTGCTTCACCCTGTGAGGGTGCAGACAGTGGGGCTGCAGCCTGGGATGTGGGGTGGAGACCCCGTCACCCATAGCAGTGGGTTTTTTTGAAGTGGAGGGTTGATCTCCCTAAGGGCTCCAAGCCAGGCAGTGTAGATAAACAGGAGGAAATACCATTCTTCCTCTCATCCACTAATGAGTTTGGAGGGCTGATCCAGTTAATACCCCTACCTTGAGTGAGGACAAGGGAGTTTTATACAGTTCACTTTTGGGAGATATTCCCACATCGTGGCCTCAAGGAGATCCAGAGGTCAGGGGAGAGCCCTGAGCCAGAAGTGAGGAGAGCTGGTTCTGTGTGAGCTGAGTACTCCTTGAGAAAGTCACTCCCCTACCCTGGACGTGGGTTTTCTTATCTGGAGTTGAATTTGGCTGATATAGTCTTTTACCTTCCTTCTTGTCCTCAGGTCTGATGCTGTGATTAGCAGCTGGGAGGCAGGGCGGGTGTGGCAGAGCCCTGAAAGCTTCTTCTGTCTCATGTGCCTGCCTTCTCCCAATGAGCAGGTTGAGAATTATTTCAGTAGCCCCAAGATGTCCACTGTGGGTGTGGTAAGGACAACCTTTGGAGTCAGGAGCCCCCCTCTGCCCTGGGGAAGGAGGGCCTAGTTGGGGGGTTCCTTACCGTTGCACAGAATTCTCATGTTTTGGTTTGATATGACTTCCCTTCCTGTTCTCCCACCTCTTCCACAACTTTCCCGTGAGCATCACATTCAGTTTCCATAGTGGGCTGATTGTTTAGATAACTTTCCCGGTTCTTTCCTGCCTGTGGTTCCCTGAAACAAATAGCAGGAAATTGTTTTCATAGCCATCAGGGTCCCCGCTTCATGTTTTCTTCTTTCCCTGCAGAACCTGACAGAACACACAGGGCACAGAGATGCATGTGCATGCTTTAGCTCCCAGTGCTCCTCTGCAGTGAGGGGTGGGTGGGGTTATATTCTTAATATTGCCTGGGGGCCCACGGCACACTTCTGTGAATTGTGTGTGGCATGCTAATGGCTTGTGTGTCACTGCCATTTAGTTTAAAGTGCACGTGTGTGTTACAAGTGCCTTGTGTGTGCATGCGGATCAGAGTGTGGGGTCAAGGTGATTGTTGCCGAGAGGAAGTGATTTAGGAACTGGTTTGCTCTCTGTTTCTGCTTTTTAATGCAATGTGGTGGTAATGTGTTGTCAGAGTGCTGATTAAAAAGATGTTAGAAATTTCCTTAATCTGGTCTGAAATTCACTTTGTTTTATTATTGATGTGTAATGTGTAAGGGTGTGAGGAAGTGGAGGATGAAACATCAGACCTTCCTGAGCAATCGAGGTCAGTTCTCAGAAATTGGATGTTGACTATTTAGCTATCACCACCCTTGGATTTGTGAGCAGGATCCAGAGGATCGGAGCGCTTCTATGACAGAGGTGTTATCCTGTCCTGGGACAATTAGAGACAAGTTGGCAAACAGGAAACAGGTCAAGTTTGGGGCTTGTTTCTAACCAATATTTAGGCATTCTGACCGTTTTTTTGTTTTTTTTTTAATTTTTTTTAACGTTTATTTATTTTTGAGACAGAGAGAGACACAGCATGAACAGGGGAGGGGCAGAGAGAGAGGGAGACACAGAATCGGAAGCAGGCTCCAGGCTCTGAGCCATCAGCCCAGAGCCCGACGCGGGGCTCGAACTCATGGACCGCGAGATCGTGACCTGAGCTGAAGTTGGACGCTCAACTGACTGAGCCACCCAGGCGCCCCTCGGCATTCTGACCTTTAACAACAATTTAATTTCACTGATACTGTCACCTAACTACCAACTGTAAGGTGCTGAATTTTCAAGGATAAATGAAATTCACTCCCTGTTCCGATTATTAATTGTTGGTCTTTTCTTGGACAAGGCTCTCTGGGCCCAATTCCCTCAGTACCCAACTCTCTTACTAGGCAGCTTTTGAGAGCTCTCTCAGAACCGGACAAGCAAGGCTGATCCTGGAAATGGCTGATGCAGGAGAGAGGGGCAGGAGCCTAGCTCCTTGCAGTGTCTGACTCTCCTTTTCAGGACATAGTGACTATGGGAAGTAGGAAATGTCTCCTTCGGAAATCCTGTGATGGGCAAGGTGGTGGGGATGGCAACTCTGATGGTCCCTCACCTGTCTCTCAGCTCCTCATGACACGAGAGCATGCCCTCAAGCATTCCCAGAGATGGGCATGAGTGTCTGTGCGTTGGGGCCCTGGAAACAAGATTTGTTAGCTACTTCTAAGAACATCGTCAGTGAGAAGGAAGGGCAATTTGAGGTCCTGCAGAATTATCTTTGGGAACTACTATTACTTCACTCCATTCAGACCAGGAGGTTAGTGGTAGCAAAGCATGGGGTAGAGAGAACAGGGTGCAAAAATGCTCGGACTGATTGGTGCCAAAACTTTTTCTGAGACTCTCACACTAAGTTTGGATCCCCTCTACCCTAGCAAGGCACCAAGTGAACTTGGGTAGGACTTCCCCTCCCTGGAAAAACCATTTTGCTAAGGCTTTGTGATGTCCTCTTGTGACTTTTGCCTCTTCAATACTGCCTTTCATATATTCATTTCAGCCTGAGGTCATTAGGCTGAGGTCATTAGGCTGGTAATTAGGCTGATTCCAGACCCTACATTCTTGGGGTTGCCTCTGGGCAACCCAATGGGGCCCCGGGAACTTAGTTCTAGCCTGGGTCCTTGTGTAGCTCTTTCATCATCCCAGCTACTCTCTGTGAGAGAGGCTTCAAGCACTGGGATTTCTTAGATGTACATGTGCCTTTGGAGTCAGATAGACCAGATCTGGATTTAAGTTCATGCTTTGTTCTTTGACCTTGGCAAAGAACCTTGCCAAGTGATTTATGCTCTCTTAACACTCAGTTGCTACACCTGTCAAAAGGAGATGATGCCTACCATAATAGTTATTATAACAGTAAAATTTATTGAGCATCTTACAGTTATTAATTCATTTAATCCTCATACATTTCTAGGAATTAAGTGCTGGTGTAGTTGTCATTTTTCAGATGAGGAAATTGAGGCACAGAGAAGTTAAGTAGCAGGACCAAGTCCATGCAATGTGTAAGTGGTGGAGCTGGGATTCTGAACTTGGACAGTTTGACCCCAGAGTTTGTGTCCTCAACTACAGCACTAGACCTTGTATTCACAGAATGTTAATAAGAATTCATTGAGATTAGGGCGCCTGGGTGACTCAGTCGGTTGAGCATCTGACTCTTGATTTTGGCTCAGGTCATGATCCCAGGATTGTGGGATCGAGCCCCACATTGGGCTCTGTGCTGAGCATGGAGCCTGCTTGGGATTCTCTCTCTTTCTCCCTCTCTCTCTCTTTCTCTCTCCCTCTGCCCATCCCCCACTCACGTGTGCACACACATGTTCTCTTTCTCAAAAATAAAAAAAATTAAAAATTGAAGAAATCCATGTTTTTAAAAAATGTTTACCTATTTATTTTTGAGAGAGAGAGAGAGAGACAGAGAGAGAGAGCACAAGCTGGGGAGAGGCAGAGAAAGAGAGGGAGACACAGAATGTGAAGCAGCCTTCAGGTTCTGAGCTGTCAGCCATCAGTGCAGAGCCCAACTCAGGGCTCGAACTTATGAATCGGGAGATCATTACCTGAGCCAAAGTCGGATGCTTAACCAACTGAGCCACCCAGATGCCCCAAGAAATCCATGTTAAAAAAACCAATTCATTGAGATAAACATTTAAAGCACTGGGTATAGTGCTTGGCACATAATAGGCACTCAGTAAATGGTACCTGTTACTACCAAAGTGGAGAAGCCTCCTTCCATGTGGGCATGTGGAAGGTGTGGCCCTGGGTCAGGGTGAGGCAGGAGAAGAGACAGGAGTTCCTGCTGACCTGGGGTTTACACAGTGTCAGGGTTTCTTCCAGCCTATCTTTTAAATTAATTAATTAATTAATTAATTAATGTTTATTTATTTTGAGGGAGCATGTGCATGCGGGAGCGAGCTAGGCGGGGAGGGGCAGAGAGAGACTCAAGAGTACTCTTAACCAGGTGAACCACCCAGGCGTCCCCCCAACCTGTCTCTTTTAGACAGGGCTTATTGGCAAAAGTCTTGTTCCTGTAATCCCAAAGTTGCCTGACAGGCCCCAAAAGGAAAACACAAGAGCTGAAACTGGATGGCCATAGGGAGGGGCTCCCTCCCAGCAAGCCAGTGGTCAGGGATCACTTCTCTGAATCTGCTTCAGAGAATCTGCTTCATTTCCTGACATCTTATGCATTTGATCAGGGCTTCCAATAAGCCACCTGTGGAACAGAGTGGGGCTATTGCCTGAATTGGCACAGGGTGGAGTGTTAGTGCCGAAAGCCAGGGAGACCCTGCAGGGACCCAGGGAGACCCAGATGTGGGCTTTGGAGGAGGGAGGTATCAAGCTGGCTCTGCTGTCTTGGGTTGTATACCTTGGCTCTCCGCCTGGGCCTGGGAACAGCTTGGTCAGCAACGCCTGCCCCGCGCAGTGCCAGCTGGGTTTGGAAGCCACAAGGCTTTGGGGGCTGGGGGACCTGGATTCCCTTCATGGCTCTGCCACTTTTTAGTTGTGTAGCCTTGGCCTTTTATTCATGTTCTCTGACCCTCAGTTTTCTCATGTGTGAGAAAATTGTGAGGATCAAGTGAAATAACATACATAAAGCACCAGAACGGTAACTTACATAACTGTAGGTGCTCAGTAACTGTTCTCAGTCGTGGGTAGGTGCAGTTGGGGGAGGAGGGAAATATAAAATACAGTTCCTTCCTTTAAGAAGGTTACAGTTTGGGTGTGGTCAGAGGTAATAAGACAGGTAAACATATAAATCAGAGTTGGGACTGCACGTAATGAAACACAGAGCACTGAGTGTAGCAAACAGAGCTTTTGGAGTTCATATGTAGGAGAGCTGCCCTGTGGACTACGCCGCTCAGGGAAGGCTTCCTGAACAAGTGAACTGGGCAAACCTGCAAAGGTTGGGAGGAAGGTGGAGGGGCATTCCAGGAAATATCTGAGTTGAGGCCAAGTAGCATAAGTTCAGCGGAAGGAGAGGAAACCAGCTGGATACCCCTAAAGGGTAAAACCGTCCTTGACAAAGGTCAGGCTGAGGCAGATATTCCAGATGGGATTTTAAAAAAAGACAGAGGGTCACCAGGGTGGCTCACTCCGCTAAGCATCTGACTCTTGATTTAGGTTCAGGTCATGATCTTATGAGCCCCGTGTCCAGCTCTACACTGAGAATCTATTTGGGATTCTTCTCTCCCTCTGTCTGCCCCTCCTCCACTCATGCTGTCTCTGTCTCTCTCAAAATAAATAAATAAACTTTAAAATAAGAAAATAAAAGAAGACAGAGAAAGGTGAGTTTCAGGCAGAATTTCGGGAGAAATTCTAGGGTCTCAAAATTAGAATGATCTCTAGGTAGGGCAAAGGAGGTGGCCACCTTGAAGCTCAGGCCAGGCTTAAGTTCAGGAGAGGAGCCTGAAGCGGCAGAAAGGGAAGGAAGGGCTCCTTCCCCAGGGATCTGGACTTGTCAGCTTAAACACATCAAGTGCCACCCAAGGTTTCCTGAAAGGGAGTGAAAACTAAGTCAGGCCAAATCCTTGGTGAGCCAGTTAGGGGCCTGATGAGTTGGATTTGATGTCCAAGGAAGTTTAGATGTCAGCAGGTGGTATCCACTGAGAATTCCTTGTTAGGCTCTGGCTATCCTTGACTGAAAATGTCTGTCTTTAAAATAAAAAAATTCCTTTGTGTTTTTTCTTTCTTTGTTCCTATTGTTCGTTCGTCTGAAAACTTAGTCTTGGTTGAACTAAGTAGAAAAGGTTCATTCTTACCTAGCCAGTCTAACTAGGGTTGTTGTAAGAACAATTCTGGAAAACAATGTGTTGGTGGCCATGGACATCCATTGCCCTTTTGATAACTTTAGTAGCATGATTGCACTGTTAGTATGCCCTATTCTTTATCTGAGTACATATTTAACTTTTCTCACTCCTCTGAAAGCAACTTAAGGTTAGAAACTGTGTCTTTGTTTCGGACTTTTATTAAAGTACCTGTCAAGAAACTATTTACATTATAGGTACCCAATAAATATTCATTAAATTGTAGGTTTTAACATGTGTCTCACACACAGATTCCAGTAAATGCTTGACATTTTTATTAATTAATTAATTCATTCATTCATTCAATCTCTTAAGAGGTATTTAGTCTCCTGAATGACTACTAGATGCTAAGCATTATATTGGGCATCTAATGGGAATAAAATATAAGGATTTTAGTGGTCCTTAAAGGGCTCATGGTCTTATGAGATAGTCAAATAAACAGACAATTACAGAGCAGGATGACAAATGTCATGACTCAGGGACAGATTGAGTATTATAGGAGTACAGAGGAGGAGGGTCTCATAATTCATCTGGAATGAGGGTGGAGGTGTTGAGATCAGTCAGACAAGGCTTTTTTCCATTTTTCTCTTTTCAAGAACAACATTCTAAAGGAGGAATAAAAATTGAGGAAAGAGCCTCCCAGGCAGAGGGAATAGTTTGTACAAAGTCAGTGGTGTGAGGGCTACCTGTATATTCAGGGAACTGTAAGTGGTTGAGTATATTATAACAGGGAGTACAGAGGGACAGTGATTAGAAATAAGCAGGGAACATTATGAAGAGCCTGGCATACTAGGTAAAGAAGTTTGGATTTTATCCCCAAGGTAATGGTACGGGCACTGACATGATCAGATTTGTATTTTAGGGAGATCACTTTGACTATCAAAGTGGAGAACAAGTTGAATCAAAGTGTTGGAGGAAGATGAACCAGGGCAATTCAGGGAACAGGATGGGTAAGCTAGGTGATTGCTGCTTCCTGCTTCTCATCCTAGAGTATCTCTAGGATACTCCTTCCCATCTTGAGGGACTGTGTTTCCAGTACCTGCCATAGCACCTGGTTAACAGGAAGCACTTCAGAAATACTTCTTACTCCTCTTTGTATCTCACAAGCCTAATACAACGCCTGACACTTGGAGGTGCTTTGTGCACATTGGTTGGCTCCACCACTGTGACTTGTGCTGGCAGCTCCTGAGCACTAATTTGAAGATAGGGTGGGTACCCTTCTTCCTGTGGTCACAAACCAGGCAAAATTGCTTTCTGGGTTAGAACTGACTTTGAAGATATCTTTCGCATGGCCCTTCTCAAAATGTCTCCAAAGACATTCTCCATCTTCTGATGAGTCTTTGTTCTAAAGTGAACAGTGAGAGAGAGGGGTGCCGGGGTGACTCAGTCGGTTGAGCGTCTGACCTCAGCCCAGGTCCTAATCTCATGGTTCACAAGTTTGAGCTGATAGCTCAGAGCCTGGAGCCTACTTCGGGTTCTAAGTCTCCCTCTCCCTCTGCCCCTCCCCTGCTCATGCTCTGTCTGTCTCCCTCTCTCAAAAATAAAAAACATTAAAGCGGACAGTGAGTTACTTTAGGGCAGGAAACATATTTTTGTATCCCCCAGGACTTATCACAGGGCATGATAGATGATAGTAGTAGGTGATAGTAGGTGATGGTAGATATTTGTTCCATGAATTTGAGATTCATTGTTTTGGATTTGAAATGTATTTTATGAAACATGTTAATAAATGTTGATCAGGTTCTGATTCCTCCTCAAAAACCTTTTAGATTTTTTTTAAGTTTATTTATTTTGAGAAGGGGGGGTGAGCATAAGTGGGGGAGGGGCAGAGAGAAGGAGAGAGAATCCCAGGCAGGGTCTGCACTGTCAGCACAACCCAAGCCTCAAACTCAGGAACAGAGTACAGAGTCCAACGCAGGGCTTGAACTCACAAACTGTGAGATCACGACCTGAGCCAAAGCCAAGAGTCGGGATGCTTAACCGACTGAGCCACCCAGGTACTCCAAAAAGCCTTTTAAACCTGTAGCCTAATGGGTAACCGGGCATACTGAAGACTGGAGGCGAGGAACTCGAGGAGATGGGAGGAGTTAGCAGAAGGGGAAGTAAGTTACTTCCCAGAAATATTTAAAAGCTGAACTGAAACAGTTCAGAAAGATTCTGGCCAAAGGGTGTAGGTTCTTCGAAAGTTCTGCGGGGAAGATTGGGAAGCTCTGGGTTCTCTTTACCACCTCCCGTTATACAGATTGCTTTGGTTTCTCCCCATACACTTTAAAATACAGTTAAAACTAGATGACTCACCATGTTTTCCTGATTATTTGTTTTTTTGTTTCTTTTCTTCATTAGGAATGCCCTCCTCCTTTATGCCATTATCATCATCCTTCAATTCCCTGCTGAAATGCTACACTCTTTCCCTGAAACCCTATGGAAGAAATAGTCTCTCCCGATCCTGAATGTTTTTGGCTTTTAGGCCCCTTCATGGTACTTAATGCTATTACAATAATTATATATGGGTTATCAATCTTATTGCCACTAGGAGGAAGGGATCTGATTTAGCTATGTGTATTTCATAGCAGAGGGCCTTGTAAATGTTGAATGAACCATGTGACAGGACTGTATTACTAGCTTAGTGTGATGGTTAATTTTATGTGTCAACTTGACTGGGCCATGGGGTGCCCAGATATTTGGTCAAACATTTGGTCAAACATCACTCTGGGTGTTTTTGTGAGGGTGTTTTTATAAGGGAGTTTTTATATGAGATTCACATTTATTTTTGTCAAAAAAAATTTTTTTTAATATTTATTTATTTTGAGAGAGCACAAGTCGGGGAGGGGCAGAGAGAGAGGGAGACACAGAATCTAAAGCAGGCTCCAGGCTCTGAGCTGTCACCGCAGTGCCCAACGTGGGGCTCTAACCCACAAACCACGAGATCACGACCTGAGCCCAGTGGGACACTTAATGGACTGAGCCACCCAGGTGCTCCTATGAGATTAACATTTAAATTGGTAGACTGAGTAAAGCAAGTTGTCTTCCCTAATGTGGGTAGACCTCATCCAATCAGTTGATGGCTTGAATAGAACAAAAAGGTTGACCCTTCTCTGAGTAAGAGAGAATTCCTCCTTACTGGCTGGGACATCAGCTTTTTCCTGCCTTCAGACTTGAACTGAAATTTTGGCTCTTGAGTCTGGAGCCTCCTGGCCTTTGGATTAGAACTACATTTTTGGCTCCCCTGGTCGCCAGCTTAGTGACTTAGCCCACAGATTTGGGGACTTGTCAGCCTCTTTAATCAAGTGAGCCAATTCCTTATAAATCTCTTTCTTTATGTCAATCTGTCTTTCTTTCTGTCTAACCTCTGTATCTAGATATATCCATCCTATTGGTTCTGTTTTTCTGGAGAACCCTGACTAATACACTTAAGTCCTGGATTTTAGAAATATTCTAGAGAAAGGAAAAGAGTTTGATCTACCTTTCCTGGAATTGGATTAACATGAGACATGCTTTTAAAATGATGCTTACCCTTTGATACCTTTTCATCTCCCAGATGCTTCTCATCTAAACTCTTCTTCCTTTTCCAAGATTTCAGGCTCATAGGACTTGGACGCTTCCATCAGCCCTCCACTGTAGTACCTGACCAACGCCCACCCTGTCCTTCACTCAAGGCCCACATTTTCCTTGCTTTTGAGTCCTCTTGCCAACCTCACCCCATCAAAGCCCCAACTCAGTGTCGTAGGTCTGAGGTTGGTCGGGGCGGCGGGGGGCGGGGGGGAAGCAGCCTGCTATTCAAGTGATGCATGTGTAGCTGAAAGCTCTCTAACCTTCTCAGAGTTATTTGCTAAATGACTTGGATGAAATATCAAGTAGTTTAAAAAAATGGGGTGAGGTTTGTAGGCAGAGTGGGGATGACGTTTTGAGTAATTGCCTAGTGGGCAGGCAGAACAGCCCTCCTGACCTTCAGTCCGAGGGTAGGCACCTCCTATGCCCTTGCTGCTTTGACAGATTCTTCTCTTTTCCATTTCTGAAACCACAGCTTCTCCCAAAACAATAACAAATAAGCACTCCCACAGAAATAGCAGTGGAGATTCTGCTGCTGACACAAGAAAAGAGGGAGGGGGCAACCATGTGCATGTCTCTGATGGATCTTTATAAGTTAGCAAATACTTATGGTTTTGAAAAGCCCATTTTAGAAGAATATAGACTGGGGCGCCTGGGTGGCTTAGTTGGTTGTGTCCGATTTGGGCTCAGGTCATGATCTCATGGCTCGTGGGTTCAAGCCCCACATCTGGCTCTGTGCTGACAGCTCAGAGCCTGGAACCTGCTTGGGATTCTGTGTCTTCCTCTCTCTCTCTCTGCCCCTCCCCTGCTCGCTCTCTGTGTGTCTCCCTCTCAAAAATAAATAAACATTAAAAATTTTTAGAAGAATTAGACTTTTAAAGATGATGAGAAAATCAGAAGTCTTATATTATGTGTGGCTATAAATAAAGAGCTAAAGAGCTGGCAGGAGAGCAGATGTCAGCGGAGACATTAGAGGTGCCCTGTTTTCAAGGATGTTGGTTAGTCAGATCTGCACTGAAACTGCTCTGGCTTAAAATACTTAGCACCTAGCATATTGGAAGATCTTCCCTGCAGGTTTCCTGTGAGAAGGAGGGGGAGGATTTAGGGGAAAGATCATGATTATAATATGAAACTACAAACTCCTTGCATCTATTTCCATGTTTAAATATATTTAGATCTTTCTCATGTTAAAAAAAATTCTTTTTTTTTGAACCCTATTCCTCTTGCTGACTTCCACTCTATCACTGTCTTCCTTTGTATAGACAAACTTCTTAAAAGAGTCGTTTTCAGGGTTGTCTGGGTGGCTCAGTAGCTTAAGTGTCTGACTCTTGATCTCAGAGCCTACTTAAAAAAAAAAAAAAAAAAGACTTGTTTTCAGAGCGCCTGGGTGGCTCAGTCAGTTGAGTCTGACTTCGGCTCAGGTCATGATCTCACAGTTCGCGAGTTTGAGTACCACGTCGGGCTCTGTGCTGACAGCTCAGGCCTGAAGCTTGCTTCGGATTCCGTGTCTCCCTCTCTCTCAGTTACTCCCACACTCACACTCTGTTTCTCTCTGTCTCAAAAATAAGTAAATATTTTTTTTAAAAAAGGGACTTGTTTTTAGCCAGTATCTCCATTTGTTTATCTCCCATCCACTCCTCAGCATTGGAGAGTTGATCCCCCCACCCACCCCGCCCCGCCCTGCCCCGCTCCCTTGTACTTCGCACCTTTGTTTTACCTAATGTCACAGAGCAGGTGCCACTCTTGGCCACTACTTCACTCAAACTGCTGCCATGGCCCTCACTCTGTTGGTTCCCCACCAATCTGACCATTCCTCTTCAGTTCTCTTTGCCACCTCTTCTGATCTGTTCATGCCATAAATGTCACTGGTCTCTAGAGTTCTGACCTGTTCTATGCATTCCTGTCTGTGACTTCAGTTATAATCCATCACTCTTGAGTTGTAGATCTCTACTGTCTGTTGGGTATCTGCTTTTGAATGTGCAACATGTCCCATACTGAACTTACCTTACCTCCAAACCTGGTTCTTTAAAAATAATAGTTATTATTATAATTCTTATTAGAATAATATATGTGGGCTCGTAGCCCACAGTGATCTGTGCCACAAACCTGCCACTGTTCTCCTTCCCTTTGGCATTCCCTCATCTGGTCAGTCTGGGGTCATGACAATGCCCACTCCTATGTAACTCTCTAACCTGTCCCCTCTTCTCCAACCTGATTCATGCTACTAACTCAGGCCACCATCATCTCCTCTGGATTCCTGCTACATCTTCTCTCTGAGCCCCTTCCTTGCTCCAGCCTATTAATTCCATGCCCCCTCCCATTTGCCGTCCACAGTGCAGCTGAAGTGGCCCTTGCCAAACAAAGTTCTGATCATATCCTTTTCCATAATTAAATTCCTTCCATCCTTCTCTAAAGCAGCCCTCAGGCTGCACTTTGATCTTTTCAGCAAGGCTCCCCAGTTTTTTGTCACGTTACAAATGTAAAAGACCTCAGTATTCTTCAGCTTCCACTGTCCCAGTCCTGCCCTCCACCCCTCCCCAGTTCTTGCACATTATGCCTCAGCCACACCAAACTACTTTAATTTCCGAAATTCCCTGCTTTCTATGAGTTTGGGCCTTTGTACTTATTCTCTCTGCCTAGAACACTCCTGTCACGCCTCTTTATTTTCATATCAGTTTTAGTTAGCTTTCAGGCTTTGGTTTATACCTTACTTCTGTAATCTACTACACTAACACACCAACCTGGGATTATGCCCCTAACGTCCCCAGCGCTTACCCCTTTTGTACCACTTACCATGCTCTCTTGAGACTGGTGAATGTACGGTAAGCATCTTGTAGGCAGGGATGACGTGTTAGACTCCCAGGCCCTCCCTCGAATGGTACCTTTCACATAATAGATGTTCAATAAATATTTGTGATATCATTGAATGATTTCCATAATTACTTTGGACATGTTTCTTATTAAATCAGTTGAACAAGTCATATAGAGCTCACAGGGAAAGAGCACAAATGAGGTCCAAGGCCTTAATGTCAGTTTTTGTTTTGTTTGTTTCTTTGTTTATTATATTTTTAAGTAGACTCCATGCCCAACATGGGGCTTGAATACATGATCCCGAGATCAAGATTCATAACGCTCTACTGACTGAGCCAGCCACGCATCCCTGTTTTGTTTTGTTTTAATTAAAGCAAAAGTTTGGATTTTTGCAGAGTTACTGGCTGGCTATGGGTCTTAATGGGCTTATGGGATAGTATAGTTAAACCTAGACTCCAGCTAGCTGACATAGTCCAATTCCAGACCTTTAGATTTTTTTTTTGAAGAACAGCTTTATTGAGATACAATTCATATACCATACAATTCATCCATTTAAAGTATATAATTCAGGGCTCCTGGTTGGCCCAGTCGGTTAAGCATCTGACTTCGGCTCAGGTCACGATCTCATGGTTCACTAGTTTGAGTCCCACATCGGGCTCTGTGCTGACAGCTCAGAGGCTGGAGCCTGCTTCAGAGTCTGTGTCTCCCTCTCTCTCTGCCCCGCCTCCACTCATGCTCTGTCTCTCTCTCTCAAAAATAAACATTAAAAAAACATTTTTTTAAGTGTATAATTCAATGATTTTTAGTGAGTTCACAGAATTGTAGAACAACCATCACCACAGTCAATTTTGAGCATTTTCATCACGCCAACAAGAAACCCTATACCCATTAGCAATGCTCCTCATCTCCATCTCCTCTCTCCTCCACTGGAAACCAGTAATCTACTTTTTGTCTCTATGAATTTGACTATTCAGGATATTTCATATAAATAAAATCATACAATCTGTGGTATTTGTGACTGGCTTCTTTCACTTAGCATGATGTTTTTAAGATTCATCCATGTCGTATCATTTATCCGTATTTTATTTCTTTTTATTGCCAAATGATATCCATTGCATGCCCCATTTTGTTTACCCATCCATCAGTTGATGGATATTTGGGTTGTTTGCACCTTTTTGGCTAGCATAAATAATGCTGTTTATGAACATTTGTGTACAAACTCTTATGTGGACGTAGTTTTTATTTCTCTTGGGTATATATATATGGGAGTGGAATTGCTGGGTCATATGGAGGACTTATGGTTCTTCTTCTTCTTCTTCCCCTTCCCCTCCTTCTCCTTCTCCTCCTCCCCTTCCCCTTCCCCCTCCCCCTCCCCCTCCTTTTCCTTCTCAGCTACACCCAATGTGGGGCTTGAACTCATGACCCTGATATGGAGTCTGATGTCCTACTGACTGAGTCATCCAGGCACCCCAGGACTTAGGATTCTTTAAATTTTTTTTTTTCAACGTTTTTTATTTATTTTTGGGACAGAGAGAGACAGAGCATGAACGGGGGAGGGGCAGAGAGAGAGGGAGACACAGAATCGGAAACAGGCCCCAGGCTCCGAGCCATCAGCCCAGAGCCTGACGCGGGGCTCGAACTCACGGACCGCGAGATCGTGACCTGGCTGAAGTCGGATGCTTAACCGACTGCGCCACCCAGGCGCCCCAGGATTCTTAAGAACAGAGGTTGCTTTACACAATGAGCTCAAAAACACATGAAGCACTAATAACTCTTGCTCTTTAATTTGTTTATTTACTGACAGGCAAAGTTTTACAGCTGACTCTTTGAAGAATTGGCATTAATCAAATTTCTCTATCTGATACAAAGTAGCCAACGAATGTGCAAAGTCCAGTTTTCCTGTGTAGGAGAATAAAGGTCTTCTTGGGTTTAAACGGAAGTGGGAGAAGTTAATATCTGTCTCTGCCCATTTCTACTCCCACTCTGCCATACTCCTGGACCACACAGGGCTGGCTGATGGAGTCACCCAGGAAAGCTTCAACTGGGAAAGCTGGCCTAGGAACTGATTTTAGCCATAATTAGATCACTGGTTCCATCTCTGTATTTATGATAAGAACTTACTGTTCCTTTTGTATGACATCTGTCTCTGGCGCTTCTTTGTTCATCTCCATCATCTCTGCCACCATATACACTCCTGTCTTCTCCCTGCTCTTTCGTTTTTCCTCACTCTCCTGGTCATGTCAGACTGTTCCTTGGTCCTATTTAAGACAATAAAGTTATGAGACTCATGTGAGTTTTAGGATTCCTTTTATAAGTATATCATATCCAGATAAATACGGGCACCTTAAAGTAGTTGTCCTGGGTGGCTATACATTTATTCCAAAACTTCTGTTGTTACTTAAACTATTTTGGTTATTTATTATGTAGAGTTGCTCTCAAAACCAGTCTGAGCCCTACAAGAAGACTAGTTTCATTTCCCTTAATAATCACCCCTAGTATTGCAAGGGCCTCCCACTCTGCTTGTATTTATTTGCTTGTATTTATTCCCAGTTCCCTCTTTCCTTTCTTGCTCTAGTCCCCCCAATAAGAGGAGTTCTGGGTTCAGATAGGGACACAGAGACACAGTGAAGGGAGATTGGCATGTTTCACAAGACTTTGACCTTTAAACAAAGCATGCTTAAGATGCTCCAGTGTTCCATTTCTGCTTTGTGATCCCCTCCTCAGCCTTTTTCAGATGAAAAAAAAAAACCCCATAAAATAGTAGCGCTGGGAATATGGCCTTGAATTGTTCTCCTCTCAGGGGGAGAAATGAGTAGGGAGAGGTACTTCCGAGGGCTCCATTTCCTTCCATCCTGGATAGTTAACGTTTTACCAGCAGTTCGTTCGCCTCTAGGGGAGACAAGGATCATGTTCCAGCCCCACCCCGCTGCTCAGGGTAGAGGGCACTTTGTACAGAGTTGTGATTTGAGAACAGCCTGCATCTGACCTTATTCTTATTTTCGAGTCTGTAGCTGCCTGTGATCTTGTATCTTCTCAGCTCTGAGGATTTTCATACTCTCTTCCTCTTTGAGTTTCTGCTCTGGGGAGAAAATGAAGATGTTTACTAGTGGGGGGGAAATAAACCCTGAAATTTGCAAAATAAAAATTAACATATAGCTGAGCTTCCTGCCCATCATGCCTCCATCTTCTCCCCAGCAGTTTCTGAACCTCCCCAAACCCCAGTGAGATTTTGGTTGGTTGTACAAATATATCTACAGGATTCCCCTAACGAGGGAGCTGTGTTTGAAGGCTTTGTGTTCTTGTTACCATCTTACCTGCTTTTCTCTTTTCCAGAGAATTCTCCTTCTCACAAATGGGTATGAGACCAATGGTCGAGAAATACAGCCTCCGTTCACCCTTCTATTAATTGCAGAATAAGTGATGCAGAGGCTGGTTAGATAATATAGCTGTGGGTAGAGAGCAAAAGGAAGCATTGGAACACCTGCCAATCTGGTGAGATCTCTGGTCTCATCCCAGAGATCACCATTAGTGAATGAACATCCCTGGAGCAGAGGAAGGGAGGAGGTGGAAACAAGAAAGGGAGTCAAAGGAAGCCAAAGAATTATAGGAACTGAGGATATAATCTATAGGGGAATGAGGGAGGCTAGGCAGAGGATTTTGGTGGTCTCTTCTCTAGTGCCTGAAAGGACAGTTGCTTAATTAGTGGCTATTATGGGCATGGCCTCAGGGTAGATTCTGGGGATATAGAGATAAATAGATATAGTCCCTACTTTACAAGTGTACAGTCTAACAAAAACAAGTACAAATTAGATGAGACTTTCAAACGTGTGGTATTGTGGACTGGGATACTGCTACCATTACTAGCAGTAACATTTTTATAAATTGAAGTATAGTTGGCATACAATATCATATTGGTTTCAGGTGTATAACATAGTAACTCGACAATTATATACATTATGAAATGTGCACTTACAAGTGTACATCTGTCACCATACAAAGTTATTACAGTGTTATTGACTGTATTCCCTATGCTGTGCTTTTCATCCCTGTGACTTAATTTATTTTATAAATGGAAGTTTGTACTTCTTAATTACTTCCACCTATTTCACCCATCCATCCCCACACTTCCCCCGGCTGGCAACCACTGGTTTGTTCTCTGTATTTACGAGTGTATTTCTGTTTTGTTTGTTTAGATTCCACATATAAGTGAAATCCTATGGTATTTCTCTTTTTCTGACTTATTTCACTTAGCATAATACCCTCCAGGTGCATCCACGCTGGCAAGGTTTCATTCTTTTTTATGGCTGAATAGTATCCCATTGTGTGTGTGTGTGTGTGTGTGTGTGTGTGTGTGTGTGTATCACATTGTCTCTATCCATTCATTTATCAGTGGATACTTGGTTTGCTTCTGTATCTTGCCTATTGTAAATAATGCTGCAATAAACATAGGGGTGCGTTTTGAATATATATCGTTTTGAATTCACGTTTTGTTTTCTTCAGCTAAACACCCAGAAGCAGAATTGCTGGGTCATATAGTGTTTCTATTTTTAATTTTTTGAGTAACCGCCATACTGTTTTCCCTAGTGGTGGCACCAGTTTACATTCCCAGCAGCAGTACACGTGTTCCATTTTTTCCACATCTTTGCCAACACTTGTTATTTCTTGTCTTTTTGATACTAGCCATTCTGACTGGTATGAGGGGATAACTCATGGTGGTTTTGATTTGCATTTTTCTGATGATTAGTGATGTCGAACATCTCTTCCTGTGATTCCTGGCCATATGTATGCCATCTTTGGAAAATGCATATTCAGATCCTCTCCCCATTTTATTTTTTATTTTCTTTTATTAAGTAAATTCTCCACCCAACATGGGGCTCATGAAACTCATGACCCCGAGATCAAGAGTCACATGTTCCAGGGGCACCTGGGTGGCTTGGTGGGTTAAGTGTCTGATTTCAGCTCAAGTCATGATCTCGTAGTTCGTGGGTTTGAGTCCAGCATCAGGCTCTGTGCTGATAGCTCAGAACCTGGAGCCTGCTTCAAATTCTGTGTCTCCTCTTCTCTCTGCCCCTCCCCCACTCACACTGTCTCTGTCTCTCAAAAAGATGAATAAACGTAGAAAAGAAAAAAGAGTCGCATGTTCCACCGACTGAACCATCCAGGCACCCTTCCTCTGCCTATTTTTTAATTGGGCTACTTTTTTGTTTGTTTGTTTTTGTTTTTGTTTTTGTTTTGATGTTGGGTTGTATGAGTTCTTTATGTATTTTGGATATTACCGCCTTATCAGATGTATCATTTTCCTCCCGTTCAGTAAATTGCTTTTTCATTTTGTTGATGGTTTCCTTTGTTGTGCAAAAGATTTGATGTAGTCCTAACAGTTTATTTTTGCTTTTGTTTCCCTTGCCTCAAGGAGGCAGATCCAGAAGAATATTGCTAATGCTAATATCCAACAGATTACTGGCTATGTTTTCTTTTAGGAGTTTTAGGGTTTCAGGTATTAAGTTTAGGTCTTTAATGCATTTTGAGTTTTTTGTGTATGGTGTAAGAAAGTGGTCCAGTTTCATTCTTTTGTATGTAGCTGTCCAGTTTTCCCAGCACTATTTATTGAAGAGACTGTCTTTTCCCCATTTTGTCTCCTTTGTTGTAGATTAATTGACCATATAAACATGGGTTTATTTCTGGGTTCTTTATTACGTCCCATTTATCTATGTGTCTATTTTTGTGCATGTAGCATATTGTTTTAATTACTGTAGATTTGTAGTATTGTTTGAAATCATGATACTTCCAGCTTTGTTCTTTTTTCTCAAGATTGCTTTGGCTGTTTGGGGTATTTTGTGGTTCCATACACATTTTAGAATTATGTATTCTAGTTCTATGGAAAATACTATTGGTATTTTGATAGGGATTGCAGTGAATCTGTAGATTGCTTTGAGCAGTATAGACATTTTAATAGTATTAATTCTTCCAATTCACGAACGTGGTATATCTTTCCAATTATTTGTGTCTTCAGTTTCTTTCATCAGTATCTTCAAGTTTTCAGAGTACAGGTCTTTCACCTCCTTTGTTAAATTTATTCCTAGGTATTTTATTCCTTTTGATGCCATTGTAAATAGGATTATTTTCTTAATTTCTCTTTTTGCTACTTTGTTATTATTATAATGAAATGCAATAGATTTCTGTATATTAATTTTATATCTTGCAGCTAACATTTATTGTTTGCCTACTGTCTTCTAAGCATTTTACACATGTACTAACTCATTGACTCCTGACAATAGCCCTGTGAAGTATGTATTGTTATAATCCCTGTTTCATGGGTAAAGAGTCTGAGGCACAGAGACATTACAAGTAGCTTGACCGATGTCTCAGAGTAGGCCCTCAGGAGCAGGACCTCCAGGTGGTCTGGCTCCAGAATATGTGCTCCTAAGTAACATGGTCATCCAAAGGGTACGCAGGAATTCTGCTGCTTCACATTTGCATGCCTTTGTACCACTGGTTTGCCCTTTTGCCTCTAATACTTTTTCTAAAAGACTCTGGTCAAGCAGAGGATGTTCCTTTGACATCTTCTCTGATTTCCGTTGCCTATCTCAGGGGGGCAGTCACTTTCCTTGGAGTTTGAATAGCACTCTGTCAAATTTTGTTAAACTACACAGTAGTGTATTTGTTGCAATATCTGATTCCTTGTGTTATGAGCTTCTGGAGAGCAGGGACTTTTTTTTTATGGAAAATTTCAAATAGTTGCAAAAATAAAGCTAATAATAAAACGTATCTACATGTACTCATTGCGCAGCTCCAGCAATTATTTCATGGCCAGTATTGTTTCATTTATACTCCCCTCCTCAAACTGGGGTATTTTGAAGCAAATTTCAGACATCAAATAATTTTATTAAGATTTCAATTATATTACTAAAATATAAGGTATCTTTACAAAAAACATAACCACGATACCATTATTGCACTAAAAATGAGTACTTCTTCAATATCATAAAATATTCACTGTTCAGATTTCTGTAATTATCTCCTAATTTTCTCTCTCCCTTTCCTTCTCTTTCCTTCTGCTGTTTTTGTTCCTTTATTTCTTCCTTTTCCCACCCCCATTTTTTTAAAGCAGAGTTGTTTGAATAAAAATCCAAATAAGGGCTTTAGTTTTTATTTTTTTTATTTTTATTTTTTTTTTAAATTTTTTTTTCAACGTTTTTTATTTATTTTTGGGACAGAGAGAGACAGAGCATGAACGGGGGAGGGGCAGAGAGAGAGGGAGACACAGGATCGGAAACAGGCTCCAGGCTCCGAGCCATCAGCCCAGAGCCTGACGCGGGGCTCGAACTCACGGACCGCGAGATCGTGACCTGGCTGAAGTCGGACGCTTAACCGACTGCGCCACCCAGGCGCCCCAAGGGCTTTAGTTTTTAATCTCCGTGTTCTCATTAGCACCTGGCTTAGTGCTTGACATATAGTAAATCCTCAATAAATGTTTACTGAATGAATGACTCATCAGAAATCTATGCACATAAGTGGAATTCGTGTAACCTTACTGCCATAGTTGGTTGGTTTCTTGGGGTGGCTTTTGGTTTCTGGTCCCCTTAGTTAGGGACTGACTCAGATGCTTGCTGCTATCAGTGCTTGTGAATGCTACTAAAGGTGTGAGGACAATCAGAGTATCCGTGACTCAGACATCTACAGGCTAGAAGGAAATGGGCCAGACTTTCTTGTCTGTTTTTTGTTCTTAGTCTCTTGTTATCTCACTTTGAGTTTGGACGGACCATGTTTGGCTTTTTTGCTATTTCTTCAGAACAGGGATCCTGAAGGAGCTCCTCAAGAGCATGAACAGAGTTCACATGGTACAGTGGTGGGTTCTGCACTTGATGGAACAAATTGGCTGCTCCTTCACTTAATTTTTAAGATTTGAGATAAAATTGAAATAGATTGAAATGCATACAGATCTTAAGTGTACAATCTGATTTTTGGTAAACGTATGCATCCATGTAATCACCACCTGAATTGAGATGTTGAACATGTCAGTCAGCCCAGGATGCTCCCTTGTGCACCTTTGCAGTTAATTCTACCCCCTGTGGTGAATTCTAACATCATTATTATCACCTGTTCTTGAGTTTCATTTAAATGGCATCATGTAATATGTGTTCCTTTGTGTCTAGCTTCTTTTGCATAGCATAATGTTTTGGAGATTCATCCATCTCATTTTAGCAGTAGTTTGTGCCCTTTCTATTGCTGATTAGTATTCCCTTGAATGGATATACCACAGTCTGTTTATTCATTCACATATTGAGGGATATTTGTGTTGTTTCCACTTTTTTGGCAATGACGAATAATGCTTTTATAAACATTCTTGTATAGCTGTATGTATGGACATCTATTTTCATTTCTCTTGGGTAGATACCTAGAAGTGGGATTGCTGGACTATATAAGTATATTTAACTTTATAAGGAAATGCCAGATTCTTTTCCCGAGTGGTTGTGTCATTTTATATTTCCACCAGCAGTATGAAGAATAATACCAGTTGTTTCCTATCCTTGTGACAGTTGGCATCAGGAGTCTCTTAAAGTTTAGCTATTGCCAATAATTTTTTTTGAGTACTTCTCTAATTCTTGCAGAATAGATTACTCATTTTATGCCCATCACATGGAATACTCTACCAACTCCCCAGTTTTTTAATTTTATCTGTTTTAGGTCAGAGTTTCCTAACATGGAATATACATGAGAATCACCTGGGAGTTTTTCCAAGTAGCCCAGGTCTCACTGCAGACTCACTGTACCAGTTTTCTCAGGGATAGTTTATGGGATTATATTCCAAGCTAAAAACCACTGTTTCTAGGCTCAAGTCCTACCTGTGATAGCAGAGGTTCTTCATCTTGGCTACCCACTGAAAGTATCTAGGAGCTTTTGGGGTGCCCGGGTGGCTCAGTCAGTTAAGCATCCAACTCTTGAACTCAGCTTAGGTCTTGAATTCAGCTTAGGTCATGATCTCTTGGTTCATGAGATCAAGCCCTGTGTCAGGCTCTGCACTGTAAGTGCTTGGGACTGTCTCTCTCACTCTCTCTTTCTGCCCCTCTTCTGCTTTCTCTCTCTCTCTCTCTCTCCCTCCCAAAATAAATAAATAAACATTTAAAAAAATATTTGGGGTGCTTTAACCAATTACCAGAGCCAGGGTTCCGGCCCATGATAATGAAGTCAGAATCTGTGGGTGGGACCTGAATACCAATTGTTTTTTAAAATTTCCCAGTTACTCTAATGTATAGCCACATTTTCCATTGGATTTCTTTCTGTTTTCTCTTGTGGCATGTATTCCTTTTTATTTTTATAATACTTTTTCATGGCTTATCTCCTATCGTAGGCTGTATGTTCCCAGGGGTAGGGCCCTTGCCTTTCTCATGTCTGTGTCTTTCATGGGGTCTGACACTGACACTTACAGTATAGCATGTGCTCAATAAGCATTTCACGAACACACAAATTGGTCATCAGAAAAATCACAGTCACAGGCAGATTGTATCCTGAGTCTCAGGGTCCCCGTCTTCCCCGGGCTCAGAGTTGTGATGACCAGTGTGGGTAACTCCTCTGTGAGACAAGACAGAAAATTGCCGTTTGGTGTTTGTTTTTAGGCATATCATTGGGAATAAGAATTACTTGTACGTATGGGGTAGAGGAGCAGGGTTGGGTAAGGAGACAGATCTAATTGGAATGGAGGGGTTATACTAGAGTTGTGGTAAAGAAAGTAAAAAATATTAGTAAAGGGAAAGAAATCTGAACTTATCTGATAGGCCAGGGTAGGCCACTGTAGATTCTTGAACAGGAGAGTGAACCAGTTTTTAGGAAGGTCATGAGGCAATAGTGACCAAGGAAGATTGCAGTAGAGAGACCGGAGACAAGTCAGGCTATACTTCCACAGAGCTGTCGAGCGTCTGGGTTGTTCAGGGTCATGGGAATGGAGCGAACAAGGTATGGAGAGGTGTTGAAGAATCATCAGGCTTTGATGATGTATCGAATCTGGGAAATAAAAGAGCAAGGTCTGAGGAAATGGGGGTGGCGCAGAGAGAGGTGAGTGAGCTGTGGGGTTGGGAGGGGGAGACCCGGTTTAAATGAGGGGTAATTTCATAAGGAGTTCGGATGTTAGTGTCATGAGATCTGGGAAACAGCCCTCTCTAGTAGGGCTAGAGAGACAGATGCAGGAGCCATCTCTGGAGAGGTCCTCGAGGCTGTGGAAGAGGGTGGTGTGGAGGTGGACAGTTGGCATCCCACGACTAGATCTGGTGTGGGGTGCAACGCACGGGTGGGGGGTGGGAGGAAGAGAATGCCCAAGAAGGAAAAGTTGTCTGTGATGCCTTAGGTGTTGTAGAAAAGTGGGTCTTAGACATTGTAGAAGTGAACAATGTGAGGACAGTGAGAAGTTGTCCAAGGATGGACACTGACTTCATGCTGCCTCTAGAGGTCTTGGGTGCAGAGGGGCCAGGAGAAACCAGATGATGAGGAAAGGGGAGTGCAGCACATGTTTCCATGGCTTGGAAGTGAAGGAAATGAGATAAAAGGCTGACACTTAGTGGGATTAGTAAATGAAGGGTATTCATGTTAGGAGAGTTCTGACCTCCCAAGGGGGCAGAAAGAAAGAACTAGGGACTCTGGAGGTGCCTGTGTGCCCGGGCCTGTGGAGACTCTGTGAGTAAAAGCTGTATTCAGCTGCTTCTGATTCACCGGAGACACCTGTGCAGGAAGTGTTACTTGTCCCTAATAAAGAGGCCGGGAGATCTTTGACTCATGAAATCATCTTCTTACCCAGAAGAAAATAGGCAGTTTCTTCTAGGAAGGTTGAAGCTATGGCCTGTTGTTTCTAGATAGACTCACTTTGTTAGCAGGCATGCAAATGACGTGAGCTAATTTTCTGATCACTAGATCAAATATCTATAGACTTGGGCTTGCTCTGACTCAGCAATTTCTCTTTCTTCCTCCTGTAAAGAAGATATTATCTCAAGCAGTATCAACGGCAGCATGTTTTTGTCTAATTTATAATTTTTATTATAAATATGGAGCAAGTTTCACAAATAATTCAGAAGTGGCCCTAGCCAGGCAAAATTAAATAACACAGAGTAGCATAGATGAGGGGAAGTATATAAATAGACTGTGTGAGGGTTAGAAAACCCTTGAAAGAGGTACCTGAGTACAGAGAATTCCCAACTAGCCCTCTTTGAGGGGCTTCTTAGACACAGCATGACATCAAGTAATCAATACAGAATAAAAGCCTTTTCTCAACAGCCCCAAAGAGACTCCCGTCTGCTTAGAGGGAGGCTGGATGAGAAATGCATTGACTCTCCTCCGGCTCTTCTTTTCTGTTCTGCACACTGGGACTTGACCCCATGGGAGAAAACATTTCAGAGGCTGTTCAAGAAGCCTCTGGCCCAGTTATCACCCTCCCCTGTCCTAACCTCTCACAGCCCGGGTTCCCAGGAGCATCAGCACAAGTGCAGCTTTCCAGGGTGTAAACAATGCCAGCAGGGGCTTGAGTGTGTTCCCTTCAGGGCATCCCCACTTGTCAAGGACCAAACGCACCTTAGCAGAGGCCGGGTCTCCTGAGAAAGTGAGTGGGACAGACACCACGCACAAGCAGAGACCCCCGTGGAATGGAATGGTGGTTGAAGACTGGCCTGAGATGCTGGGAAACTGAGTTAGATGCATCTAGCCACAAAAGAGGCCACAAAAGAGCCCCAGACATAAATGCCTTGAGCAACTCCTGGCCAAGGGGACTTGTGGGTTTTGGCGGCTTCTTTCCCCTAAGGCAGGCAGATTGGCTTATATAGATAAGCTAAGTAAAAATAGCCCCTTTCACATAAACTAGCAGATGCAAAAACTAAAATGGCAGAATGTCTCAGAGAAAAGGGAAAAAAACCCAATATGCCAAATTGGGCATTCTTTAACAATTATTTAAATAATCTCTGAAGGGTGGCTCCTCCGACTCCTCTCCCAAATTCCCAGCTGATTGTCTGTTAAGAGGCGAATGTTCTCTGAAGCTATAAGCCCTCCTTCTGTGAATATTTCCTTGAATAAAGCCCATAAAGTTGTGAAACATATTGCATTTGTGGGGCATTTTCATTAGGAATCGCCTGTGGACCTTGGCAAATAATTTCCCTAATTGCTTCCACTGGGTTCTCTGAAAACAAGCTTGCCAAATGGCTTTGGTGGCATTCTAGTCAAGCAGCAAGGTGTTTAGGCCCTGGTAGACAACTCTGATAGTAGACAAAGGTGGAGAATTTGCCAGTTCAGCCTTAGTTATGTATTTGTTTGCCCGTGTATGGTGGGTTCACACTGGGCTTTGGGGAGATAGAAGCTTTTACTTTTACTTCTTTTCTCTCTTCTTTTCTGGCACATGCATTTCAGTGGATCAGGACATAATTCACAAGGTTACGGCAAATTCAAGTTAGACTCCAATAGGACAGGACTGGGGTGGGAAGGAATGACTGTGCCCTGAATAAGTAAGTTTAAAACAAGTTTAGGTCAGGGAAACTTGGGAGGGGCAAAAGTTCTGGCAACCACCCAAGATCTGCTTTGCCAAATTTCAATGACTAGGAAGGCTGGGTTTCCTAGGAATCCCGGATGTACCTTTTCGTCTATTGACACTGAAGGGAGGGGCTGTAACCAGGCAGCCTGCAGGTGCCTCGGTTAGGGAGTGAAGTGGGGAAAGAGGGTTCGCCCCTTTTCCCTGAGGGGAAAAGGGTCTCCTAGTGATGGGGATGAGGAGCTTGGGAAGGAGTCAGCAGCGCAGAGAGCAGGACAGAAGGTATTACTTCTTTTGGACTTCTGAATAAACTGTTTCTGTGGCTGTTAGGGATGGGGAGGCTGACGCTGATTTCTTTGGTGCCTGGACATTGAAGTTCAGGGAAGAATATGCAACTTCATCAGTCTGAAAGGCATGAACAGTGTGGTCAGTTCAATCAGTGTCATAGGTCAGGCTCTCACCTTGTGTCGTGTGATTGAGCACCACGTGCTATCACCACTTTGAAACCTTTAGTTTTGGAGAAGGGCTTTTATTACCCATTACTACTCTGCTTGCTAACATCCTGTGGAGTGATCATTAGAAGAGGTAGATTATAATATTCATAGTGAGATGCGATGATACAGCAAAGAGAATGGACAAGCTACAAATGCATAAAAGGATATGGATGAATCTCACAAAGCAATTTTGAATGAAAGAAGCTAGACACATACAAGGATATACTATGTTGTTCATTATGTAAGAGCATAAACAGACAAAAGTAATCCAGTGCACTGGAAGTGAGGATACTGGTTACTCTCTGGAAGAAGTCCAGAGCTGGAGGGTGTTTGGGGGGGTAGGGATGGTTTGTTTCTTGATCTGGGTGCTGCTTGTGTTCAACTCATGAAAATTTACACATGGTTAAAATGCATTTATGATTTAAGCACCTTTTGATATATATGTGTATATTCTACTGAAGGGTTAAGATGAGAAAAATGTGGTAAAATTATTATAAAGTAAAGGAACCAAGACCTCAGACCCACCAGAATGGACACTGTACTTTGTTGGTAAGAGCAGGATCAGTGGAGGTAGAGGAGGGAGAACGGCTTAGTGCCTTATGCTGGGCATTGTGCTGGGTGCTTTCCATTTGCCATCTCATTTAATTCCTTCAACTTCTCTTTGAAGTAGGCAGCATGCCCATTTTACAGATGACAAAGCCAAGGCTCAAAGAGCTTAAGTTACTTGTCCAGGGTCACAGAGTTACTGAGAGTCAGAGCCAGGATTTAAACAGAGGATGAGGTTAATTCCAAAGTCCACGTTCTGGCAATGAGGTAGACTCAAGGGAATAATTAACCAGTACTCCTTTGTTTGTTACCGTTTTGAGGAAGTTTGACCCAAACTTGATCTCACATTTGTGTTTTCAAGAATAACCCATTCTAGGGGCACCTGGGTAGCTCATTCGTTAAGTGTCCGACTCTTGATTTTGAGTCAGGTCATGATCTCACGTCACGGGTTCGTCAGGCTCTGTGCTGACAGCGAGGAGCCTGTTTAGGATTTTCTCTCTCTGCCTCTGTCTTTGCTCCTTCCTTACTTGTGCAGGCAAGTGCACGCACGTGCACACACACTGTCTCTCTCTCTCTCTTAAAAATAAATGAACATTACAAAAAATAACCTATTCTACACGGAGATATTTCCATGAGAAAATGAGCCAGTGAAACTGGCTGTGCTTACCTTGTTATGTACATTGTCAGAGTGGTCCTGACCTGGGGAAGCAAAGGAAGAGTTACCAATCCATGAAAATGCAAAGCTGATTTATGGCCTTGGAACAGGGGTTGGAAGGTGGAGATGTGTGTGGGGTTCCTAAGCTCTCATGATTTCTAGCTGAAGGAGCTGGCAGGTGGGAGCAGGGTAGGGTAAGGAGGTAGCCTATGATGGCTTGAGGAATTCACTTCCTCAGAGTCTGTGGTCCACACCCAGGGCATTAGTACCAGAGGGGGGGCAAGAATAGAGCCCAGAAGGCCTTAGTCCACTTCTGAAAATTTCTCTCAGTTCACAAGGCCTTGATTTTTTGCCCAGATGTATTTCTCAGCAACAAGCTTCAGTGGCAAGGAGGGATGTCGAGGCCCACAGTACCCAGAGCACCACAAGACAGGGAGAGTCTCACCAAAGGAGAATGCCCACATCCATCATAGAGGCAGGAGGGGGAGGAGTATGGGTGAGGAAATGGCTCCTGGAAACATGTCCATCTTATGCAGGCCTGCCTGGCCCGGGTGGAGTGAGCGTCTCTCCCAGGGCTGTGTCTCAGGGGAATCTTTTGTGGCTAGAAGGGTATGAGGACCTATGCCAACCTAAGGTTGGGAAATGGAAATCCCTTCTAAAAATTCAGAAGGTACTGAGTAGTTCGGGAATCCAGGATTCACTGATGGGGCGGGGCACGTGGTGGAACATGTCAGGTCTCATTGGGTGAGTGGCTTTACTTACTGTGGTTGGAGGCTGAGGATTTGTGCTCTGTGAGATCACGCAGGTCACTTGTCCTAAATAAATATCAGACAGTGTGACTGCTATTCCCAAGCATAGGATCTTTGCTCCTTGAATTAGGAAGGACATCGTCAGCAGGTAATTCCTTGGGGCTCCTCAGTGTTCATTTATACCTGGATTATACTGCCTTCCCTCTTAGGGCCTCTTTCTTGTGTACCCACGGTCTCCTCTAGGCTTACTCCTGTCCTGTTTGCTGGATGTCCACATTTAGGTCCATTCTTTATCAACTGCATATGAGCCTACCTGTACGCTGACACCTTTCCTCTTTTGTAGGTAGATGCTGTTTTCTGTCGCATTTCACTTATTGCCCAAAGAGTGATTTGGCTGTTTGTACCTCTTCTTAGCTTGTCCTCCTGTCCTATCCCTCCCTCCTACTACTGTCAACAGAGCATGTGACTCCCGTTCTCCTGTTCCTCCTTTCATTTTCTCATTTGTTTCCTTCTTGGGCCTTGGCTTCCCTGACTGGGAGACAGAAATATAATGGGATCTGCCCCCTCTAAACAAGATGGGGATGGGAATTACCATGTCCGAGAGAGAGTGGGGTGCAGGAAGCATGGAGAAGAGATCCACAGGAATTAGTGCCCAGAAGCAGGGGTTTAGAAAGGAGGAGGAGTAGATCCAGGCCCAGAGACAGAGGTGAAGTCTCCTTCCCTCTCCCAAGCATGGCAGTTAGCCTTGGAGAAAACAGAACAATGGGAAGGGCCATCATACCCGCCAGACTTTCTGTTACACAGAAAGTACAGCAGGGCTGCTATGAGAGCAACCCCGGCCAGGACTCCAATCACGATGCCGGCAATAGCCCCAGTGGAGAGGCCAGAACTTTGTTGTGTGAAATCATCTGTCAGGGAAAGAAGAGAGAAGAATGAATGAGGGTGACATTATTTGACAGTGGGGGTCCCCCAGGGGACAACTCTTAACATGTAGTGGTCTCCACTCGTTCCTTCAAGGAATACATTTTCTGTGGGAAGTTTGCTGTGAGGTGATCAGCTGACTTCATCTGTCATTTTTTTTTCTCTCACTGTATTCTAGGCTGGTGATGAGGCTTGCCTCAATTCCATCCTGGCCTTTCTGCACTCAGATATTTGTGAAGGCTTTGGAAATGTGAGAAAGATTGATTGCTATTTTTGTATAACTTCCCATCTTTTCATGGTCGCACATTTTTCTGTGTTCAGGCGTGGCCCCAGATTCCACCCACTCCTGCTTACTTTCCCTCACAGGCATGTTTCCCCAATAAATAAGTAAATATTTTTCTCAATAAATATAAATAAATAAGTAATCCCACTTTAGCTTCATCTCAGGGGATAAAAACTAACATAACAGGCTTGAAACTTTGCACTCAACTCCTTTTTTTCCTTTTCCATGTTCAGTCAGTAACTATGTCCCAATGGCTTTTTTGCATAATGCTTTCCATACCCATATATAGTACTGTTCACATCTGTTTCTTCCTTTTTATTTCTGTTGTCCTTACCAGTCAACTCAAGCCTGTATATAAATGTTAGCTACTGTTATGGGGTACTTACTATGTGCTAGGCTCTGTGGTAAGTACTTTACTATTGACTCATTTGATTCATATAATAACCCTTTCAGATAGACACTATTTCCATTTTGCAGATTAAAAACATTGAGGCTGAGAGTAGTGAATAATTTATCCAAAGTCATATGGCCAGTAAAAGGTGGGTCTGGGATTTGACTTTAGGACTACCTGACTTTGTAGAAACTAATGATAATAGTAGTAATAATGGCAGCTAACACTTATGGAACATTTCCTCTGGGCATAGCATTTTTGCTAAGGGTTTAATTGTTACATTAAATCTTTAAAACAATACCATGAAGCAAGTACTCTTATTACCACTTTCAGTTGAGGAATATTAGGCTCAGAGAAATTAAGAATCTTGTGCAAGAAATTTGTAATTGCAAATACTTACATTAAAAAAAGGAGACCTCAAATCAATAACCTAACTGTACAGTGTAAGAAACTGGAAAAAGAAAAACAAACTAAACCCAAAGCTAGCAGAAGGAAGGGAATAATAAGGATTAGAATGAGGAAAATAAAATAGTGAATAGAAAAACAATAGAGAAAATCTATGAAACCAAAAATTGTTTCTTCAAAAAAGATTAACAAAATTGACAAGCCTTTAACTAGATTGACTTTAAAAAAAAAAAGATTTAAATTACTAAAATCAGAATTTAAAGTTGTGGGGAGAAAAGAAAGTACGGGAAATTACTGTCAATTTTATAGAAATAATAAGTATTATAAAATAATAAATATTATAGGTACTATGAATAATTGTATGCCAACAAATTAGATAACCTGGATGAAATGGACAAATTCCTGAAAACACAAAATTGACCAAGATAGAATCATGAAGAAATAGAAGATCTGAATAGATCTATAACTAGTAAGGAGATTGAATTAGTAAAAGCATTCAGCCAAAGATGTTGACATCTTTTCATGATAAAAACCCTCAAACTAGGAATAGAAGGAAACTTTCTCAATATGGTAACGGCCACATATGAAAAACCCACAGCCAACATCTTCCTCAATGGTGAAAGACATTGAGTAAGATGTTTTTCCTCTAAGATTAGGAACAAGACAGGGATGCCTTCTTTTGTCACCTTTATCCAAAATAGCATTGAAAGTCCTAGCCAGAGCAATAGTTAGGCAAAAAAAAAAAAAAAAAAAAAAAAAAGTGTCCAAATTGGAAAGAAATAAAATGATCTTTGTTCACAGAGGACATGAACATAGAAAACACTAAAGATTCCACAAAAAAAGCTGTTATAACTAATAAACAAATACAGCAAAGTTGCAAGATACTAAATCAACACACAAAAATCAGTTGTATTCCTATACACTAACAATGAATAATCCAAAAAGGATATTAAGATAATTCTATTTACCACAGCATCGAAAAGAATAAAATACTAGAAATTAATTTAACCAAGGAGGTGAGAGACTCATACACTGAAAAACTACAAAACATTGCTGAAAGAAATTAGAGACATAAATAAATGGAAAGACATTTCATGTTCATGGATTGGAAGACTTAATATTATTAAGATGACAGTACCACTCAAAGTGACTACAGATTCAATGCAATCCTTATTAAAAAAATCCCAGTGACATTTTTTTTGCATAAATAGAAAAATCTATCCTAAAATTCATACGGAATTTCAAAGGACCCCAAATATCCAAAACAATCCTGAGAAAGAACAAAGCTGGAGGACTCATATTTCCCAATTTTCAAGTTACCACAAAGCTTACAAAGCTACAGTAATAAAAACAGTGTGGTACTAGCATAAAGACAAACAAATAGACCAATAATACAGAATAGAAATTTTAGAGATAAACCCTTATATACATGGTCACAGGATTTTTGACAGGAGTGCCAAGACCATTCAATGGAGAAAAGACAGTCTTTTCAGCAGATGGGTGTTGGGAAAACTAGATATCCATGCAAAAGAATTGAACCCCAACTTAATATCATATATGAAAAATTAACTCAAAGACCTAAATGTAAGAGTTAGAACTATAAAAACTCTTAGAAGAAAACACAGGGTGAAAGCTTCATGACTTTGGATTTGGCAATGACATCTTGGATATGACACTAAAAGCACACACAACAAAAGAAAAAATAAGTGAACTGGACTTCAATTAAAATTGAAAACTTTCATGCATCAAAGGACACTATCAACAAAGTGAAAAGACAACCCCCTGAGTGGGGGAAGATATTTATAAATCATATAGGCCATAAGGGGTTAATATCCATAATAGAGAACTACAACTCAGTAACAACAAAAAACCTACTCAAAAAATGGGCAGAGGATGGGGCACCTGGGTGGCTCAGTTGGTTGAGTGTCTGACTTCAGCTCAGCTCATGATCTTGTGGTTCATGAGCTCAAGCCCCACATCAGGCTCACTGCTGTCAGCCTGTCAGTGTAAAGCCTCCTTCAGATCCTCTGTCCCCCTCTCTACCCTCCGCCCCCACTTGCGCTCTCCCCAAAAATAAATAAATATTTAAAAAATGGTCAGAGGACTTGAACAGACATTTCTCCAAAGAAGACACCCAGATGGACAACAGGCACATGAAAAGATGCTCAACATCACTCATCATGAGGGAAATACATATCAAAACCACAATGAGGTACCACCTCATGCCCATTAGAATGGCTATTATTTAAAACAAAACAAAACAAAACAAAACAAAACAAAACAAAACAGAAAACAAGTGTTGACAAGGTGTGGAGAAACTGGAACTTCTTTGCATTCTTTGTGAAATGGTGCAGTCACTGTGGAAAATGGTACGGCAGTTCATCAAAAAATTGAACAAGGAATTACCATTTGATGCAGCACCTCCACTTCTGGGTATATATGCCAAAGAAATGAAAGCAGGGATTCAAACAGATATTTGTATACCCATGTTCATAGAAGCATTATTTATAACAGCCAAAAAGTGGAAAAATGCAAAAGTTCACAGGCAGATAAATCATAGACAAAATGTGATACATACATACAAGGGAATATTATTCAGCCTTAAAGAAGGAAAGAAATTCTGATATATACTATAAAACGGATGGACCCTGAAGACATTATGCTAAGTGAAAAAAGCCAGACACACAAAAAACAAATATTGTTATGATTACATCTATACAAGGTACTTAGAATAGTCATATTCATAGAGACAGAAAGTAGGATATAGTGGTTACTGGGGTTAAGGTCAGGCATGGGACATTATTGTTTAATGGGAACAGTTTTCACATGGGAAGATAAACAGTTTTGGAAATGGGTAGTAGTAATGGTTGTACAATATGAATGTCCTAATGCCACTGAACTGTATGCTTAAAATTGTTAAATGGTAAACCTTACGTATATTTTGCCACACACACACACACACACACACACACACACACACACACACACAAATGGTAACAGAGGGGAAAAAAGAATCTTGTGCAAGGTCACAAGAGTAAATGCCAGACCCAGGATAAGAAACTAAGTATATTTGATTCAGACACTTAGCTTTTAACCACTTTGCCATTCTGTTTACTGAAATGGTCTCGTGATTGCTATTCTGCCCCCTGTGACATCTATCCATTTTGCACATCATTGGTGAGGATTCTTCCCAGGAAGATGTAACACGGTGTTACTTACATTCACCTTACGGATGTAAGGTGTCACTTACATTCCACATTCAGCTTGACGGGGTCACTTTTGCTGGAACTGACTGGGTTGGAGACCTCACACTGATAATCCCCGGCATCTTCCCTCCTGACAGGGTCTACGGTGAGGGTGCTGTTGTCCGGGGACAGCTTCATCCTCTCCGTGAGCTTTAGACTCTGGTTATTGAAGAACCACCAGATGGAGACCCCTGTGTTATTTGTAGAGCAGGTCAGGACCACAGAGTCCTTATGTTCTGTGGCTGTGGTGTTGCTGATGTTGATGGAGGGCTGGGACACTGGCTCTGTGGAGAAACAGAGGAGGTGACAGAATGAGAGGGGGCCTGGGGCCATGCTCCTTCTTCCAAGATCTTGGCCACTCCGAGGGCCCCACTGGGCTCTGTAAAGGTGCCCCAGAGGATGGCCCTGATGTCTGCAGAAGAATGAGTATCTTTGTTCAGGTGGTGATCTATAAGGAGGGGGCTGTGCCTCCCCGTCTGACCTTCAGGTCCCCCTCTGGCGCTCAGTCATCTGTCTGGTCTGCCTGGACATCAGCACCTCACACCTCTTAGCCCATGTCCAGCATCCCCATCAGCAGGTGGAATTTTTTACCCAGTGGCTTTTGTGTGACCCTTTCCTAGAGTTTTCTGAAAAGATCAGGCACCTTTTTTAGTATGGGAGCTTTACATAGAAAGGGAAGATACTTCCCTTTTGTTAAATAATTAATTAGAAAATGAGAACAGCCTAGCCAGTCTTTGTGAGCTTAGGACCTAGAAAAGGTCCAACCTAAAGGATTTCTCAGTCTGAATAAGATTTTTACTTCCTGGCCTGTGGATTGAATATTACAGGGAGGAGACGTTTAGAGTAATGGTTACATTTTAACAAAAGGCTGGTACTCTTAGCTGTATGTATAAATATCTACTTTTGCACTGTTCCTTCTGTCCCGTGTAGGGACTTCATCCACCTACTTTTCAATTATGCACCATTATTCACTGTCCTCCTTTGGTGTATCATACGTGCTGGTGTCACACAGTGTTATATAGCTGGTAGACTTCAGAACCAGGACACAGCCCAGAGGCGTCTGCTCCAAGGCTCGCTCTGTCTCATTTCCCTGCAGCCTCCCCTGAGGGAGGTTCTGGAGCAATTGGTGGCACAGTTTGGCCAGACTGCAGAGAGGCTTCTCATGTACCTACCTTCTCCTGTCCCACCACAGATGACATTACAGCAGAGTCAGTCATTGGACGAGCCAGTAGCAAAAAGAACCCTCCTTCTCCCTCTGTAAAGCCCCCTCCACTACATGGGGCTGAGAGAACCCTATTCCCACATACCAGGCTGGACTCAAAATCTGCCATGAGAAACCAGAGAGCAAGGGGAGGAAGCATCTGCAGACGTGATGGGGAGAGTTCAGGGACAGATCTGTGTCACAAGCAAATGCAAATTAACTTCTTCTAGGCTCTTTTCTGAAAACCAGACAGATCTCCACCACAGTGCTTGATGCAAATGCTCCAGGGATCCACTTACCAGAGACTGTGATAGTCTTGACTGTGGTCTTACTGAGGCGAGTGCCAGGGTTATAGACGAGGCAGGTATAGGATCCACTATCATTCACAGTGATGTTAGGGATAAAGAGCTCCTGTGAGGATGGCTGGGGGCTCCCATTGATAAGCCAAGAATACTGTGCAGGCGGGTTAGAGGCTGAGTGGCAGGAGAGACTGAGGTTTGCCCCTGGAAGGTAATAGGAGTCTGAGGGGGAAATGGTGGGGGCATCCGGGCCATCTGGAGCAAACAGAATAAAGCCACATGTGATGTAATCCAAGGGAAGGGGAAGATCCTGGTCTGTATAATGTCCACAGTATCCCTCTGAGCTAGGTCATAACCCTGTTTTAGAAGGTCCCAACCAGGGCACCTGGGTGGCTCAGTCAGTTAAGCATCCTACTCTTGGTTTCAGCTCAGGTCATGATCTCATGGTTTGTGGGATGGAGCCCCATGTCAGGGCTCCGTGCTGTTAGGGTGAGCCTGCTTGGGATTCTCTCTCCTTCTCCCTCTGACCCTACCTCACTAATGCTCATGTACTCTCTCTAAAAATAAATAAAAATCTAAAAATAAATAAATAGTCCCAACCATAAGCCCCCTGTGTTCACTGAGCCTGAGTCTGAGATATTAACTTGTTTCCCCCTCATAGGCTATCAACCCTCCCAGGGAGGAGCAGCCTGTTCCCTCCTAGTCTTGGCTTAGGCTGGGCCTTCCCAGGTTTACCTGAGATAAGAAGCCATGGCCAGCCTGGGTGTCTAGGTGAGAGTCAGGTACTCAGACCCCAGAAGGACAGATGTGGCCTGACCTCTGGCAGCGTGGATTTGGGCTGGCAGCCTGGGCCAGGTAGGAATACAAGTTACTCACAGAGAACATTCAGGGTGAATGGGTCACTACGACTGGCACTGACTAGGTTCCAAGTCTCACACTCATAAGGTCCTGTGTCGTTCCTTGTGACACCATGTAAAGTGAGAGTCCTGTTGTCCAGGGACAGCTCCAGCCTGGCGCTGTCCGGGAGGCTCTTACTGTTTACTGACCACAGGTAGCTTGTGTTCTGAGTCTGAGGTTCACACGTTAATACTACAGAGTCCACGTTCTCCACGGGGTCCGAGTTGTTGCTTGTGATGTTGGGTTTGGGTAACTCCGCTGTGTAGACAACAGAGAGAACATTGCCCTGTGTGGTACCTGTGATTCCTCCAAAGGCATCTTCAATCAGAGCTGCCTTCTCTCATCTGTCTGCCAACCCGAGTCCTTAAGAATAAAGCAGATCTGTGTATCTCAAGACAAATGCAAGAAGATGTGAGGGCTCAGAGAACATAGGGCCCCTGCTCTCTGTCTGAGAGCAAGGACAGACTTTCTCAGGGTTTGGTTGTGGAAGACACAGGATAGGGAGTCAGAGACCACCCCACATCTCTCCTGGTTCTTCCCTAACCAGTGGACTGTCTGACCAACCTCAGAGGCCTCACCTGGAAAGTACAGGTACTGAGGCCCTTTCTACTGCACAGACCCACACCAACCAACGTACGTGTGTTTTCCCCAAGGCCGTGCTTTCCACGGTTATCCTGGAGATGGGTAATTATGGGCCTTCCCAGAATTTGAAACCCTGGAGAACACTGGGCAGCATGGCCTGGAACAGGGTATTTGAGAAGAGTAACACCCAGGGACACCAGGGGCAAGCCTGAAGGTCAGCCCAGTACTCAGGCTGCAGGGCCACAAAGTTAGGCAGTCCTGCTGAAGTGCTCCATGGTGACTGGCATGAGACAGTGACTTCACACAGGGTAGAGCAGAGTCAAGACTAGAAATGACCCAGAAAAGAGTAAGGGGGGACAGGCAGGACCTGGCTGGCTTTGGCAGAGAACTATGTGCTCTGCCCTCGGTCTTTAAAGTCTTTTTTTCCCACTGCAGAGGGCAGTGAGGACCATATTGGTCTTTCCTGAAATATAAGTGGATGTTTTCGAATGCAGAAGGGGTGAATGGTAGGAGATGGTGGGGTGGAGGTGGGGGTATTTGGCCCCATGGACCATTTGTAAACACAGTTATGAGATGGAAAATTGAGACGTTAAATTGTTTTCATATATGAAAATCACTGTTAATACCCGAAAAATCTAAGACCAGTTTCTCTAGGAATATCTCTCTAGAGAGCACTGTACGTTGTAGACCAAGTTCTGCAGTCAGTCAGGGTCGCATCATGATCAAAGGAAGATGTTCTAGTGGGTTCAAAATCAGTGACTCCCTGGGTAGAGAAAAATATGTGAGTCCTGGTAAGAAACAGAATTGATTGGGGGACAGTCTGCGGTGTCTCTCTTATATAAAGGGAGGGATGATACGAAACTAGTAGAAATGATATGTGTTACATTAGTAAATTTAGGAAAGAGGTCCTTGCCACCAATTTCTATGGACAGTCAGGCAAAATGGAAAGAAACCCATACTTGCATGTGGCTTTCTTTTGATCTCAGGAAACATAAGTTTGATCAAATTTATCCAAATTGGGCAGCATCCAAGTGAAAGGACAGTGACTGGTAGGTCTCACTGTGTGAGAGGGTCCCACCCTATGGTAAAAGTGTCACGTGAGCACCCAGGTGCATGTGAAATAGGCAGTAAACTAGTCAGATGGCACAGGGTCTGGCCAGCCCCACCTGGGAAGAAGCACTGGGAGGAACGGGAGCCTCACCAGGATGAAGATGTGAGTCAGGAGTAAAGAGTGTGAAATGAGCCCATGAGCTGGGGACTGCAGACCTGCCCTTCTGTCTTTGACTTCCTGGTTGAGTCATGCAGAAGAAAGTAGATCAAGGGGTCACACGTCCCTGACATGTGGTGTGTTCCACTTGTTGGCATCATGGAGAGAAAGAGACCTGGATGAGGGAACGGTGAAAGCTCGTTTCTCCTGGCGACCAGGCTGGTGTTCTGACTGATTTCTGCATCCTTTACTGTTGCCTGGGAGGGTGGGCCTGGCCACAGGTGTTAGCAGAAGAATCCAGGGAAGGCTTAAGAGTAAAGGAAGTTATGCAGATCAGGGGGAGTCCCAGCTGAAAGGAGGAAGAGGAAGAAGATGAGGGACATAGAAGGAACAGAGAACCAGAAATATCCAAGGCTGTGAGCAGTGGGGGTTACAAGTGACTTCAAAGACTCCAGGCACTGAGAGCCCACAGATGACCCAGGGGCATGACCAGCGCATCCCTGCAAACACTCCCATGGCTGAGCAACACCACAGACTCTTCTCTGGGAGTGGCCCGGGGGGCTGGTGGTCAGAGGGATGGAACATGGGTCTCAGCCCCTAGAGGGACAGGGAATGGAAGTGTCCAGAACCTCCTAGGACTCTGCATCCAGGCTCCAGACTCTGAAGAGACTAATAATCATTCCTTCCTTCCTTCCTTCCTTCCTTCTTTCCTTTCTTCCTTCCTTCCTTCCTTCCTTCCTTCCTCCCTCCCTCCCTTCCTTCCTTCCTTCCTTCCTTCCTTCCTTCCTTCCTTCCTTCCTTCCTTCCTTCATGAAACAGCAATGGAGTTCTTCGGCCTGTACCAATTAGGGGTATACGTAGAAGGAGAAGGCAGTGTCCTTTCCCTCACACTCCAATGGGAGTGACATCAACATAACAGGAAACAAATAAGTGATTCCAAGTCTAAAGTAGGGAGCTGTAGATTGGCCACCTGAGCACTGACTCTGATTGTTGATGAAGGTAATTTAGTTCTTGAGTAACAACAGATTAATTCCTCATTTGCTCTCACTTCCCAGACCAGAAAATCTACTTTGAGCTGTGGATCCCTAAGAAAGGTCTGATCCAATAGCTGGCCTCAGGGTCCACAGATGCCTGACAAGGCCCCCTGGGTGGAGGAGAAGTCCAGGCTGTGGCTGCAGACAGACCTCATAGGATTGTGATCTACCTGCCGCTCATGGTCTGTGTGACTCTGATTCAAGGTCTGCATCACCCCATGCCTCAGTTTCCCCTCAATAAAGTCAAGTAAATGGTCTCAGGCTTACCATGTTGTCTGTAATTAACCTTAAATATTTCACACTTACCTGGCCTAAGGCTTGGTATAGAGGAGCTTCCCAAATAAACATCTATTATTATTTGCCTTCATGAGAGACAGCTCCTGGGCCTGATCCCTGGTGCAGGAGGAGCACCCAGGAGCATCTTCTCTCCTCTGTTCCTCCCTGGGGGTGCTGACCTTCCTCTGGAGTCTCCTACAGCTCCAGGGCAGTCAGATAATGGCCTAGGGACCTTGCCTACCTCTGTTCTCCACCCCAACTCTCAGGTGAAAGACCAGGCTCTGCCCCTCCCCAGATGTGGCTCTTGGCACTGAGCCCTGGCTGGTGACCAGTTCAGGAACCTCAGGACTCAGGCAGCAGGAGATCATTGCTCCCAGTCAGCCCTGCCAAGAAGCCAAAACCCAACCCTGGCACGGACTCCCCATGATCATTGCAATCAGGAGCCCTGAGACAGGGGTCTGGGCAGGGGCTTTCTGAGCTGAGCTTCTCTATGAGGAACCCAGGAGGCCCCTCAGGCCCGGCCCGGACTGAGCCCTGCAGGGTCTTTCTCAGAGGCATGATCACAGGGAGAAGCCCAAGGAGTTGGACTGAATCAGTCTGCCTCTGCTGAGTTACTCCCGTCAGACTGGTCCTTCTTTTTGCAGTGAATGTCTGCTAGGGGTGGAATCCAGGAAGGAATTCCGATCTTATGAAGTTTGTGTCCACTGTGTGTGTCCTGCACTAAATGCTCAAACCCCACATGGGACACAGTGCAGAAGGGAAGGGAGGCACAGTCCAGGCCTGTCAATCCTGTGTGTACGAAGTAGAATTCACTCCACCCGACATCAGAGGTGACAGGAATTACTCACGATATACACGGAGCTGTCCAGTTACTCTTTCAACTTGAACATTCCTCTTTATGACTTGTAGGGTGTAGTATCCTGTGTCCTCCAGGCTGATGTTCTGGAACAGCAGGGATCCGTTGTGATATAACGTCTCTCTGCCGCTGTGTGCAAGTCCTGGGGTAATTTCTTGTGAGTCTGCTGCATATGATACAATTTCATTACGGGGATCTATAGTTGTCCCTTTGAACCAGCCAAAGCCTAGAAGATTGGCAGGCAGATTGTGGACACGCAGAAGAACGTCCTTCCCTTCGGCAGCATTGGGCGGCACCAATTCAACAGTGACTTGGGCAGTGGTGGGAGGGTTCCAGAAGGTTAGGAGTGAGACTAGGAGGGAAGAGAGAAGACCTGGATCAATATTTGGCCTGTGTATTGGGACGGAAAGATGTGGCCCTGGAGACTGAGCAGGTCCTAATCGCTCAGCCTTGGGGGCAGGGGTGAGCGTGCGTGTGTGTGTGTGTGTGTGTGTGTGTGTGTGTGTCCTACTGGTCAAGGTCAGCGGCACAACCGCCATGGCTTCAGTGCTTCTGAACTTGTGATTTCCTCTGTTTCCAGTACTCTCCCTCAGATGTCTGTGGGCTCACTCCCTCACTGCCCTCAGGTACCTGCTCACACTCAGGGGGTCCTTGGGAGAGGCCTGCCCACACCGCCTCCTCTAAAGACCCTCTGTCTTCACATTCTGACCTTTCCCTGCTCTGTTCCCTTCATGGCCTGTCAATGCCCGACCTCCCATTCTGTGTCTTTGCTCGTCTGTCTTTCTCCCCAGAGAAGTGTGCTCAGGGAGGGCAGGGACTCTGATCTGTGTTGTGCCCCAGTGGTGGGGCCGGCTGCAAATACCTGTGGATGAATGAATGAGTGTTCCCAGGGCCCAGCATTGATCTGTCAATATCTCAGGTTGGTGGGAGGCGCAGCGTTTAGGGTCCCTGGTTGCTCACATCGTTTCCAAAGTTCAATCCTCAGTGATGAGTAACTTGGGACACAACACGTCGTCACTTGCTCGCCTCTTCCAGATCATGAGATTTTCCTGTTGCTGAGCCGGGAACCCCCTGTCCTGCCCTGCCCTGCCCTGCCCTGTTCCCATGTCCCCTCTCAGCGCCCCATCCTCCCCTGGGAGACCGCAGCCAGTCTCTCTCTTCCTTTCACCCTTAACCCAGGGGATTGTCCCTCTCACCTGCCAGCAGGAGCTCCTGCCAGGGAACACGCCCTCCTCGGGGAAGGGCCGAGGGGGGCTCCATGCCTCCTGCTGCCTGCTCTGTCCTTCCCTCTGTGAGGAGAGCTTCGGCTCCAGAAATGCTCAGGAGCACCGCTGTCACGACAAGTTGGCTCTGTGGTCCTTCCTCCCTCTGTGCTGAGCCGCCTCTGGGGGCAGGAGCGCTTGGCCGGGTCACGTGGGCAGGGGCGGGGTCTCTGCCAGGTCCCTCCCCCTCCCCTCTCCTCCCCTCCCCTCACTCCTGCCCTCCTGGTCTCCTTCCCCTTTCATTTCGTCTACGTTTGGGTTCCCTGCGAACTGCTGAGGCCTCTCCCTCTTCAGCTAGGATTTCCCACCATATGCGAGTGCGCACACAATGCCCTTGTGTGGACAAGCACAAGCCTGTGGCATTGGTGTCCTGGGCGCTCCCCACAGCTCAGGGTCAGGGCGCACAGTCAGCCCCCTGCAGCCCTCTCTCCTCCCCATGTGGCTTTTCTCTTCAGAGCAGGAACCTGAGGGGCTACCCCAGGAACTCTCGTCACAGGGATGGTACCCCCACCGGGCATCAGAATCACCTGTGGAACTTTCTAAAGATCGCGAATGCCCTGGTGACTCCTAGAAATGCTGCTTCAGCAGATGGCCAGCCAGGCTGAGACCCCAGGATGTGGGAGTGGGGCCACCTCCTTCTTTCCTGCACCCACAGAGGGTCTGCAGATCCTGTAAAATGTGCATTCTGACTCAGCAGTGTGGTGTGGACCTGAGAGTCCGCATCTAACAAGCTCTCAGGTGATGCTGGTTGTCCTGGGCCAGGCACACGTTGAATAGCCAGGCTGACGGGGACCTGGTTCTCTCAGAGGACGAGCCTCCTCCCTACTCCGAGTTGGCCTCTGCTGAGTCCTGGCCTCGAGTCTGTCAGCACCGCACACAGAGCCCCAGAGGCTCCAAACCCAGGGGATTCTTTCCATCTGTATCAGAGAAGCCCAGCGGGGCATGGGGTCCCCCCAGTGTTCTCAAATGCTCTGGGGAAGTTGCATTGACTCCTGGCAGCAAGGTCACAGTAATGCTCTGAGGGTGAGAAGAGGGCAAGCAGGGTGAGGGATGCTTGCCAGATGACTGGTGAGGGACCCACTCTCCATCCCTGGGTGTCCCCAGCCCGGCCTCTGTTTCCAGGGACCGAGACCCGGGACCAAGTGTCTCAGGAGCTCAGGTTCCAGGTGTGCAGGCAGTGTCCTGTGTGTCCCGGGAAGAGAAGAGGTGGGGGGAGGTCCAGTGGCGGGAGGTTCCCTGATCCTCGAGGGAAGATCGTAAGGAGACCCTTCCTCTATGTGTCTGCTGGCTGCACTGTGGCCGAGAGGCTGACCATGTGCTCCTGAGCGTCCTGGGCAGCCCGTGTGCTCTGCCTGAGGCACTTTCCTGTGGTCACCCTGTCTCCCCCGTGGCTGGTGCCAGGCAAGGAGTGGGGGCTGCACAGGGACCCCTGACAGATCAGGGTGCTCCTCGGCCCCACTCGTCCTAGTGGGCAGGACAGAACAGCCACATGGGAGGGACTCAGAAGGGTCTCTTGGAGAAAGAGAAATCAGGCTCCTCTACCTCCTTAGGCAAACAAAGCCAGCTTCACATTTTAATTCCCTGTGTGTTGCCTGCGTGTCCCTATGTTGCCCCCTGGAGGCAATGCTGGGTCAGGGACCCTGACCGGGCTCCAAAGGATGCGTGGGCCCTGAGCCCTGGGCAGCCTGGGTCCTGGTCCCTGTGGGTCCTGGGTTGCCTGACTCCATTTCAGGGTAGGGTGAGCCCAGGGAGTGGACAGGCACCGTCCAGAAGATTCCAGATCCTGAGTCAGGAAAATTGTCCACCCAGAGAGACGTGCTCCCTTAGGAGGAACTCTCTGTCCTTGAGGTTTCAAGGAATGACCCAGTAGAGTCTCTTGAGACTTTGGAAGAGGCACTGGCTTAGGGGGAGGGGACTGGACACCACAATGCCCTGTTTCCTCATCACAGCACGGGGCGGGAGGGGGGGATTGCGTCCGTGTCATCTGTGTCCCTGCTTTTGCTCTAGGCCTCCCCACAGAGCCCACCTGGAGATGCAGCTGAGGGTTCCCAGGGCTTCCTCTGTTACAGGGGAGGAGACCCTCAGCCCCTCTGAGATGGAAACAAACGTAGATCCTGGGTTCTCCTGTCCCATCCTGCACAGTGTCAGGCAAGGGGCACGGGGCTGGGTCCTGGGGACTCCAAAGAGAACAGGACAGACGCGGATCCTGAAACAGGGCCACAGGCACTCAGAGAAAATCATGGCTTTGAGGACACACTTAAAATGGAGGGAAGGTGGGGAGCCTCGGTCGCTCAGTTGATTTAATGTACGACTCCTGATTTTGGCTCAGGTCATGATCTCTCTGCGGTGAGATTGAGCCTCTTGTCGGCTGCCTGCTGAGTGTGGAGCCTGTTTAGGATTCTCTCTCTCTCTCTTTCTCTCTCTCTCTCTCTCTCTCTCTCTCTCTCTCTCTCTCTCTCATTCTCTCTCTCTCTCTCCCACCTCTGCCCCTTACCCATTTTCTTTCTAACATAACATAACATAACATAACATAACATAACATAACATAACATAACATATAAAATAGAGAAAGGGGGGCGCCTGAGTGGCTCAGTCGGTTAAGTGGCCGACTTTGGCCCAGGTCATGATCTCGCGGTCCGTGAGTTCGAGCCCCGCATCGGGCTCTATGCTGACAGCTCAGAGCCTGGAGCCTGTTTCAGATTCTGTGTCTCCCTCTCTCTGACCCTCCCCTGTTCATGCTTTGTCTCTCTCTGTCTCAAAAATAAATAAACCTTAAAAAAAATTAAAAAAATAAAATAAAGTAGAGAAAGGGTCCATGAAGGGAAAGGGTCTGGTGTGACAGGAGCATGTAACAGGTCTCAGCTGGTCGGGGAGGGGCTGTCACATGGAGCACTCCTGACAAAGTGATCTTTTGGCTGAGACCAGAAGTGTGAGTGGGCCTTTGCCCCTGGAAGGACAGAGGGTGTGGAGGGCTGAGCTGCCTACAGAGGGACCTGTCTCAGCGGGCAGACACCCGACTGGCCGGAGGGGCTGACGGAGGTCAGTGTGGGGAGCCTGGAGAGCGAGGAGGACTGTGACTGGGTGACGCTGGGGAGGGTCAGACCCTGCTGGGCAGTGGGCAGCCAAGGGGGATCAGCAGCGCCTCCCCCCCTCCCCCCCTCCCCCCCTCCCCCCCTCCCAAGGCTCCAGGCTGCGGAGTATCTCTGCTGCCCTCTGGTGGACAAGGAGGGAAGTGTAGAAGGCAGAGTCACCGTGCTCAGCCGCTCTGCATGTTTATTCATCATCAGTCTGTAGCCATTTTACGTGGATCACATATCATGTTAATACTCCATCATATTACAGCTCTGCGAGTCCCAATATCTGTTGCTCTAAGTACATTGTCCGTGCCTCTTCCCTCAATGAAATGTCACCAAACTCAGATCTCACAGGATGTATATCAGTGCATATTGTCTCCAGTAAGTTAAACTGTGTGTGCCCTTGGGTGGCAGCGGTGTGTATGGCTGGAATGCTGGGAGTTGGATCCGTGGACAGATGAAGGAGGAGCAGGGTTGTAGGAGGGATGGGATCCAACAACTTATCCTTCACCTTAGAAGAGGTAGATTGATACGCCACTCACCTCTGGATCCCTAGAAATTTCCCTGAGGGAGAAGTCCCCTGAATTTTTGTTTGATTTATTTCCCATGTTCTGACACATAAATGTCTTACTAGTAAGTCTAGAGTCGTTGCTACTTCCTGTTCACTAGGTTCAGTCAGCATAATGTCATCGATGCAACAGGCCAGAATGATGTCTTGTGAAAGGGAAAGGCCACCAAGATCCCTGTGAACTAAATTAGGACACAGGGCTGGAGAGTTGATGTACTCCTGGGCTAGGACAGTGAAGGTGCCTTGCTGGTCTTGCCAGCTGAAAGCAAACTGATTCTGGTAGGTCGTTGCTGACAGGTGTGGAGAAAGAAGTATTTGCCAGAGGGAGAGCTTCAAAGCAGGTACCATGGTAGGCAGTAATCAGCTCAAGCAGGGAAACCACATCTGGTACAGCAGCTGCACTTGGAGTCACCACCGGTTTAAGCTTATGATAATCCACTGTCACTCTCCAAGGTCCCTGCATCCTTCAAGTCCTTGATGCTGCACTAATCCCTGCAGTCCCTCCAGTAAAATGTGGTATTGATTTTGGCTTACTGTTTTCCTAAGTAGAGGCAGTTCTAGTGCCTTCCACTTGGCCTTCCCCATTGTAGCAGCCTTCACTCCACAGGGCAGGGAACCAATGTGGGGATTCTGCCAGCTGTTGAGTATGACTAGTTTAATTATGCCAAACATGAGAAATAAACAACAGGATTGGTTCAGGAACCACCCCCCCCCCCCCGCCAGGCTCACTGTGAGATGAACCTGTGCTGAACTCCATTGACCACCTGAGTTCCATAAGCTCCTCCTCTGATTGGTGGTGGGCCACTGTGACATTGGGCCCTCAGTTTAGAGACCATATCTAGTAATGCCCCAAAGAGCTGACTATTTCCTTTTCCCCAGTGCACAATCATCCTGGTAAAAGGCCACAGGTCCCTCTGGGGAAGGGTGGGAGAAAGGTTCATTGTATAAATTTTTGGCAGCATACTGGGTCCTTCCTCAAGGGGACCCAGCTTCTCCTTTATTCAAGGGGTTCTGGCTCTTTAAATTGGCTCAAGTCTGGGAATTAGTTGAGGGGCCATAACACTCAGTTGCTGTGATTCAAGATGTACTTTCTAGAACTCTTCTGCTTATATAGACCAAGTAAGAATTCAGTAGGTTTCCATCTGTTTCATTTCTAGGAACACCATGATCAACTAGCCGATGTCATTGGTCTTTGTGAATGAGACTGTTCTGATTGCTGCTTTGAGTCTGTTGTCCTTCGTGATGACTGTGGCCCAAGTCACTTTCAGTGATTAATATGGCCTCTTGGCCCTACCTCCTTGGGATCCAATCTCCCTCCTTGCATTTACGTTTCCCAGTTCACTGGCAGCAGCTCCCTCTGACCTACAGAGAAGAACAATCACAGAGCTCTTTAAGTGTGCTGGGGCTCCCTTATAAGCTCCCTCAGTCATGAAAGGGAAAGGTGTGTCCTCTGGACTCTCCCAGGGTGGATGAGTAGGTCTTAAATGATAAGTCCATACCACATTCCAATTTCCCTTAGTCTTTGGATCTTTCCTCTTTCTCTGAGTCTCAGGGCTATTCTCTGATGCAGAGACCTCATGGGTCTGTCAAGGTGAACAGATACAGATGTAAAACTTAACAGTGACCTGGTGAGCTGAGTGGGGGAGTATTTGGAGGTATTTTTATTCAGAGAGGTGTCCCAGCCCGTGGAGCCCCAGGTGAGGGGGAGAATATTCCACATGGAGTCTCATATTCTCCCGGGGAGCTGAGGGGAGCGAGCCAGGTGAGGAAATACCCAGGGATATGGGCCCTCTGGTCAGGCGAGACATGGTCAGTCCGGAGGGTGTCCTCTCTTAGGGTGTCTGTGTTCCTTGGGAATGTCCTATGCCTTGGCATGAGCATGAGGTACTTGGTGCTGAGGCTTTTCATTTGAAGGGAATTCACACCCAGGTGACAGAGGAGCCAGTGCAGGGAGGTAAGTGATAGAGGACATGGGTGTCCTTGGAGCCCTTATCCCCAGACAGAGTTAGGGGAAGTTCTGGGTGTCTGGGGTTGCTTTAGCCAAAGACTTTTTGAAAAGTCATCCTCTTTAGCTGAGGGCAGGAAAATGTCAGAATGGTGGATGAGGGATGAGGAGGGGAAGGGAGACTCATCTGTAGATGAGGGAACCCCTCTGTCTCCCCCTAAGCAAAGGAGGAACATGATCTGAAGGGCTCCATTACCCCCACTGGTTTCTGGATGCAGAAGATATCCAGGGGTTCCAGTTCAGAGTCAGCTCACCCTGGGCCCAGTCATGATGCCCATGATGGCCCCATCAGGAATAAAGTGCTAAGGCTCCTGGGGTGGGCCCTGGGAAGAACAGGGAGAATGAAATATACAGTGTTTTCACTAATAGGAGACTCCCCTCTACTTCATTCAGGCAGGATGCATGACTCCTCAGCATAGCTCTCCCTGGGAGGTACACCTGGGACGTGATGTCATTTCTCCTGGGCTCAGGGTCATCTTTCTACCAAAGGCATGTCTATCGTTTTGTCTAGGAATGGTGGTCACTCTCCTCCCCAAATCACCCTTGACTCCTTGACTCCATGCACAAGGGTACTTGAAGACATGTGGTTCGTGTGTGTGTGTGTGTGTGTGTGTGTGTGTGTGTGTGTGTGTGTGAGAGAGAGAGAGAGAGAGAGAGAGGGGGGGGGGGGAAAGTGAGAGAGACAGAGAGACAGAGACAGAGAGAGAGAGAACCACATTTTGTGCCTGTCCTGATGTTGCCCTGTGGTGGACATGAGGGATTCTGTACTCTCTGTCAGGCTTAGGACCAGGCATCTGACTAGGGTTCAGATCACTGCTCTGGATGTTGAGCCCTGGGCAGAGATGGGCTCTCACCCCTCTCCTGCAGGGACAGTCAGTACAGGACTCCAGCCACCCTGGGTCTATCGTGCAGCACAGTAGAACTCTGGTAGGACTGGATGGCCCACATTCCCCTGGCCCCACACTTTAAAATGATTAAAATGGCGAAGTTTAGGTTATATGTATTTTATCTCAAAACAAGCAAAAAACTTAGGAAACAAACCTACATATTACCTTATATAAAACTGGCACCAATCCACGACTGGGAATGCATGTGGGTGTCCATTTCTTCATCTGCTGTGCATGCCCATAGTGATTTTGTGAGAGCAGAAGCAAGTGTCCCCCCGTTTATCTACCCTTCTTTCCCTTATTCATTCTCTGAACACGATAGCCATTTTCCTGTGACGGGGCCATTGAGAAAGTAGGCTCGCCCTGTCTCTCTCTTGGGAAATTGGGGATCTGTAGGACATAGGATGTGAGCATAGGTAACTGAACCTGACTGTGTTATCACAGCACAAAGGAACAGAGTCAGAGGTGAGAATTCAGAGGGGGTTTATTGTGTCCACCTGTAGAGGTTGGGGTGACCTTATGGCAAGATGGCCAATGAGATTGGCTATAGAGAAGGGGAAGGAGCAGATTCATAAAGAAAGGGGGAGAGGGCACCCCAGGCAGGGACTGTTTGAGCGAATACATGGAGGCAGGATCAAGAATTATGAGGGGCAGTATGTGTGCAGATGGGATTACAAGGAGCAGGTCACAGGGGCGGGGTGAGACAAGATGGAGGCTTTTCTGAAGAGCTGGTGTGTTTTCTGGGTCTTTCCATCAGAGCCTGGACTGGAAGGCTGAAGACACTGGGAGAGGGGGCTGAGAGAAGACACACCCACGATGTGTCTCCTTCTTTGCTCATATTTGTGTGGACATCAGCTGGCCCCGTTTTCTGTTTTCCTGTGTCCCTACTTGAGTTTGCAAACGGAAAAAGGCTGGGAGCTGTCCATGGTCCCATGGTCCCCAGGGCTGTGTGAGGACAGCCAAGCGCTCTCTTGACTGGGTGGGTAGGGTCTCTTGTGAATCTTATCTTTTCCTGTTGATATTACCCCCCCCACTGTATCCCACCACCACAACTCGCTCCCAGGAGATAGGGATGGGGCGGGCTGGGATAATTTAGACATAATATTTTCCCTGTGTGCCCAAGAAAAGAATAGGCCTGGAGTTTCAGGTGAATTCCTGCTAAGAGAAAATCCCCATGAGCAGAAGAAAAAGAACAAATGCAGGGAAGACCCCTCTTTATTCACAGACCTGTTAAAGATTTAGAAGGTTTTCTCAACTGGGGATGGCACTCAGAGCATTTGGAAATGTGGGTTGGGGACAGTATTTTGGTTCCATAAGTGACTTGACGGGCCTTCTGGAAATTAGAGTGTGGGGACAAGAGGGAATAATGCAGTAAGAGGCTCAGGACTGTCTGACATAACAAGGACTTCCTTGACCAAATGCCAATAGCTCCTCAGGAGAACTGAATCAGTTGACTTTATTTCTTTTCGTTTCTTTTCTTTCCTTTCCTTTCCTTTTCTTTTCTTTTCTTTTCTTTTCTTTTCTTTTCTTTTCTTTTCTCTTTCTTTCTTTTGCATTAAGCTGTGTGTTTTTATTTTAATTAAAATATTTTTAATTCCACTATAGTTAACATACAGTGTTATATTAGTTTCAGGTGTACAATATAGTGATTTATCAATTCTTTACATTACTCAGGGCTCATCATGATAAGAGTACTCTTGATCCCCTTCACCTATTTCATCCATCCCCCCACCCCTCCTTGTGGCAACCATCAGTTTGTTTTCTCTAGCTGAGAGTCTGTCTCTTGATTTATGTCTCTTTTTTCCTTTTCTCATTTGCTTTGTTTCTTAAATCCTACACATGAGTGAAATCATATACTATTTGTCTTTCTGTGATTTATTTAGCTTAACATTATACTTTCTAGCTCCATCCATGTCATTGCAAATGGAAAGATTTCATTCTTTTTTATGGCTGAGTACTGTTCCATTGTAAATATATATGTATGCATACATACCACATCTTCTTTATCCATTCATCTACTGGTGGGCACTTGGGCTGCTTCCATAATTAGGCTACTGTAGATAATGCTGCTATAAACACAGGGGCTCATGTATCCCTTTGAATTAGTGTTTTTGTATTTTGGGGGGAATACCCAGTTGTCCAGTGACTGGATCCTATTGTAGTTCTATTTTTAACTTTTTGAGGAACCTCCATACTGTTTTCCATGGTGGCTGCACCAGTTTGCATTCCCACCAGCAGGGCATGAGGGTTCCTTTTTTTCCACATCCTCACCAACACCTGTTGTTTCTTGTTAATTTTATTTTTCTTGGTAGCCAATATCCTCCACTGACATAGTATGTATTTATTTACTGGTTTATCTTATATATCCACATATTTATTTTTTATGTTTTATTTATTTTTAAGAGACAGAGAGAGAGAGAGAGAGAGAGAGAGAGAGAGACCAGGGGAGGGACAGAGAGAGGGGGAGACACAGAATCCGAAGACAGGCTCCAGGCTCTGAGCTAGCTGTCGGCACAGACCCGACGCAGGGCTCGAACTTACGAACTGTGAGATCATGACCTGAACCGAATTCGGATGCTTAACCGACTGAACCACCCAGGCGCCCCTCCACATATCTACAAATGGAGCCTCATGAGAGAATTGGCTTTGATTTGTTTACAGCTGTGTTTTCTGACTCTCTAAGTAGGGAAACCCATGAGATTTGTGTTTGAACAGTGTTTAAAGATGCTTTGAATGAAAAGAATAGAACATGCAAAGTATACAAAGGACCTCTCACCTGGTTTCTGGTCTCCTTCATTATGCCTGAAATATTATTTTGTATTTATTTCACTGGCGTTGTGCTACATTTAAGGTCTGTGTCTGATTTTCTTCATTTGCCATTATCTTCTTTTAGATGTAGCCTTAAAAAATATTTATGCCTAGTTCACTGTTGCCCAACTGTATTAATTTTTCCTCCTAGAGATATTTGACATCTCTGGAAGTATTTTGGTTGTTGGATCTGTGGACGAACTATTGGTAACCACTGGATAGTGGCCAGGGTCCAGCAACAAACAGGACAATCCCCTACAACAAAGAATTATCTGGTCCAAAATGTGAGTAGTTCCAAAGTTGAAAATCCTTCTGCAGACAAAAATTTTACCATGAGTTTTGACAGAAAGAATATGGCAATCTCTATGATAGTAAAGTAGCCTCTTAATGTTTTATAGAAGAACAAATCCACATATACAAATCAGGTGAATGGGGGAGTGGGGGAGGAAGCATATCTTCCTGGTAAGTCTGCTCCTGGGGGAGAAGTCAGGAAGGAGTGGTTTGGCATCAGGAGGACAGGGTTTTGACAAGAGCAGTGTCCTTCCAGGGTGGAGCGTATGACACTTCACGTCCCAAAGGATCCTGCCTGGCCTCCTCCTCATCCCCACGGAGGCTTTGGGCCTCCAGCTTTTGGAAGAGAGGGTTGAACAGGAGCGCCCATGGCAACCACTATTGCCTTGATAGCCGAGCCAGAAATCTGGGGGTGCTCGATTCACAGAGACTGAGGCAGCTGAGATTTGATGGGGTTGGGTTGACAGACACAGGCCACTTCTTATGAGTGTGATGCCCTTGGGGTTGGCAAAGGTGGGGGCTGAGGTGTTGAGAGGGGCAGGGAGGGCAGGGCTGGGAGGCCTGCAGCTGTCAGTGGACTGGGATTACAGGGCCCCCAGTCTGCTTTGGCAGGGCCCCAGAGTGGATTCAATATGGGGGGAGCAGAGTGTCTGCAGGAGGGTGGGGAGCTGGGATCTCATCACTCCAAACAAAATCCGTTGCTTGGTGGGCTCCACAGGAGAAAGACAGGGGTCCGGAAGCTTGGCAGCCCTGTCAGTGGGAGCTGGTGGAGGAGGCCTGGTAGGGTCAGGACCTGTGTCAATGAGATACACGTCCCAGCAGAGTAGAAGCAGCTGGGACTTGAGTTTCCTAAGGTGCCTAGAGGGCTCCAGCTCTTGGGTAGTAGATGGTGGAGGGCTGGGAGGGGGGGCAGCAGGTGGGTGTCCTCAGCAGAATATGGGCCCTGCTGAAGTAAGGCAGGTAAGGACTGAGTTCCTGGAGCTGGAGTCCCTCCTACACATAAAGATTTGGGTCCTGGGCTGATGCTATACCTGCCACAGGCAGTGGGCACAGGGACAGCTGGATATCAGGCTCTCTCTCACCCTCCCAAATGGAAGTAGATGCTTCTGTGGACTTCCAGCCTGGGTACAAGGAAGGAACCATGTCAGTTCTCATCAGGGCTTTAATCTTGTCCTGTCTCCCCCTTCTGCCCTCAGTGCCCTGGCTCTCTCAGAAGAGCCTTATCAACCCCCCAGCTCCCTTTCTCAGAGCCTGGCCTCTACGCTGGCTCTCTGGGTGGTCCTCCGATGCTGGGAGCCTTGCAGGGCCAGGGGTAGTGGAAGGGCCCCCCTCTGTGCTGAGGGGCAATCTTGAGGTCCACCAGCCCCACACCGCTTTCCAGTGCCCAGCAGACCAAAGCTTGTACCTCATCTATCTCCCCCAAGTGTTGGAGAGGTGGCCGGGTACTGGGTCCCAGTTCTCTTGTGGGAAAGCGCCCCCAAACCTTTCCTACCACCACATGTAGGTAGTGGCTGGTCCCAGTCCAGCAGTATCTTGGTGGGTGGTGGTGGAATCTGTGTGGGATCATGCTCATCATGGGTGCACTGGACTTTGTGCGGCCCTGAGCGTGTAGTGTTGTGGGGTTTGGGGCACACAGGCAGCAGCCCTGGAGGAGCGGGTGTTGGGGAGTGCCTTCGAGCAAGGATTGGGCTTCCAGAAGTTCCCTCATGTTCCAGGATGCAGCCAGGGTGAGGTGTGCAGGGTTTGGTGACAACTGACATCGGGGATGTGGGATGGTGCTCAGGTTGCTCCAGGCCGGTGCCCGTGCACACGCGGACGTCCTGTGCCTGCAGCAGCCGGTTGAGCACCCCGGACTGTCTTGAGAACCAGAGAAGCTCAGGCCTCAGCTCTTCTCGTGGTTGGTCGCAGGTGATTGGCTCTGGGAGAGGGGTCAGGGGCTGCCTGTCTTCTCTTTAAGCTTTTAGGGAAGAAAGGATAATTTCTACTAGGTTATGAAAAATATAGATAGCCAGCTACCTGGTAAAAGTGAGGATAATCCCCTGGAAACTTCTCTTTAGGACGAATAACTTAGTTTTATCAGTAACTGTGACAAATGTCTTCTTCTTCTAGTTTGTTATTAATGTCACATTTTGCAGTTTGGCTCTTAAGGAAATGGTGAAAACCAACCAAGATTCAGGTTTTAGCATGGCAATGTTGATTTCATGTGGACGCTCCTAGGATTTTAAGCTTTCATGAATTCACATAGAATCTTCCCTGTGGACACTCATGTACTGTCTCCTTGTGCATTTCTTTTTTTTTTTTTTAATGCTTATTTATTTTTGAGACAGAGGGAGACAGAGCGTGAGTGGGGGAGGGGCAGAGAGAGAGACACACACAGAATCTGAAACAGGCTCCAGGCTCTGAGCTGTCAGCACAGAGCCCGATGCAGGGCTTGAACCCATGAACCGTGAGATCATTACCTGAGCCGAAGTCGGACGCTTAACCGACTGAGCCACCCAGGCGCCCCATTCTTGTGCATTTCTACTAGTCATACTTTTGGAGGGAGTCACATTTTCCCCTAAGGGTTAGACGGCATCTGACTACTGCGGGGGGGAACGGGGGGGAAGGTGTCCAAATGCTGCTGGTAATGATAATGGCACTCATGATGGAGGTCTGTTCAAGGTGGGTGAAAGCAAATGTTTCTGAGAACTTTTCCCTCAAAATCACAAGCAGAAGGCACCTCCTGGGCCTGTCACAATGTTGGGATGGATGAAGGATGAAAATGGAGGTCGGTAATTTAAGTATCACATCCAAAAGTGGACAACAGGTTCTGTGTAGAGTCTAGATATGGACGGGGAATAGTGAGGACACTTAAAGGCCCCCTCCCCTTAGTGCCAGAGCATCAGAGGCTCCTGTGGTTCAGGCAGGGGCCCAAGGCTAGAGGGGAGGGTGCTGTCAGCCCACAGGTGCTGGGAACCAGACCCTAACACTGGCCAGTCCCTAAGTCTGTTTTTTGGGGTATAGATTTATCCTTAAGGAATGATGCTGAGGTATATGATTCTGAGGCTAAGGAGATGCTCTTATGACATAATTTTCTTCTCAATAAGATAATTTCTTCCAAATGATAGTATGTCTTTGCATTCATGGCTAAGATGCCTCTCAAGACAGTGACGACATCAGAGGACATGTCTAGTGACATTACATACAGATTTGTATGTTTTTGCATCCCAATGTCTACAGAATTTCCCTCAGCTAACCTGGCAGTATAACCCAGTGGTGTCCTTCTGATTTGTGGTCACACCCTTGGCAAAACCAGTCTTCGAGCTACTGAGCCACAGGCAGCCAAGATAATCACCACTAAATATGCCATCTGCTGATAAATCAACTTTTGATTAATTAAAAGCAGTTTTTCATGACATTAATTATGCCTGTTTATTTTCTCTCTTATTTGCACACTCCAAGAGGCCCAGGGTTTCATTTGGTTAGTTAATACTAGAGGTTAGTGTAGGTCACTTGTTCTCAAAGAGGAGGGATCTTACCAGCACCTCTCCCCTTCCTCTAGGACACGCACCTTTGTCTCCAGAAAATCTCTTTACACCAGGGCTGGAGAGTTCTCCTGGCATCTGGTGGGTGGAGGCTGGCATGGTGCTAATTATCCTATGGTATATGAGATGGCCCCCAACAGGAAATACTAGGCCACAATCAGGGATGAGGAGACAGAGCCCTTCTGTGTGCCCATCACCCAGCCTTCCCAGGAGGCTTCCCCTCACTCTGCTCTTCCCCGTCTCTCCAGACTCTGCCCCTCTAGCCAGCCCCCCTCCTCCTGCAGCTTCACTGCCAGTCCTTGTGAACCTGAACGTGCCTTTGGTTCAAGGTCAGCCCTAATCCCTCAACTCGTCTGGCTCCTTTTTGTTATTTTTTTTATTGTAATTCCAATGCAGTTAACATACACTGTTGTATTAGTTTCAGGTGTACAACACAGTGATTCAGCAGTTCCATATATCACTCAGTGCTCATCATGATAAGTGTACTCTCGATCCCCTCCACCTGTTTCATCCATCCCCCCCCCCCCCACCTCGCCTCTGGTAACCATCAGTTTGTTCTCTATAGTTAGGAATCTGGGCTTTTTTGGTTTGCCTCTTTTTTCCCCTCTTTGCTTGTTTGTTTCGTTTCTTAAATTCCACATATGAATGAAATCATATGGTTATTTGTCTTTCTCTGACTGGCTTATTTGGCTTAGCACAATATTCTCTATATCCATCCATGTTGTGGCAAATGGCATGATTTCATTCCTTTCTGTGACTGATTAATATTTCACTGTATACATTGACCACATTTTCTTTATCCATTCATTTGCTGATAGACATTTGGAATACTTCCACAATTTGGCTATCGTAAATAATGCTGCAATAAACATGGGAGTACATACATTCCTTCAAGTTCGCGTTTTTGTATTCTTTGGGTAAATACCCAGTAGTGGAATTACTGGATCACATTGCAGTTCTATTTTTAATTTTTTGAGGAACCTCCATGTTGTTTTCTACAGTGGCTGCACCAGTCTGCATTCCTACCAACTGTGCATGAGGGTTCCTTTTTCTCCACGTCCTCGCCAACACTTGTGTTGTTGACTTCAGCCATTCTGACAGGTGTGAGGGGATATCACATTGTGGTTTTTATCTGTATTTCCCTGATGGTCAGTGATGTTGAACATCTTTTCATGTGCCTGTTGGCCATCTGTATGTCGTCTTTGGAGAAATGTGTGTTAGTGTCTGTTTGCTCTTCTTCTAGCAGGGACAGTCCACTAGAGGGCACCCACACTCTTCCTTGAGCCTGTGGGGAGCTTTTCCACTTGCGACAAATACAAGCGTATTTCCTGCCAGAACCCCCAGCTTTCAAATAACTCTTTAGATTTGCCCAGGGTGAAGCTCCTGGGACAGATATCTGGGTCCCAGGGAGGAATCTTACATTGGAGGATTGTGGGGGGGTATGGACTGGCGACCCAGAAGCAGTCCTAGGGCCTAAGTCTTGGGGAGGGATGGTTCCACACCTAGCAGGCAGCTTAGGCTAGACGTGCAGGAACAAGATGCCCCCACCCTACCTGTTGGCACTGGGGAAAATGACTGTAAGTCCATGACCCTGAAGGACTGGATCACTCTTTTTTTTTTTTTTAATGTTTATTTATTTTTGAGAGGGAGAGTGTGTGTGTATGTGTGACAAGGGAAGGGCAGAGAGAGAGGGAGACAGAGAATCTTAAGCAGGCTCTGTGCTTTCAGTGCAGGAGCTGATGCAGGGCTTGAACCCACGAACCAGGAGACCATGACCTGAGCTGAAGTCGGACACTTAAGTGACTGAGCCACCCAGGCACCCCAGGATCACCCTTCTTAAGTGTCCTTGCCCTCCCAGTATTAGGATTATACACCCATACCCTTTGTGACCTTGCAGCTCCTCCCCCCTGGAAGAGGGGCATGTGCCCCCAATCCCTCATTCATCTTGGGCTCAGCTGTATGCTTGCTGAGGCTAACGGTCTGTGGGAGGAGAGACCTGGGGCAGTTCAGGGCCACACCATAGGAGGCCTGGCATGTTGTCCTTCCTCTCTCCTGATCAGCTACAGGAAGAGTGTCTGCTTCTGGTCCCCTTCCCGCTGGTGCATTTAGGAAACGTGCTAAGTGTCGCAGGCCATCTGTGGTCTGAGGTCGGAGCCGTGAGTCTGGTTCTCTGGGCCAGGGGAGCTGCCCTCCCTCAGGCCCAGCTGTCTTCAGGAGGCTCTGACCCAAGCAGGGCTCTGTCCCTGGGTGTGGCCAGGGGAGAGCCTCTGAGGAGGGTTGAAGCCCAGGGGCTTGAAGTTCGGTTGGTGAACACAGACCGCCTTGCGCCACTCCCGATGACACTGATGTCTGTAGCGACCGTCCAGTAACTGCGATGCTTGCTGCAGGTTGTAGGCACCTTCATCAGGTCGAGGAGAAGTTTTCCCTTGGTTTCCGTACCATCCAAATCTGAGTGGACATGGAGCGTCATCAAAGGCCACTTTGCTTCTCTTCTCGTCATTAGGAATTATTCTCTAGTTCATGTGTTAATGTGCTTAAAGGCAATGATTGATTTTGAATGCTAATCAACCTTGCATTTTGGGAAAGGAATTCAGCTTGGTAATTCCTGATCCATTTTGGTAGCATTTTGTTTTAGGGATTTTTCATCTCTGGTCACGAGAAAGGCCTACCTGTTACTTCTTCTTTGTTTCCTGGTCTGGTTTTGACATGAAGGTTATTGTGCCACATAAAATGAGCTAATGAGTATTCATTTGTCCTGTTCTCTGAAAGAATTGTTTAAGGTTGAAATAAACTGGTCGTTGCTTGTTTTGTGGATTGACATGTGGATTGCTTTTTTGTATGGCCCGGAGAGATTGTACACTTCATTTTTTTGTAAAGTAACATGAACACTGCAATAATTTTCTGCACACGTGTGCCTATGAAACCATTGCCCAGATCAAGGTAGAGAACGTTTCCCCACACCATAAAACACTCTCATGCCCCTTGCAGCCACTAGGAGCCCCACCATCATCCCCATTCTGACCTCTACCACCAGAGACTGGTTTTGCCTCTTTGGGAACTTTACATAAGTAGAATCGTTATGTTCCCTTCTGCATTTGGCTACTTTCCTTCAAGTCTGTGTTGGGATTCTGGGCAACCCTGATTCATTCCTTTGTCATATTGCTCAATACTCTTTTGTTTGAATATACCACAACATTTGCCTGTTGTGGTGTTGGACATTTGGATTGTTCGACTTTGTGGCTCTTCCGAATAATACTGGTATGAATACCCTTATGCATGGGTGTTGTGATGTGTCTAACTCATTTCCTTGGGGATATATACCATTGTATTTGCTGGAGCATCTCCTGAAATACATGAAAATTTTAGATTCTTCTGCCAGATTATTGAACAAATCTTTAAAAAATGTTTATTTATTTATTTTGAGAGAGAGAGAGGGAGAGGGAGAGGGAGGGGTTAGGGTTAGGGTTAGGGTTAGGGTTAGGGTTAGGGTTAGGGAGAGGGAGGGATTAGGAGAGAGGGAGAAAGAATCCCAAGCAGACTCTGTACTGTCACCACAGAGCCCAACGCAGGGCCCAATCTCACGAACCGTGAGATCATGACCCGAACCGAAATCAAGTGTCAGACCCTCAGCTGACTGAGCCACTTGAGCGCCCCTGAACAAATCTTTATCCCCAACAGTAACATTACATGTTCAGATGTTCCAACTGTTGATATTGTCAGTCCTTTTAATTTCAGCTCTTCTCATGTGACTGACATGATATTTCATAATGCAGCTTTTTATATGCTTGTTGGCTATTTTCACATGTTCATACTATTTACTGTCTTTTAGAGAGTTATTAGCCATCTTAAAAAATTTTGGATTGTCAGCCTTTTTATATTGCTTTTGTAGGATTTTATAATGCACTTTGGACATGGCTTCTTCATCATATAGATACGCGCACGTGCACACACACGCACATAACTTGTATATACATGAAAGACAGAGGGAGAGAGAATTGGGTGTGTTTTGAAGACCAGAAATTGTAACTTTGATAAAACTTAATCAGTTTCCAGAAGATTGTATGGTGTGAGTTAGGGTCTAGGTTCCTATTTTTTTCTCCATACAGATATTCATATTCATTTTAAAGCCATTTGTGTTTTTTGAGTGCGCACAAATGTGGCACATATATCTGTGTGTGCACAAGTGTGTATGTGTGTGTAAAGACATTTTAACTCTTAATTAAATTTCCTTTATAGTTATACTACAGGTCAGATTTCCTGTTTCTTGCTGAGTTAGTTTATGTTATTGCTAATTTTCTAGGAATATTGTCCATTTTGTCTGAATTGTGAGCTTTATTGCCACAAAGATTTTTTTAGAACTTTCAGTCTCTGCCCCAACTTTAGTTAGGTCCACTTGTTCCCACACTAATGTAGCTTATTTGTGCTTCCTCTGTTGTTTTGCTGATGAATTTTTTCAGAGGTGTTAAAAATTTATGAACCCTTTCAAGAAAGGAGTTTGGAATAATGGGGTTTTGAATTTGGGATGTGTGGATCTTCTTGATTCTGTATTTGTCTTCTAGCTTATTATTTTTTCCTCTTAAGTTTATGATCACTTTCCTTTGTCCCTTTGTTTTTCTCCAACTTGTTAAGTTGGATGATTAACTCATTTTAAATCAACCTTTTCTAGTATCAGCATTTAAGGTAATGAATTCCCTTGGGAGCACCACTTTAGTTGGATAAGTTAAAAAATTTTTTTTTAAGTTTATTTATTTTGAGAGATAGAGAGTGCAAGCAGGAGGGGGACAGAGAGAGAGGGGAGAGAGAAAATCCCAAGCAGGTTCCACACTGTTAGAGCTGAGCTGATGTGGGGCTCAAGCTCACGAAACTGTGAGATCACGACCTGAGCTGAATCCAAGAGTCAGATGCTTAACCAACTGAACCACTCAGGTGCCCCTGGATCCCATAAGTTTTGCCAGAAGTATATTTTTAGCCAAGTGCCAAATATTTAAAACATCCAGGCAGAGCAGTGTGGCCCAGTCTCCCGTGCACAGAGAATCCGCTCCCCTGAGCACAGACTCTACCCAGGGTGCACTGCTCCTGCATGCCCAGGGTCTCCAAGGGTGACTAGGATGGACTCTTGGCAGATGAACATGTGGCAGTAGCCATGACAGCCCAGTGTTAGCACCTCCTGTAATACTTGGTGGAACCAGAGCCTCAGCCCCCCTTTCCCAGTCCTGGAGATAAGACACATGTCCAAGGGACTTGGCTCCTCCAAACTTACCATCATAGAGGGGTTCAGCCATGCCAGGGCTGGAGAAGGACATAGAGAGTGGTGTGAGCAGGGCAGACAGAACAAAGTTACCTCCTTTTGGACAGTGTCTCCAGGACATGCCTTTGGGAGAGAAAACCTCTAGGGCCCAGATGGACTGCATGGAGCCTCTTTCCTTCAACCTCCCTCTCCTCTTTCTTTGATCCTGTGTATTCTGTGGACCCAGGTCCTGTTCCCAGGCTTCCCTGAGGACACTGAGGTGACAATGGTGTGGAGAGAGGGGATGGAGCTTATTCCATTTATAATAGCATCAAAAAGAATCAAATGCTTAGAAATAAACTTAACCAAGGAAGTGAAAGATACATACACTGAAAACCACCAGATATTCAGAAAGAAATTAAAGAAGACACCAATAAATGGAAAGATATCCAGGTTTATGGATTGAAAAGCTTAATATGATGTCAATGTTACCCCAAACTGTATATATACAGACATATAGATACCATGGAATACAATAGAGAGCCCAGGAAAAACGCCCCAATTATTTAATCAAAAGACTTTAGACAAGGGTGCCAAGACCATTTAATGGAGAAAGGACAATCTTGTCAACAAATGGTGTTAGAAAACTGGGTATCAACAAAACTAAAAGGCAAGCGATGGAATGGGAAAAGATATTTGCAAATGACATATCAGACAAAGGGCTACCATCCAAAATCTATAAAGAACTCACCAAACTCCACACCTGAAAAACAAATAATCCAGTGAAGAAATGGGCAGAAGACGTGAATAGACACTTCTCTAAAGAGGACGATCCAGATGGCCAACAGGCACATGAAAAGATGCTCAACGTCACTCCTCATCAGGGAAGTACAAATCAAAACCACGCTGAGATATCACCTCATGCCAGTCAGAATGGCTAAAATGAACAAATCAGGAGACTATAGATGCTGGAGAGGATGTGGAGAAACGGGAACCCTCTTGCACTCTTGGTGGGAATGCAAACTGGTGCAGCCACTCTGGAAAACAGGGTGAAGGTTCCTCAAAAAATTAAAAATAGATCTACCCTATGACCCAGCAATAACACTGCTAGGAATATAGGAGTGCTGGGATATAGGCATATAGGAGTGCTGATGCATAGGGGCACTTGTACCCCAATATTTATAGCAGCAGCTTTAACAATAGCCAAATTATGGAAAGAGCCTAAATGTCCATCAACTGATGAATGGATAAAGAAATTGTGGTTTATATATACAATGGAATACTACTTGGCAATGAGAAAGAATGAAATATGGCCTTTTGTAGCAACATGGGTAGAACTGGAGAGTGTTATGCTGAGTGAAATAAGTCAGGCAGAGAAAGACACATACCATATGTATTCACTCTTATGTGGATCCTGAGAAACTTAACAGAAGACCATGGGGGAGGGAAAGGGAAGAAAAAAAAAAAGTTAGGGAGGAAGCCAAACCATAAGAGACTCTTAAAAACTGAGAATAAACTGAGGGTTGATGGGGGGTGGGAGGGAGGGGAAAGTGGGTGATGGGTATTGAGGAGGACACCTGTTGGGATAAGCACTGGGTGTTGTATGGAAACCAATTTGACAATAAATTTCATAAACAAACAAACAAACAAACAAACTTAAAAAAAAGAAAACTGGATATATAGATGCAAAAGAATGAAAGTGGATCACTGCCTTATGCCACCTGCAAAAATTAACTCAAAATGGATCAAATCCTAAAGGTAAGACCTGAAACTATAAAACTCATAGAAAATATAAGAGAATGTCTTCATGACGTTGGATTTGGCAGTGATTTCTTGAATAGAACACTAAGAACACAAGCAAAAAAAAGGAAAAACAGATATACCGGATTTCATCAACATAAAAAAAAACAACCCTATTCATCAAGGGACACAATCAACAGAGTGAAAGGCAACCTATGGAATGATAGAGTAGGTGGTTAGCTGGATATGAGCTGGAGGCAAGGGTGGTGGTAAATAGTGGTTTCATGGTTTCCCACCTTCCTGGGCTATGAGACCAGGAACAACAGGTGCAGAGCATATGTTCCCCCTTCCAGCCTGTGTCCTATAATAAACTGTAACTTCATTATAATATATTTACATTGCGCCCCCCCCCCCCACTATGGGGAAAGACAGCCATAACAATTTTGGCAAGAACCTTGTAGAGTCAAAAACTCCTCCTCCCCACCTATACAAACATAAAGGGACACCCCTAAGCCTCGGGCAGTTGCTAACTCTGGGCCTGCCTACTCTCCCATCTTGAGAGTGTATTGTCCTTAATAAACTGCTTTGTGCTTGCTACTTTGCTTCTGGCTGCCTTTATTCGAGCTGGGTCCTCCTCACATAAACCTTTTGTAGAGAGCCAAGAACTAGATATCCATTCTCATGTCACAGAATCTCCCACCAGTAACAGAATGAGAGGAAATAACTTGCATATCATATATCAGATAAGGGGTTAATGACCAGAACATACAAAGAACTCCTACAACTCGACAACAACAAAACCAAATTTAAACCTGATTTTAAAATGGGCAAAGCTCTTGGATAGACATGTCTGCAAAGAAGGTATACAGATGGCCAATAACCACATAAAAAGCAGCTCCACATCACCAATTGTGAGGGAGATGCAAATCAAAACTACAATGAGGGGCTCCTGGGTGTCTCAGTAGGTTAAGTGTCTGACTCTTGGTTTTGACTCAGGTCATGACTTTGCAGTTCATGAATTCAAGCCCCACATCGGGCTCTGTGCTGACAGTGTGGAGCCTGCTTGGGATTCTCCCTCTCTCCCTCTTTCTCTGCCCCTCCCCTGCTCATTCTCTCTCTCTCTCTCTCTCTCTCTCTCTCTCTCTCTCTCTCTCTCAAAATAAGTAAATTCTCTCTCTCTCTCTCTCTCTCTCTCTCTCAAAATAAGTAAATAAACTTAAAAAAATTTAAAATACAATTAGGTACTCCCTCGCACCAATTAGAATGGCTATTTTCAAAAAAGCCCAGAAAGCAACAAATGCTGGAGTGGATGTGGAGAAATTGGAGCCTGGTGTGTTTTTGACGGGACAGTAAAATAGTGTAGCCATGGTGGTAATTTTCAGAAAAAAACTTTACATAAAAATACCATATGATCCAGTAATTCCACTTCTGGGTATATACACAAAAGAAGTGAAAGCAGGAACTGAAAGAAATATGTGTACACCCATGTTCAAAGAGTATTGTTCACAATAGCCAAAATATGGAAACAACCCAAATGCCATCAATGAATTAAGACAAACACAGTAGAATATCGTTTAGGCTTCTGACCATCCTGGGCAGCCTCTGTTCCCTGCCTGGCTGACTTTCCTGTAGTCACTGGCCTTTCCCCATGGATGGCACAAGGCAGGGAGTGGGGAGCTGCACAGGGACACTTGACAATAGAGTCCTTAGAGGCCTCGGGAAGGAGCTGACAAGACAGAACAGGCACATGGTAGGGACCCCATAAGTGTCTGTTGGAACGGGGATAGAAGTGAAGCTCCTTTTCCACCTTCTTAGCTAAAACCAACTTCATGTGTTAATTTCCTCTGTGTTGTCTTCGTGTCCCAATGTTGCCCCCTGGAGGCTATGCTGGGGGCTGCACCAGAGATGCTAACCAGGCTCCAAAGGATGTGTGGGCCCTGAGCCCTGGGCAGAGGTGGGCTCTGACCTCCAGGCTGAGGGGCTGGTCAGCCCAGGTCCTGGTCCCTGTGGGTCCCAGGCTTCCTGAGTCCATCCCAGTGCAGGGTAAACTCAGGGAGAGGACAGTTGTTGTCCAGAAGATTCCTGATCCAATGTCAGGAGAACCATCCATCCAAGGGGATATGTTGCCTCTGATGGTGGTCTCTGTTCCCAGAGTTCCAAAGGAAGGGCCAGTGAAGAGTCTCTTGGGGCTTTGGGGAGAATACACCTCAGAATTCCCTGTTTCCCCCATCACAGCACTGGGGCCTGTTGCGTTCAAGTCACCTATGTCCCTGTCTTTGCTCTAGGCTCCCCCATAGGACCCAGGAGCTAGAGCAGCTCCACCTGGAGACTCATCCAGGGAGTCTCGAGGGTTCCTCTGCTAGGGAAGGGGAGGCCTCTGTGGGAGCCTCAGCCCCGCTGAGATGGAAGCAAATTCAGATCCTGGGTTCTCCTGTTCCATCCTGCACGGCAAGTTCCTCTCACTTCTCAGGACACCTTGGGGTGGTAAGATGTCTTCAGCAGACCATAGCCACATATCCCCACAGATCAGAGACCCTAAGGAGGAGGAGTCACCTCCTGACTTCCTTGAGTTCAGAGAGGGGCTCTGACTTCCCCTGGTGGTAACTCCACCTGAGGTCAGGTCTCTGAGAGAAGATGAGGACACAGGCTGCCCAGGATCTCCAGGGATAGGTGAAGTGGCTCACAAGGTAGAGATGGAGTGGGGGATGTCTGTTTTCTGTGAGTGAATGGTGTCAGATGCTCACTGTTAGGAGGTCTCTGTCCTCACTCCTGAATCTATGAGGAGTGAAGGCTTGTCCCTGGGACAGCCTCGGGTAACTTGTTGGCCTCCTCCCATGAAGATACCAGTGCCCCTGTGTCTACAGGGAACAGGTTCTGACCCCCAGGTGTCATGTGGGGGTGACATGCTTTATGGTGTGGTTTCTCTTATCCATTTCACGCATGTCTATTGACGCATGTCATCTGGCACAGACGGGGATGCCTGGATATCTGGCCTGGCTGCCATCTCATCCTCTAAGACACTGTTGCTGAAGTAGTGTCTATTCAGAGTAGCCACTGGGCATAAGGACAGGACTGCCCCATTTCTCACAAGGGACTTAGTCATGGATGGATTGCACCCTGGCTCTGCATGCTGCTCTCCCGGCTGGTACCTTGACAAACCTTGTCTTCTGTCTTCCCATTGCCCCAGCACAGCCTCCATAACACAGGGATCTGGGCCCTCTCAGAGGCCCCCACCAATCAAACCCTGCACCTCATGTAACCTTCTTTGTGTTAGAGAGAAGGGCCCCGTTATAGCATCAAGCAGCCTCATGGGAAAGCACTTCTGAGCCAAAGTGATCCCCATATGCTGGGACTGGTGTGTCCCATCTGGCCACATCTTGGCGGGTCGTCATGGGATCAGGGCAGAACCGGTGTGAGCTGTGGTCTGGAGCTCCAAGGAACTGCCAGTGAGAGCTGAGTGCTAGATTCTTGTCTTCTGGGAGGGATTCAATTTCCAGAACTTCGCGATGTCCTTGGACCCAGCCAGAGACCAGGAGCTCAGGGCTCTGGTGGTGGTTGGGATTTAGCCACAAGGAGGTGCCCGGCTCTGCCCCCATACGTGCCAACCAGCGGCCCGAGCCTGTGCAGGGATAGTCCGGCCCATCTCCGCCTGCAGAGTGCGGAGGTGGACAGGTGAATGCTGAGGACACTAAAAGGAACTCACCCCTTAATGATGGAGCATCAGAGACTCTTGTGGTTCAGAGAGGGGCACAGGGTTAGAGGGCAGGGTGTCAGCCCACAGGTGCTGAGAATGAAACCCCAACTCCAGCCAGTCCCCAATTAAGTCCATTTTGGGGGGTGTAAATTCATCCTTAAGAAGTGATGCCAAGCTGTATGATTCTGAGAGAAGCTCCTATGATATAATTTTCTTCTTAATATTTCTTCCAAATCCATAGTATGACTTTGCATTCATGGCTAAGATGCCTCTCAGGATGCTGAGAACATCAGAGGACGTGTCTAATGACATCACATATCAATTTGCGGTCACGTATGTTTTTGCATCCCAATGTCTACAGAATTTCCCTCAGCCAACCTGGCAATATAACCCAGTGGTGTCCTGATTTGTGGTTACACCCTTGGCAAAAACCAGTCTTCCAGCTGCTGAGCCACGGGCAGCCATAAGTTCTTCCCCTCTAAATATGCCTCCTTCTGGACCTGAATGTGCCCTTTGTCCAAGCTGAGCCCTCCCGTCTCCTGTCCAGGGCCCTGTTTGCTCTTCCAGCAGCAGGAACCATCCACCAGAGGGCACTCACGCTCCTGCCTGAACTCCTGCTGACCGTTTCCATCTCCTGACCAATGCAGGTGTTTACATTGCCACAACGCCCAACCCTCAAATACTCTTTAGATTTGCTCACGGTGTAGTTCTTGGGACCCTAAACAGGGTCCCCAGAGAAGAACCTGACATTGGAGGATGTGGCACATGGACTTGTAACCGGAAACAACCCCAGGCCCAAGTCATTGGAGAAGGGATGGTGCCAGGGACAGTGGGCCTTGTAGACTGGACACTCAGGGCCCAGATGCCCCAGCACCACATGTGGGCCCTGGGGAAAATGACTGTGAGCCTGTGTCCCTAAAGGCCCTGTCACTTAAGATCTGTGCACATCGGCCTTGATAGGCCTTCTGTGGAACATTCCAGACTGGGTTTTCCAAGTGGGACACAGGTCCTCCTGGGTATTTTAAGAACCTTCCTAGCTGGAAGAGTCAGGAGAGAAGTGGCATTCTTCCTAGCACAGGATCTCTAGGGCCTGAGAGAGCAGGTGGCGTCCAGGCTCCACCATAAAGACCAGATCAGGCTCCGGGTTGTTGGGAGAGTGAGGTCTTGCCTGACCTTGTTCTGCAGGACACCATTCCTGGGCTGTCTGTGGGGAAATCGGCCTCCCCCTCCCTGCAGTGCAGGAATGAGATGCCAGCGTGTCTTCAAGCGCGGGCGGTGAGGGAGCACAGGTGAGTCTGGGCTCTATTGAGGAGAGACCATCATTTCTGGAGGTAGGAGTGGTTAGATGATGGGCACACATGTGGTATGCTGCCCACTTAGCTCCTGTACCTGAGAGGTTTCCTTCCAATTCCTGAGAGGTTTCCCTCTTGAGAATCCAGCCTTTCCCTGCAACTATGGTCACTTCCCAGTTTAGTGCTTCCAGGTAAGGCACCTCAATTCTGATCCCCAACCCAGTCCTACATCAGTTCTTTGTCTCCATCACACCTGGGCAGCGCTGTGTGCCCAGCTTTCTGATCCCCAGGTCCTCAGAGTGGTTATCGCCACCTCTGTCCCCACCAGTCTGTGCTATGGGACCAGACTCTCTGTTGTGATTATCAATCATCTGCCAGGACATGGCAGCTGCTGAGCAAAGGAGAGGATGCAGGGTGCTTGTTGGCCACTCTGTGTGCCTGCAAGTCCACTGTGGGCGAGTAACCAGGGAGATGACTGAACTTGCTGCTAATTTATTTATTTAAAAAGTTTTTAATATTTATTCTTGAGAGGGAGTGACAGATATAGCATGAACAGGGGAGGGGTGGAGATAGAGGGAGGCACAGAATCCAGAGCAGGCTCCAGGTTCTGAGCTGTCAGCACAGAGCCCAATGCAGGGCTTGAACTCACAAACCGTGAGATCATGACCTGAGCCGTAGTCATGCACTTAACTGACTGAGCCACCCAGGTGCTTCAACTTGCTGCTAATTTAAATGTGGGTAGTGTTGCCCTGGGGATTTAATAAGGAATGCATGGGTGTTTTCTTATTTTCAAGGCACAGGCTTTTGAGTTTGGAATTAAAAGTTTCCCTTGGATGTCGCTGTCAACCCCAATCTCACCCGTTTGGGGCACAGATGGCAAATTCCACACCCTAGTGCACGTTAGGTATTGGGGCCAAGACACTGGCCCAGGGGACCCTCCGTGCACAGCTGCTGCAGAGAGATGTGTTCTCTGTTGGGCATAGTCCTGCTTCCTCCCTGGGCACCAGTGCCCAGCTCCACGGTGCCCTCCTGCCTCCCTGCAGGTCCCCACCCTCAGACACACCTACCCCAGGGATATCATGTGGATTATTTCCTCTGTTCTGCTGCTGCTGCCTGCCTGGAGCTGTCCAGGATCCTGGAGGTTCCCTAAGGGGTGTGTGTGTATATGTGTGTGTTGTGCATGTGTGTGTGTGTGCGTGCGTGCGTGTGTGTGTGTTGTGTGTATGAGCAATTATTCAGACTCATTTAAAGTGGTATGGCTGTGCTTGCCGGGTGGAGAAGGCCCCAGAGAGAGGAGACAATGGAAACTGAGTGTGGTAGGCAGAAGTGTGATGCCCCAAGATGTCCACACCCTGGTCCCCAGCACCTGTGAACATGGGACTGGGCATAGCAATGGGGAATTCAGATTGTCAATGGGTGGGCCTTCAAATAGGGAGATTATACTGGGGGATCCCTATGGAGATATCTTTGTCAGGCTTCTAACCTAACAGTAAAATAAAAACAATAAGATTGAGGCACCTGTGTGGCTCAGTGAGTTAAGCATCCGACTCTTGGTTTCGGCTCAGGTCATGATCTCACGGTTCGTGGGTTCAAGCCCCATTTTGGGCTTTGTGCTGACAGTGTGGAGCCTGCTTGGGATTCTCTCTCTGTCTCTGCCCCTTCCCCTCTCTAAATAAATAAATAAATAAATAAATAAATAAATAAATAGTTTTTAAAAGCCCACTAAGATTAACAAATTGTGTTGTTTTAAGCCACTAAGTTTGTGGTAATTTGTTACAGCTACAGTAGGAACTTAATCCCCTAGGAAGACTGGTTAGAATCGGTCACGTCCATGTTGGAAATGACGATGTGGACTCACGGTCAGTGTGGACAAGAAGGTGGTAGAGAAATAGGAGGAATATTGGGGCAGGTTGGGGGTCCTATGGAGGCTTTGCTAACAGGTTCCACAAAGCACAGGGAGGAGCAGAAGAATTCAGTAGTGACTCTCATGATTCTTGCTTCAGCAGCCAGGTGTAGGGAAAGACCTTTAATAGAAGAAGGAGATGTGTGCAGGCTGAGCCTGTGTGAAGACCAGAAGTGAACGTTTGAATTACATGTGCAGTTAAGGTGGCCAAGAGGGGCCGGGGGCACTGGTTCAGCTGGATCCCAGCTTCTGTGAGAGGCCAGAGGGGAGTGGGAGGAGAGGATCAGTCCGTCCAGCAGGACACGATCCGCACGGTGTTCTCCTGGGCTGGGAGGTCTCCAGACTAGGTGGGAATGGAGTTGAGTGGGCAGTGGGACAGCTGACAGAGCACACGGACCGGAGCGAGGTCCCACCTGCAACAGCCCCTTCCTGAGCCACAGCCTGGGACGCTGTTTCCTGGCCGCCCTGCTGGTGGCCAGCACGGTGCTATCCATTGAAGCTAAGGAGTCAGAGTCACCGGTCAGGTCACTATTAACCACTTGCATCCTTCCCTCTTCTTTGTTTCCTGTGTTCAACTGATATTTCTTGCATGTCTCTACTTTATGGGTCTGAGTAGAATAAAATAATCCAAACTACATTTTCTCCTGATTATCTTTTGTTTCCAATTCCTCATGCTTGAATATACTAAAAAACAAACAAAAACACAAATAAAAATCCACCATCAGCAGGGTACTGGCAGAAGCAGACACACCATTACTCAAAAGCCTAATCCTCCCTTCTCCCCTCAGACACCAGGTGTCCTCACACAACCACGAATAAGAACATAGATGTTGACATATGTCCGGGGTGATCTGTGAGAGCCTGGGAGTGTGCACCTGCCAGCACGCAGGTTCTGTCTCACGGCGTCCATGGTAGCTCATCCTCAGAGACCCGTGACCAACCATGTTCTAGGAACCTTCAGGGTCCCCATGGGGGTCCTGTGCTGACAGAAAGGGAAAGGGAACAGGCCAATGCTGGAGCATAAGGAACATCCTCGGGTATCTCTGGTGACCAGCAAACCAGAAAACTCATTGGGTCCAGATGCAACACATGGACCTACAGGTACCCACTGTACCTGTACCTCCACACTCTTGGAGTCTCTGAGTCCAAGTGTAAGACGTTCTATCAGATAATACGGAATTCACTCTGGGTTTCTGGGGACCTCACTGGCTTGGGTCACACGGAAGTATCATCTGGAGAAAAGAGTCACATTGGAAGTGGACTGTCAGCTGCCTTCTTTGTTACGATGACACTCAGCTTGTCTCACCTGAAACAAAGTTTAAAGGTTTGGATTTTCCTGTCAACTAATTCATTTCAACACTGAAAGAATGTATGAATTGTCCTATTTCTCCAACACTGAAGATTATGAGGAACATCCACTGTACTTCTTCAGCCAGAACTCTTATTTTTTATGTAAATTATCATTATTTTTACACTTTTCTTATAGCCCTTGCTCTCCTTGAAAGTATCCCCACTGACGGGTTTCCTGAGTCCAGCCATCAGAACTCCAGGACAAACCTCACAGGCCACATGCTAGAAAGTGCTGGAAAGGCATCCATCTCCAGCACCGCATATCCCCAAACACACTTGAAAAGTGCATCCACAATGCAAGGTCCTCACTGCTCCTTATCAAGATTTTGGCTTGTTCAACACACAGAGGGCAATGGCACCATTTTATGATATTGGGAACTGGGGTAGGTAGTATTTCAGGGAAAACTTGAGGGAAAGAGAAACACTCAGGAGCTTCATTTTGGACGTAAAATACTGAAATACCCATCAGACAGCTAAGCTCTCCTGGACACTTGCTCTAAGGGGTCCTTCCTTGCCCTGTCCATAAAGGTGGGCTCATTTCTCTCGGTCTCCCCCATTTGTTATTTCTCTAGTCTTTTGTTTCATTCTGAACATCATCTCGTCACTTGTCTTACTATTTTCCAAAGTCTTGAAACTTTACAAGCCCCTCATCGATTCCCTTGTAACCCCACAGCCCCTGTTATGTACTTTCATCTAGCCCTCATCAACCATACTGTAATCACGTGTTTCCATGTGTTAATGAAAACCTATTCTGATAGTCATTACTCATGTTGAGGCACACTTTATTGAGGCCGACTGCTACAATGGCTTTGCAGTAGGAGGGACAGATTGGACTCAACTCCAAATCAACAAGACTAAATGGGACTTATAGCCAAGGAGCAGGGTGGGGCAGTCAGCGGGTGGAAATTTACCAAGAAGGCAGAGTAATTCTTGCCAAGAAGACCTAACAGGGTTCTTGCTGAAGATAGCGGGAGTGATCACGTACTACCTAGCAGATGCTGCTGGGGTGAGGAATTTGGTCAGAAAAGGAGGGTGCTCAGATATCACGGGGGGAGGATTATGGCTCAATGGCCTTCACAGGTTTCTTGAACAAACTGGACCTGAAGCCCAAGTCAGACCTCCTTAAGCAAATGGCTGAGACAGCCTGACTAAAGTCTGGTCCAGGAGAGAATCTTTGCTGCGAGTTTCCCTCTACCTTGTACAGTTCCCACGAAACCATGGTGTTCGGATAGAAAGACAGAAACAGACACAGAGAGAAAGGGATCGATTGATGCGTTGATAAAAATCTTTAAGGACTTATCAGGAAGATACAAGAGAGGTTGTAAAATTTATCAGAGACTACCGCAAAAACTATGCCAATGTATTTTCACATATGGATTAAATGAACAATTATCAAAATAAATGTCAATCACCAAAACTTACCTCAAAACAAAAGTCTTAATATGAATAGAGCAATAACCATTAAAAAATTAAAACGTGAGCCGCTGATTTCCCTCGGTCAAAAAAACAGTACCAGGCCCTGATGGTCTTTATGGGTGAGAGTTAACAAACCTTCAAGTTAAAGATAACCTTCAACAGACTCCTCCAAAAATAAAAAGTTTTACAAGAAGAATACTTCCTAGCCCAGTACATGAGGCTACTTGAATAGCTTCATACCAAAACCAGATAAGAAAACCATGGGCCAGTTTCACCTACAAATACGCAGACAACAGGTGCCTGTGTGTCTCTGTCACTTTAGGGTCCAGCTCTTGCTTTCGGCTCAGGTCATGATCTCACAGTCCATGAGTTGGAGCCTTGCATCGGGTACTCTCTAGTCTTCTCTGTGCTGATAGCACAGAGCCTGCTTGGGATTCTTTCTCTCCCTTTCTCTCTGTCCCTCTGCTGCTTGCTCTCTATCTCAAAAATTAAATAAACTTTATAAAAACTCACATAAAAAAATCAAAGTAAATGTTAGTAAACCAAATGCAGAGTTAATAATAACAGGAAACAAATAGATGAAAAATTATCATGATCAAGTAGAATTTATGTTTTTTAGTTTCTTTCTTTATTTTGAAAGAGAGAGAGAGGGACTGACAGAGATAGAGAAGGAAGGAGGGAGCTAGAGAGATTCTGAAGCAGGCTCCACACTGTCAGCAGAGAGCCCAATGCGGGACTTGAACTCATCAACCATGAGATCGTGACCTGAGACAAAGTAGGATGCTTAACTGACTTAGGCACTCAGGCACCCCTTTTTCTTGTTTTCATATTGACTATTGGATATGCCCAAAATAATTGCTTATATCATCTGTGCAGGGAATGAAAGCAACAATTATTTTTAAAAATAACTCCAGGGGCACCTGGGTGGCTCAGTCGGCTGAGGTCATGATCTCACGGTTCGTGAGTTTGAGCCCCGTGTCGGGCTCTGTGCTGTCAGCTCAGAGCCTGGAGCCTGCTTCGAGTTCTGTGTCTCCCTCTTTTCTCTCTGCCCCTCCCTGCCCTTGCTCACACTCTGCTTCCTCTCTCTCTCAAAAATAAATAAACATTTAAAAAGTTTTTTTTAACGCCAAAACCCCACAGAACTCCCTATGAGTCTTTACCCAGCTCAAGGAAGAAGAGAACCAGCACCTCACACACCATGGATGCTGTCACCAGTCCCCCTGCCAGCCCAACCCACCCCCCGCCATATTCTGCAAAATATTCCCCTACCTTTACACGTCTTCTTTTTCAACAACATGCTGTAACCTTAAAAACCATACATTTCATATTGAGCGTTGTTGACCTTCACAAAAATGAAATTACACTGAATTTCATGCCACTTGCTTTGTTCAGGAAAAATTCCCAGGATTCACTCCCACAGGTGTGCCTGGATGGCAATGGTCTCTGCATCTCCCATCGTAAGAACTTATCACATTTTCTTTCACTGATTGGTAACTGGTGAACATTTGGGATGTTTTGCTTTTGCTCATATGTTATACAAACACTGCCACTATGAATGTTCCTCCCCGTTCACGTCTGCTATGACACCACACAACTTCCTATGGGTGACATCTACAAGCTTTTCTATTGGTTTGTTTTTCTTTATTGCAAGGATCTTTATATATTGTGGATGGCATGCTTTGCCAACTATGTGTGCTGCACATCTCTTTCGTATAGTATCCTTTCTAAAGAGACATTAAGTGTAATATAGAACTCATATTTTTACCATTACATTGGTTGTTCCTCTACCTAATTTAGAATAATTTCCCAAGGCTGTGTGTGTGTGTGTGTGTGTGTGTGTGTGTGTGTGTGTGATCAATTTTTCAGACTCATTTATAAAAACTGCCTTCTTTCCCCCACTTTATCTGTCAGGCCACCTCCCTTATGAAGTGTCGATGTGTGTGTAGGATGGTGGCCGATGCCATATTCAGGTCCCCAGTGGAGCCACAGCACCAGTTTTCTATAGTGTGGCTCGGTGATCCATCTTGATATCTATCTAGCAGGGCCGTTGCCACCTTGTTACACTTCTTCGGGGCCCTTTGTTAAGCTCTTTAATTTTAGAATTCCCTTGTCCAGTGGAAAGAAAACAATGACAGTTTTTATTGGGAAGTTCGTAATTGTCCAGATAATTTGGGGAGAACAGCTATTCCACCAAGCGGAGTCTTCCCGATCCTGACACTCCCTGGTATCTCTTTCCTTTCTGTTGGTGATTTGTCCTCTGTTAGTTATTGCCACTTAACAGCAAACTTTCATGTTCAGTCAAGTTTTAGGTGGTAAATAAATTAAGGCCTTGCTTACAAAGCTCTTTGTTTATTCTCCGGTTGCTGCTATAAATATTATTTAAATGACACTTGCTCTTATAAAGCAATGTCATTCAGCCTCACATATGAATCTCCTATCAGGCATTCTTGGGAAACTACAGTACTGATTCTGAGAACTTCTCAGATGTGAATTATGACATCGTTTCTGCACTTTTCCTTCTCAGACCTTTTCTTTTATGTCTGGCTCGGCGCGCTCAAGGACCCCATACGCACCCTTACAAGTAAGTGTTGGCAGCCCACCCGAGCCTGGCCGCCTGACCTTAAAATTACGTTTGCTCTACCATTTTGTATACACGCTTTATCAGTTTAAGAAAGTTTCGGGGCGCCTGGGTGGCGCAGTCGGTTAAGCGTCCGACTTCAGCCAGGTCACGATCTCGCGGTCTGTGAGTTCGAGCCCCGCGTCAGGCTCTGGGCTGATGGCTCGGAGCCTGGAGCCTGTTTCCGATTCTGTGTCTCCCTCTCTCTCTGCCCCTCCCCCGTTCATGCTCTGTCTCTCTCTGTCCCAAAAATAAATAAAAAACGTTGAAAAAAAAATTTAAAAAAAAAGAAAGTTTCATTTTATTTCTGTTGATGGGTTTCTGTCATCAAATGTAGCTGAATTTTACATAGAGTTTTTTTTAACGTATCTTTCAAAAAGTCACATAATTTTCCTTCTTTCAACCATTAAAGCTGTGAATTACACTGATTTTCTCCTGTTAACCTAACTGCATTCCTGGACTAAACCTCACATTCACGCACGTGATCTTTTCCATTCACTGCTGGACTGTGGTTCCTATTTCTGTAGGTTTGTGTATGCTGCTCTTGGCCTGTAATTTTTCCTTTCCGTATTTTTTCTGGTTTGAGGGTCAAGGTTATTCTAGTCTCACGGTAAGAGCTGGGAATGTGTTCGCTCTTTCTCTCAAGAGTATGCGTAAGGTCAGAATAAGGTCACGAATGTGTAAAATCTCCCCATTGAAATGATGGAAATTTCAAAATGGTAACTCAAGTGGTGCCTGAGGGGCTCAGTCAGTTGAGCGCCTGACTCTTGATCTCAGCTCAGGTCATGATCTGGCACTTTGTGAGTTGTAGCCCAGCACCAGCTCTGACACTGACGGTGAGGAGCCTGCTTGGGATTCTGCCTCTCCTTTTCTCGGCCCCTGCCCTGCTTGGGCATGCGGTCTCTCTTTCTCTCTCAAAACAAATAAATAAACATAAGAAAATAGTAACTCAAGTTCGTATTAGGTTAGTTATTAGGACTACTATCATGCTTTTCTTCTGGCTATTTTTTATTCTTTGCTCCTTTTTTCTGCTTTTAAGCATCTTAACATTTAAAATTTCCCCACAAGCTCCCCTGGGTTGCATCCTGTGTGTTCTCCGTAAAGTATTTTTCTGTCAGTTATACATATTGTGACACTGCCATTGTATTTTCTCATTAGGCAGGAGTTTTACAAACACATGGTTTCCATTCAGGGAGTTGTTTTCAGCTTATACTTTTCATTCTGTTCTCTGACTACCGACCATAGGGTTTATAGAGCCTTCCATGTCTGTGCATTGATGAAAATTTGCAGTCTTGGCCCAGTATGTGGCAAATATTCATACAGTTGCCATTTGTGCTTGAAAAAAATTTTTTACCACATTTTGTATATACATCCACCAAGCTTCTTCCATTGCTCCAATATTCTCTATCCTTCCTGCTAGATGAGCTTCCCATCTAGCTTGCCCTCTCATTTCTGAGAGGCATATGCTCATGTCTTCTACCAAAAGAGTGGATTCCAAGTGGCTTTTTAAAGACAGGGAAGACGGGCACCTGGGTAGCTGAGTCGGTTGAGCGTCCGACTTTGGCTCAGGTCATGATCTCACAGCTTGTCAGCCTGAGCCCCGCGTCGGGCACTGTGCTGACAACTCAGAGCCTGGAACCTGCTTTGGATTCTGTGTCTCCCTCTCTCTCTGCCCCTAAACAACTCCCATTCTGTCTCCGTCTCTCTCAAAAATAAATAAACATTAAAAAAAAATTAAAGACAGGGAAGAAAGAAAAAAAAAAAAGAAAGAAAAAGAAAGAAAGACAAGAATTGACCTCATACATGTCTCCCAAAAAGCCTGCAAAAATTGTACTGGGAATGAAACCCATCAAGAGTTACCAAATTACTTTTTCCTGCAACAGCATGTGAATACAGGTCTGCTTTCTTCCTCCGCTGAGACCCTGCCCAGCAGATGAAATGAAGGAGATTCCTAGAACAACAGTGAGGTACGTACAAAAAGACTTCAGAGGCTTTTCAAAGCCTGCTGCAAAAAATACTTAGCTTATGACCCATTTCTGTAAAATAAGAACATGAAACTATGTTACGGACTATTGATGAATACAAACATATATAAAAAGGATGGGTGAAATCGCTGTAAAAACTTTCCTACATAGGATGAGACCCTCACCCACCAGCAAGTCGTTACCTCTGGCAAAGGAGGACAGCAAGGGAGAAGGCGCTGGTGTCCGATATGATGCAGCTTGTTGCCTTTTGTTTGGCAAAGGAGACCAGAGGCCAAATTCTAGAACGTTCATATCTGTTAAATCTTGGAGGAAACCGAACGGCTCACTGCACTATTTCGTCTACGTTTAGTAGCTGGCATTCCACTGGAGACTTCAGCTTTCTTTGTCACAGTTTCTTTGTTGAAATCTAGAAAGCCTTGTTGATTTAAACACCTGACAATCTGGGGCGCCTGGGCGGCTCTGTAGGTGAGTGTCCGACTTGAGCTGAGGTCAGGATCTCACTGTTTGTGAGTTTCAGCTCCACATTGTGCTCTCTGCTATCAGCCCAGAGCCCACCCCACATCCTCTGCCGGCCCCTCCCTGGCTCGCTCTCTCTCTCTCTCTCTCTCTCAAAAGTAAATAAACATTGAAAAAAATATCTCGCAACAGAACCCAACAATCTGTGTTTCTGTTTTAGAGATCGACGGAAGGCTAAATCTAATGTTTACATTAGGCTGAAATGTTTTCATCTGTGTCAACGTGGCCCTCCCAGTTGAAGATCAGAAAAACAGCCATGCATCCACCACGTTCGGTGATCAACACTTACCTACAACCCTGATCGACAGTTACCTATGCCTTCTCCTTGCTTTGAAACTAAAAAAAGTGTTCTCCTCTGGTTGATTGCCCTCACAACCTTGAAGTGTCTAGATGGGACTCTCTATGTTGAACGAGTTCTAGACAGCTCCAGAGCAGAGAGACAGGGCTTCCTCCTCTCCAGACCTCAGAACACGAAAGCACAAACAACACTCCAAACCCCATCCATGATCAATCTGCATCACTGTGATGGAATCCATTGCTGTTCTGCTCCACCTTGGGTGAGCAGTGTCGTGAACCTTGAACACGACAGAACCTTGCCTTCTAGGGGGGGTTACAGGGACCACAAAGGACATGTTTTCAAACCTCCCACTAAGAGCAGACCGGCCAACCGGGAGAATTTTGTTCTCTTCACAGAAAGAACCCCAAATCCTGCCTTTCCATCAGTGTAACCACGGTCACCAAAACCCCCTTGTAAAAAAATCCCTACATATAACTATCCAATCTAGGCCAGCAACGACCAGGGGAAACAATTCACTTTCTGTGTTTTTTGTTTTTTGTTTTCTTGCCTCCGCCAAATGGCTGCTGGCACACGTGGGACAAGCTCATTGGCTCCTGCCTGTGTGTAGGAGCGGGACGTCAGAGAGTGACTGGTTCCAAAAAGTATAAAAGGCTGGCTCTCTAAGCTCTCTTCGGTCTTTTGGCCCGAAGCGAACGAGTGCAAACCTCCTGTGCCCTCTACCAACTCCAACATGTTCAATATCAAACCTTGGGTCGTGGAATTCACACTGGAAATGATATCTAACATTGTCATGCATAAGATAACAATGTCTATACCAAACTTGTACATGACGTGTGTTGAGAACCAACAAAAATTCACGGACTGGTTAAAAAAGATGTGCCACTTTCTGTTGAAGAAGACCGTTGTTTACATCCTGAGCAATCTTGCTTCCATTGTACACAATCTGATGGTCAAAAAATTCTTTACAAATATACGACATTATTTTCGAGACGACAAGATGTTTTCTAAACCCACAGAAGTGGTTGTGCTTTAGCTGCTGTTATACGTGTGCATTCCAGGCTCTCTGGGGAAATACTTGTCATCTGGAAGAGAGCAAACTACTTTACCAGCTTATCTACACTGAGTGGACCATATATGTATTCTCAGCTCTCTCCGTGAGTTATCACTTGTGTTTCAAATGAGAAATTCTAAAAGGAATTACAAAATTACGATTATAAAATTATATCAGACTCACAAATAAGACCGGCTCACAACTGTTCACTGAAACATTGAAACTGAATCACTAATGTTAAGAATCTTTAGCAAGGAGCTCAGAGACCGCTGTAAAGATGGTCCTGTATATGTCCCCATCTGGATGCAACGTGACATTGTAGCCTGTGCCAACCACAAATGGGACATTCTGCGGCACTTCTCGGAAGAAAGCTAGCTTGCTTCCTTCTGCTGAAGGAGGCATAATTCTTTCAAAAACACTTAAACAAGCTTCGGGTTTTCCCTTGATCAACTCTTTCTCCTCCCAGCTCTGAGCTGTTTCTGGTCCTGTAGAATCTGTGTCTCCTAGCTGCCAATCTCTCAAACTTCAGATGAACTTTTCTTTTGCTTTGCAGCCTCGGTTCTTTCTGATTTGGCACACTGGAGAAATAAACTTCTTATCAACACATGGGGTGTCTGAAGCCTTCGTGCGCCGCTTCTAGCCTGACTTCTTTCTCTTGTGTGGCTCAGGGTCTGTGGCCAGGACCCAAAAAGGAGGTAGGAAAAATCTCAGTGATACCAAGGAGAGCTCGTGGTTGTGGGGGTAGGGTGGAAAAGGGAGGGTGTGAAGCCTGGATGAGAATTGCTGAATGGAGGTGGGGTGGGGGTGGTTTCCAAAGCTGAACCTCTGTGGTGAGTGTCCCAAGAGGTCTTTGGGGATGTCTCATCTCTCCAACAGAAGATCAAGGTGAGAGGAGTTCAAACAAGGTGCTGATTGAAGGCACCTTGACCAGCTTCAGGGCATTTGCCCAAATTTGGCCAGAGGAGAGCCAGGTGCCTTGAAGTCTGAGCTAGGGGAAGGTTTAGGGCCCCCAGAACTCATGTTCCAGGGGACTCATTCTCAGGTGGGGTGGTGGTGGTAGTGGAGAAACTCTGAAGGTTCCCACACAGCCCCCCTCGGGTCAAGAGAGACCCTGTGGAGGAGGAAAGGCAAGGAACAACCCTTTCTGGGGAAACCCGGGGGTCCTGGGGCTGACCTGGGGATGTGGAGCCTGCACTGCACTGGGGCTTCAGGCTCCTCATTGCAAGCAGAGCTTGGAAATAGCAGGGTCCAGCTCACCCCTCTCAATCCCAGGTCCCTCAACAAATAGGCAGACAGGGGACTGGGCCGTCCTAGGCATCTATCTGCTCCCTTGGAGACCCCACCCAGTCGTCTTCACACATCCTGTGCACCCTGTCAGGCAGCTGTGAGAGCTGCTGCCCCTGCTCCTGATGGTCAAAAGCCTTCCCCCCCCGCCCCGAAAACGGAGTGGGAGTTTCCTCCAAATTAACAGACTTACCGTATAATGTTGCAGTCTCCCTTCTGATTTTATACCCATAAGAATTGAAAGCAAGTTTGGAAGAGACCCTTGCACATCCCCGTTCATTGCTGTGCAATTCCCAGGACTCAGGAGGTAGAAGCAGCCCAAGGTGCACAGACAGAGGAGTGGGTGAAGAAAGGGGCTTGTGTCCACACTGCAGTGTTGTCCAGTCTTCGACAAGAAGGTCATTCTGGACTCGCTGCTAAGTGATCTAAGCACGTCACAGAAAGAAAACTAGCCTAAGATTCCACTTATGTGAGGAATGTAAACTAGTCAAATGTGTCAAATCAGAGAGAACTGTGCTTCCAGTCAGGGTGGGGAGGAGGGAACACGGAGCTGTGGATGTAGATTTTCAGTCACAAAATGAACTCGTGCTAGAGACGTGCTGTGCAACACTGAGAATCTATATACCGCCAGTGACCTATCCACCGGTTAAGGATTGATGGTAGTAAAGTCAATGTTGTGTGTTTTTTACTATCAGTTGGAATCGATTTCTTTCTTATTTTTACACTTGATCATAAGAACATGTATTTCTGTCATGTTTGAAAATTACATTTTCAAAACAGCTAGAAATTTCAGAAGATGAAGGTGAAAAAGGAACGAAGTAACTCCCAGTGTCCTTCCATTTCAAAAATCGTCTGACATCTGAGCCAGAGGACTCTGCGTCTATCAGTGACTTCCTCTTCATGTGTCTCAGAACGAGTTCAACATGCTTTACACGATCCATTACATGTAAGACCGTTTCCAATAGCTTCTACCGTAAATCAAGAAATCCATTTATTCAAGTTTACTTACGGAGTATTAGTCACACAGAAAATTTTAACAACCTCGTTTTCAAAAACAAAATCCTTGACACTACATGGCATTCCAATACATAATGATGTGGTTTCAAAGACTGAAAAGCATTAGGAGCGTATAATTGAAATTCAAGCACTTAGACATTAAAAATCGTAATACACAGAATTCTCTGTATCAAGTATTCCAGAAAAGTAAATCAGAATATAAACAGTATATAATCTCCTCTGGATTCCTCTTCCCCTTGAGTGACATGATATAACATAGGAATTTGTTTCAAAATACTTGTATGTACTTAATATCCCGTCAAAAACATGTCATTTAAAAAACCTGAAAAATGAGACCAAGAGAACTATGGGCAGAATGCACAAGAACAAAACCTCATGAGTTTCTAATTTCTAATGACTTCTATTCCTAATGATTTCTAAAAGCTGTCTTCCTAATTTCCAAGGCAAATTTACACAAAAGAGAAAAATAAGCACTCGGCTATACAAGCTTTACAGCCTTTTTTTCACAGAGTGTGGCTCTTCTGCCAAAATTCAGCCATCAATATACAACCTCATTTCCTTTCTAAAGTGAGTGAGAACATATTCTACCTTAAATGGGACATCGAAGCAAATTTCCAAGAATGAAAATAGCACTCAAAAGTCTTAATTTCACGATTCAAATATCAACAAAAGCAACAATTCCCCAAATCATGAAAGAAGGATGAAGTAACTACATAGGAAAAAGTGCACATTTAAGTCTTCTTAATATTACATAACAAAAACAGGTGTATTTATAACTTCAGTCTTCAGATGGCATACTTCACGAAATCATTATTCATTGAAAATAGACAAATGTTTACAAAGACCATTTAACTTAAATTTCATGGTTGCTTATTAAATGGTTGACCTGTACAGGAACATAAGAGTCCTGTCAAGATAGGTAATAAACTATAAATATAAACTATACCACAATGTTAAAAACTTCATAATGCTCTATGGGAAAATCAATAAAGATAACATAATCTTTCTGGGGAAAAGTATTTAGCTTTACAAATAAATTCAAAATGTACATTTTACATATGAATTGCAAAATACATGTAAACCTTGTATTGCCACATAATCTTTGATTTTGTGGAAAACCATAAAAATGATGTACGTTTTCAATATATGGACATCAAAACTACACGGTTCACTTTTTTTCTTTTTTTCTTTTTTTTTTTTTTTCGTTTTTACTTTTTCCTTTTCTGGCAACTTTGGATGCACTTTTCTGTTTTGGTTCCCAAAGGGGATTTTCCACAAATCCCAAAGCTGCACCTCTGTCCAGCTTGCCGGCCATTTTCTTGTCTCTTATTTCCCTGACTCTGTTCACGGATACCCTGATTCTTTCCAATTCCTGCTTTACTGGATGTTCGTAGAATAAAAACTCCCTGGGGCGCCTGGGTGGCGCAGTCGGTTAAGCGTCCGACTTCAGCCAGGTCACGATCTCGCGGTCCGTGAGTTCGAGCCCCGCGTCAGGCTCTGGGCTGATGGCTCGGAGCCTGGAGCCTGTTTCCGATTCTGTGTCTCCCTCTCTCTCTGCCCCTCCCCTGTTCATGCTCTGTCTCTCTCTGTCCCAAAATAAATAAAAAACGTTGAAAAAAAAATTTTTAAAAAAATAAAAAAATAAAAAAAAAATAAAAAAAATAAAATAAAATAAAATAAAAAAAAAAAACAAACAAACAAAAAAAAAAAAACTCCCTGAGTTGCCAAGTCAACCCCAAACGCTGAATTGCATGTGTAAGCAGAAGCGAAATCCACTTTTGCTTGTTGGAGGGGGCCCAACCTCTGCAACAACTGGTTTCTAGAAACAGACATCATGGTCTTCAGCATCGCATCCACACACCAATGGAATTCTCAAATGTGGATAAATACTCATGAATTTCCACTGGCTAGTCTTCCTCAATTTCTCCCCTGCCATTGTGACCACCTTGTTGGCCTTCAACTCCTGTCTCCGGGAGATGAAGTGTGATAGATTTCTTTAAGGGAGAAACTGGGGTGAAGAAGCCTGGGGCCCTTGAGAACTTCCTGCCTTCAAAGAAAAAGCTCGGGGTGTGACAAGTACACAGGGTCCGTGGTGAGCTTTGTTTCCTGTTCCCCGTCAGCCTGTTTCCGCCCCAGATGGTTGCTCGAGGGGTCTCTGAGCCCCTCAAGAGTCCACAGTGGGGAGGATGCTCAAAGCTCCAATGACTCTCCAGAGTTGAGGGGCGAAGGTGGGAGGGGAAGGGCCGGGCAGGGAAGGAAAGAGGGGTAGAGGAGGTAGCAGTGTGGAAGGGGGGGCAGATCAACACATTCAAGAGAGCTGAAGAGCCTAAGATGTGCCTTCAACATAAAAAAGGAAGGAGGGGAGAAGATGGCGACGCCCTGGAGCACGAGACTCTTGATCTGCAGTCATGAGGGCAAGCCCGACATAGAACTTACTTTAAAAAAATTAGCATGAGACTTTTAAAAATTATCCATAAAACAAGGGAAACTGATGAGAAGGCAGACACTTTAGAGGAGCAAGTTGGGGAGCTCCTAAGTCAGGTTGTCTCTGTGTCTGTTGAAGTTCGCCTTATGTTTAAGGAAACCTTTGCCTTTGGGGTGGCTGGGTGGCCCAATCAGTTGAGCATCTGACTGCAGATCTGGTCGTGATCTCACGGTCTGGTCCGTGGGTTTGAGCCCCTCCTCGGGCACGCTGCTGTCAGCGCAGTGCAGAGCCTGCTTCGCATCTTCTGTCCCCCACTCTCTGCCTCTCCCCTACTCCCACTCTCTCACTCAAAAATAAATAAACATTTAAAAAATAAAGACTACCTATGCCTCAGTATTAAGAAGATAAGCGAAAGAAAAATAGGAAGAAAGAGAGAAAGGGAAGGAGAGAGAGAAAAATAAAACCTCTGCCTTTTCTGAAGATATTCAGCCGCACTGGCGCCCTAAAGGTGAAGCATGTAGCCGGCAGCAGCACAGCAGAGAGGAGGAGAGTCTCTTGTCTCTTGTCCAGAGATGGTTAAAACGAAGAGATCATGTTTCAAAATTCTAAAAATGTCTCTTGATGCCTTTCTCCCACTCATAAGCTCCAGCATAGGGCATAGTGGAAATCCCCTCAGAGCACGTGGGAGCTTGAAAGTCGCAGGAAATGGTTTTAGAGCAACTGTTTCTTGGGAAATCACCCATCCTTACCCCAGAGAGCCAGATGGGGCTCTTTAGACTGCCATCATTCTGGAGTCAAGGGTACCTTTGGGAATCACATTAAGAGACTGGATTTCTTCCCACAGTTTTTGGCACTCATGCAGCCCTGAGCCGAGGGACCCACGATGGGCTCGGCAGCCCTGGGCTTCTTGAACTGACCTTCCCTTTATCGAGGAGTCTTTGCCTCTGGGGTCCACGGAGCCCTGGCATTCCTGCAGCTGGTAGCCTGAGACACCTTCCTGTTGGGGGCTGCCCTCCCAGGGACACGTGGGCAGGGATGCAGGGACGTGATGAATCTGAAGTCCCAGAGGAAGGAGCCTGACTCAGGACAGACCACGGAGGGGACAGGGTGTGAGGGGAACAACCACCCAGTGGGAACATCTCTCCTGAGGCTCACCAGGGGATGGGCAGCCTGCATTGTTCTGGCTCTTTTGCCTCATCGTTCAAAAGGAGACATTTAACCATCAGAGCAGAGATATCATTTTGATGTGGATGACCTACCACCCCAGGGACATCTGAACTTGTCGCGCAGCCCCACTGTAGCTCGAATAAGGCAATTATTATTCTAGCCCTGATATTCACACTATGAGCACAACCAGTTCTGGCTCCCTCCTGTCGGATGTTCTTTCCTGTACTGGTGACCACACTGGATGTTGCCATGATAAGTCCTTTGTGCTGTGTGTTCTGTCTCAGAGTGTTCCCAGGAAAGCCCTGGCTTCTCTGTCAGGCACTACGCAGGGGAGATCTCTCTGGAACAGCACCAGCTCCCCTGGACGGAACCCCAATCATCTCTGCCCAACATGCTCGGAGGCTACTTAGTGATTTTTCACTTCCCTTTTAAAAAATGGGGGGGGGGGGGCGCCTGGGTGGCGCAGTCGGTTAAGCGTCCGACTTCAGCCAGGTCACGATCTCACGGTCCGTGAGTTCGAGCCCCGCGTCGGGCTCTGGGCTGATGGCTCGGAGCCTGGAGCCTGTTTCCGATTCTGTGTCTCCCTCTCTCTCTGTCCCTCCCCCGTTCATGCTCTGTCTCTCTCTGTCCCAAAAAAAAATAAAATAAACGTTGAAAAAAAAATTAAAAAAAAAAAAATGGGGAACTCAGTTGCTTTCTTCCCCATCACCAGGACACACAAACCCTTTCCCTTCCCTGTCTGGGTAATATCTTCCTAATGCCTATCTTTAGTGTAGATGTTTCTCTATCTCTTTAATGCTATTCCTATTTGACCAGAATAATTATGATCACCCAGGCCCCCACCTTGGACTGTGGAATCAAGAATGTGTATCTGAAGTACATTAGGGCTGGAGAACATTCTTGCAGTGACCTGGGCGGAGAGGGTGAAGGGGTGGAGACGCTTAGAGACCTATGAGGACACAGAGTACAAAACACTAAACTCCTCCTCCCATCTTTCCAGATTACTCTGTGGTGCTGCCGCCCTCTGGTGCCTACAGTAGGTAGTGCGGCCCTCGGTTGCCTCATTCCTGTCTGTCCCAAAGGAGCCCATCAATCTGTGGTCAGTCTTTGGGGCAGAACAGCTACAAAAATGGCAGGACCCAATGTAAAGTGAAAATGCACGGCTCCTTGGTCAAAGTAATTGAGAATTTCAAGATGTCAGAAGCACACAATGATGCCTAGCACAAGCTAAAATTTTTTTTCTGTTAATCTCTGCACCCAACGTGGGGCTCGAACTCATAATCCCAAATTCAATAGTCACATGTTCTTCGAAGTGACACACCCCGGCGCCCAGCGCAGGGCGCTTGTAAATCACTGCAGGATTGCACAGATTGCAGCCGGTGAGGCCAGCCCTGCCTTACTGGACCAATGCCTGTATTCATCCTCCATGTGAATATCACAGCAACTCAAGCCATACAACATTTACAGAAATGGGGAGCCCGGAGAGTATCTGTCTTTTCATCTCTAATGAGACGATTTTCTCTCTTTTAAAAATTTCACCCGCCATTTTGCTCTGGCCGAATCAATGACCCAACTGGAGGTGATCCTAGCTTTGAAAATAAAAAATGAATGAAACACACTGATTATATAAAAAGCCTCTCTAGCCACCCAAACCCTGCACCTCGTGTACTTCTTCGTGTCCGACAGACTAGACCAGTTATAGGATCAGGGCAGCTTCATGGGAAAGCACCTCCAAGCTGCGGTGACCTCCCACGTGCGCAGACTGGCATGTCCCATACGACCACACCTTGCGGTGGTCATGGGGTTCGGGGAGAAACGGTGCGGACTGTGCCCGGTCAGGGCTCTGTGGTAGGAATTCAGAAATAATCCAGAGCTTCCTGATCCATGTCAATGCTCCTGCACAGAGGACAGGAGCTGAGGGTTCTGGTGGTGGTCCGGATTGAGCCACAAGGGGGCGCACAGATCTCGCTCAGACCCCACACCTGCCCATCAGGAGTCTGCTCACATGTAGGTATAGCCCACCCCACCTGTCCCCCCCACAGAGTCCAGAGGTCGATAGGTGAAAAGGCGCCCTCCTTTATTTTTTTTTATTTTTTTAAGCTTTTTAAATTTACATCCAAGTTAGTTAGCATATGTGCTATAATGATTTCAGGAATAGATGCCAGTGATTCATCCTCTATGAACACCCAGTGCTCATCCCAACAAGTGTCCTCCCTGATGCCCCTTACCCGTTTAGCCCATCTCCCTCCCTCCAACACCCCGCCAATAACCCTCAGTCTGTTCTCTGTATTTAAGAGTCTCTTATGTTTTGCCCCCTCCTTGTTTTTATATTATTCTTATTTCCCTTCCCTTATGTTCATCTGTCTTGTATCTTAAATTCCTCATATGAGTGAAGTCGCATGATATTTTTCTTTCTCTGACTGGCTAATTTCGCTTAGCATAATACTGTCTAGTTCCAACGATGTAGTTGCACATGGCAAGATTTCATTCTCTTTCATTGCTGAGTAATACTCCATTGAATATATATACCACAACTACTTTATCCAGTCATCCGTCGGTGGACATTTGGGCTCTTTCTATACTTTGGCTATTGTTGATAGTGCTGTTATAAACATTGGGGTGCATGTGCGCCTTCGAATCAGCACACCTGTATCCAAAAGGCCCCCTCCTTTAATGACGGAGCATCAGAGGCTCCTGTGGTTCCAAGAGGGGTCCGGAGTTGGAGGACAGGATGCTGTCAGCTCGCAGGTGGTGGGAACCAGACCCCAACACTGGCCAGCCCCCAACTAAGTTAACTAGGTCCATTTTAGGGGCATCATAGTTAAGGAATGATGCCAAGGTATATGATTCTGAAGATAAAGAGGAATTCCTATTATATCATGTTCTTCTTAACAAGATATTTCTTCCAAATGAAGGTATGACTTTGATTCATGGCTAACATGCCTCTCAGGATGCTGAGAACATCAGAGGACGTGTCTAATGACATCACATGTCGATTTGCGGTCACGTATGTTTTTGCATCCCAATGTCTACAGAATTTCCCTCAGCCAACCTGGCAATATAACCCAGTGGTGTCCTGATTTGTGGTTACACCCTTGGCAAAAACCAGTCTTCCAGCTGCTGAGCCACGGGCAGCCATAAGTTCTTCCCCTCTAAATATGCCTCCTTCTGGACCTGAATGTGCCCTTTGTCCAAGCTGAGCCCTCCCGTCTCCTGTCCAGGGCCCTGTTTGCTCTTCCAGCAGCAGGAACCATCCACCAGAGGGCACTCACGCTCCTGCCTGAACTCCTGCTGACCGTTTCCATCTCCTGACCAATGCAGGTGTTGTCACTGCCACAACACCCAACCCTCAAATACACTTTAGATTTGCTCATGGTGAAGTTCCTGGATGGCAGTCAGGGACCCTGGAGAAGAACCTTACGGTGGCAGATGTGACACAGTGGACTTGTAACCAGAAGCAACCCCAGGCCCACGGCGTTGGAGAGGGGTTGGTGCCAGGGACAGTGGCTGGACACTCAGGGCCCAGATGCTATTATGGGGGTATGGCTGTGCTTGCCGGGTGGAGAAGGCCTCAGAGAGAGGAGATGGTGGAAACTGAGTGTGGTAGGCAATAGTGTGACCCCCAAAGATATTCACACCCTGATCCTAAGCCTGTGAACATGGGACTGGGCATAGCAACAGGGAATTAAAGCTGTTAATAGGCTAGACTTTAAATAGGGAGATTATATTGGGGGAGATATTTGTGTCAAGCTTCTAATCTGACTGTAACATAAGACTCTAAGATTAACAAATTGTTTTTCTTTAAGCATTTTCCTTTTTAATTTTTTTAATTTTTATTTTTGACAGAGAGAGAGAGAGACAGAGCATGAGCATGAGCAGGGGAAGGGCAGAGAGGGAGGGAGACACAGAATCTAAAGCAGGCTCCAGACTCTGAGCTGTCAGCACAGAGCCAATGCGGGGTCGAACCCATGAATCGCGAGATCATGCCCTGAGCCAAAGTTGGACGCTCGACCGACTGAGACACCCAGGCACCCCAGGATTAACAAGTTGTCTTGTTTTCAAGCCATTAAGTGTGTGGTAATTTGTTACAGCAACCATAGGAACCTAATCCCCTCGGAAGCCCGGTTAGACCCAGCCAGGTCCACACAGGAAAGGACAGTGTGGACACATGGTTGTAGGGCACAAGCAGGTGATAGAGAAATGTGAGAAATATTGGGGCAGGTGGGGGACCTATGGAGGCTTTGGTGACGGTTTCCACATGGAGCAGAGAGGAGCTGAAAGATTCAATAGTGACTCTCAGGATCCTTGCTTCAGCAGCCAGTGGAGGGCAAGACCTGTATCAGGAGGAGTCGCGTGCAGGCTGAGCCTGTGTGAACACCAGAAGTGAACGATTGAATTATGCGTGCAGATCAGACGGACGAGAGGGCCTGCGGGCACTGGTTCCGCTGGGTCCCAGCTTCTGTGAGAGGCCAGCAGGACGCGATCCTCACGGCTTTGGCCTCGGCTGGGAGGTCTTCAGACTCGGTTAGGATGGATTTGGGTGGGCGGTGGGACAGCACACAGAGCACACGGAGTGGAGCGGGGTCCCACCTGGAGCAGCCCCTTCCTGAGCCACAGCCTGGGACGCTGTTTCCTGGCCGCCCTGCTGGTGCCCTGCCAGTGCTGTCCTGTACGTTGCAGCTAAGGAGTCGGAGAGTCACCGGTCGGGTCACTATTAACCATTTGCATCCTTCCATCTTCTTTGTTTTCTGTGTTCAGTTGGGATCACTTGCATGTCTGTGCTTTACAGGCCCAAGTAGAATAACATAATAATCCAAACTACATTTTCTCCTGAGTATCTTTTGTTTCGATTCCTCATGCAGCTTGAATATACTAGAGAAAAAGAAAAAACACAACTCAAAATCCACCACCACCAGGTTACTGGCAGGAGCAAATACCCCATTATTGGAAAGCCTCATCCTCCCTTCTCCCCTCAGACACCAGGGGACCATGCACAAGAACGCAAACCGCTGACATATGTCCCAGGTGATCTGGGAGAGTCCGGGAGTATGCACCTGCCAGCACGCAGCTTCTGTCTCATGGCGTCCATGGATGTTCATCCTCAGAGCCCTGTGACCAACCATGCCTTAGGAGCCCTCGGTGTCACAGTGCAGGTCGTGCACTGACAGAAAGGGAAGGGGAACGGGGCAATGCTGGGTCTAGGAACACCCTCAGGTATCTCTAGTGACCAGCAAACTCATTGGGGTCAGATTTCTAACACATGGACCTACAGGTACCCACCTGAGTCTCTGAGTCCAAGTGTAAGACGTTCTGTCACATAATATGGAATTCAGTCTGGGTTTCTGGGGACCTCACTGCCTTGGGTCACACGGAAGTATCATCTGGAGAAAAGAGTCACATTGGAAGTGGACTGTCAGCTGCCTTCTTTGTGACGATGACGCTCAGCTGGTCTCATCTGAAATTAAGTTTAAAGATTTGGATTTTCCTGTCAACTGATTCATTTCAACACTGAAAGATTGTATGAATTGTCCTATTTCTCCAACACTGAAGATTATGAGGAACACCCACTGTACTTCTTCAGCTGGAACTCTCATTTTTTATGTAAATGATCATTACTTTTACACTTTCTTACAGCCCTTGCTCTCCTTGAAAGTATCCCACTGACGGGTTTCCTAAGTCCAGCCATCAGAACTCCCAGGACACACCCTCAGGCCACATGCTAGAAAGTGCTGGAAAGGCATCCATCTCCAGCACTGCGTAGCCCCAAACACACTTGAAAAGTGTGTCCAGATTGGAAGCCTGCACTGCTCCTTTTCAAGCTTTTGCCTTGTTCAACACACAGGGGATAGTGGCACGATTGTATGGTCTGAGAAACTGAGGTAGTATTTTTGGCAAAACCATGAAGGAAAGGAAAAAACTCAAGGCTTCATTGTGGACGTGAAATACTGAAATGCCTATCAGACAGCTAAGCTCTTCTGGACACTTGTTCTAGGAGGTCCTTCCATGCCCTGCCCATAAAAGTGGGCTAATTTCTCTGTGTTTCCCACACCTGTTAGGTCTCCAGTCTTTTAATTCATCCTAAACACTATCTCTTCAATTGTCTTAATATTTTCAAATTCCTGAAACTTCACAAGCCCCAACTGATTCCATCGTAGCCCCACAGCCCGTTATGTACTTTCATCTTGCCTCATCAACCATATTGTAATTACTCCTTTCCATGTGCTATTGAAAAACTATTCTGACACTCATTACAGACAATAAGGCACACTTTATTGAGGCTGACTGCAACAGTGGGTTTGCAGTAAGGGAGACAGATTGGACTCAACTCTAAGTCAACAAGAAGAGTGGTGATTTATAAGCAAGAGCACGGTGGGGCAGTCAGTGGATGGAAAATTACCAAGAATTAGAGTAATTCCTGCTAAGCTGACCTAACAGGGTTCTTACTGAAGACAGGCTGGGAGTGATTGCATACTACCTAGCAGATGCTAGAGACAGAGAGAAAGGGCTCGATTGATATACTGACAAAATCTTGAAAGACTTATCAGGGAGATACAAGAAAAGTTTATCAGAGACTACCACAAAAGCTAGGCCAGTGTATTTTCACATATAGATGAAATAAACAATTATCTAGATAAATGTAAATCACCAAACCTCACCTCAGAACAAAGGCATAATATGAATAGAGCAATAACTAAAAAATTAAAATGTGAATCACTAATTTCCCTCCATCAAAAAAACAGTACCAGGCCCTGATGTCTTTATGGGTGAGATTTAACAAATCTTCAAGTTAAAGATAATCCTCAACAAACTCCTCCACGAAATAAAAAGTTTTAAGAGAATACTTCCAAGGCACCTAGGTGGCCTAGTCGGTTAAGTGTCTGACTTCAGCTCAGGTCATGATCTTGCGGTTAGTGAGTTTAAGCCCCGTGTTGGGCTCTGTGCTGACAGCTCAGAACCTGGAGCCTGCTTTGGATTATGTGTCTCCCTGTCTCTCTGCCCTCCCCCGATTGTGCTCTCTCTCTCTCAAAACTTAATAAATAAGCTTAAAAAGAAAGGAAAAACCATCTCCAGATATCTGTGTTTCTTGTTCATGTTTATGTTCTTTCTCCTTTGAGTTTGTTCCTTTTCTTATTCCTATAGGTGGATAATTAGCTCTACAATGACCATCTTTTTCTTCTTTTCTATGTTAAGCATCTTAACATTTAAAATTTGCCCACAAGCCCACCTGGCTTGCATCCTGTGGGTTCTATGTAAAGTTTTTACTGTCACCCAGGCATATTTTGAAATTGCCATTATTGTGTCTTCTTCAACCATGATTCTTTCATCACACACATGGTTTCTATGCAGATGGTGGTGTTCGGCTTATCCTTTTATTCAGTTTTCTGCTTTCATAGCATAGTGTTTACAGAGTCTTCCATGTCTGGGTATTGACTGAAATTTGCTGTGTGGCCTAGTATGTGGCAGATATTTATAAAGTTGACATTTGTGCTTGAAAATGAGTATGACCACATTTTACATATATGCCAAGCTTCTTGCATTGCTCAAATATTCTCTATCCTTCCTGATTAGCTTGCTCTCTGATTTATGAGAGACAGAAGTTCAAATCTTCTACCAAGAAAGTGGATCCCAAGTGGCTTTTTAAATCCACGCATTTACCTAATACATATCTGCCCAAAAAGCCTGCAAAAATTCTATTGTGGAATGAAACCCATCAAGAGTTACAGAATTACTGTTTCTACAGCAGCATGTGTTTTCCTCACAGTCTGTAGTCAGTGAACTTGTTCTCCTACAGACAAAGTGAAGAGTGTAGAGTCCCCAGGGACTTATATAGTGGAATGGGGTGAGGCTCTGGCGAATTAAAATTCTTCATTTTCAGGGCAGACATGTGAATTAGTAGAACCACTCAAGGAGTCCTCTGGCACTATCCATTCTCATTAAAGATGCTCTTGCCCCAGAGCCAGCAACCAGCCTCCACTTTGGGGTATTAGTATATGCCCCAGGGAAAGTCTTCAACCTGTGCCTAAGAAAATAATGTTCCAGGGTATGGAAGTCTTGCTCTGCTAGCAGTGATTTCAACTTACTGCCTTTCAGTAGGGGAATGATCTGTGCCTTATTCCTCAGGTGGGATCCTACCCAGCAGTTAAAATGAAGGAGATTAGGAGCACCTCATTGGCTCAGTTGGTTGAGTGTCCAACTTCAGCTCAGGTCATGATCTCGCAGCTTGTGAGTTTGAGCCCCACATTGGGCTCTCTACTAACAGCTCAGAGCCTGGAGACTGCTTCAGATTCTGTGTCTCCTTTTCTCTCTGCCCCTTCCCGACTCTCTCTCTCTCTCTCTCAAAAATAAACATTAAAAAATAAATAAATAAATAAATAAATAAAATGAAGGAGATTACATAGAACAACAATGCTATATGTAAAAAAGACTCAGGATTTTTTTAATCCTGGGACAAAAAATACTTAGCTTATGACTCATTTACGTAATTTTTTTTTAAAAAAGCTATATTACATGTTATTGGTGAATACAATCGTGTAAATAGGATCAACCAAACAGCTATTAAAAGTCTCAGGCATAGGATAAAGCCCTCTTCCTACAGCAAGTCATTACCTCTGGGGAAAGAGGGCAGCAAGGGAGGAGGAGCTGGTGTCTGATTTTATGTAACATTTTGCCTCTTTTCTCAAAAAGGGAGATCTGAAGCCAATATCTAAATGTTCACATCGGTTAAATCTTGGAGGTGACCAAACAGCTCACTGTACCATTTCTTCTACTTTACTAGCTGGCATTTCACTTGTAGAGTTCAGCTTTTTCTTCACTATTTCTTTGTAGAAATCTATAAAACCTTGTTGACTGAAAAACCAATCTGTTTTGCTGCCTCGTAGATCTAAGGAAGGAGAAATCTAATGTTTTCATTAGTCTTAAATGTTTTGAACTGTGTCAATTTGGCCCCGCTGGTTTAAGATCAGAACAATGGGTGTTCATTCACCATGTTTAACTGATCAACGATTGTTTACACCTACCCATTGATTTAAAAATAAAGAAGTGTTCTAATCTGCTACAGATGTCTTCATAATGTTTAAGTGTCCAGATCTGACTCTCTATGTTTAATGAGCTCTAGATAGCCTAAGAGCAAAAACACCAGGGTTCCTTCTTTCCAGAAAACAGAACAGAAAGTACAAGCACTACTCCAAACCCAGTCAATAATCAATCGATGAATCCTCTCTCTCTCTCTTGCTCTCTCTCTCTCTCACTGCAGGATTGTGGGTGATCATCTCCCATGCTTGCATGCTTGGTTGCAGGTCATGGATTTTGGCAGAAATCAGTGACTTTTGAGAATGTTGGAAGGCACTAGTGTATTTTTTGTCACCTCAAAGCACCTATGGACAGTCTTTGCTTTTCCATACAAGAGTAAGCTTAGGAAGGCTTTGCTTCAGTCTAGGTCAGGCTGCCTGCAGATATTGACACTTTCCTCTGCTGCCTTATTGCCAGTTATATTAAATACAGTTTATTCACTGCGTTCATTAACACAGTGTTCATTAACACTGTACCATAGTCAACATCTGTGCAAGCATATACAATGGCCCTCATGCAGAAAAAGGTTGAAAACAAAGACAGTAAGAAGAAGGTGATGATTATGGTGGAAGTTAAGAAGGAAATCATTGAGAAGTATGAATGAGGTATGCAAGTGGCCAAAATTGAAAGATTTTATAAGAAGTCTACATCAACCATTTGCACAATATTAAAGACAAAAGAATAAATAAGGGAACTAGATGCAGTAAAAGGACTGTGACCGAGAACTTTATCTTCGAGAAGGCAAAGACCTTGTACACCACCCTCATAAGTAAACTGCCAGTTACATCAACAGAAAATGAAGAAGTCATCAAGGCAAGCAGGGGATGGTTTGGTAAGTTTAAGAGGGGAAGTGGCATCCATAGTGTTGTGAGGCATGGAGAGGCTGCGAGTTCAGAATCTGAGGCAGCTGAAGTGTTTGCTACCAAGTTCCAAAAGCTCATGGTTTCCAAGTGTTACCTGTCGAAGAGAGTTTTTAACTGTGATGAGACGGCGCTTTTTTGGAAAAAGATGCCAAAGAGGACCTACATTACAGAAGAAGAGAATGCAATGCCTGGTCACAAGCCCATGAAAGACCATCTCACCCTTTTGTTTTGTGCTAATGGAAGCAGGGATTTCAAAGTCAAGCCCCTGCTCCTGCATCATTCTGAGAATCCATGAGCCTTCAAGAAATGTCAAGGTTTTAATATATATATATATACACACACACATACATACATATATATATATATATAATATATTTTAAATATATTATATATATATTCAAGAAATGTCAAGGTTTTATATATATATTCAAGAAATGTCAAGGTTTTACTATATATATATTAAATATATATTTTTAAATATATATTTAAATATAGTATATTAAATATACTATATATATATATATATAAAATCAGGTATTTTTATTCTATTCTTTTTCCATCTTTTCTCTTCCTTATTCTTTATTTTCCTCTGCTTCTCTGGAATTAGCCTTATCTTTTTTTCATTCTCAGTTTGGTTTTATTTTCTCCTCTTCCCTTTCTCTCTTTTTATGGGATCAGGCTCCCCTCCCTTTTTTCCAGGGTTACTTCAACAAACAAATCAAAGCACATCCAGTTAAAAGTCCAAACACTCCACCAATAAAGGCAAGGAGAAGCTCTGCAGAGAACTGACCAATGGGAAAGAGCAACTAAAACACAACAGAATGCACACAGAATACACCAGAAACACTTCCTGGAATACCAGGCCCTGCACAGTGTATGACTCCTTTTTAATATGGTAGTACTCTCAGGTGTAGGACACATAACAAGCTTTTAAAACATGCAAAAGAAAAAAAATAAAACATGCAAAAGAAAGAAACTAAGCCAGAGTGACAAGATGGAAGAATTCTCCCCAAAAGGAAGGTCAAGAAGTAATCACAGCCAGAGAGTTGCTCAAAACAGATATAAACAATATAGTGAACAAGAATTTAGAGTAACAGTCATAAGACTCACAGATGGGCCTGAAGACACCAGAAAAACCCTTGCTGCAGAGATCAAAGACCTAAGAACTAGTCAGGATGAATTCTAAAATGTTATAGCTGAGATGCAAAATAAACTAGATACGGTGACAGCAGGGATTAAAGAAGCAGAGGAGAGAATAGGTGAAATAGAAGATAGAATTGTGTAAAATAATGAAGCTGAAAAAAAAAAGAGGGAAAATAAATTACTAGATCATGAGAGGAGAATTATAGAGGTAAGTGATTCCATGAAATGGAACAATATCCATATGACAAGAGTCCCAAAGAAAAAGAGTAAGAAGAAGGAGCAGAAGGTTTATTTGAACAAATTGTAGCTGAGAACCTCCCTAATCTGAGGAAGGAAACAGGCATCTAAGTACAAGAGGCACAGAGAACTCCCTTGAAAATCAGTAAAAACTGGTTAACACCATGACATGTCATAGTGAAACTGGCAAAATACAAAGATGAAGAGAGAATTCTGAAAGCAGCTAGGTACAAAAGGTCATTAACCTACAAGGGTAGACACATAAGGTTAGTAGCAGACCTGTCCACTGAAACTTGACAGGTCAGAAGGGAGTGGCAGGAAATATTCAGTGTGCTGACTAGGAAAAATATGCAGCCAAGAATTCTTTATCCAGCAAGGCTGTCATTCAGAATAGAAGAAGAGATAAAAAGCTAGAAGAGAATAGAAGGAGAGATAAAGGCTTTCCCAGACAAACAAAAACTAAAGGAGTTCATGATCACCAAACCAGCCCTGCAAGAGACCCTAAGGGAACTCTATGAGTGGAAAGCAGCAAAGACTACAAAGAGAACATTGCCACAAACATGAATTCTACAGATAACACAATGGCACTAAGTTCATATCTTTCAATAACCACTCTGAATGTAAATGGACTAAATGCCCCAAACAAAAGTCATAAAGTATCAGAATTGATTTAGAAAAACAACAAGGGGTGCCTGGGTGGCTCAGCAGGTTAAGTATATGACTTTGGCTTGGGTTGTGATCTCATGGTTCATGAGTTCAAGCCCTGTGTTGAGCTCTGTGCTGACAGCTCGGAGCCTGATTCATATTCTCTCTCTCTCTCTCTCTCTCTCTCTCTCTCTCTCTCTCTCTCTCTGCCTCTCTCTGCCTCTCCCCCCTCACACTTTCTCTCTCCCTCAAAAATAAACATTAAAAGAAAAATTTTTTTTAAAAATGCAAAATCTATCTATATGCTGCCTATAAGAGACTTATTTTAGACCTGAGGACACCTGCAGATTGAAACTGAGGGAATGGAGAACCACCTATCATGCTAACGTGCATCAAAAGAAAGCCAGAGTAGCCATACCTATATCAGACAAACTAGATTTTAAAACAAAGACTGTAACAAGAGATAAAGAAGAGCATTATATCATAATTAAGATGAGCTAACAATTGTAAGTATTTATGCCCCCAACTTGGATAGCCCAAATATATCAACCAATTAAACAAAAACCTAAGCAAATTTATTGATAATAATATTTTAATTGTAGGAGACTTTAATACTCTACTTACAGAAATGGACAGATTATCTAAGCAGAAAATCAAGGAAACAATGGCTCTGAAGACACATTGGACCAGATGGACTTAACAGGTATATTCAGAACATTTCATCCTAAAGCAGCAGAATACACATTCTTCTCAAGTGCACATGGAACATGTTCCAGAATAGATCACTTACTGGGTCACAAAATAGCCCTCAACAGGTACAAAAAGATTGCGATCATACCATGCAGATTTTCAGACCACAATGCTATGAAACTTGAAATTAACCACAAGAAAAAATTTGGAAAGCCCCTAAATACATCGAGGTTAAAGAACATCCTACTAAAGAATAAAAGGGTTAACCAGGAAATTAAAGAAGAAACTAAAAAATACATGGAAGCAAATGAAAATGAAAACATGACAGTCCAAACACTTACAGATGCAACAAAGGCAGTCCTAAGAGGAAAATACATTGCAATTCAGGCCTATCTCAAGAAGCAAGAAAGGTCCCAAATACACAACCCTACCTTACACCTAAAGGAGCTAGAAAAGGAGCAGTAAATAAAGCCCAAAGCCAGCAGGAGAAGGGAAATAATAAAGATTAAAGCAGAAATAAACAGTATAGAATCCAAAACAACAAAACAAAGCATTAGAACAGATCAATGATACTAATAACTTGTTTTTTGAAAGAATAAATAAATTTGATAAACGCCTAGCCAGACTTCTCAAAAAGAAAAGACAGAGGACCCAAATAGACAAAATCATTAATGAAAGAGGAGAGATCACAACCAACACCACAGATATACAAACAATTATTAGAGAATACTATGAAAAATTACAAAAACTGGACAATCTGGAAGAAATGGACAAATTTATAGACACACACACTGCCAAAACTCAAACAGGAAGAAACAGAAAATCTGAACAGGCCCATAACCAGCAAAGAAATTGAATTGGTAATCAAAAATCTCCCAACAAATAAGAGTCTGGGCCAGATGGCTTCCCACGGGAATTCTACCAGACATTTAAAGAGAATTAATACCTATTCTTCCCAAACTATTCCAAAAAATAGAAATGGAAAGAAATCTTCCAAACTCATTCTATGAAGCCAGCATTACCTTGATTCCAAAACCTGACAAGGACCCCACTAAAAAGGAGAATTACAGGCCCATATCCTGGATGAACCTGGATGCAAAAATTCTCAACAAGATAACAGCAAATTGAATTCAGCAGTACATTAAAAGAATTATTCACCATGATCAAGTGGATTCATTCCTAGGCTGCCAGGCTGGTTTCATATTCACAAATCAATCAATGTGATACACCACATTAATAGAAGAAAGGATAAGAGCCAAATGATCTTTTCAATAGATGCAGAAAAAGCATTTGACAAAATACAGCATCCTTTCTTGATAAAAAGTCTCAAGAGGGGCACCTGGGTGGTTCAGTCAGTTGAGCATCCGACTTCAGCTCAGGTCATGATCTCACAGTCCATGAGTTTCAGCCCCATATCAGGCTCTGCGCTGACAGCCCAGAGCCTGGGGTCTGCTTGGGATTCTGTGTCTCCTTCTCTCTCTCTGCACCTCCCACACTCATACTCTGTCTCTCTTTCTGGGTGGCTCAGTCGGTTGAGTCTCTCTCGAAAATAAATAAACATTAAAAAATTAAAAACTTTCAAGAAAGTCGGGATAGAAGGAACATACCTTAACATCATAAACGCCATATATGAAAGGCCCACAGCTAATATCATCCTCAACGGGGAAAAACTGAGAGCTTTCCCCCTGAGATCAGGAACACGACAGGGATGTCCATTCTCACCACGGTGGTTCAACATAGTCCTAGAAGTCCTAGCCTCCACAATCAGACAACAAAGAGAAATAAGAAATAAAAGGCATCCAAATTGGCAAGGGAGAAGTCAAACTTTCACTCTTCACAGACGACATGATGCTCTACATGGAAAACCCTAAAGACTCTACCAAAAAACTGCTAGAGCTGACTCATGAATTCAGCAAAGTTCCAGGATATAAAATGAATGTACAGAAATCGGTTGCATTTCTATACACCAGTAACGAAGCAGCAGAAAGGGACATCAAGGAATTGATCCTATTTACAATTGCACCAAAAAGCATAAAATACCTAGGAATAAGCCTAACCAAAAAGGTAAAAGATCTGTATGCTGAAAACTATAGAAAGCTTCTGAAAACAATTGAAGAAGACACAAAAAGATGAAAAAAACATTCCATGCTCATGGGTTGGAAGAAGAAATATTGTTAAAATGTCAATATCACCCAAAGCAATCTACACATTCAAAGCAATGCCTGTAAAAATAACACCAGCATTCTTTTTTTTTTTAACGTTTTTTATTTATTTTTGAGACAGAGAGAGACAGAGCATGAATGGGGGAGGGGCAGAGAGAGAGGGAGACAGAATCGGAAGCAGGCTCCAGGCTCTGAGCCATCAGCCCAGAGCCTGACGCGGGGCTCGAACTCACGGACCGCGAGATCTTGACCTGAGCTGAAGTCGGCCGCTTAACCGACTGAGCCACCCAGGCGCCCCTACACCAGCATTCGTAACAGAGCTAGAACAAATAATCTTACAATTTGTTTGGAAATGCAAAAGATCCTGAATAGCCAAAGTAATGTTGAAAAAGAGAAGCAATGCTGGAGACATCACAATTCCAGACTCCAAGCTGTATTACAAAGCTGTAATCATCAAAGACAGTATGATCTTGGCACAAAAACAGACACATAGATCAATGCAATAGAATAGAGAACCCAGAAATGGACCCACAAACATATGGCCAATTAATTTTCCACAAAGCAGGAAAGGGGATCCAATGGAAAAAAAGACAGTCTCTTTAGCAAATGGTACTGAGAGAACTGGACAGCAACCTGCAGAAAAATGAACCTGGACCACTTTCTTACATCATACACAAAAATAAATTCAAAATGGATGAAAGACCTAAGCAGGAGACAGGAAACCATCAAAATCCTGCAAGAGAAAACATGCAGCAACCACTTTGACCTCCGCCACAGCAACTTCTTACTCGACACATCTCTGAAAGCAAGGGAAAGAAAATCAAAAATGAACTATTGGGACCTCATCAAGATAAAAAACTTCTGCACTGCAAAGGTAAGAATCAACAAATGTAAAAGGCAACTGACATAATGGGAGAAGATATTTGCAAATGACACATCAGATAAAAGGTTAGTATCCAAAATCTATAAAGAACTCACCAAACTCAACACCCAAAAAAACAAATAATCCAGTGAAGAAATGGGCAGAAGACATGAATAGACACTTCTCCAAAGAAGACCTCCAGATGGCCAACCAACACATGAAAAGATGCTCAACATCACTCATCATCACCATATTGAGATACTACCTTGGGGCGCCTGGGTGGCGCAGTCGGTTAAGCGTCCGACTTCAGCCAGGTCACGATCTCGCGGTCCGTGAGTTCGAGCCCCGCGTCAGGCTCTGGGCTGATGGCTCGGAGCCTGGAGCCTGTTTCCGATTCTGTGTCTCCCTCTCTCTCTGCCCCTCCCGTGTTCATGCTCTGTCTCTCTCTGTCCCAAAAAATAAATAAAAAACGTTGAAAAAAAAAAAAAAAGAGATACTACCTCACACCTGTCAGAAAGGCTAAAGTTAACAACTCAGGCAACAACAGATGCTGGTGAGGATGCGAAGGGGGAACCTTTTGTACTGTTGGTGGGAATGCAAACTGCTGCAGCCACTCTGGAAAACCATATGGAGGTTCCTCAAAAAATGAAAAATAGAACTATCCTACAACCCAGCAATTGCACTACTAGGAATTAATCCAAAGGATACAAAAATGCTGATCTGAAGGGGCACATGCTCCCCAATGTTCATAGCAACCTCCATCAACAAAAGCCAAGTTATGGGAAGGGCCCAAATGTCCATCAACTGATGAACGGATAAAGAAAATGTCGCAAATATGTACACAATGGAATACTACTTGGTGATGAAAAAGAATGAAATCTTGCTATTTGCAACAAGGTGGATGGAACTAGAGGGTATTATGCTAAGCGAAATAAGTCAAGTCAGAGAAAGGTATCATATGATTTCACTCCTGTGAAATTTGAGAAGCTCAACAGATGAACATACAGGAAGGAAAGAAAAATAAGATAAAAACAGGGAGGCAAACCATAAGAGACTCTTAAATACAGAGAACAAACTGAGGGTTTCTGGAAGGGGGGTTGGTGTGGGGATGGGTTAAATTGGTGATGGGCATTAAGAAGGGCACTTTTTGGGATGAGCACAAATATATATAAGAGATGAATCACTGGGTTCTACTCCTGAAGCCAAGACTACACTATTAACTAACTTGAATTAAAAAGAAAAAAAGCACAGGGACAGGACCCAGGGGCAAAAAAGAGAGTTGCACTTGGAGTGTGACGAGTGACTGATTACATACCTTCAGGTTGGGAGGGGGTTAGGGATAGTATAAGTCTCTAAGGAATTTTTCAAGCCAGGTTTCCAGGACCTTGAGAGGCTAGCTGCTGTTAGGAAAAGGTCATTTACTGCTGTCTAGTAAACCCTTAGTCATGAGACCCTTCGGATGTATATCAGGGGGCCATATGCTTGGAGGATGATTGCTAACATATATTTTGGGGAAGAAAGATAAAGCAAGTTTCCAAAGGAATTTCTATATGTTTAGAGTAGATTCACAGGATCCTGGGGGGTCGGGATAATGTCAAGCTGAGGTTTCCTTTTGCCCTGAGCAAAGTGTTGACGGCAAGGTAGCTGAGTTCCTACAGGAAAGTCACTCTGCCTGTCCCAGGGACTTGTTAGAGGGCTGTGAGCTGTAAGGAAATCTAATTTTATTTACATTTCTTTTTGCCTTTATTCTCCACATCATTAAAGCCAACACCACGAGCACTGATTTCTCCCTCAAAGACCTATGTTGCTTTTCACTTTACTTTCACTGTTTTGGATTCAACAAGCTTTTCATCTTGAAAATATTCAGCAATGCAGTGAAGAGGCCTGTTGACTCTGTGCATGAGACATGGTACTGTTGGGAGTTTCACAAAGAGCATAGATCAGATTTGAGGAAATATTTTAGTCAGAATAAGCATTTCCTTGGATTCATATAGTATAGATCTTACTGTGCAGGCATTCTGCATAAATTTTCTAATAGACCTGAAAAGGACAAAAAAAAGTAACCTCTGTTGCAATATCTTATTTTCCTGTAGGACAAAAAAGAATCTGAAAGACAGATGACTGTGCCTAAGCCACACACGGTTTTGGCAGATAACGAGTAGACCCCTGAATCCTGCCTGTCAGTCAGGCTCTACTTAGGGTCATTTCTGCAACTTCACGAAAGCTCAGTGAAAAGAAAGTAGCACATAAGTGGATATACCATGCTACCTGTATATACTATGAAGATGACAGAAGAAAGCTCTTCAAAATTTTTATAATGTTTATTATTTATTTTGGGGAGAGAGAGACAGAGAATGGGCATGGAAGGGTTGGAGAGAGAGGGAGACACAGAATCCAAAGCAGGCTCCAGGCTCCGAGCTGTCAGCACGGAGCCCAATGCAGCGCTCGAACTCACGAGTGCAAGATCATGACTTGAGCCGAAACTGGCTGCTTAACCAACTGAGCCACCCAGGCGCCCCAGAAGAAAGCTCTTTAAAATGCTCTTAGAATATCCCTGTTGTCATCATCATCAGAATCACAATCATCGACAAAGGTGAAACTATTAGTGTCAGCAAGACCATCAAAAGACAAAGTTTTCAGTAGTTGCCATGCCCAAATAATGTATAGTAGAATTTTCAAGTCATGTTTCTGTTTCACTTGGGGTTTTGCCCCATTGTAAGTATCTGCCCCCACTTCCGTGTATTTTTTTTTTTTTTTTACTGTGTATTCCTGGTAGTGTATACTGGCAAATATGATTTGTAGAGGCACTTTTAGGAAAACAGGTTTGCGCGATGGACTGCAGAAAGGGCCCACAGTGACCCCCTGGCTAAATACAAACAGGCCTATTGGGTGACCCACCTCAAAACAATCATAAGCCCTAACTGACCAATGGGCTACTTACAGCCAGGCACAGTTACCAAGAAAGGGAAAATTCCATATGTCCCATACCTCCTCACCTTCCTGCTTTATTTTTTTTTAATTTTTTTTTAACATTTATTTATTTTTGAGACAGAGAGAGACAGAGCATGAATGGGGGAGGGTCAGAGAGAGGGAGACACAGAATCTGAAACAGGCTCCAGGCTCTGAGCTGTCAGCACAGAGCCCGACGCGGGGCCCGAACTCACTGACCATGAGATCATGACCTGAGCCGAAGTCAGCCGCTTAACCAACTGAGCCACCCAGGCACCCCATCACCTTCTTGCTTTAAATATGGCCCCCACCCAGTGCCTCCTTGCAAACAGCCTCTCCTCCACTATCCTGCCCACCAATCCCTTGCAGTATATTCAATAAACTTCTGTCTCTTTTCTTTCACCTTGAATGAATTCTGTTACCACCCGGGTTATTGGCTTCCACCCAATCATCTCCCCACATTTGGAGGCCCCCATCCAATCAGACAGACACTCCTTAATTTAAACATCACATGATTAAATTTATTTTTTTCAAAAAAAAAAAAAAAAAAGGAACATGGGCCATGTTCAAATGCCCAGCATTTTGAAGCATACCACATGGACAGACATACCACACATACTTATAAGCAAAGAAGTCCTTTTAGTAATTCTCAGTTTGGCAAAAATGAACACATTCATTAACAGATTAACAGGCACAAAAGTACTTGTAGCCTGAAAACTGTTTGTGGTAACTAATATTTAGTGTGCTAACTTACTTAGAATTCATCTAGGTATTTACAGACTGGTAAGTATTTCACTTAATTTGGCATAGTACAAGTCTGTAAACTACCAAGAGATACGGATCATTTTCACATTGACATATGACAAGATACCATTGCTATTGAAATAATGTTTTGTCAGAATTCATTCACTTTCCTTCACCTAAGGACATTTTTTTTTTTTTAATTTTTTTTCAACGTTTTTTATTTATTTTTGGGACAGAGAGAGACAGAGCATGAACGGGGGAGGGGCAGAGAGAGAGGGAGACACAGAATCGGAAACAGGCTCCAGGCTCCGAGCCATCAGCCCAGAGCCTGACGCGGGGCTCGAACTCACGGACCGCGAGATCGTGACCTGGCTGAAGTCGGACGCTTAACCGACTGCGCCACCCAGGCGCCCCATCACCTAAGGACATTTTTACAAATATTCACTTATTTTTCTCTATAGCCTTTACAATGGAGACTCTCAGGAATTGTAGGGACTGATCTAGTACCACCAGGCAAAGGAGGGCACATATTACACATAGGACACATACACTCTACTAATGTAATTAAACAAGCCAACAGCAGGCTGAGGTTGCTCTAACACCTTGGTGGCCTACACAGCCAAACCAAAACCTGAGCTAGGGTCAGAGCACCCCCACCCCAGAAGAGAAAACTGGGAAGCCAAGCACAGACCGCCAACTTGGTTTGCCCAAAGAAGACCAAAGCTCCAGCCATAGCCAATCAAACTATGTTATTGCTTTGCTTCCAGCTCTTCTTTAGAAAAACCTTTGGCCTGGCTCCTGTTCTTGGAGTACCTCTGGCCATCTGTGCTCTGGTTCTGCCCAATTCCAATCTCTATATGCTCAGGTAAACTCTTGAAAATATGAATGTGCCTCAGTTGACCTTTTCTCGGTCCTTACGCACTCATCAGAGAGACAGATGCAACAAGAGTGCTTAGAGCATCTGTTCAACGAAGACAACTTCCTAGTGGAAAGTCCTGGCTCTCACTCTTTTCTCACCTTGACCTCCTAACCAGGAGCAGGTGCCAGGGGACTGGGCAAGTTGAGGTCACCTGCTCAAGAAGAGGCCTGAAGCACTCCTATCAATCTTTGTGGAGGGGACTCAGAAGATGTCCTGTGCCCTCATGTGTCAGCCAATGGAGGCTCTGGATGAAACTGCAGGAAGAGACTGAGGACAGACCAAGCAGCCAGCCATCTGAGTGTCTCCATAGCCTGTCCCAGCGACATAATATCCAGCCCACTTCCATGGAGCTGCACAGCCTCAGGTGGGGTCCTTGAGTCCCTTGAATGACCATGATGGGGGCAGCACAACGAAGCCCCAGAGACTGTCACAGCAGAGGAGTCCTAGTGGGAAGGGGAAGGTCTCAGAGGTGTAGACAGAGGGCTAGAGGAGGTGAAGGTGTTGAAAGGGGACACATCTAAGGATCCAAGAGATGGGAACCTGGGTGGCTCAGTCCTTTAAGCGTCCAACTCTTGGTTTTGCCTCAGGTCATGATCTCACAGTGAGTTTGAGCCCCACAACTGGCTCTGCATTGACAGCGCAGAGCCTGCTTGAGATTCTGTCTCCCACTCTCTCTGCCCCTACCCCCTTGCTCTCTCTCACTCTCTCTCTCTCTCTCTCAAAATAAAATAGAAAAATAATTTAACTTTTTTAAATAAAAAAAAAGAATTAAAAAAAAAAAAAGGATCCAAGGGAACTGAAGGGAAAGTCAAAGGTCAAAACAGGAGGAAGGAGGAACAGAAAGGTGGCAGAGGAGGGGGTTTCAAAGGAGCCCGCTTGCAATTCCCAAGGTGCCCCATGTAGCCATTAAAATTCCCAGGGGTATCTCAGAAAACCTGGCCATTTCTGAAGCTACTGACTGAAGCGAGGGCAGTACAGCGAAGCATGTGGTCAGTAGGGCAGGATGAAGGAAGATGACAATGGTCCCTGGGATGAACAGACTGTCAGGAAATCTTGAAAGGGGCCAGAAAATTGCACCATTGCATTAATTTCCTCCCATACACATTCCCTAGGCTAGAGGAGGGAGCTCCATTGGAACATTGGAGAACTGCAAGGTTCCTGAAAACATAAACAGAGCTACTCCTTTACAGAAGATCTGGAGCACCAAGAATCAAATTTAGGCCTCTCGGTAACTCTGCTGGTATGCAGACTGCAAGGTAGCATCTGACACGTGCCTTCTGTTGTGAGAAATGCTTCTCTTATACCGGTACTGGCTGCTGAGACACATGTTACAATCTCATTGGCCAGGAGCCCCTCTTTCGTGTAAGAGTGTGACGTCAGAGAATGACTCATTCCAGTAATTATAAAAGGCTGGATTTCTATGCGAGACAAAATTTTGGGAACGAAACAGAGAAGAGCACACTCCTTCTGTCCTATAGCAATTCAGTCACGTTTAGTATCAACTTCGCGTCATGGAATTAATTGCGAACATTGTAGCCACCTTTGTCCTGAACAACATAAGAATGTATATCCTGGAGTTGCCCGTGCCATTTCTGGAGAACCAGTGCAACGACACAGGTTGGTCAAACATGCTGTGCCATTTTCTGTTGAAGACTATCCTTACTTATGCCCTGCGCAATCTTGCTTCCCGTGTCTGCAAGCTGAATGTTGGAAGGTTCTTGCTAAATATGCCATATTGCTTTCGACGCAAGATGTTTTCTAAACCCACAGCTGTGGTTGTGGTTTAGCTACTGTTACAGCTACGCAATCTGAGCTCTCTGGGGAAATACTTGTTATCTAGAGAAGAAGATATTAACTTCCTAGCTTATCTACATCCAGTGGAGCTTGTATGTGTGCTCAGCTCTCTCCGTGAGTTGTCATCTGGCCCCTTATACCGGACTCACAAAGAACACTGGCTCACAACACAACTGTGAACTGAAACAAGGAAATGGAATCACAATGTTAAGGAGATCCAACATGGAGCCGGGAGATCACCGCTGAAGTTGGGCCTATGCCCGCCCACACCTGGATGTCACATGACTAGCCTGTGCCAATCAAAAAGGGCTACATCTGGCCGCCATTCTCAGGAGAGAGCTTGCTTTGCGGAATTCCACCCAGCTAGTACCAGGGTAGTATTTGCTACAAATCTTAATCTACAAATATTAAATTTAATTTACAAAAATAAATTTAATCTACAAATATTAAAACTCATTGTTTATGCTGTGTCATTCAGATCTCTTTCAGAAGAACTTCTACAAGCTGGCGGGGGGGGGGGGGTGCGGCGGTTACCTTTATCAACTCTTTGTCCACCTGCCTCAGAGAAAATTTCCAGTTCCTCTAAAATCTGTGTCCAAATACTTGTTTTGGGAAACCCTGGCCCTCCCTATCCAAAGCAGGATCCCTCGACCCTGTGCCCTCCCCACCCCCATCCCCAGAGCCTGGCAACCAGACCAGAAACCCCCTTCCTCCCTGCAATCACCTCTGGTCTCTGTGTGATCCCTGCACCCTGCAATCCCTCCTGCCTTTCTGGACTCCGCTCCCCCACTGGACTCTCACCTCCCCCACACCTCCACCTCCTGCCCGTTCCTCCTTCATCTGGGCCCCCTCTGACAAGCCTTGAGCTCCTGAGCCCCTGAGTCTCTGTCTGCAGTTCTCTTGGCTTATACAGCTTAATGACTCCCCACTTGACCAGGAGCTCCCCCAACTTGAGTGTTTTGTCTTCAATGTCATCTCCATTGAACATCCAACCTGTTTATAAATTTTTTAACAGTCCTGGAAACTACAATCCCCAAATGGACTTCACTCTACCCAAATGGAGGCATCTGTACTTATGTGTACCCTCCCGAGACTCTTTGGAAGAATGTGTTTTCCTCTCTTTTGTAGCTTTGAGAGGCTTTCCTCATTCTGGGTCCTGTTTCCCCATCTCACCCACCTTCTCTCCCCTGCTTTATCCTCACATTTACTCTTTTCCTCCCTGGGCCAATCTCCCTTCTCTCTCTCTCTCTCTCTCTCTCTCTCTCTCTCACTCTCACTCTCACACTCTCCCTCTCAACACTTGAGAGTACATAGAGCGACCACCCGGACAGTCCAGAATAATCTTTCCATCTCACGATCTCTAACTCCATCACACGGTCAGTGTCTTTGCCAGGGAATATGACATTCACAGGATCCAGGGATAAAATTCATGATGTTTTGGGGGCCAATTATTTGCTCTAACACAGTACTAAAAGAACTCCAGAAATTCTCTCTTCATATTAAAAAGGAAAAAAAGAAAGCTTTGAAAAGGTCACCTTGGGGGCGCCTGGGTGGCTCAGACGATTAAGTGGCTGACTTCGGCTCAGGTCATGATCTCACAGTCCGTGAGTTCGAGCCCCGCGTCGGGCTCTGTGCTGACAGCTCAGAGCCTGGAGCCTGCTTCAGATTCTGTCTCCCTCTCTCTCTGACCCTCCCTCATTCATGCTCTGTCTCTCTCTGTCTCAAAAATAAATAAACATTAAAAAAAATTAAAAAAAAAATAAAAAGGTCACCTTGTTGCAGCCCCGGGTACGTGATTATGGTACAATGCCGTCACCCCACTTGTACCTCCTCATGCTCCCAGCCCTATGCAAGGATCCCATTGCTTCCCATGATCAGAAACACTTTTGCTCCTTCTGATTCGTTCTTTGGCTGTTTGCAGGTTATTCAGAAGAGGAGAATCTTTTCCTTTTACACCCTCTTATTAAAAGCAGACCGAACATCCAACAAAACTTGTGTCTTTGTAACAAAAAAAAAAAAAAAAAAAAAAAAAAAAAAAAAAAAAAAAAAAAAAAAAAACTGAATTCCACCTGGACATCACAATACTTGACACCAAAGGCTCTTGCAAAAAGCTCTTATACATGAACCCAGGTAATCTCAGCCTGAGAAAACCAGGACAAATAAAACTCCCTGACCCTGAACCTTTTGCCACACTCTCTATGTGCATTTGGGCTCTGTCCTACACTTTCGTCTGTCCTATGTTGCAATGCATGCCTTTTTACACCGGGACAAACTGTGCTCATAAAGTTCATACTTTGCTCCCAAAGTTGTTTTTCTGCTCCCTGATTTTTCCTACCAGAGGCTCATTCATGTGGAAGGACTATTATCTTTCCTACAGAAACTTCTATTTCACAGGGATAATTTGAGTGTTGGATAACCAAGGACTGTCAAAACCAGAATAGGATATCAGACGTTGTGAAGAGGGTTCTCCCAAACCTTTGTATACATATACATCCCTTTGCTACAACACGGCAAATGGGACATGTTCATTAAGAGAAGCAATATATTCATAACGGTGTGATTATGCTTTGTTTCAGCCCATTTGGAAATCATTTAGGTATTTAATGAATATCTATAATTAGCTTAACTTAGCAGAAGGGTAATATTTTAATTTACCTGAAGATCTTGGAAACTGTCTTCAGGCAAACATAGTACAAGACATAATGAGTGAGGAAATAAAGTCTTCTCAGAGTAATTGCTTTTTCTTTAATTCATAGGCATTCAGTCTCCACCCTTCTGCCAGGCTACTGGCAGTCAAGCCACTGCCTCCATGGGGTCCTGGTGCTGTCCAATCCCTCCATACTCTCCAGACTCTGAACCCCCACCAGCTGGGCATGTCCTGTGGTCTGTCCCATATCCCTAGTATCCCATCCTAGCCCACATGCTGCTGTGTCCTGGGAGCTCTTTGTGTGCATCTAACTCCCTTGAGAGATACAAACAGCTCTGCATCCAGCTTCTGGAGGTTTGTGTCCATCCTTATGACTGTCTACTCCAAAATGGGCTCCCTGAATCAAGTGTTTTGTGCCCAGTGTCAGGGTGCTTCTCTGAGTCTTTAAGAATCTTCACATTTCCACCAACCCCCCTCCCCACCTCTCACACTGACCCCTAAGGCTGCAAGGCTGGGACCCCTAAGGCTCCCACCTCATCCTTCACGTTCTAGCTGCTCTCCCCACAGCAGGTGGGTCAGCCTCCACCTAGACTCCTCACGCCCCTGGACACTCCTGCCCTGACAAGTCTATGCCATCTTAATCATGAACCATGTTTCACACACAGATTCCCTACCCTGCTTTACACGATTTTATCCCCAAATGCTCAAGGGTCAAGAGGAAGACAAAGGAAGGGGTTAAGACTTAATGCCCTAGTGAGTAGGAAGTTGAGAGTTCAGAAGGAAAGCAGAAGTTTGCCAGTTAGTGATAAAGGGGTGTTGATGGGGGACAATCAAAGGATTCAGGAAAGCTGAAGGGAAAATCTTAGGTATAAAAAAAGGATGAATAAGGATTAGTTGCATGATGAGAAGGGAGTAATCTTAGATGAGCCAGGTTGGGGTTCCCATGTTGCTGGAAATACCCATCTAAATCCCCCAGTTTCCTTAGCAGATGTTTACCATTTCTAGAGATATTGAACTGAATTAGTGACATACCAGTGACGCACAGTTGGTGACAGAAGAAAAGAGATGACAACTACAGAATAAGAGATACCCATGGATTAATAGATAGTTAAACCGGAGAGAAGAAAAACTTGGAAGGAGTTGAGAAAAAGTCTGGCTTATTCAACGTCCTCACACAATCTCCAGACCTGAAGCCTTGGAAACCCTGTCCTCTCATCAGCTCAGACAGTCCCTGAGTGGGGTGGGAGAGGTGAGTGAACCCTTCAGAGGGTTGAGTTTGGGGAGACTGAAGGAGCGGGGACTAGAGCAACTGCTTCTTTGAAAATCCATCCTGATCAGGAACAGAACCATGTGTCGGAAGACTTCATATTGGTAAAATGTCCCTACCCCCCAAAGTGATCTACAGAGTCAATGCTATCCACATTAAAATCTCAATGGAATTTTTGGCAGGAAGTAGAAAAAAATCATCCTTCAATTCATATGGTATCTCAACGGACCCCAAGGAGCCAGAACAATCTAGAAAAAGAGAATCAGGAGGCTTCACATCCCAATTTCAAAACATATTTCTGAACTACAGTAAACAAAACCTCCATAGACACACATGTAGACCAAAGGAACAGAACAGAGAGCCCCCAAATAAACCCTCCCACAGATGGCCAAACGATCTTTGACAGGGGCCAATCCCACCCAATGGAGAAAGGACAGTCTTTTCAAAGAAACTTCTTCTGAAGACTGGATATCCACACACAAAAGAAGAAAACAGGACCCTTCCTTTCTACCATACACAAAAATTCACTGGAAATAGATAACTGATCTCAACAGAAGACCTAACACTATGACGTTGAGACAGGAAAACAGGAGAAACGTTCGATGACATTAGATTTGGCAATGAGGTCTTGGACATGACACCAAAAGCACAGGCAACAAAAGCCAAATAGACAAGTGGGGCCATTTCAAGCTTACTAACTATTGGCCCCAGAAGAAACACTCAACTGAGTGAAAAGGGAAACTACACAATCGGGAAAGTATTTGCGAATTGTGTATCAGTTAGAGAATTAACTGATACATCTAAAGTATGTAAAGAAATTCTAAAATTCAACAACAACAAGAAAACAAACTACCCAATTAACAAATGGGCAAAAATCTTGAATACACGTCTCCAAAGATATACAATGGCCATCAAGCTGATGAGAAAATACTCAACACCACTAATATTACAGAAAACAAATGAAACAGCAAGGAGATATCATGTCACAGCCATTAGGATGGTCACAATCAACAACAATAACCAAAGCATTCAAAAACCGAAAAGCATAAAACAACTTATGCTGGCAAGGATATGGAGATATTGGAACATTGGCACATGGTTGGACAAAATGTAAAATGGCACATTTGCTGTAGCACACAGTGAAGAGTTCCCCCCAAATCAAGAAATAGACTTACCATGTGATCGCACAAACTCAGTTCAGATTTTATATCCATAAGAATTGGAGGCAGTTTATGAGCATCCCCGTACATTGCTGTGTAATTCTCAAGAGTCAAGAGGTAGAAGCAGCCAACGTGTCCACAGACAGAGGAGTGGATGAAGAACATGGGGCATCTGTGTATAGTGGGGTGTTGTCCAGGTTTAGACAAGGAGATGATTCTGACTTGCTGCTAAGTGAACTAAGCACATCACAGAAACTCAAATACCCTAAGATTCCACTTACGTGAGGTATGTAAAGTAGTCAAATTTATAGAAACGAAAGAGGAACTCAGAGCAAGTCAGGGCGGAAAGGAGAGAACACAGAACTGTGGGTGTAGATTTTCAGTCACAAAATGAACTCATGCTGGAGATGTGTTGTGCAACACTGAGAATCTATATACCGCCATTGACCTATCCACTGGTTAATGGTTAATGGTAGTAAATTTAATATTATGTGTTTTTTTCTATAATAGTTAACAATGTCTTTAAAAGACAAATTGGGGTGAAGAACCCAGGGGCCCTTGAGACCTTCCTGACTTCAAAGAAAAAGCTCGGGGTGTGACAAGTACACAGGGTTGGTGGTGAGCTTTGTTTCCTGTTCCCCGTCAGCCTGTTTCCGCCCCAGATGGTGGCTCGTGGGGTCTCTGAGCCCCTCAAGAGTCCACAGTGGGGAGGATGCTCAAAGCTCCAATGATTATCCAGAGTTGAGGGGCGAAGGTGGGAGGGGAAGGGCCGGGCAGGGAAGGAAAGAGCGGTAGAGGATATAGCAGTATGGAAGCGGGGACAGATCAAAAGATTCAAGAGAGCTGAGGAGTCTAAGATGTGCCTCCAAAATAAAAAAGGAAAGAGAGAAGAACAAAATGGTGACAGCCTTGCTCAGTACAGGGAACATGAGACTCTTCATCTCAGGGTCATGAGTTCAAGCCCCATGTAGAGCCACTTAAAAAATTAACATAAAAAAATTTAATTACCAAATAAAAAAGGAAAAATGAGGGCTGGGGATGAGGAGGCAGACACCAGAGTTGAGCAGGTTGGGAACCTTCTAACTCAGGTTCTCTCTGTGTCTGTTGAAGTTCCCCCTTATATTTAAGAAACCCTTTGCCTTTTCTGAAGATATTCAGCTGAATTAGCGCCCTCAAGGTGAAGCATGTGGCCTGCAGCAGCACAAGAGAGAGGAGTCTCCCACGGCATTAAGAGATGGTTAAGGCTAAGAGAACATTTTCTTTTAAATATGAAGTTTATTGTCAAATTGGTTTCCATACAACACCCAGTGCTCCTCCCAACAGGTGCCCTCCTCAATGCCCATCACCCACCCTCCCGCCTCCCTCCCACCCCCCCATCAACCCTCAGTTTATTCTCAGGTTTTATTTTTTTTAATTTTTTTTAAATTTTTGTATATGAAATTTATTGTCAAATTGATTTCCATACAACACCCAGTGTTCATCCCAACAGGTGCCCTCCTCAATGCCCATCACCCAGCCTCCCCTCCCTCCCACCCCCCCATCAACCCTCAGTTTGTTCTCAGTTTTTAAGAGTCTCTTATGCTTTGGCTCTCTCCCTCTCTAACCTCTTTTTTTTTTCTTCCCCTCCCCTAAGAGAACATTTTTCAAAGCGAACAGAAAATGCCTCTTGATGACTTTCCTTCCACTCACAAGCCCCAGGATAGGGCATCGAGGGCCCCCCACCCCTCAGAGCAGGTGAGAACTTCAAATCACAGGAAATGGTTCCAGAGCAACTGATCTTGGAAAATCACCCATCCTTACCCCAGAGAGCCAGATGGTGCTCTTGGGACTGCCATCATTCTGGATTCAAGCTATCTTAGGGAATCACATTAAGACACTGGATTTCTTCTCCATTTTTGACCCTCACGCAGCCCTGGGCTGTGGGGCCCACACTGGGCTCAGTAGCCCTGGGCTTGTTAAACTGACCTTCCCTTTATCTAGGAGCCTTTGCAGCTTGGGTCCACAAAGCCCCAGCATCCCTGCCTGCTGGTGGGCTGAGACACCTGCCAGGTACACATGGGCAGGGATGCAGGGATGTGATGAATCTGAAGTCCCAGAGGAAGGACCCTGGCTCAGGAGAGACCATGGAGGGGACAGGGTGTGAGGGGAACAACCACCTAGTGGGAACATCTCTCCTGAGGCTCACCTGGGGATGGGCAGCCTGCATTGTTCTGGCTCTTTTGCCTCATCATCAAAAGGAAGCATTTAAACATCAGCCTCTCATGGGGTGCCTGGGTGGCTCAGTTGGTTAAGTGTCTGACTTCGGCTCAGGTCATGATCTTGGGGTTTGTGAGTTCGAGCCCCACGTCAGACTCTGTGCTGTCAGCTCAGAGCCTGGAGCCTGCTTCAGATTCTGTGTCTCCTTCTCTCTCTGCCCCTCCCCACTTGTGCTCTGTCTCTCTCTGTCTCTCAAAAATAAATAAATGTAAAAAAAAAAAAAGATGAAAGGGCCAGATCCTGATGGTGTTTTCAGTCTCTTGGAGCAACTGCTTCAATATTGTCCGCTCTTTGACGTGTGGCTGTAACAGGAGGGTGCTACATCATCTTGAGTGTGAAAAGTCTACAGCTTCTCTAATTTGAGCACGATTGGCTTCTTACACAGTTTCTCAATCTGAGTGGTTTCACCTCAAACCAACTTGTGGTGGAAAAAGTATGTCCTAAAAGGGCAATGGGTTAATGTTTGAAATTAATTAGTTAATGGTAAAGCAGCTAAGAATATAAAGTAGAGACAGGGCCATCTCTCCAATAAGTGGTGTTAGGAAAACTGGACGGCCACATCCAGAAGAATGAAACTAGACCACTAGCTACACCATAGACAAACATTCACTCAAATCAGATTACAATCTTGAATGTAAGACCTCAAACCACAAAACCAGTAGAAAAAAAAAACACAGGCAGGGGCACCTGGGTGGCTCAGTTGGTTGAGTGTCCAACTCTTGTTTTCATCTGAGTCATGATCCCACAGTTTTGTAGGTTCCCTCCCTGGGTGGGGCTCTGTGCTGGCAGCATGGAGCCTGCTGGGGATTCTCTCTCTCCCCACTCTCTGCCCCTTCCCCACTTGCACTATCTGTCTCTCTCAAATAAATAAATAAACTTAAAAAAAGAAGAAGAAAGAAAAAAACAAAGGCAGTGAGCTCCTTGACATCAGACTTGGTGATAAGTTTTTGGACTTCACACCAAAAGCATCAACAGTTAAAGGATAAATAAACAAGTGTGGGGGGTGCAGAGTGGCTCAGTTGGGTAAGCATCCAAATCTTGATTTCAGCTCAGGTCATGATCTCACAGTTCATGGGATCGAGCCCCTCATCAGGCTCTGCACTGATGGTGCAGAGCCTGCTTGGGATTCTCTCCTCCCTCTCTCTCTGCTCCTCCCTCATTCTCTCTCTCTCTCTTTCAAAATAAAAATATATAAACATTAAAAAAAGAAAAAATAAGCAAGTTCAACAGCAACAAACTAAAAACTTCTGCACAGCACGGGCACCTGGGTGGCTCAGTCAGCAAAGTGTCCAACTCTTGATCACAGCTCAGGTCAGGTCTTGATCTCTGGGTCATGAGTTCGAGCCTCTGTTGGGCTCTGGATGTGAAACGTACTTCAAAAACATTAAAATAAATAAATAAAAAGCTTCTGCAAAAAAAAAGAAACAATCAACAAAATGAAAAGGCGACCTACCAAATGGGAGAAAATATTTGCAAACCACATGTCTCATAAGCAATTAACCCCCCAAATGATCTTATTCATATGGGCAGAGCAGCTGAATAGGCATTTTCTCAAAGGAGACATACAGCTAGCCAACAGGTACATTAAAAGGTGCTCAACATCATTAGTCATCAGGAAACCGAACCAAAACCCCAATAAAATCACCCCACAGTTAGAGTGGCCAGTATCTAAAGACAAGAGAGAGCAAGTGATATGGAGAATGTGGAGGAAAAGAAGGCCTTGTGCAGTGTTGGTCAGAATGTGCACTGGTGCAACCACTGTAGAAAACAATATGGAGAGTCCTCCAAAAATTAGAAATAGAACTACCTTCTGATGTAACAATTCCACTTCTGGGTGTCTCTCCAAAAGAAATGAAATCACTATTTCAAAACAATATCTGAGCCCCCATGTTGACTGCAGCCTTATTCACAACAGCCAAGACAGGGAAACAATGCAAAAGCCCATCAAGTGTTAAATGCATAAAGAAAAGGTGGGACCTTATACAATGGAATATTATTCAGCCATAAATAAGAAGGAACTCTTGCCATCTGCCACAACATGGAAGGACCTTGAGGGCACTGTGCTGAGTGGCAGCAGTCAGTCACAGAAAGACAGATACTGTACTATCTCGCTTATATGTGGAATCTTAAAGAGAACAGTTTATAGCTACCTTGCCTGAGAGGCAGGGGCGGTGGGGAGGAGGAAAGGTGGTAACAAGATAAAATCCTCCGGATAAGTAGGTCCTGCAGACATAATGTACAGCATGGTGACTATAGTTAACAATACCATCTTACACATTTGAAAGTTACTAAGAGAAAAGTTTGTAACTCTGTGAGGTGGTGCAGGTTTGCTCCACTTCTTGCGGAGATCATTTCACAATATGTACATATATCACATCAGGATGTTGTGCACCTGGACTGAGACGATATTGACTGTCAACTATACTCAATAAACCTGGAAGAAAAGATATAAAACAGCAGTATTTCTGTCTTCTAGGTCATCTAACAGAAAACAAAATAGGGTGAAGGAGAATGAGTGAGAGTATCACAAGGGGATCTTTCCCTAAGATGCTCAGTGAAATCTACCATGGTGAGGTGACATCTGAGTGAGACCTGAAGAGAGGGAGGAAGCAGTAATGTAAATCTCTGCACGAAGATTATTCCAAGAAGCACCTATGCCCGGGGGCAGGACCTGGCTTGAATGTGGAGGAAGGGTCAGGAAACCACTGTGGCTGGAACACACGGGTGAGTACGATGGCTTGGGAAGGAAGGGCAGGAACAGGGTGGATGGGGCAGGGCCACTCAAAGAGTCATCTGCAAGGAGCTCAGGAGCTTGGGCCACACAGTAGATGGGCCACATCACTAAGTGCCCTGTTTCTTTCAGCTGACATTTTCTTCATTGCAAGACTTTCTCAACCAAAGTGTTGAGCTGATTGACTTTCTGGTAGAAACTCTGTCTTCTAGCAGGCCATCCTCACCCTAGGTATCATCAATGTAGGGCCTGTGGGCTGTGGGAGGACTTTGGGTTTTGGTGTGATTGAGATGTGAACAGCAGGAGGGCTTAGAACAGAAGAAGAATGACCTGGGGTTTTGAAGGAAATCATCCCTGAGAAACAGAGATCCTAAGTGGGGAGATTGGTGTACAGGACAGTGTACCCAAGGAGACAACGGGAAGACCAGTCAGGAGACTGTCACAATACCCTTACTTAGGAATGATGGTGGTTTGGATTCTATTTATATTTTGTGGACAGATCTCAGGTTTGGTGATGGAATGGAGGCATCAAAGGTAATGCCAAGTTTCCTGAACTGAGCACCTGAAGGATGCTCTTGACCTTGACTGAGAAGAGGAAGACCTGGGGAGGGTCAGGCTGGGAGGAGGGAGGAATGAAGGTCTTGGGTCTCCATTGTGGAGATGCCCCAGTGAGGCCTAGGAGAGATGCCCAGATTGACTTATCTCATTCTCCTCCAATCCCCTTGGAAAGCCCATCAAAGCCTGACAAGCTATAGACATCAATTCCCAGACTGACTGACAGCAGAGCCATACGTGTGTGGAAAAGCAGAGTGGGTTGTGAGATGCACATTGTGCCTCCAGGCACTCAGGCCAATGGAGCCAGTGGTTCCCAATCTTGTTGCTACTGAGAGGCTGTAGAGGTGCTGTGGCCTGAGGCCAATAAAGAGTCATGATTTTCCAGTTTTTCTCTCCAGGAAGTAGCAACAGCTTCCCTAGCAATCTCTATCTCTAATCCCAACATGGAGATCTTTCTGGAAGCTACAACTTGAGCCTGCCTCCAAATATATAAGTAAAATATTAAATAAGTAATACTTCTGTAAAAAAGGATGGCAGGCATTGACAGACTGGTGATGATACTGGGTCATGAATCAAACAAGGATTATGAGTTGGGTTTTTATTTTTTATTTTTTTATTTTATTTTATTTTATTTTTTAATGTTTATTTATTTTTGAGACAGAGAGAGACAGAGCACGAACGGGGGAGGGTCAGAGAGAGAGGGAGACACAGAATCCAAAGTAGGCTCCAGGCTCTGTGCTGTCTGTACAGAGCCCGACGTGGGGCTCGAACTCACGGACCGTGAGATCGTGACCCGAGCTGAAGTCGGACGCTTAACCGACTGAGCCACCCGGGCGCCCCATGAGTTTCTAATTCCATCCCCCTAACTCAAAAAACAGTGAGAGATAGAGAAAAAGGTCAGTCCCCATCATATGTCATATGGACAAAGACCTAAGAAGTTTGGGCTTCTTGGACGAATCTTAATCAGGTGTGTAAGGCTTGGCCAGAACAGAGATATCATTTTGATGTGGATGGCCTACAACCCCAGGGACATCTGGATTTGTTACACAATCCCACTGCAGCTCGAACAAGGCAATTTTTATTCTAGTCCTGATATTCACACTGTGAGCACAACAGTTCTGGCTCCCTGCCATCAGATGTTCTTTCTTGTATTGCTGACCATGCTAGACATTGCCCTGGTAAGCCCTGTGTTGCTGTGTGTTCTGTCTCAAGGTGATCCCAGAAAAGACCTGACTTCTCTGTCAGGGGCCATGCTGGGTAGATCTCCCTGGAACAGCACCAGCTCCCCTGGATGGAACCCCAGTCATCTCTGCTCAACATGCTCTGAGGCTACTTAGTGATTTTTCACTTCCCTCTTAGAAAATGGGAACTCAAGTACTTTCTTCCCCATCACCATGACACACACACTTTTCCCTTCCCCGTCTCTGCAGTACTATCCTAAGACCAAAGTTTAGCACAGACCTTATTATATCTATTTAATGCTATTCATATTTGAGTCAGACAGTTGTGATCACCCTGCTTCCCACCTTGGATTGTGAAATTGTAAATGTGTATTCTGGTGTGCTTGGGCGGCTTGGTCGGTTGAGCATCCGATTCTTGACTTCAGCTCTGGTCATGATCCTAAGAATGTGGGTTCGAGCCCCAAGTCTGAGAGAGTCTCTCTCTCTCCCTCTGCCCCTCTCTCCCACTTACACTCTCTCTAAAGTAAAATTTAAAAACAAATTTTTAAAAATGTGTATCTCTAAAGTACCTTCGGGCTGGAAAACATTCCGCTGAGAGCTACAGAGAAGGGGAGGGGGGGGGACATTTAGAGACCAACAAGGACACAGAGAAGAAAAAGGCAAAATGTTGGTGCGCCTTCCCATCTCCCCAGGTTACCTTGGGGTGCTGCCGCCCTCTGGTGGCTACAGTACATATTGCAGCCCCTGGTGCCTCAACCTGTCTTCTTACAAGAGCCCATCAATCCATGGTCACTCCTTGGGCAACCAGCTACATAAATGGCAGGATGCAACATAAAGTGAAAATGCAGGACTTCTTGTTCAAAACTAATTAGTAATCTCAGGATGCCAAAAGCAGAGTTTTAGAGACAGTTCAGGCCCTTCTAAGTGTGTGATTGCACAGATTGCTAACCTGTGAAGCCAGCCCTGCCTCACAGGGCAAATGGCTGTGCTCATCCTCCATATGAATTCCACATCAACTCTAGATATAAAAAAAGCCTACAGAAATGGTGAGACCTGACTGTCTTATTCCCCCATGGGAGAATTTTCTTTCTTTTGAAAATGTCACCTGACATTTTGCTCTGGCCCAATCAATGACCAAATTGGAGATGATTCCAGCATCAAAAGAATCAATGAAACACATTGACTATATAAAAATCTGTAATTACCCTCAAAAAAGAGGCTGTACACAGCAATTTCTTACTTGACACATCTCCAAAGGCAAGGGAATTAAAAGCAAAAATGAACTACTGGGACCTCATCAAGATAAAAAGCTTCTGCACTGCAAAGGAAACAATCAACGAAACTGAAAGGCAACTGATGGAATGGGAAAAGATATTTGCAAACGACATATCAGACAAAGGGCTAGTATCCAAAATCTATAAAGAACTTACCAAACTCAACACCTGAAAAACAAATAATCCGGTGAAGAAATGGGCAGAAGACATGAATAGACACTTTTCCAAAGAAGACATCCAGATGGCCAACAGACACATGAAAAGATGATCAACATCACTCATCATCAGAGAAATACAAATCAAAGCCACACCGAGATACCACCTCACACTGGTCAGAGTGGCTAAAATAACAAATCAGGAAACAACAGATGCTGGTGAGGATGTGGAGAAACGGGAAACCTCTTGCACTGTTGGTGGGAATGCAAACTGGTGCAGCTGTTTTGGAAAACAGTGTGGAGGTTCCTCAAAAAATTAAAAATAGATCTACCCTATGACCCAGCAATAGCAATACTAGGAATTTACCCAAGGGACACAGGAGTGCTGATGCATAGGGGCACGTGTACCCCAATGTTTATAGCAGCGCTTTCAACAATAGCCAAATTATGGGAAGAGCCTACATGTCCATCAACTGATGAATGGATAAAGAAGATGTGGTTTATATATACAATGGAATACTACTTGGCAATGAGAAAGAATGAAATCGTGCCATTTGCAGCAATGTGGATGAAACTGGAAGGTATTATGCTGAGTGAAATAAGTCAGAGAAGGACAGATATCATATGTTTTCATTCATATGTGGATCTTGAGACACTTAACAGAAGACCATGGGGGAAGGGAAAGGGAAAAAATAGATACAGAGAGGGAGGTAGGCAAACCACAAGAGACTTTTAAATACAGAGAACAAACTGAGGGTGGATGGGGGGTGGGGGAGAAGGGAAAATGGGTGATGGGCATTGAGGAGGGCACTTGTTGGGATGAGCACTGGGTGTTGTATGTAAGCCAATTTGACAATAAATTATATACATTTAAAAAAAAAAAAAGGCTGTAAAAACCATCCCCTAGCCGATCCCCACTGGAGGTGACAATAGGAGCTCCTCACTCTGAACCCGGGTCCTGTTCTTCCAGCAGATACCAGGGCCCAGGGGTGAGGGAGGCCCTTTTGCACAGAAGGTGCCTGTGTCTGAATCCAGGAGGGATGATAGAGTTAGTGACTGTCCTTGTGCATAATGGGCTCAAGCCAAGAACAGGATGGGGAATGCAGTGGCGGGGGCGTGGTGGGGGTGGGTGCTGGGGATGTGACAGCCGTAGGCATTAGGCGTCTCCTCAGGGCCCCACAGGATCTGAGGGATTAGGGAGCTAGTGCTGGGAAGACATATCTCCCTGTTTCTATTGAGGGGGTGGTCTTCTTGCCTCGGAGGGGGACACTGCATTAGTTTGGCAGCTTGTGGCTGCCATAACAAATTACCACACACTTGGTAGCTTCAAACAAGAGGAAGTTTGTTCTGCAACAGTTCTGGGGGCCAGGAATCCAAAATCAAAGTATCAGCAGGACCACATTCCCCCCAGAGAGTCTAGGAGAGATTCCGTTTCTTTCCTCTTCCAGCTTTTGGTGATCTGAGTCATCTGACTCGCACAGCCTGGACAGAGCTTTCGAGAGACCCCAGACTGTCCTCAGCCTCTCTCTAGAGTATCTCATGAGGGAGAGGAACTCTGCTCCTTTGTATGCTCTTGGGGTGTCTTTCTCCTTCCCTGGGTGCTGGGGTCTGACTTTCAATGCTCTCCCCCCACCCCCACAGCAGATTTCCCCGCAGCCGCAGACCTGGCTAAGGTTGGCAAAGAAGGATCAGTTTGGGGATGGAGCCTGAACCCCTTAATCTCCCTGTACCTCCCCCCTTCCCAGTCTTGCAGGACTCCCCTGGACAAAAAGCAGCAGGTTTTTCTAAGGAGGAAATCCCCACGGACAGGGACTCAGCACCTCTTCCGCCAACATATCACTTCTCTGGGAACATCCTCACTCCCAATAGAAAGTGTTTTGATGAAGAATTACAAAAACGTGAGCGTGTGTTTGTCTTCGCCGGGAGTAATGATCTTATGAGCATCCAAATGTCTCCCCTGAAGAGATGTCTCTACTTAGGCGGGAGCCCTCCCACTGCTGACATAGGCATCCTTTCTGCAAACGTAGACCTCAGGAATAGGGACATGAGCAAGGGGGACTTCTCTCCTCGGCCGCCATCCACAGATACCTGCCTCCTGCAGGTGGAGCTCTGAAACACCTAGAAACCCTCGCTGCCCATGTGCTCACACCCACATTCCATTTAACGAACGTCTGAAATAGTGACATGTAGTAAAAAAACGGGAGATTTGATCGTGATTTTCAATTTTCTAGCCGTCATATTTAAAAATGTAAATAGGTGGGGCGCCTGCGTGGCTCAGTGGGTTGAGCGTCCGACTTCAGCTCAGGTCATGATCTTGCGGTTTGTGAGTTTGAGCCCCACGTCAGGCTCTGACGGCTGCTGACAGCTCAGACCCTGGAGCCTTCTTCGGATTCTGTGTCTCCTTCTCTCTCTGCCCCTCTCCCCCCCCCCTCAAAAATAAATAAAAATTTAAAAAAATATATGTAAAAATGTGAGGCGCCTGGGTGGTTCAGTCGGTTGAGCGTCTGACTCTTGATTTCAGCTCAGGTCATGATCTCTCGGCTTGTGAGTTCGAGTCCCGCATTGGGCTCTGTGCTGACCGTGCACAGCCGGCTTGGGATTCTCATTCTCTCCCTCTCTCTCTCTCTCTGCCCCTCTCCCACTCACACTGTCTCTGTCTCTCTCAAAATAAATAAACTTGAAAAAATAAAAATGTAAAAAGGAGCACCTGGCTGGCTCATCAGTGGAGCAGGTGACTCATGATCTCAGGGTTGGAGCTTCAAGCCCCACATTGGGTGTAGAGGCTACTGAAAAATAAAATCTTTAAAAAAAAATAGGGGCACCTGGGTGGCTCAGTCGGTTGAGCATCCAACCAGGTCATGATCTTGCAGTCTGTGAGTTCGAGCCCCACATCGGGCTCTGTGCTGACAGCTCAGAGCCCGGAGCCCGCTTAGGATTCTGTGTCTCCCTCTCTCCGACCCTCCCCCCACCCTGTCTCAAAAATAAATAAAAACTAAAACAATACTTTGAAAAAATAATAAAAAAGGGGGTACCTGGGTGGTTCAGTAGGTTAAGTGTCCAAGCCTTGATTTCCACCCAGGTCGTGATTTCACAGGCATGAGATGGAGCCTGCAGCCAGTCTCCATGGTGGCTGTGGAGTCTGCATAAGAGTCTTTCCCTCCTTCTGCCCCTCCCCTCCCCTCACACAGGCTCTAACTACATAAATAAATAAATAAATAAATAAATGTAAAACAGACAAGCACACGAAAAGATGCTCAAAATCATTAATCATTAGGGAAACACAAATCAAAACCATAATGAGATACCACCTCCCATCCATTAGGATGAAAAGAAAAAGAAAATAAGCATTGGTGAGGATGGAAAGAAGTTGGAACCCTCGCACATGGCTGGTGGGGACGTCAAATGGTGCAGCTGCTGTGCAGAACAGTCTGCGGGTTCCTCAGAAAACTCGAACACGGAATTACCACAGGATCCAGCAATTCCATTTCTGGGTATATCCCCAAAAGAATCGACAGCAGGGACTTGAACAGATATTTGCACATCCTCGTTCACAGCAATGTTATTCACAGTTGCCAAAGGGTGGAAACAATCCAAGAGCCCATTGACAGAAATGTGGATAAACAAAATGTGGCGTGTTTCTACAATGGAATGTTATTCAGCCACAAAAAGGAAGGAGATTCTGACAGCGGCGTCTGGGTGAAGCGCCCGACTTCGGCTCAAGGTCATGATCTCACGGTTCATGAGTTCTAACCCCACATCGGGCTCTGTGCTGACAGCTCAGAACCTGGAGCCTGCTTTGGATTCTGTGTCTCCCTTTCTCTGCCCCTCCCCTGCTCGTGCTCTGACTCTCTCTTCTCTCTCCCTCAAAAATAAATAATCATTAAAAAAAAATTTGGGGGGTGTCTGGGTGGTTCAGTCAGTTGAGCGTCCACCTTCGGCTCAGTTCATGATCCCGAGGTCTGTGAGTTCAAGCCCCACGTCAGGCTCTGTGCTGACAGCTCAGAGCCTGGAGCCTGCTTCAGAGTCTGTGTCTCCCTTTCTCTCTGCTCCTCCCCGGCTCATGCTCTGTCTCTCTCTCTCTCTCTGTCAAAAATAAATAAACGTTAAAAAAATTTTTTTAATAAAAAATAATTTGGCTAAAATGGTAACTCATTATATACATTTTACCACATTAAAAAAATTTTCAAATACACAGGAGAAACTAATTTTAGTAATATGTTTATTTATCCCATTATGCAGAAAATAGCATCTCAACAAAATTTTTAGATTGTTGAAATGTCTTAAATATTCTTTTGATCATAGGAAGCCTTCGAAATTCGATCTGTAGTTCCGTGTCCCACGCACCTCACTTCAGACCAGCCATGTTTCAACAGCCACTTGTGGGGGGGGGGGGGGCGCCATACTGGGCAGCCTTGCCCACCTGCCAGCATCTCCATCCTGTTTGCAAAGACCCACGTCTCCCCTGCAACCCACCTGCAAATACACCTACAGTTTCTCTGCAAACCTCCCACCTCGCCTGCAAACACAGTCCCGGGCCAGCCCCTCAATCTCTGTGCAGAGATTGTATTTGCTTCAGAGAATGTATTTGCTTAAGGAACAGGTGTTGATTCCAAATCTGTGTCGGCAGGTTGAGTTGACCCGCAAATCCCCCCTCCTTTGCATAAATTTGCATCTCGTTCGTGTGTCAATCAGAAGCACCTGGCAGGGTCTCAGATCGTCATCTCAAAGTCCGGGAGTTGGTGGCCTGGGGCTGAGAAGGAGACCCCCAAGTGTCCCTCCTCCTGCTTCCCCTCGGGCTCTTCCTCGTCCTCCTCTTCCTCCACGAGGCTCTCCTCCTCTTCCAGGAAGGTGACCAGGTCCTCCCGCAGAGCCCCCATCTCCAGCCCCAGGCTGCACAGCTGGCCCAGCAGCTGGACGTCCACTTGGCGGAGGCGCCCCTGCCAGTGGGAAGGGGAAGTCATGGGCACCCCGCCCCGGAGGGCAGGGGGGTCAGCGTGCCCCCCCCCCCAACCTGCTGGAGTCCTGGAGAAGATTCTTTGCTTGACCAAAGTTCAGCTAAGCTCCTAAATCCTCTCTGGGCCTATCTGTGCGTTTCCTCGTAAATCCAGTTTTACCAAGAATCTCCCGACTGATCACTCCCGCTATCTGATCTGGTTCCTCGCGCCCCATCCCTTGCCCAGCTCACGTCTCATCTCCCTGGCCTGTCTCCAGCAAGAATCCAGTTAGTCGCTAGGTGGAGCCAGATGCCCCTCTTCCCCCTGATGCTTTCACTTAGATTTTCCATCCACTGACCCCCACTCGCTCCTTCACTAGAAATTTCCACTTGCCCCTACTGTGTTCAGAGCTGAGCCCTCATCTCTCCCCCACTGAAGTGGTCCCTACACCTATCACTTTACCGTCTTTAATACAAGTCACAAGTAAGCTTTTCTTTAACAATCCAGGCCTGCAGCACCTGGGCGGGGTCCTCCCGGTGTCCTGGATCCTGACTGCCAGCCTGCTTCTCCCAGGGTCTCTGGATCTCTGCCTCTGTCTCCCCCTGTCTTTGTCTCTATTTCATTATCCTTCACTGTCTCTCTGTGTGTCTCTGAATCTTTGTGCCTCCCTTATTGTGTGTCTTTCTTTTGTTACCTGAATTTGTTCTCTGTCCCCCCCTTGTCTGTCTCTATGTCTTTCCATATCCCTTTCTGTCTGTCTCTATTTCTCTGCCCCTGCCTTTGCCTGTCTCCATCTCTCTGTCTCAGATTTAATTTGAGTCTCTGTCTCTGTTGCTCTCAATCTCTGCTTTCTATCTCTGTCTCTCTTTTTCTGAGTCTCTGTGTCTCAGTCTCTCTCTACTCCTGACTCTCACTCTTTGGGTCTTTCTTTGTCTCTGTCTCTCTCTCTCTGCTTGTTTCTCTATTCTTGTCTCTTAATTCCTTTTTTTTTTTTTCTTGTCTATTAATTTCTGCCCTTCAATCTCTGGCCCCTTTGCAATTTTATTCATTCCCATTCACCCAGGAGTTCTCCGTCCCCACCCCCACCTGCCCCCATCTCTTGCCCTTCCAAACCCCTCACTCACCAGCTCCTCCAAGATCCACAGCAGACTCTCCCTGGCACCTGCAGTGTCTACTCCTGGGAACAAGAGGGTCTGGCCAGCTCTCCTCACTGGCGGGGGGGCCCTCAGGGCACGGGGAAGTGGGCCCAGTCCTGAGGGCACCAGTCCCGCCTGCCTCAGTTGCCTCCACAGTTCCATAGTCTCTGAGTAGTGGCAGCCAGGAGCAGAAAGTGACAAGGTCCAGATTGACCCAGTCCCCTGAGGAGCTGGTAGGGGAAGTGGGGGGGGGGGGGGAAGGGAGCAAAGAGCGGGGGATGGGGGGAGCAGGTGCCTGGGACATAATTCCAAAGTCCACTCTCTGGTAAGAACTGGCAGCCTCATGGGGGTTTTCTTCCTTCTAAAGTCTAACCTCAGCTCTGCTCACAAGGGCCCGGCCACACCCCCTCTGGCGGATGCCAAAACCCCCACCCTTCTTGAGCCCTTCTCAGGCCTAACCCCTCGTGGGTGCTGTGGTCAGTGGATGCCTGGCCTCATCTGTCCCATCCCCTCCTGTGTCCCTCCCACTGCTCCTCCTCAGCCTCCACACTTCCTCTGCATTCTCCGGCTTGGACCTCGTCCTCCCCACTTGGGCCACCCCAGGGCTTTCCAGTTAGTGTGCCTGAGGAGCCAGGGGTGGCTTCCAGGCCACGATGCCTCAGCTGAGGTGCCACAGGGTCCAGGCTGCTGGCCCACAGCTGAGCAGTGGGCGCTGCTGATCCCTGACTTGCCCGCAGAGTCCATCGCTATCAGCGTGGGCCCTGCCATGGAAAAGACTGGGGTGTGGGCCTCCCTCTGCTAGAGTCCCTCTCTCAGGCCCAGGGTTTGAATTCCACCTGCACACCCATGGCTCCCAGGTCTCAGACCCCAGTCTGACCTCCATACTGAGCTCCAGACGCCTACTCAGCATCTCCACCTAGACATCTCAGGCGTCTCAAGGTGAATATGGTCAACACAGCTCTCAACTGGGACCTACCCTGTTGTGTTAGTTTCCTGCTGCCGCTGTAACAAAGTACCACTTTGTGGCTTAAACCAACGCACAGTTAGTGTAGTTCTGCGGGCCAGAAGTCTAAAATGGGTCCACAAGGCTGGGCTCCTTCTGGAGGCTCTAGGGGAGAATCCATTTCCTAGGCTTTCCCAGCTTCCAGAAGCCACCACATTCCTTGGCTTCTTTGAATCACTCTTGCATCCACCGTCACATCTCCTACTGACTGACCCCCTGCCTTCTAGCTAACAGGACCCTTGTCATTGCATTGGGCCCATCTTGATCATCCAGAATAATCGCCCTGTCTCAAGATTCTTAACTTAATCGTGCCTTCCTTTTACCATATAAAATAACAGATTCACAAGTTCCAGGGATCAGGGCATGAATTTTGGAGGGGTGCGTGTGGAGTGGGGGGCTCTCTTCAGCCCGCCGCACTTGCCCTTTCAAATCTATCACTTTCCCAGTCTCCCTGTCTCCATAATTGGCCTTCCCATCCTTTTAGTTTCCTGAGCTATTGTCTCAACCTTCAAAACAGACTCATAATCTGAGCACTTCTCACCATTTTCCATTGCCCCATCCCCGCTCCTGTCTCCATTCACCTCTTGCTTGGACTACTGCGGTAGCCTCTTGGCTGGCCCCCACTTCCACCCTTACTGCCTAAGGTCTGTTCTCCACCCGGCAGAGATGATCTTTTACAAAAATGTAAATCAGGGGCACCTGTGTGGCTCAATCAGCGAAGCAGCTGACTTTGGCTCAGGTCATGATCTCGCGGTGCGGGAGTTTGAGCCCCGCATTGGGATCTCTGCTGACAGCCTGGAGCCTGCTTGGGACTCTGTCTCTCCCTCCCTCTTTCTGCCCCTCTCCTGGGCTCTCTCTCACTCTCTCTCTCAAAATAAATAAAGAAACAATTTTTTAAAATGTAAACCAGGAATTTCTTGGGCCTTATGCTGAGCCATGGTGCTGCTGGAGAGCCAGCACTTCCTGATGAAGCTGACCAGATTCTTCTAGAAGTGCTGTTTGTCATGCAGCGTGCTGATCACCCTAAAGAAGTATGATGGTCAGACTAAACCCATTCCAAGGAAAGTTCTGCGGAGGGTTGCGAGCCCTCAGACAGCAAGTGTCTGTTAAGAGCTACTGATGGCAAAGATTAGCACTGTGGGAGCTCTGAAGAAGTGAACAAGTTTCAGATGGCTTACTCAAACCTACCGAGAGCTATCATGGATGGGCGGAAGGAGGACAAAAAAACAAGAGTAAGAAGAATGAAGCAGCACAGTGAAGGGCACCAGAGTTCCAACTAACCACCAAATTACTACACTTCCGTTTACTACACTTCCACTTCCGTTGCTACACTTGTCGTTTTTACTTTTGGCCACAAAGCCAGGTTCCTGGTTCCCCTATAACAACTTTTCATGTGAGATTAGGGTCATTTTGGACTGCAGCACGTACAGGGTAGTTGTAAGAAGCCAAGTTTATTTTATCTTATTTTTAATTTTTTTAATGTTTATTTTTGAGAGAGACAGAGTGCAATTGGGGGTGGGGAAGGGGCAGAGAGAGAGAGAGAGAGAGAGAGAGACACACAGAATCCGAAGCAGGCTCCAGGCCCAGAGCTGTCAGCACAGTCTGAAGCGGGGCTCACACCCACGAACTGTGAGATCATGACCTGAGCATAAGTCTGACGCTCAAACGACTGAGCCACCCAGGCACCCTGTGAAGCCAAGTTTAGTTTAGAATTGGCTAGTTGGTCTGTGTTGCATGGTTGCATATCCCGGAATTATAATGTCTCTGTAGCTATGGGTACAAAAAAAAATGGATCATTAAACCTGTTATTTATTCGCAAAAAAAAAAAAAAAAAAAGTAAATCATATCATGACATGCCCCTGAGAATGGAATAGGGCACAGTCCACTTCCTGCCCGCCACTCTGACCTAGTCTCTTACTTCTCTCTGATAGCTGGTTCCCACCCCTGGGCCTTTGCACTGGCTGTTACAGCTGCCTGGAACACCTTTCCCCTAGATCTTTGAATGGCTGTTTCCTTCTTATCCTTCATCTCCACTTAAATACCTCGTCTTCAGAGAGGACTTTTTACTCATGTCCTGACTCCCTAGTCACTGCCTATTATATTGCCTGTTGTTATTTGCCTCTTATCAAACGAGTTACCTAAAATTATCTTGCTTATTCTTTTGTTTCTTGTCAATCCTTTCTCAGCCATGGAATGTTGACTCCCTGAGATAAGGGCTTGGTCTTTCACCATAGTAACCCCAGTACCCAAAACAGTGTGGGCCACGTGCTAGATACTCAGTAAACACTTAAGTAATTCTATCCACAAGACTTCATACTCAATCTTCACACTGAGAGATGGAGTTGAACTCCAAACTGAAATTGTAGACACATCACAGTACTTGTCTTGAGACCTCATCTCTCTTATCCTGAAGTCTAACCGCACCACCCACTAGACCTTTTCCTTCCCTGATCCTGGTGTAAAGAATGACTCAGTTCCCTAGTCAGTATGAAAACTGGAGGAAGAGAGCAGCTCACGGGGACTGTGAGTACAGTCGGAGGAAGGGTACTCTACCAGTCTACCAGGAAGGACTAACCGCTATCTCCTAGGAAAAGCCTGCAGAGTCTGATTGTAAGGACCATGGAAATGGCAGTGGGAGGAATCCCTAAACCGGAGTAAAAAGTGCGTGTGCCTTTAAGAGGAGAGTCGGAAAAATAGAGAGGCCGGCACCCTAGGAAAAGTAGTCTCAGGCTCGATCAAGCGGGTGGGCTAAGAAAAACCGGCCCCTTCCGGTTACGTAGCCTGGCAAGATGGCGGCGCCCAAGGCGGTAAGTGACCGGATCTCCATGAGCCCCCAGATTGAAGCCTGCTCTGCTGTCTCAGCCTTCAGGGTTCCTGTCAACACCCAGGAAGCAAGGAGCAAGAGACAGCAGAAGGCCTCTCCCACTAAGGCTCGCGATGGGATCGCAGACACGCAGCCTCTGGGGGTCGGGAAGGATCGGTGTGAGTCGCAGATAGCCGGGGCGCTTTAGGGAGGAAGCGGGGCGGGGACTTGGCTGGGGGAACCAATGGGGAAGCAGGGAGTGTGTTCCGAAAATGGCGCACCCAGCCAATCAGAGGGAGGGATCGATTGCGGGCTCTATGAGTCGGGCTGGCGAGTGCCTGGGAGTGGGACCTGCAAAGGAAGGGGGTTAGGGAGGGGTTGGAGAAGTCAGGGTTTGAGGGCCTGCGGTAAGAGACAAAAGGATACAGTTGAGGAGAGCTCATGGGACAGTTCGGAATTTTTATGGAAAAGCAAAGGGATGATGGGAATTGAGGACAGGAAACAAAGGGTCAAATTTAGCAGTTCTGAGGGAGGGACCTGGGGGAAATTAAGGGAAGAACTTGCGATATTCCTGGAGGGAATTTAGGAAGACCTGAGTAAAATCAAGGAATGGATTTAGGGAAAAATAAAGTGAGAGGTTGGAAACCTGGGAATTTTGAGGAAAAATAAGGATTTGGGCAAATTGTTGAGAAAATTTGGTTGAAACAGAAGGAGAAATTGGAGCAGGCTAAGAGAAGACTGGAGGAAGATTGAAGAGGAGGTAGATTAAGGGTGGTTTGGAGAAACCAAGAAAAATTAAGATTATATTTTGGGGAGGGGCGCCTGACTGGCTCAGTCAGTAGAACGTGGGACTTTTGATCTTGGGGGTTGTGAGTTTGATCCCTGCATTGGGCGTAGAGATTACTTACAAATAAAATCTTTAAAAAATACATATTTTTTGATCTTGGGGGTTGTGAGTTCGATCCCTGCATTGGGCGTAGAGATTACTTACAAATAAAATCTTTAAAATATATATATTTTTTGATCTTGGGGGTTGTGAGTTCGATCCCTGCATTGGGCGTAGAGATTACTTACAAATAAAATCTTTAAAATATATTTTTTTTTTGATCTTGGGGGTTGTGAGTTTGATCCCTGCATTGGGCGTAGAGATTACTTACAAATAAAATCTTTAAAATATATATATTTTTTGATCTTGGGGGTTGTGAGTTCGATCCCTGCATTGGGCGTAGAGATTACTTACAAATAAAATCTTTAAAATATATATTTTTTTTGATCTTGGGGGTTGTGAGTTCGATCCCTGCATTGGGCGTAGAAATTACTTACAAATAAAATCTTTAAAATATATATATTTTGGGGAGATAGAAGTGGGTTATTTAGGAAGACTCCAAGGAAAATGGGGTATAATTAAGGGGATATTTTGTGGGAAATTAAGAGCTCAGATAATACACAAACATAAGGGTTTGGGGAAAGATCGGGGGAGAATTGGGATGACCAAGAATGGCCAAATCAAAGAATTTAGGATTGAATTTGGGGGAAACATGGGGAAATCTGGGAGGGGAGGGGTCCCAAAAGCAGAATTTGTAAGTTCTGAAAGGAGAAATTTGTGAGCCAGGAAGCAGTGTTGGGGAGACAATTCATGGACCAAGAACAGGGGTATCTGGCTCTGACTCTCACAGGACACTCCAGACTCAGCGTCTCCTTTCCCATCCTCCCCAGTCCCTGCACCTGGTGGCCCCAGTATGGAATGGGGGTACCAGGGGCATTGGTGGCCTGAGCAGGGTGGTGGCCCCCGAGGGCAATCAGAAGAAGGGGAGGTCGCTGCTCCAGTTCCTGGCTGACCGCTTCTATGACGTGGAGGCTCTCAGGGACCACCTGCTCCGAAAGCGGGTGTCGAAGGTGCACCAGAAAAATCGGTGAGAACCCTTGGCCAAAAAGACCCTGCTGCTGGGCCTTACCAGGGAGAACTCAGATCCTGCCCTTGTGACTCCCAGACAGCCGTGTGGCTTCCATACCAGCCCTGCCCAGTTGTATCTTCATCTCCAGCCACACCCTTCCCAAGGGTTCGAGCTCATATGGGTGACCTGCTGCCCACCATCTCTTGGAGGCACCTCAAGACATGGATGGCACCTCAGACTTAACACGGGGAACAGCAAGCCCTTGACTTGCCCCTAAGAAAGTCTGTTCACCCGCAAGCCTTCCCCATCCCAGGAGACAGCAGCACTGTTCCCAGTGTTTCAGGCCACATTCCAAGGAGTCCTCCCTGATTCTTCTTCTCTTGTCTTCCACCTCCGGCCCACCAATAAAATACTAGATCATCGCAAATTTGACCCGTTGTTACTGGTCCTCACTATTTTAGTCTGGTCTGAGCCCCTTCATTTTATGGTTAGGGTTAGTGCACTAATCTCCTAAACTGATCCCCCTTTGCCTCTTCCAGTCTATGGTCTATAAATCATCCAAAGGACTCTTAAGAAACTAAAATAGAGGGATACCTGGGTGGCTCAGTCTGTTAAGCATTGGACTCGGTTTCAGCTCAGATCATGATCTCACAGTTCTGTAAGTTTGAGCCCTACATCGGGCTCTGCACAGACAGTGTGGAGCCTGCTTGGGATATTCTCTCTCTCTCTCTCTCTCTCTCCCTCTTTCTCAAAATAAACTTTAAAAAAAAATGGAAAACACTATTTTGCTTAAAAACCTCAAATGGTTTCCCCTTGCAACTAGAATGAAAGCCAGACTCCAGGGCCTAAAATCTGAGCCTTGAGACCCCTACCCCTACTCCCCTTATGCCCACCAGCATGGTGTCCACGTGGCTATTTTTTTCTGCCATCCTAATTTGAGCCTCTGAGCCTTTACACTAGCTGTTGTCCCGGCCTGGCAGGCTTTTGCCTTGACCTTCGACTTTCTTCCCACCACTCAAATCTCTGCTCAAGCGTCACCTCCTGCATGAAGTATTTCTTAATAAAGCAGCGTTCTGCTTCCCCACCCCTGAGCCAAGGCACTCCTAGTCAGTCCCTCTGTGTTGTTTTCATTGTGGAACAGAGTCTCTCTGCAATTCGCCCTTAATTTCCTGGTTATCTGTTTCCTTCTGTATATTAGCTTCACAAGGGCAAGGGCCACTATCTGTTGGTGCCCAGCACTGAATAGATACCAGTAAATCCTTGCAGCCTGTGTCATCAGTCTGTCTGTCTGCATGTCCCAGACCTGCTGCTGCAGACTCTGGGCAGCACCCGGGCATGGTGGGGGAGGGGTGTGGGGGGACCTCCTGGGGCCGCACCCTCAGCTACTGTTCTCTCCACAGACCCTTCAACCACATCAACCAGCGATACGGTCCCTACGTCGCAGGTGCCTATTTCATCCTGAAGCAGGGAGGTGCGGTCAGGTATGATGGCACAAGTGTCCCAAGTGGGCTTGGGGGAGGCCGTGGGGCACGGACCCTGAGGCTCTCCTGACTCCCCATGAGCTCCGGGCTCCAGCCCCTACTGGCTCTAGGGCTTGGGGCTGGTTCCTGAACTTGTTCCGCTCTGTCACCTGTAAAACGGGACAGCAGTTGTACCCAACCTATGAGATTTGCTGCAAAGATTCAAAGCCATTTTGCTACCAAAGCACTTGGAACAGGCCTGGCCCAGCACACGTGCTCAGTAAATATCCATGTTTCTTTTCTTTCCTTGGCCCCTTCCTTTCTCCTTCGTCCCTTCCTCCTCCTGGTGTTTCTCCCCTTTTTTCTTCTTCTTTGAAAAAGGTCATTTATGCATCTACCCCTCATTTTGTTCCCATGAAACCTTTCAGGGCCTGATGTAGAGCGAGTGCACCAGATCCCGTGGGACCATGTCGCCCGGGGCTGGGGAGCATCCTCTGGAGGTCTGGGGAGGGGGGGTGTCCTGCTGACACCCCTCCTCCCCTTCCAGGTTTCAGGGCAGGGAGTGGATCCGGCCAAATCAGCGTGGCCACTTCTCTCTGGACTTCTTGAAGTTGCAGGCGGTGCCCGTAGAGGCCGTCGATGCCAGCGGCTGTGCCATCAACTACCAAGGCCTGGACAGCCTCTGTGAGTGCGGTGGAGACGGGCAGGGCCGTGCGTTTTCCCTTTGGCGGTGGGTTCCAGAAAGGCCCTCAGTGCCGTCCCTCCCGCCCCCTTGCAGTGGCCCTGAAGGAGCTCCAGTCCCTGTGGCTGCAGCGCTGCCCCCACGTGGATGACTGGTGTCTCAGCCGCCTCCACCCGCTGGCCAGCTCACTGCAGGAGCTCTCGCTGGCCGGCTGTCCCCGAGTCTCTGAACGGGGCCTCGCCTGCCTCCACCACCTCTGGTGAGACCGCGGCTCAAGCCAGGGTGGGGGCTCCCACCCGACAGGTGCGGGAAAGCGGGGAGGGGGCCAGTCAGGCAGTCCCCGTGTCCCCGCCGCCACGACTAATCCGGAGCACGTGTGGGGTCGGCACAGATGAGCAGTCGCGGTGAATCTGTGGCAGAGGGAAAGGATGCCTGGTTTTTCTTCCTTTTGGTTTCAACGAAGACCCCGTGACATTTGCACTGTTGTAAACAGTAGGAGCTAGAGTGTGCGTCCGGGATTAACGTGGTGGGTGTCGTGTACTTGAGCCGCTCTAACGTTTTCTGGACCCTGGAGGACTTTACTGTTAAGGAGCTGGGGGCTGAAGTGGGGGCTGGCACACCCCCTCCCCGACACAGAGGCCATCCTGACGCGGGCCTCCCCCTTGGTGCCTCCTCTCAGGAACCTCCGCAGACTGGACATCTCGGACCTCCCTGCCGTGTCCAGTCCGGGCCTCACTCGGATCCTGGTGGAAGAGATGCTTCCTAGTTGCGAGGTCCTGGGGGCCGACTGGGCCCAGGGCCTCAAGCTGGGGCCAGAGGAGCAGCCTCGGGACACAGCCGGTCCCATCCCTGCCTAGCCCTCGGCCAGCCACCGTCAGGCTGGATCTCAGCGGGACCCGGCGGAGTGTCCCACGGTTCCCCATACTTCTGGCTTCCGTCGGGTTCACTCGGCGTGGGGGTTGGGCTCTGGCTGGCTGCATCCTGGGGGGAAAGGTCACAGCTCCTGTCTCCTGTCAGGAGGCTCTGTCCGCAGGCTTCTCTCCTGGGTTCCAACCAACAGTCGCCTCCTCCTGCCTCTTCAGGCCTGGGGGAGGGTTACCAGCCCCAGGAGCTGTGCTTCCCCCCGCGGTTTCCCCACACCTGCCCACTAGCACGTAAGAGACTCTGCCCTTGTGTCCAGAGACTCTCCAAGTATCTTTATTTGAGTGTGCTGCTGCTTCCTGCCTGGACCTGGCTGACACGGGGGCGCTGCTGGCATGCCAGGGGACGGGTCTTCGGGGTGTGACACCGCTCAGCTGACCGCAGGCTACGGCATCCCTGGCCTGCACTCACGAGATGCCGGGAGCGCCCCAGGTCCCACAGTGTTGCCGCTTACCCACGTATTGGCTCCGAATTCAGCGTTCTCGTTTGCTCCGTGAAAACCGACCTGGGCCTTTGCTAAGTGGCACGAAGAGGTTTGTCAGTAGAGGGCGCCCGAGAGGTTCCAGGAGGAGAGGCTTTTGCTTCCTGGTTCCCGACGACGATGTGCTCACTCTTCGGTCTGGGCTCCCTGAGTGCTCGGTGGTCAGCAGCTTCCCCCGCCCCCCAGCAACTTCCCCCCTCCCCCCCCCCCCCCCCCCCCCCCCGGCAGCTTCAGAGCTGTGCCTCCACTGAGGCATCTCCCTGCAGATGACTCTCCACAGCACCCCACCTGGGGGACCTCCAGTAAATGCTGAGGCACCTTACCAGCGAGTCCCTGTTATTTCAATTTGCCATTCAAGTCAATAATTCTTTACATTAAACTTCACCTGCTCAATTTACTGTGTGGTGTTTCTCTCCTGACTGGATCCGCGTTCATACAGCACTGGCATCTGGAGTGTTCCAGGAGACAGACTCACAAAAGCTGGGATTTGGGGTTGGTCCTGTCCTGCCTCTGGAGCTCAGGGCTGAGCTCTTGGGTGGTGAGAAGCGGGATGGAGAATTCCACGGCTGCGGTGGCACCACAGTCAAGCTCTCGCCTGGGGCTGTGATGAGGTGCCAGCTGAAGCACGTGTCCCGGGAGCCCCCGGGGCTGCTGCACCTGACCCATGTGACAGTAGTGACAATTCTAAACATAGGTGCTGGACACATTCTTTGGCATGCCCTTCAGTGCTCACAGACAATGACAGGCTCAAGTCTGTTTGCTTAGCTCAGGCCAGGGTCTGAGAACTGGGGAGCTTCTGTGACTGCCCCCCCTCAAAGTTCTTCCAGCAGGTGGCCAGAACTGAAAACACAACCTAGAAGTCTGTGGGTTGTCGTTACGACGGTTGGATTCCCAGCCTTGACAAGTTTCTTATGTGCAAGCGTGGGTGCTGACTGGTACGCGAGGGACCTGAAATCTGGAATGGGGTCGTCTGGTTGGAATCAGAGGAGGCAGACGATCTCACGCTCCCAAGTCACTAGAGCTTCCCTTCCCAATGTCCGAGGAGCCCAGCAGCCTTCCCGTGCTTAACAACCCTGTGCTCACCTCACCCAAGCAGAGGCCTTGAAAGCAGGCATCTACGCCCCCGCAGACTCCTCACAAGCACCCCTGCTATCACCGGACCCACAAATGCCAAGGGTCAAATCTCTGCCCTCCAGGGTGCAGACGTCCGCCGGGACCCAGGGCGTGCAGCTTTCTACACTAGAAGAATTGCAAGATTTGCAAACATATAGTCAGAAACCGGGGGACACCGGGGTCTAAGGGTGTTAGACCAGTGACGGTGGATATGGGCCCACAGATGGGCCAAGTTCACGGGTCCGTGGGCACTTACTGGAAGTGATGAGTTAGCTAGTACAGCTGGGTGGTTCTAAGGGCTCTCTCCGGTCGGCTGACTGGAACTTGGACTCCAGTGTGGCCTGCAGTTAGGAGAGAAGCCAGAGAGGCCCTGACGTAATCTGGAGGGGGGGGACCCAGCGCTGAGGGAGGTTGGTGTTGGACCGGGCTGCTCATGGTTGACCTGCAACCTCCCCCCAGAACTGTGTTCCACAGGAAGGCAGCTCTTCACTCTCCACGATGGACTTTCGATGGACTTTCCCTGTTCCAGTTCCATAACAACCAACGCTGTACCCGGAGATTTCCAATCACCCCCCAGGAGGAGCAACGTCAGCCCTGGTGGCGGGACCTCTCACCCCTGGGAGAAGCTAGATTCTTCTCCCAGCCCCGCGTGGGGGTGGGGGTGGGGGAGGCCTGCTGGGGAGACCCTTCCAGGGCGCTCAGGGCCCTGCCCCCGGCTGTCTTCTCCCACTCTGGCTTTCATTGCATCAACACTCGGCACTTCCTCTGTGCGCTTGGCCTCCGGCGGCTCCCGCGGGCTCCATTACTCAGACTTAGGGGGAGGCGATCAGCTCCGGACAGATCCGCTGCTGCTGACAGGGTGCCGAGGAGGAGACATCAGAGGGTCCTCCCAATCCAGGGTGGAGTGAAGGGGGTCAGGCCAGGCTCAGAGGGGTCCTCGGTGCCACCCAAGGTTCCAGGAGGTCTGGGCTAAGGAGACCTCGTCTGCCGGCCTCCCCAGACAGCTGCAGCAGCCCCAACAGCAGAGGCCCCGGGAGGGCAGGGACGTAAACACAGGCAGACACCCTCTCCTGTCCCGGGGGGCCGGATGTGAGTGTTCCTGGAGTCACGGTGCAGCTGTGGGTGGGGCTGGAGTGGGGAATGGGGGAGGGATGGATCCCGCCCCCGTGAGGCAGACCCGAGGCACCAAAGGGGTGGAGGAGGTGCCGGGGCAGCTCAGCTCCGGGGCCCCGGGGGCCCTCACCCCACCCTCCACTGGCCTCTAGCTTGGCTCCCCCTTCACCCACCCCTTCCCTTTCCATCAGGTCCCCTCCTGCTCCTCCCTAGCTCCCTTCTCCACCTCTCCCCGGGCTCTGGCTGTCCGCAGGCGTCCTCTTCTTGGTCCCACCCCAGGGTCCTCCATCTGCCTCTGCTCTCTCCCTTCCCGCCAGGGGCACCTGGCTACCCTGTACCTCACTCCCGGTCTCCACGTCCCTCCCCTGCCTCTCCCCTTGCAGTCCTCTGCTCTTTGCCTCCCCCTCCATCTCTCCTTTCTCTTCCCCCGCCTGCCCCGGAGGTCTCCCCCATCCCTCCTCCTCCACCAACCCGGCCCATTCCCCATCCCCACCCTGACTCCGGTGGCCACAACACACCCCATCTCTGGCACGGCCGGCCCATCCCCTCAGCACGGCCCGCCGCCTCTGCGGCCGGGCGCCAGCCGCCCGCCTCCCCTCCCAGCTCTGCCACTTTGGGACTCTTGCCTGTCCCTGGGCCATCTCGGCACTACCCAGCTCAAGCTCAGGCCTGGCCCTCAGCCTCACCCCCTACCCCCAGACTCTCCCAGGCCCCTGGCTCTCCCTGCCTGGCCTCGCCAGGTCCCCCATCTGTGTCTTTGGCCACCCTGAACCTTTCCGCTGTCTCACCAGAAAACCAGCCCCAACACGCCAGAGCCCCATCCCTCAGGTCGGCCTCCTGCCCTCCCTTCCCCTCCCCTCCTCTCCTCCCTCGGCCCCGCCCCAGCCCCTCCCGGCCCCTGGGGCCCTGAGGCCTCCCTCCCCGCCTCTCCGGACTGGCTGGGCTGGGCTCAGACGGCTGCACCGCAGGTTGGCGAGAGCCGAGCCGAAGGGAGGGAGCGAGGGAGGGCCTGAGCTGAGGCCCGGACCGGCGCAGGCGGGAGCTGGACCCAGAGGTAAAAGGTCGCTGGCTCCCCTTCCCTGGGGTGGGGAATGTTAGGGTGAGGGAGGCTGGCTTTCCAGAAGGTGGAAGGGCTGACCCCGTGATTCTGGCGCCTGATGAGTGGACCAAGGGGGGCTGGAAAGGCCAAGTCCCCAATCCCCCAGTGCGGGGGGGGGGGGGGGGGGGGGCTGCCTGCAGGTCGGTGGAAGGGGCTGGGCTCAGGGGAAAGAGCAGGGTGTCAGAACGAATGGGAACTGGATTCCAAGGTCAGAAATAGGGAAGAGGTGGGCGGGTTCAGGGTCTGGGGCTGAGGGGAGCGGGCACAGGGGCTGGCAGGGACCGACCCCCCCCACGCAACCGTGGCTCCTCTGCAGCTCCCGCGGCCGCCCCTTCCCTGGGCTGGGTCATGCGCTGCCCCAAGTGCCTTCTCTGCCTGTCAGCGCTGCTCACGCTCCTGGGCCTCAAGGTGTACATCGAGTGGACATCTGAGTCTTGGCTAAGCAAGGCCTACCGGGGACCCCAGGGCACCCCAATGGGCCCCACACCAGCCAGCCCCGAGCCCACCCTGCCGGCTAACCTCTCTGCCCGTCTGGGCCAGACCAGCCCGCTGCTCTCTGCATACTGGAACCAGCAGCAGTGGCGCCTGGGGTCCCTGCCCAGTGGGGACAGCGCTGAGGCAGGGGGCTGCCGGGCTTGGGGGGCTGCCGCTGCTGCAGAGATCCCAGACTTCGCCTCCTACCCCAAGAACCTCCGCCGCTTCTTGCTGTCGGCGGCCTGCCGGAATTTCCCACAGTGGCTGCCTAGAAGTGGTGGCGGCCAAGTGGCCGACTGCTCAGGTACGGACGTCCCCTACCTTCTGTTGGCCATCAAGTCGGAACCAGGGCGCTTTGCAGAGCGACAGGCCGTGAGGGAGACGTGGGGCAGTCCGGTTCCTGGGGTCCGGCTGCTCTTCCTGCTCGGGTCACCAGAGGGTGAGAGGGGGCCTGACCTAAGCTCCCTGGTGGCCTGGGAGAGTCGCCGCTACAGTGACCTGCTACTCTGGGACTTCCTCGACGTCCCCTTCAATCGGACGCTCAAAGATTTGCTGCTGCTGGCCTGGCTGGACCGACACTGCCCGGGCGTGAGCTTCGTCCTGCAGGCTCAGGATGACGCCTTCGTGCACACACGGGCCCTTCTGGACCACCTGCGGGCCCTGCCCCCTAGATGGGCCCGAAGCCTCTACCTGGGTGAGGTCTTTACCCAGGCCAGACCCCTGCGGAAGCCCAGAGGCCCCTTCTACGTGCCTAGATCCTTCTTTAAAGGTGAATACCCGGCCTATGCCAGTGGCGGTGGCTATGTCATTGCCGGGCGCCTGGCACCCTGGCTGCTGCGGGCAGCGGCCCGTGTGGCCCCCTTCCCCTTCGACGATGTCTACACCGGCCTGTGCTTCCGGGCCCTGGGCCTGGCACCAAGGGACCACAAAGGCTTCCTCACAGCCTGGCCAGCAGACCGCACTGCTGAAGCCTGTGCTCTCCGGGACCTGCTGCTGGTGCGGCCCCTCAGCCCCCAGGGTAGCATTCGGCTCTGGAAACAGCTGCAGGAGCCTCAGCTCCAGTGCTGAGCCTGGCGGAGCTGAGGAGAGGAGGGCAGCACAGACCTGGCGGCACCTCGGTGCCTGTCTCTCACTCAGCTCTCCTTCTGGGCCTCAGCGTGAAGGAGGAATTCTAGAACCGTGACTGCCTGAGCCCCTCCTAGGTCCTCCCGGGCCAGGGGACGGGGCAGCCGGAGGGAACAGACTGTTTGTGTCTACTTTTTGTGTTTGAAAAACACGCACTCCCCACTCTGAGGCCTGGAGTGGTCTTTGCGCCTGTGGGGCCCCAGAGCAGTCGACAGAGCAGAGCCCAGCTGCTCCCCGGCATTCACACTGGACCCCTCCCCACCCTTACTGGGCAGGGCCAGCTCTGCCAGCCTCATGGTCACTTTGCTGAACAGCAGTCTTGTTCCATCTAGGGGAGAACAAGAGACCATCTCTGGAGGACCCCACCCCCACCCTGTCTGCGGATACGGACCCTCCGCTTGCTAAAGTTTCCGGGGGAAGTAGATATCTCAACAGCCTGGCCTTCTTTATCTAGAGTGGAGAAACAAGGTCCCAAACTAGTCATGCTGGGCTCTCCTCCCACCTCCCAAACTCCAGGAAACAGACCAGCAGTGGCACAGAGCCAAACACAGAGAGTTTATTGGCCACCTGCTGACCACCTCTCACTTTGAGGGAGTGACTTCCACAGGCTGACCCGCCACGCCCACCCCAGAGGGGCTTCTAGTCCTGGAGGCGTCCTGGCCCAGCCCCTGGGAGAAGGCACTGTAACAGGCGGGGAGGGGGCTGACGGAGCCCCCCCCACCCCCACCCAGGGTAACAGCCTGGAGGAGTGGAGATGGTTGGCTGGAGTCCTGGCCCCAGTATTTCAGAGGGGGCTGGCTGGGGAAGCAGGGTGGCATCCTGCAGCTCCCTGGGCACCCCCCAGAATGGGGCTGCCCCTCGGGGGAGTTGAGGTGGGTGGGGGTGGGCTGGGGCAAGCGGGCCTCACTTCTCGAAGTGGTCCAGGGGGTAGTGCTCGCCGTAGGCCTGGAGGTGCCGGGCCAGGGACTCCTGCTGCTTGCGAAGCTGGGCCGGCATCTCCTGGTACACGTCAGAGAAGAGCAGGTTGGGGTTGGGCTTCGGCTTCCGCTCCGCCTGCTCAAAGGCCTCCATCACCTGTGGAGGGATGTGGGACAGTAGACAGGCAGCCGGCTCCCCACCCCCCACCTGTGGGACCCCATTGAGGGGTCAACCCCCCTGAGCCGCTGCCTTCCCATCTGGACGACGGAGGAGATGAAGACCCAACAGTGCTAAGAACCAGCAGCCAGATCAACATCCCCCAACCCCGGCCTCCCCTCCCCGGCAAGACCAGGCGCTGCACAAAGTACAGGAATCGGTTCAGCCTCTCGGCACAGGCAGAACCAGGCAGTAGGCAGCTCAGAGGGGAGGGAACCGAGGCATGGAGAAGGGTACGCCACGACGATGTCCTCAGGGCCCGGGCCAGGGTCTGCCCTTACCACTGGGCACACAGCCCTGGCTCCAGACACCCAGGCCGAGGAGGGCGGCACTTGGACCCGAGTGGGACGCTCACAGTGCACATGGATTAAGTCACCTAATCTTAATCACCCTCTGACAGCGACACCCCAGTGTCGCTCTTCAGATAGGAGGGCACGGAGGGCAGGCATCATACCAAGGACACAGCAGAAACGCATGTGCCCAGGCAGCCTGACGCCACAGGCCACGCTTAGAGACATCCCTGGAGCTGTCCCCAAGTCTCCCAGTTCAATGTCCCCCAAACCCAGCCTCTCCATCCCTCCAGAGTTCTTCACCCAGGCACCACCCCCGCACCGGGGCCTGGGTTCCAACAGAGGGGGGTCCCCACCTTCTTGCGGGACTGCTTTCTCCAGGCCTTCTCCTGCTCGTCGTCCCACCAGCCTCGGCCCTGCAGGTAGTGCCGCAGCCGGGAGATGGGGTGGTCCTGCTTGTCCCAGTAATTGACCTCGTCCACCGAGCGGTAGGCCGAGCTGTCGTCACTGGTGCTGTGGTGCCCGATCCTGCCAGCGGGAGGGAGCCCAGGGTCAGGTTGAAGCCCCCCGGTGTGGGTTCAGGAGGGAGGGGGGCGGACTAGGGGAGAAGGGCCGGCACTGGAACAAAGGCAAGGACGGGGAGCCAGTGCGGGGGATGGGGTCATGCTCTGGGGACAGTGACCAGTGCAGGGCAGATGCTGTCAAGGCAGCGAGGAGGACAGGAGGCAGGCACCTGTAGGTCATGGCCTCAATGAGGAAGGGCTGGTTCTCAGCCACGGCCCGCCGCCGGGCCTCCTTGGTGGCGTTGTACACGGCAAACACATCGTTGCCGTCCACGCGGATGGACATGATGCCGTAGCCCGGGCCTCGAGCAGCTGTAGGGACAGAGGCAGGTCAGGCCCCAGGGCTCAGATGAACAGAGTGGGGAGGGGGAAGGAAGGAGAGGGGAGCAAGCAAAGCAGCGTCCCTGCGACCACCCTTGTGCCAGACTCCACAGGGAAAGGACTGGGCAGAGCGGGGCGGGGGGAGGGGGGAGCATGAGAGCAGGTGGGGGCGCAGCTCACAGGCCCATACCGATGCCGTCCCCGCGGTACTGCTCAGAGGTGGGCGTGGAGATGGCATAGCCGTTGTTCCGGCAGAAGAAGATGACCGGGCACTCGAGGGTGGCGGCGAAGTTGAAGCCGGCGTGGGCATCCCCCTCGCTGGCCGCCCCCTCCCCGAAGTAACAGATGACCACTCTGTTGGCGTTGGCACGCTTGGCCGCATAGGCCGCCCCCACCGCTGCAGGGGGAGAGGGGGCTGAGCAGGGGCAGAGCCACACACTCCCCCCACCAGGCTCTGGCCTCTCAGCCGATGGCCGCTCTGTCCTTCCACTTGGGCGGCCTCCTCTCTGACTCCTAGCTGTGCCATTACCCACACCACTGCCCCCTTCAAAACACAGCTAGAATCTGACCCCTTCCCACCTGTTCAGGGCAGAATGCCCACCCAGTCACCTCTTGCAGCCTCCCAGCAGCCTCCTCACTGGCGCCCCCACCCCACGGCTGGCTCCCACCTGCTCCCCTGGGGCAGCCAGAGGTCAGGTAAAATGTGAACCAGGCTGACATTCCACCCCAGCGACTCTCGCCCTGCCCCCTGCGGCTCCCCTTCCGCTCCAGGCAAAAGTCAAGGCCCAGATTCCCCTGGATCTGCACCCTCCCCGCAGCTCCCCAGCCCCTGCAGACCTCTCTTACACCTGCCCCACAAGCAAGCAGGCCGTCCAGCAGGCACTTGCCTCAAGATCCCACATGGCTCCCTTCCCCCTACCCCCACCGCAGTCTGTGCTGAAATGTCACCTCTGATGCAACCCAGGCCTTCCTCCCTCACACCTACTCCCTCTGGCTTTAGTTGTCCCTGCGGGACTCCTCACCCGATGCACTTCTCGTGCCACTCCTTCATGCTTCCTGTTTGTCTCCTTTCCTCTACCCTGGTGTCAGCCCCAGCGGGACTGGGGTTTCTGTCTCTGGCTCACTGTGCCTAGAATGGTGCCCACGGAGCAGAGACTTCCTACGTGTGGCCGCTGGGCGGCTTAACAGTACTCAAATGGAAGGTAAGGGCCAGGGCCCAGCCTGACGGAAACCCTGCCCACCTGGAGGGAACGTGCCACCTCCTCTCACAGAGCCACTCTGCCCACTTCCCACCCGCGCTCCTCACACAGAGCACCAGGACCCAACACATCTGGACGGGTCTGCCAACCAGCCCACTGCTAAGCCCCACCGACACACCAACGCGTGTATCTTGGCCACCGCGGAGCAGAGAGCCGCGGCCTAGCCTGGCCCTCGGCCAGACTGTAGGGTCCAGAGGGCAGGGAGCGAGGCTGGGTCCCATGGTCTCTGTGCTGTGTGGGTGCAGGCCTGGCCCCTGAGGGGTCTGCTTCTCAGCTGTCACCTTTGACAAAAGCAACTCGGACCACTCTAGGCACCATGGGCCTCCAGAGTAAGCTTCAGGAGAGTCAGGCTCGGAGGACTGAGGCAGAGCAGGGCTGGGGTCAAGAACCCAGCTCTGGCGCCACAGATCCCCACTCGGAGTCCCTGCTCTTCTCGCCACCTGCCAGATGACGCTTTGGCAGGAAGCTGGTGCCCACTCAGTCACACAGTGTTGTTTGTTGCTGAGCGGACAAACGGGACAGGCACACGTTTGGGGAATCAAGAGGGTGGTGGCCATGCCAGCTCAAACCTGCCAAACTGGAGCCCTCCTCTGAAGACAACCAGATGAAGAGTATCTGGAAAGTCTGCAGCCCGGACCAGCGCTCCGACCCCAGCACCAACCGGAAGGACGCCCACGAGGGCTGCAGAAGGGCTGGGGCTTGCACAGGGGTCCGACGCTGGTCTGCGCGTACCAGGCCCGGGCCAAGTCCTCACCCTGCGGGATCTGCGTGGCCAGCGGAGAGGAGATGGTGACGAAGTGGCGCTCCTTGCAGCCATAGTGCACGGGCATCTGGCGCCCCTTGCCCAGGTCGCTCGCGTTGCCATAGCACTGGGCCATGAACAGCTCCAGGGGGTAGTCCCGGTACATTAGCACACCTGGCGAGGAGGAGGCCGTGTGAGCCTGCAGGCGGGTGGGGGGCAGACCGGCCCTTCCTGCCCGGGCTCCTGCTCCCTATAAAGACAGTCAGGGAAATGGATTCAAGCAGGGGAGGCAGAGTCGAATGCTCAGGGGGACCAGGCAGGTGAGCGGACAAAAAAGCACAGGCCTGTCCCAAAAGGGAGGCCACTGTTCTGACCATCTGACTACTGCTCAGGGAAGCCAGATGGCCCAGTTCTTCAAAAGAAGGCAAAATCTGGCTTACTTTTATTTTTTTTTTAAAGAGAAACTACCTGATTTTTATGTTTCAACTAATAAAATTACTTCATAAATTGTCATATGAACCAAATAATACTATTTGTCACACTAGGTCACAACTTCTGAACTAAAGAGCCAATACTCAAACATGTTTACGGCTGTAAAATCCTTTCTTCCAACAAAACCTCACCACCAAACGGAACCGCTCTGGGTGAAGGGGGCCTTGACTGCTAACTCAGAGGACAGGAGCGGGTGGAGATGGCCCTGGGATGAGCAACGACCCACTCTGGCGCCTGAAAAGGGGAATGACTGTCACACCCACACCTGAGGGGCAGCCCTGGGGATCAAGGACCTCCCTGGAAGCACCCAGAACCTGAGCATTACAGAGTAGAGGTGGTACATGCATTTCCGAATCTTTTTCTTTACTGCAGAACCCTTTCTTCGTCTGACAACTTACTGGGGATCACATACCACGGGAGTCACATTTTGTGCAGCGTTAAGCACACCTTCCCCAAATAACTGCCACGTGAATATAATATTTGGTGCCAAGTGCCTTTATTCGGAGCACTTTTCAGACATTAACTTGATCGATCCTCACGACAACCCTCCGAGGGAAGTGGGATTATTCTCCCCATTTACAGATGAGGACACTGAGGTAGGCAGAGCTCCCATAACCGGCGGGCTGGAGCGCTAGTATGGCACATGGCTCACACTTCAGCACGGAGCCTGAGGAAGGGCGGCGGGGGGCTTGTCTGTTTATCTGCTAACGGGGAGCCACCGCCGAGACACGGTGAGTGTGGCCCGGACAACCAGCTCTGCAAGTACGCCCCCCAAAATGAGAGTTGGGGTGAGGGTATTTGGGAAGACTTCAGCCTTCACCTTTCACGTAACTGGATGTGGGATTCTGTCACACAACACAAATTCACACGCAGGGTGGCCACGCTGTACCTAAAACAGATCAAAGCGGAGGCGCTCCGCTGAAGCAGAGAAAGGGGGCTGTGTGTGGCGGGGGGCTTCCCCACAGCGTGGTCCAGGGTCCACAGTCCACCCCGGGAGCACCCGCGGTCTGGGGCAGGAGCCGGCGGGAAGTGCGAATCCAGATTCCTGGGCCCAGGTGGTTCCGCACCAGGAAACCCCAGGTCCAGTGGCAGTTACTGCGCTAGACGGACACGTGCCGCCTCTAAGATCCTTTTTATGAGCCCGGTGCCACGGTCCGCACACCACACGCACCCTTGGTTTATACCAGACAGCCCTGCGTGGGAAGCACCACGGGGGGGGGGGGGGGCAGCGCCGGGGCGGAGGAGCGAGGGCTGACTCCGGGAGACCCCTGCTCCCCTCAGGGGGCGTGTGGCCTGGGCACGGGGACTCAGCCTCTTCGGCTTCCTACGCCCTGGCACAGACAGGAAACACGGCTGCCGGGGGACTCCTTCCTGCAGTGGGGTCGGGGCAGGTGAAATGAGGTCGAGCCTCCACTGCTTCCCACACGTGGAACAGCACCTCGGCCTTTAAGGCCCCAGTGAGTGTCAGCTATTGTTCTGAGCATCCTCGTCCACCTGGAGGTGGGGACCGAGAGAGGCGGGACCCGGTGCAGGTCTGTGTGGCTCCCTCCCCACTGAGCACGCACCCCCTGCCGCTGTCCAGGCGGGACCTTCCTCAGGGGCCTCACCCCGTGAGGGTGCTTCACAACCTCATCTCTCCGCTCCTTCCGTCCTGTCACTCACTCGCTCAGAAGGACGCCAGCTCCCGGCTGGCACTTCCAGGCCCTCCCATCTGCTCTGCTCCCTGAAGGACACAGAGCCTGGAGAGGCCAAGAGAGTCCCGTGCTACGGACAGGGGTCCCTGTGCGTGCCCACCTGTAGCCAGGCCGCCCTCACTGCACACTGCGTGTATCCCTCAGGGCAGGGGCGGCAGTACCGTCATTAACTCCACGTTGGAGACCAGAAAATGGAGGCTCCCAGAAGAGAAGCAACTTGCCCCAAATCTGCTAGCTGGTAACCTGCAGAGCACGGAGCGGTCGGGAGCACGGGCTCTTCACTACAACACTGCCCGGACTCCAGACAGCCCCACAAACTCCTGCCCCTGGCTTGGCTCATTCCTGCTCCGAAAGCTCTTCCTCCGGCTCCTTAGACCTCCCTGGCATCACGCTGCTTCTGGAAGAGCACACAGGGTAGCTAACGTGGGCCTCGCCTTCCCACCGGGAGGGACTGGGCCTGACTCGCCTCCATGGGGACCACAGACCCAGGGCCCCAGCATCTGCTCCGCAGGGCAGACATACCTGCCTCCCGGTACTGGCCAAACACCAGGTCCGTGCTGTCCAGCGCTGCCGCGCTCCCCACATGTGTCCCCTCCTCGCCATAGTTGGTCATGTAGAAGGAGATCCGGCCCTGGGGGTGCAGGAGGGCCCGGAGGCCCGGGCTCAGTTATGCTGGGCAATGACAGGGAACCATCCAGATAACTGACCAACTTCTGGAGACTTCATTAATCACCACACACTTCCTGGGCCAGGACAGGTCGGAGTTCCTGTCTTCCTGGAGGGACTGCCAGACTGCTTGAAGCCAGAGCAACAGGGCCATGCGATAGGAGGCCAAGCCGGTTGTCTGGCTCACCAGAGGGGCCTCAGGGTCAAATGCCTGAGCCGAGCAAAGGTGAGGTTTCCAGGCAGAGGCAACAGTAAAGGCCATGAGGCCAGAATGGCTGGGGCATAAAGTGGGAGGGGTGGGGACAGACCAACAGGGAGAGGCAGTGCCCAGGACCATAGTGAATGATCTGCATCCTGGACTTTACCCTGAGAACTGTACCCACGGTTCTTCTCAAGGGAGCAACATTTTAGAAAGGTCTCTCTGGCTGCCATGTGGAAAACGGATGGTGGAGACAGGACGGAGTGCAGCCAGCCAGGCCAGAAGGGGCAGTGGCCCGGGAGGGGCAGGGGGCAGGCAGAGGAGCTGCTGGGCGAGCCTTAAGAAGCAGAGTCAGAGTGCCAGGGAGCGGCAGACCCTACAGGCTGGCCACACCGATGCCCTGGCCGGCTCCTTTCTCCTGGGCCCCCCAATCCTAGAGCCTGGAAAAGCCAGGTTCCCAATCTCCCCTACAGAGGTGACCACGGGACACAGATCTAGCCAGAGACTTAAGGAGAAGTCTGCTTTTGCTTTCTCGACAAAAGGGCCCACGGGAGCTAGAGCCAGGCCTTCTTCCCGCCCTGCACACGGCCATGAGGCCAGACCTGTGGCAGCCGTCTTGCGAAAATGAGGCAATAAGTGCGGAATGAAAGCCAACTCGCCCACGATGGGGGAGCAGAAAGGTAGGAAGTCTGGCTTCCTGACACGGTGCTGAGCAGCAGAATGGATTTCTAGGGTAAATGAGACAGGAGAAAGTGATGGCGGGGTGGAGAGAAAGGAGCAGGGATGAGATGCAGGTCTCTGGTTTGGGCAAACGGTGGGTGGCGGCAACCTCCACTGAGAAATGGCCTGAGGGAGGAAGATGCCAAGGTCATGTCTGGACAGGCTGAATTTGGTATGGGACATCCCAGGCAAGAAGCCAAGTAGATCTGGGGCTACGAGGTAGAGTCTGGCTGGCGATCTGGGGCACCCCTGGCACACAGACAGAACTGAGCTCCCCAGGACCACGTGTAAAGTGAAAGAGCTCACGCCGGGACGCGAGGGACGGCCACCGCCCAGTCCTCATGCGTTCTGCAGGCCTGGCTTCCTGTCATGGCGGGAGAATAGATGAATAGTGCTAGTGCTTTCTTCTAAGTGGGGAGCCAATTAAAAGTTAATGGGCCTCCCAGAGCCAAGTGGGCAGATGCTGGGTGCTGAAGGCCTGGGAGGGCTGTCAAGGGTGGTGTGGGGGGGGAGCCTGCGCACCCTCCCATCCAGGAAAACAGGGCCTGGCGAGTGGCAGAGGTCGCTGGTTGCCTACCCAGTATCCTATCCCTCTTCCTGTTTGTTAACAGAGATCTCATTCCACAGGCAGCAACCGCCCAGATGAAGAGACCACAGTGCGGCCTCCTTGCAGCTGAGAGCAACCTATGCAGTGTCAGATGCTACTGGGTGGGGCTGCCTGCAAAGTTCTAGAAAGGTGGGTATGGGAAGACAGCTGAGATACGCCACGTCTGACCTGTCACTTTCCTTCCACTTCCTGTCTAGAACGAGGTGGGATGGAGGGAGCTCCAGTGGCTACTTGGATCATGAAGGGCCCTAGAAGCCAAAGCTGGGTATCCAGTGACATCATGGTGCCACCATACCAGCCCCAGACCACCTGTTTTTAGACTTCTTTGATGCAAGATGGAAAACCTAGCAATCTGTTTAAACTACTGCATTTGTTTTTGTTGGGACTGGGGTGGGAGGGGCCTGGGGAGGTCTGGTACTTACAGCTCAACGGAAGCCTAGCTAGCACAAGCTGAGCCTTGACGGGTGAGTTGATCTTACTGAGGCCTTCTCTGTGGCAGTCAATGGCCAAGGGGCTTTATGCGCTGGGCCTCACAGAAGTGAGGATTGATAGCCCCAACCTCGCCATCCCCCCTTTTTAATATACTGAAGAAACTAAGGCAAAGACAAGAAAAATCTCCTGCCTAAAGTCACACCTTTGATTGGACCCACACCCACTGGATTCCAAAGCCCCTGTTTATGTAGCCCACACAGGCATGAAGGGACCCAGGCACACTGAGGCAGGGGAGGGATGGCCTGGCCCGGCAGTAAGGCTGTGGAGAGGGGAGCAGAGAGGGAGCGAGGCCACAGTGGAACAGGAAGGGCCAGACCTGACCCTGTCAGGCCAGACCTGACACAGTGGAACAGGAAGGGCTGGGGGAGCCCAGGGAAGTTTCTGGGCAGGTTTCAGGGCAAAGGTACTTACTACTCTGCCTTGGAGAACCCATACCCAGTGCCCTGTGAGTGGGAGAGTGGGAGAGTCTGCTCGGTCCTGTCCTACAGAACAGTGGGCCTTATGCTTTAGTCCACAGGGGGATGGCCTGGGGGCTTAACATAAATGCAGGCTCTCAAGCCCACCCCTACCCCTGACCCAGCACAAAGGCCCACCACCCACCATTCTTCTCCCCCTTTCCAACAGGAACCCCAGAGCCCTGGGAAGGACGGATTCCACTGCTCTCTTCACTTGGTTCCTGGGGATGAGAGCATGGTCCTCCTGGCTGGGGACTGGTTGAAGGCAGGGTCTGTGACCAAAGCCCGGACAGTGAGCATTGGCCCTGGACTTTTGCTGGAACATTAGGGAGCAGACACTCTCTTTCCACTGCTCAGCAAAGAGGATAATCATTGGGAGGCTGACAGGGTTATGATAAACAGGGTTATGATATACGATAAAGCTAATATTTACTGAGTGCTGGCTGAAGGACAGTTTCACTCTTTTTAAGGCCATGACATGTGCCACTGTCAATCCTTAAGCCAATGGCATGAAGTAAGTACAGACGAGAAAACTGAAGACCTGACAGATTAAGCAACTTTGCCAGGGCCGCAGAGCCACAGAGTGACAGATGAAGACGTTGGTTGCACAGTCCTGCTCCAGAGCCCACCCCCTGATCCCTTCTCTGCCACTTCTCCTCAAGCCTAAACCTTCAGAAACGACTGCTGCCTAATAATGAAGGAAGCCAGGGTGAAAGAGAGTAGAAAAGACACTGGGAGAAAAGAAATGGGTCTGAGAACATCGAGACCCCTGGATCCAGCTGTGCCTGAAACCGGACCTTCTGAACTTGGAAATTATTTGAGTCAATAAATTGCCTCTTTGTTAACACTGCTTTGATTGGGTCTCTGCCCACTGACACAAACACTGCTGAGGCTCACGGCACATCTGACACAGGCAAACCAGGAAGCACAGAGGGTCACCCTGTTTCTCAGGGCTGTGAGCTCCCAAGGGGAAGGCCCATCAGGTACTCTCTGCCTGTACTCTCTTGGCACAGCCAGGCCACCAGCCAGGTGCACAGGAGGTATTTTTAGTGATCTGGTCCATCCTTCTGCCCGTGGGCAGTACCCTTCCCACACTCTCCCTCCAGAACACCAAGAGAGAACCCCAACAACTTTAAGGATTCCAAGACAAAGGATCTCCATTCTACCCTCTCCTCCTTGGGAGTTATCTTCTGGCCCGAACACAGGCAGGGCGACCTCAGGTAATTCCAAGCCTCCCTCCCCAGCCTGTCTCCACGCACCTGCCGCTGGGACTCGTAGAGGATGCGGTCCATGGTGTTGAGCAGAGTCATGCTCTTGTAGAACTTGAGCACCGTCTCCTGGGGCAGCTGCAGGTGGAGGCACAGACAGATGTAGGCCAGGTGGGACCAGAGAGGAGATGGACAAGGGGTCTGGGTGTGGGAGGCACAGGGTGGGAAGGAGGGGGCCTCTCACGTGGGGATCCTCGCTGGGGTTGATGATCTGGCCCTGCCGGTCCATGACGCGATAGACGGGGATCCCAGAGATGACATTGGGCTGGATGAATTCTAGCTTGTCTACAAACTCCGCCGAGGCCCCGGGGAACTGGGGCTTGTCATCCAGGGATGGAAAGTGCTGCTGCTCCTGCCTCCGGGGGTGCTGGGGAGAGAGGAGGGTGAGGGTGAGGGTGAGGGTGAGGGTGAGGGTGAGGGTGGGGAGACCCATGTCAGGAGCAGCAGAGGTTCCCCTGGCTCAACCTCATAGAGGCAGGCAGTATGGGCAGGCCCCAGAGGACCCTGAGGCCTGATGCACAGGGTACAGATCCCAGCTCTGCCACTTTCTCGATGTATGACCTTGGGCAAGTTACTAGAACTTCTTTATGTCTCAGTGCCTCATCTGTAAAACTGGGGCGAAAATAACATCTAACCCACAGGGTAGTTGTAAACACTAAATGGTCCAATAAAGTAGCAGGCCGATCAAGAACTGGCAGCTGTTACATCAGAGGCCCAGACGCTTCACCCTGGCATTCAAGGCCTCCCCAGTCTGGCCAGATATACCCTCTCTCAATCTCCCACCGCCATCTCAGGCATCGCAGGCACACCCTCCCCCAGCACCCTCGAATCAGCCAGACAGGCTCTTCGCTGACCCTGTACAAGCAGGCAGCCACCCAGAATTGAGTAAGTCTGTGAGCTCTGAAGTGTCAGCCTGCCTGGGTTCAAACCCTTTGCTGGGTGACCACAGGAAAGCGACTTCCCTTTTGCACCTCTCTCCCTTCCCATCTGTAAAAGGGAGGCGACCTCACAGACATGTCGTGAGGCTCAGGTGAGATCATGCACATGAAACAGTACTTGCATACTTGTAAGTCGTACAGCAAACACTCAGACAAGTATGGATTATCACTTCGACCACCACATGACTACACTTGGCTCTTTACTAGAATGTCGCCCCACCCCCGCCGCCGGCCAACTTCCATGCTTCAGTGGCCTCTCCATTCCAGTCCTAACCCCCACCCTCCAGGCCCAGACTGACTCATTCAACAAATATTTGAGCACCTGCTTTGTTCCAAGCCCCGTGCTAGGTTTGGGGGACCTTAGAGAAGTCAGACATCTGTCACTGCTGCCCAGCAGGGAAGACAGCTGCTGAACAAGTACAGCTGAGGCTGAGTCGTATTCGCCCAGGAGAAGCAGAATGGAAAGGAGCCAGGCTTCTCTGAGGAAGCAGCATGAAAGCAGGAGAGCTGGAGGACAGCTAGGAGTCAGGGCAAGAGCACCAGAGGCCGGGGGCACAGAACACGCAAAAGGCAGGACGTGAGGGATGGCATGTCACTTGCATGTCGCTTGCAGAACCTAGAAGGAGTTCAGAGTGGCTGGTGGGGGGCATACCACCTCCTCAGCGGGCTGGGAAAGCCCTGGAAAAGGCCATGAGAAGCCTCAGGCACTGCAGGGTGAGAGCCCACCCCACTTGTCAGCTCTGGAGCTGGGCAGCCGTGAACTGGTCTCTCGTCTTGGTGCTGCTCCCCTTTCTCAAGCACCTGCGGGCTGCCAGCTGAGCTCTGTGCCCACAATCTCACTGAGCCCTCAGCGCATGTCTGAGGCAGAGACTCTCTGCCGTGGCCCTTGAGGACTGAGGAAGCGGAGATACTGAAGGAGGTAAAATCACCTGCACCAGAGCTAAAAGTGGGTAAGTCAAGACTGGGCTTCCATCCCAGGCGGGGCAGGCATTCAGACCCCCAAGCCACGCTCCTAACCCAACAGCCACAGCTGACCCGGTTTCCACCATCTACAGCTCACTTCCCGTGACCGCTAGCGATTGTGGCTTCACCTCCAAGAGGAGCCAGACAAGAATGACCCAGTTTGCCATGCGCTGGATCTCACACGTGTGCACCCAAGTGTGTCCCCCACTCCTCCTCCTCTAATTGCGGAGAAGCATCCAAGGATCCAGCGGGGGAGCGTGAGCACCAGTGCATTTATCTGCATTTATGGTTGTGAGGAAATAGAGGAAATTACACTCTCAACGGCAGGGCAGGTCCAGGCCTGCCAACAGCATGGCAGACTTCCCCTCCGCTCGCAGGGGAAGCGGCTGAGCGCTTGCAGCCCGGGCGTCCCCCTGCTGAGCACCCACGGCCGGACCTCTCCGTCCACCCAGAGGATCAACTGTCTGCCTCCCACACAAATCACAAACTCCCGGAGGGCGGGGAGCGTGTCTGGGTTGGTTTACACAGCAGGCACTCAACAGGCCATTATTGAAGGGACGGATGAATGAGCGGTTAAGTTCACGGGCTTTGGAGGCTGACCGACCTGGGTGCCGGTATCTTAGCTTGCCCAGTGGCTCTACGCAAAACACACTGTCCCTGCGAGGTTCCTCATCTGTAAGAAGGCTGCATGGGGCTGTTGTGAAAAGTTCCTGAGACACACAAAGGGCTCAGCACAGGCCTGGGACACATTATGAGCTTGGTAGAAAGGGAAAAAACCCAAATCTGACAGGTAGGAAACGGGGAACACAAAGTGGCTGGCACTTTGGGAAGAGCTGGAGCAAAGGATGGGCAGCACCGCGAACAGAACCATAGCAGAAGACAGACCACGGAAGACGAGGGCTTTAGGTGAGGGGCCCACAGGGGGCAGAGGACAGGGTTACAGGCTGAGAACAGACTGGGCTGTTAGGACAGGACTCTGCCTGCCTCCAGAGGCTGGAGAGCCGCCATCAGGGCACCCCGGCGCACCCCCGCTCTGGACTGGGGCCTTGTGGGCTTGGGGGAGGGGGACCTTCCTTCCTGGGCCCGAGGAGATGCTGGAGTACCTACCCCAGGGTTACCGAGCTGACTGGGTGAGAGGCCAGCCACAAGGAAATGCAATCCATGGGAGGGGTGGTAAAACGCCAGAGGAAGGATGTGACTCCACCTACTTTTTCCTCAGATTTTGGCGGGGGCAGGGGTGGGTTTGTGCCGGTGGCCAGTAACTGACAATGGCAGAGGCTACCAAGCCTTGCTGCCACATCCCCTCCCACCACACTGGAAACAGGCCAGCTCTGGGTGGTCCGGTCTGCCCTGCAGGTACTGGGGTGCCCCCATGGAGCCACTCCCTCTGGCACCAAGGCTAAGGTTAAGACTCCCAGCGGAGTAGACTGCTGCCTCCTGGCTGTGTACCTAAAGCTCCCTGAGCCTGTTTCCTCCTCCATGAACAGTGGGATGAGTAACTATCTCAAGGGTCACCAGGAGGATTAAACGAGTCAATGTGTGCGGAGTGTTCAGCCCAGTGCCCGGGACATAACGAACACTCAGCAATTACGAGCAGCTAACAAGCATACCTGATGATCGCTATTGTCCAGCAGGTAGCTACCAAATAGTCCACGCGGGGCCCTGTACAGGCTGGAGATGAGAGAGTGAGATGGGTGACAACACTGAACACACAGGTGACAACTGGGGGCAGGACAGACTGGTGGTCAGCCACACGGCAGGGTAGCATGAGGGCCTCTCTCCCTTTCCGGCAGCGTCACCTTGGCTCCCTGAACCTGCGTCCCCTTGTGGAAATGACAAGAATTACTACCACAGGTCTGGGGTGACGTGGGTACAGAGCACCCGCTATGGCTCTAGGGGGAACTTTTGCTACCAGCATCAGAGGGCACATGAGGAAAAGCTTTCTGGAGAAGGGGAGTCACGCCATCCTGCTGGACCAGCAGGGGTGAGCCAGGCAGAGGCTAGGGGGAGGAAGGCGTCAGTCCCCGGGAACTACCAAGGCTGAGGCAAGAGGGGAGAGCCTGGCAGTGTGGGACCCTGGGGACCAGTAAGGCTGCAGCACGTTAATAACAGTAACTCGTTAGTAACAACAGCTAAGTCGGGGCCACACAAAACACTTCCTGGTGCCTATATGCTCTCTGCACCCGGTGAGGCAGGCACTATTGTCTCACCTCAGTACAACAGGGGTGGCCCTGAGGCTCAGGGGGGTTAAGTGACTCGTCTAAGGGCAGGGAGATCGTGAGGGGTGATGTCAGCATGCAAAGCCAGCCAGCCTGACTACAGCTGCCTGAGGAGGCTGGAGAGAAAGGTGGGGTCCAGCCGTGGAAGGTTTTGTGGATGGTGCCGGTTAACCGAGTCCTCTGTATCAAGGGAGCCAGGGCCCCCCCAAACCCAGGGGCTTTAGCAGCACTATGCCCCCCGAGGCACTGCAAGTGGAAGGCCCTGAGGGAGGCCAACCTTTCCTGACCATACCAGATTCACTGTCCCTGGAGAAAAATTACAGCCCCCATTTCCTGAGACCTTACTGAGTGCTTGGGAAATGTGGTAACTGCTTCCTAGGAACCATTTCCTTTCACCTTCCCATCTCTCTGAGGGAAGTACTGCCGCTGCCCCATTTTACAGGTGGACACTGGTGTTGGGGCCAGGAAAGCTTCTCCGAGCAAGTGGCCTGTCAGCCGACATCAAAGGACCATAGTCCTACAAAGGCCTTCGGGTGGAAGGAGCTCATCCACAGGAGGGAAAAAGGGCCAGTGGGGCTGAGGCGCAGGGAGGGAAGGGCACGGGGGGCTGAGGCTGGCGCCTCCACACCAGCATCTCACCAGACCCAAGGGCCCCAGGCAGAAGCTGGGGACACGTGCCAAGACCAGATGGAGCAGGATACTGCAAGACTTAAACCGAAGCCCAATCGCTTCTCCTGGCAGCCTGGCACTGTGAGGAGAAACGGGGCTTTAGAGTCCTGAACTCCAAGTTCAGACCTCACCCCGTGAGCCTCAGTTTCCCCACTCATGTCAGGAGAAAACGACCAATACCTTGGCATGTGACTGTATTACATATAATAACGGTGTGAGTTTGGTAGTGTAAACCACGAAGGGCTTCCTGATGTGAAAAAAGAATCCGGGGGCGGGGGGGGGAAGCTCAAGACACTAGCCAAGAGGGAGATGGACCCATACGGTTAGAAGACCAGTAATGACCATCTCCATTCATGCCTCAACACACACTGGGCACCGCCACTTGGAGATACTGCACAGGGCACTAGAGCACTGGAGTCCCCAACAGGCTGCCCCCGGACAGCGGGGTCAGAGAAACAACATCCCTGACAATTCACACAGACTGAGCTCAAGGTGCCCCCTGACTTCCAAGAGTAGAGACTCCAGTCACCCCACTTGCTATGCTCAGAGAAGTGAAATGACTTGGACAGGGTCCCACTTGCTTCTTGGGGTGGTGGCTGAGAAACCAACTCAGGACTCCCTGACAATTAAGTTGCCTCTCTCCTCTTTTCCCTGAGCACTAAAACACCGGCTATCAACTGCAGGGGGAAGGGAGGGAGAATCAGGCAGACACCTCCCGAGCAACGGGGTGTTCAGTCAAGAACATGGTGAAAGGAGAGGCAAGAAGGCAGAGATGGAAGTCAGGCAGCCCCAGCCTTCCTCCCAACCCAGCCTGCCCCACGACCCATCCATCCACTACAACACAGCCTTTCAACCTTCCCCCAAACCACTATCCCTGGGATCTGCCTTGATCCGCAAAGACTGCACCACCCAAGATGGCAGCCACCAGCCACGTGTGGCTATTTAGACTGATGAAAATTAAATGAAAACTTCAGTTCCTGAGCCATACTAACCACGTTCTGAGTGCTCAGTAGCCATGTGTAGCCAGCAGCTACTGTACTGAACAGCATAGATCTAGAACGCGGTCATCATCGCAAAATGTTCTAGTGGGCAGCTCCGGGTCTACAATTTTCCTTAACTAAATGCTCCTACTCCTTCCCTCCACTCAAAAAAGGCTCCTTTTTATTCTTAGAAAGAAAAAAAAAGCAAGCGGGAGAAATAAAAGTGGGGGAGAACAAACAGGAACTCTAAAAGCGTCCGACTCTTGGTTTCCGCTCAGGTCACGATATCACGGTTTGTGGGTTCGAGCCCCGCATCAGGCTCCACACTGACGGTATGGGAGCCTGTCTGGGGTTCTCTCTCTCCCTCTCTGCCCCTCCCCTGCTCCCACTCTCTCTCTCAAAATGAAAATAAACTTAAAAAAAAAAAGTAGGTACTCTGAAAGAGCTGCTCCAAAAAAATTCCCCATCCTATTATACCCCCACAAAATAAAGAAGGGGAATCAAGAGAGAAAGGTAGCAGGGAGACTGAGCCTGGAAGGAAGAAGATTTAATCAGCCATAAATGACCTTTCCCTACTTTCTGCCCCAGTCCTCCCCACTGCCAGCCAATGGACTATTTGGACTGAGATCAGCCCTGCAGATCTGATTGCTCAGGAAAAAAAAAAAAAAAAAAAAAGGCCACAAAGAATAGCCCAAAGGCAGGAGGCTGCCCCACCCCCAGCCTGCTCCAGCAGCCCTTTCAGAATTACCTGCTTCAAGTGACTCCATTTCCAGTCTATGTCCCCTCCCCTCACCCCTGGCCCATCCTCTTCACCCTCCTCCTACCTGAAGGGTCTTCCCACAGATTTTATCTTCCTTTACTAAAGGATTAGGGATCAGGGGGTCAGACCCAACCCCACAAGATCTTGATAGATTTCCCTCCAAGGGCCCTCACCAATCCAGGTCCTCTCAAGGTCACCTCCTTTCTTCTCCTGGTCGCCAAGGTCAGTTTCTGTCCCTTCCCTCCACCCTCACTTTCCACAGTGACCAACATTGCTATTGCCCTTATCAAATACCAGGTTCAGGTCTTAGCACTTGACACATTTGAATTTTACTACAACCCTATGAGGTGGTCACTGTTAGCATTTTAGAAAGGCGGAAATGCATCCCCTTGGAGAGATCCAGAGGAGCAGTCCTTTGCCCAAGACCACACAGCTGGAAAGGTGTGATTAGGAATATGAACTCACTTTCTGAAACATTACTCTCCTATCTGTGAAATTTTAGTTCATGGCTCTTCCGCAGCCCAATGCCTCTCTCCCTCTAAACGGGCTTCCAGCTAGATTTCTGCTGTGTGAACTTACTATCAGCAGCATCAACCCAAAGGGATTCTAACCCTTTTGAAAAGAATTGAGGCATTTCTCAAGTGCGACTCAGAAACGTGGGCAAGGCGGTGCCCTGTCTGGATCTCTCTCCCTCCTCTTCTCCCTTAGTTAATCCGGCAAAATTTTATTGATCGCCTGGTCTCCTGTGTTGAGTGACAAAAACGGACAAGGTTCCTGTTCTGGCATTAGATCGAGGACACAGGATCAAAAGACTTTGTTACGCAATTCATTCTAAAATCAGAACAGTAGTAAAGGAACAGGGAAATGAAGAGTACTATAAAAGCCCACGCTGGGGGACCTGATCTCTTTCCTCCTTTTGGAAGGGGGAGGGGGATCCTTACCGAGAAGAAAGTGTCTTCCTCGGGCAGTTTCACTCTCTAATGCCTGCGAAGAAACGTCTCGCCTTCCTCCCGTGCCCCTCCAAGCGGCCTCCGGTGGGGATGGGTGGCAACTAATGAGGAACCCACTCCCTCTCTCCAAGTTGTCTCCCTTCCTCGGGGCCCACAATGGAGCTGCCTCGCTTCTCCTATCCTGAGGAAGTTGTTCCCGAGTGTCCTCTCCGAGTAGTTCCAGACCTTTTCCATTCTGTGACAGCCCTTCCTTCGCTCCCTGCACAGACCTGACACCCTAAAATCGGCGTTGACATCCCTACTCTCACTTGGGGAAAGCTCCCAGTGCCCCGGGAACTCACATATCTAGCCAGCCCCCGAGCACCAAGCCGCCGCAGGAGCAGGACGCCAGCCTGGCCCAAGCCTCGACCCGAGCCCCGGAGCTTCGCCGCAGCAGCCGCCACCGCCATCTTCGCTAACAACTCCTCAGCGATCCGCCCCTCTCCCCTCCTAGACTGAGGCTGCCCCTTTATGAACCTGATTCAAATGTTAGCCTCATCCTCCCAAGAAGCCACAACCTACTAGTTCTTCGGCCTCTTGGACACGGGCATGAGTGGACAAAACAATCTAGCTTGCCAAAAGTACTCTTATAGCCTCATCTTAGTTTTTTCTGTAACAGGCAAAGAAGAGGGCAACCTGACCAGAGCCTCAGGCCTTTAGGGCCCGGGGGCCTCGGGTAGGACGAGCCCAAGCCAAGGCCCGCCCGCTCTCCTCTAATCTCCAATGGATTTCCAGGATTTGCGAGGCGGGAGTGGGAGGGGCCAGATTGTTAGTAAACGCGGAGACACGTGCGGGCGCGACTCCCGGCGTCCGGGATAGGCGCGTGCGCACTGGATACGCAGCCTGTACGCAAGCGCGCGCTTTTGCGCGGAAGTGAGCGTCCCAGTTGCACGTGGGATCTGGGGTGATGGAGGGGATGATGCAGCCTGACGCCAAGATGCGTACTGAGTCTGGAGCAGAGTCCAGTCCTCGAGGTCCAGGCTGCAGTCTCCGGCACTTTGCCTGTGAGCAGAACCTGTTGTCCCGGCCGGACGGCTCTGCCTCTTTCCTGCAAGGTAAGAACTTAACCTAGGTAAATACTGCCCCGGCCACGTTCGCTACGTTGTATTTGTTTTAGGAGGTTACAGGGTACCATGCAAAGGAGTGCCACTTCTCCTGGACACCAGCTGGTGAATGTCCCTCCTGGACTGGTGCGTTTCTTCTTACCCGGGTGGATACTACCGGGTATGCCAGAATAATCTCTCTTTCCCGACTAGAAGGGAAACGACATCGCCACTCTGGTAAATACTCACATGAGAGAGGAGCAGACTTCCTCGTAAGACCAAATACTCCAGAATAGAGAAAAGCTCCTCACCAAAATAAATATCTCCCTTGACTAGATTCGTCTCCCACCTCCACCCCACACACCCTGGGTCCCTACATCCTAGGCTAAGGCAAACCTGCCCATATGTGTGAATACCTCTAAACTGGCAGATGACCACTACCGGCTTATTACTCTCTGGACCGTGGCATGTCTTTTACCTGAGTACTTTTCAGATTGAGAGTGATGTCCCCTTTCCTCCCCACCACTGGGATAAATATCTCTTTGGGACACGCATCTCTCTATAGGAGTAAATATCGCTTAAGTTTGGGGCAGGTCTTACCTATTAGGTAAATGTCCCCTTCCCCTATCCAAATGCATCTCAAACTGGACTCCGCTCCCTTACCCAGGTAAATATTCCTCTGGAGATAGGCCTAAGGATCATCCCTGTAAATGCTTCAGTCTCCTCACTAGAAGCATTACTTTCTACCCAGGTACAAAACCTGTTTTAATTCATTCCTTCATTGGACACATATGTATTTGCGCTAAGTACTGTTCTAGGCACTGGGAATATGTCGATAAAAAGTATTTTAAATATCTGACCTAACAGTTTACTTTCTAGTCAGGGAGACAGACAAAAGGTTAGCTAAGGAAAATACTACGGAGAAAAATACAGAGAAGGGGAATAGGGTGTGCCAGCCAGGGGTGCAATCTTAAATAGGATGGTTAGGAAAGGCCTTGATGAGATGGTAACATCTGAATAAAGACCTAAAGGTAAGGGAGCAAACCCTGAAGATATCAGGAGGAAAAGCATACCAAGTGTGGGGAACAGCAGGGGCAAAGACCCTGAGGCAAGGACTTGACTGGTGTGTTTGAAGAGTAGTTAGGAGACAATGTGGCTGGAGCAGTGAGGAGGCTGGAGAGAGGTAAGGGGGACTGCCTGTCATTTGAGGCTTAGTGAATGACCTGGGGGCCATTGCTCCCAAGTTTTGCTCAGAGGAGTGACATGATCTGAATGTATTTTAACAGAATCTCTCTGGCTGCAGTGTTGACTTTTGAGGTACAGGGGAGTGGGGGCGATGGTGGTGGCTCAGACCAGAGTGGGAGTGGAAGTGATGAGATTCTGGGTAAAACTGACAAAATTTGCAGATGGTTCGGTGTTGGGGTATGAGAGAGAGAGGGATAACACTAAGGTTTTTTCCCAAAATCAGCTGTGCTGGGAGAAGACTAGTTCAGTTTGGGACATTAAGTTTGCAGTGTCCGGTAGACATCACAGGGACAATAGGGACTGGGCAGAAGGACATACAAGTCTGGAATTCAGAAGAGAGACGCAATCTGGACATACAATTAGGAACCCTCTGGCTATAGATGGTATTTCAAGCTACTGATGGGATGAAATCAAGAAAATAAATGTAGGTGGAAAAGAGAGGTTACAGGATTAAAACCTGTGTCTTCTAACTTGTGGGGAGCCAGGAAAAGACACTGAGAAAAGGGGCACCTGGGTGGCTCAGTCAGTTAAGCATCCACCTTCGGCTCAGGTCATGATCTCATGGTCTGTGAGTTCGAACCCCACGTCGGGCTCTGTGTTGGGCTCTGTGCTGGCAGCTCACAGCCTGGAGCCTGTTGGATTCTGTGTGTCTCTCTCTCTGCCCCTCCTCCACTCACACTCTCTCAAAAATGAATAAAAGTTAAAAATTTTAAAAAGACACTGAGAAGAGCAGCCAGGAAGGGAGGAGGAAAACCAAGAGAGGGCACTCACCTGGGGCCCAGAGAAGTGTTTGAGATGTAAGGGCCCACCAGCTGCATACCGCCCACCAGCTGCATCCGTCCTCCCAGACCTGTGGGGGGACAATCTGGACTTCTGTCACTGTCAAGAGCTGTTCGGATGGAGTGGAGGGGTCAAGGAGGAGAAGAAAAAGAGAGCACAAGAAGAGACAGGTCTTTGGGAGCTTTGCTTGGAAGGGGATCAGATAAATACCGAAGGAGTTGAAAACAGGTGTGGATCCAGAGAATTGCTGGAGCCATGTCCGTGAGAAGGAGGGACTCCTAGGTTCGTGGAGGCCCCAGGCAGCAAGAATGAAGACCACAGTGTGGATCTCGTTCTATGTAGATAAGTTTCCCTTTGAGGACAGATTCTCCCGGAGCCTGAGGCCCAGAATCCACCGTGCACCTGCTAAGGCTGGCCCCTCTCCGTTTGCAGCAGCTGCGGAGATGCTTGTTTGCAGGCTGTTTGAAGCTATGCTCCAGCGCTGTTTCTTCCCCCTGCAGACCGCGGGCCCAGCTGCACCCTGGAATGACCCGCAGGGCTCTGAGGCTCCTGGTGCCTGCACTCCACCCCAGCTGTTGAAGAGGATCTCTGGGGGAGAGGCCCGGGCGGCAGTATCTTTTCTAGGTCGCCGGTGATTCCAGTGTGCAGCCAGGGTTGAGAACCACGGCTGTGTTCATTAGTGGTCCTTTTTAACTGGGATAGAGTAGGGGCATCTGGCTGGCTCAGTCAGTGGAGCATGTGACCCTTGCTCTCAGGGTCTTGAGTTTGAGCCCTACGGTGGGGGGTAGGGGGTGTGTGGAGATTCCTTAAAACAAAATATTAAGGGGGCTCCTGGATGGCTCAGTCGTTTAAGCATCCGACTGTTGATTTTGGCCCAGGTAATGATCTCACGGTTCCTGAGATAGAGCCCTGTGTCCAGGCTCAGTCACAGCACAGAACCTGCTTGGGATTCTCTCTCTCTCTGTGTCTCTCTCTCTCTCTCTCTCTCTCTGTCTGCCCTCAAAATTAATAAACAAACATTTTTAAGAAATAAAATCTTACAAGTATAAATAAAATTAACTGGAATAGAGTGGAAAACACCAGAGTGTAGCAAAGCAGTGACGGTAAGAGTTGTTTTGTGAGGCCTTTGTTCCGGTTACACATGTTTGCGTGAGATTGGGGTCACACTGTAAAATATATTTTTTATCAGGAGCTATGGTGAGAAGAGTTTGGAAGCCACTGGTGTAGTCTAGTCTCTTCATTTTGCAGATGGTAAAACTGAGACCCAGAGAAGTGAGCACAGTCAGCCAAGGTTGCAGGACTAGACGCCAGGCTTTTGTTTCCTGGGTCTTAACCTCCCTGGCCCCTGTTCTTACCCCCTCGGGATCACTCCCAGGTATATCTGTCCCTCTCTCGGGGGTCTTGACTTCTGCAGAGTTTGGGACGCGAGCCTGAGGGAAGAGAGCCAGGTTGGGGGAAGCTCTGGAAGGAGTTGAGAGGACCAGCTGCAGTAAGAAGGAGGAAGGTCAGCTCTCGGGAGGAACCTCCTATTAAAGTTAACAACAGCGAACGTCCGTTGCGCTGCGCGCTCTGTGTGCACCAGGCAGTGTCGGGAGTGTTCTACGTGGATTAGGTCATTTAGTCCTCAGAACTCAGGGAGGGAGGCGCCGTTATCCTGTCGGTTCACAGGTGAGGAAGCACAGGCAGAGGAGTGAGTGAAGCAAACGCTGGAAGAATCAGTGCCAGCACTTGGTGGGCTGGACTGGGGGTGGCGTGGGGCACCCTGGCCAGCCGGCTCAGCGTGGCGCACTGGGACCCCAGAGGAAGGCGGGATGTGGGCGAGGCCACCCATACTGTCTCCCCAGGGGACACATCGGTCCTTGCGGGCGTATACGGACCAGCCGAGGTGAAGGTCAGCAAAGAGATCTTCAACAAGGCCACCCTGGAGGTGATTCTGAGGCCGAAGATCGGGCTGCCTGGTAACTGGACCCAGGGGGATCTCCACCTTCTTCCTCACCACTGTCCCCAGGGTCCCCTCTGCCTCCACTTTAGTCTGTCTTTCCTGGCTCCATCTCCCCTTCTTTCTACTAACCTGTTTTCCCCCCATTTACTCCCCCACCCCCACCCCTGGGTCTGGGTTCAATGGGAGGGAACTCCGGGATTTTCCTCCCCCAAGAGGCTCTGTTGCTGGATGCCAGAGGGGGCAGGGATGAAGTGGGTATGGGTCAGGCCTTGCCTCCTTCCCACTGGGGATCCTCTGTCATCCCTGTAGGGTCCTGCACCAACCCTAGCGGAGCCGGCAGGCCCTTCCCAGAGGGCTTGGGTGGGGCATGTGGAGGAAGGTGAGCCAGATGGAAGGGAAGAGCCTGACCACCCCACCCCACCCCTGATTTCCCCAGGCGTCGCTGAGAAGAGTCGGGAGCGGCTGATCAGGAACACTTGTGAAGCAGTGGTATTGGGAGCGCTGCACCCCCGTACCTCCATTACTGTGGTGCTGCAGGTCGTCAGTGATGCTGGCTCTGTATCCTTCCCGCCAGGCTGCCTCCTCCAGGAAGTCCTTCAGAATCTCTCCCATTGCCTCCCTTGCTGATGCCCACGAGCAAGCCCTGTGTTGACCAGAAGGCCTCCCAGTGCTTAACAGCCACCCACTTGAAGAAGAATAGCAAACACAGCTTGAGTGCTTACCATGTGTCAGGCACTGTTCTGAGTGCCTTACACATATTAACTTGCTTACTATTCTCAGCACAGGAAATAGGTGCCACTATAATCCCCATGTTCCAAATGGGGAAACTAAGGCATGGCAAGGTTAGCTTTTATCTAGTATTTTGCAGAGCCAGGATTTGAGCCCAAGTCATCTGCTCCTAGAGCCCAGGGGCCCTGGTAGATGGCTATTTTTTTTTTTTTATGTTTATTTTTGAGAAAGAGTGCTAGCAGGAGAGGGGCAGAGAGAGAGGGAGACACAGAATCCGAAGCAGGCTCCAGGCTCTGAGCTGTCAGCACAGAGCCCAACACGGGGTTCAAACTCAAGAACTGTGAGATCGTGACCTGAGCTGAAGTCAGTCACCTAACCGACGGAGCCATCCAGGCGCCCCAGCAGATGGGTATTCTTATGTTTCATGTGACGAAACAGGCCCAGAGAGGGGAAGTCACTTGCCCAGGGTCACACAGCTGGAAGGCAGCAGAGGCAGGACTCAAGCTGAGGCCTGACTACCTACAAAGCCTGTGCCATTGACCTCCACCCTGACCTTGAGCAGTGCTAGGGGAGTCCTGAGCAGGCAGAGCAGTTGGGTCAGCAGCTCGGCCTAGAAGGATCCCTGAGGTTGGGGCTGAGGACCAGAGATGGGCAACTGGGGGGGGGGGGGGCAGGCCGTCTCACAGAAGGGAAACTGAAGCCCAGAGGGGAAATAATGGAGGGGCAGATCTGGGGCTAACTGATCCTAAAGCTGGACCCTTCCCCACTGTGTGGGGCTGGAGACAGAGACTAGAGGAAACTTGAGGCAGGGCTGGTCGTCTGGCTCCAGGCCCAGGCATGCCTCCCTTCTCCCTCTGTCACCTTGCCAGTCTGTCACCTGGTGGTGGCTGCCTCCAGATCCCAGGCTCTGGGCCTGACCCTGCCACTCCCCATGTGACTGTGGAAGGTTTCTCCCCTCCTTGTCCTCAGTTTCCCTGAAGGCGCTTGGCACGTGCTTTAGTACAACTCTGTTGAGTACCATTCCGACCCCTGATTGAGGCTGAGAGAGTAAGTCACTTGTTCAAGGTCACATAGCTGAGAGGTGGCAAAGACCGGTCTGGAGCCCAGGGCTACCTGATCCCAAAACCACTTAGAACCACTGTGCCATACTGCCTTCCTGTGATGAGCCTGTGCAGTTGGCCACAAGCCCTGGCAGGGTAGGTGGAATGCAGGCACACTCTGCTGGCCGCCCCTACAGTGGAAATGCTTCTTAACCTCTGCCCGTGGCACCCAGCTCCTGGCCTGTTGCCTGAACGCTGCCTGCATGGCATTGGTGGATGCAGGTGTGCCCATGCGGGCCCTCTTCTGTGGGGTCACCTGTGCTCTGGACGCTGAGGGGACCCTCGTGCTGGACCCCACGGCCAAGCAGGAAAAGGTAGGTGTGAAGGCCAGGGTGGTGAAAGGCTGTGAGCGGATACTCCTCTAGGCCTCGCTTCCCCCACACGCTTGGCTCCTAGCACGTCAGTCCCAGTGGCAAGCTCTGGTCTGTGCATCAGGGCAAGTGCTAGAATGCCAGCCGGGACCCATATCTACCTTCAGTGCCAAACTCCAGACATAGGTCCGCTAGAGCCAGGGTCTCAGACACCCTAAGGATTTCCTTGAGTTTGCTTCTCAGTCCCTGCTGTCCTATGCGTATTGGTTTCATTCTCTGGCCAGCATCTTGCCTGAGGCTGTGACCAGCCCTTAAAGGTCTGTGCTTTTCTTCACTGGCTCAGATTCACAGTGCCCAGGGCTCTGGATATTCCGAGTTACCTGCCTAGTACTATGATGGTCGCATTGTGTCAGGAAAGCAGAAGCCACTTGGGGTTGTATCAGGGAATGTACTGCAGGAAGCTGGTTAGGACAATGTTGGAAGAGCCAAGGGAGCAAACAGGAAGGAGGGCGATACCCAGGGACTAAAAGCCTGTAAGGAGACACTGTCACAGTTGGTTTTGGGTGCACACAAGGCATCCTGGCTTTGCCCTGGCAGCCGATGTCCCCAGAGCCTCCACAGCTACTGTGGGCACTGCCATAGCCACCGCATCCACTTCTATCGGAGCGAGGACAGGATGCGGCTCTCCCTCCTTCGGCCTCCCCCAAGACTACCAGGGACACCTGACGGGCAGGGGAGTCTGGGAAATAGTGTGTCGGCTTCCAGCCCTCGTGGCACAGAGCTGGAGAGGGAGGCAGGGGGCCAGGAGGTACTGGGTAATGACTGGGGGGCATGTGGCTGCCCCTACAGACAGGAGTACTGTGCTTGGAGGCCCCTGTTGGAACCATGTGGGTAGAATCGGGGTGTGGGAAGCGATTCTACAGAAGGAAAGGCCAAGAGCCCTGCCCAGGGAAGCGGGGACGGTGCCTAGACAGGACACCTACACTTGATACACTTGGGGAGTGGTGGCTATGGGAAGGGCAGGTGCCCTATTTGGCACCAACTGAGACTGTGCCTGGGGGGAGAGTCCAGGTGTCCTACCCCTCGTCTCTAGGAGGCCCGGGCCATCCTGACCTTTGCCCTCGACAGTGTGGAACGGAAGCTGTTGATGTCCACCACCAAGGGGCTCTACTCGGATGCTGAGGTACCAGGGTGGAGATGGGGTGAAGGCCAGATCCTTCCTTGCATCCCCTTTGTTACGTAGAAGGAATTGTCAAACCTTGTAGGCCCGGAACCCCTTGTGGGAATTTTGAAGGAAGCTCCAGTAATGAGTGGAAAAGAGAAGAGAGCCCTGGTTGAGATGGGGAGGTGAGGCATTGAAAGCCCTTCACCTTCCTGCTCAGACCGTACACACCCAGAGTTCCAGGGCTCTGGTCTCTGAGAGCACAGCCAACCTGGACCTCCCATGAACCGAGGAACATGTGGTCAAGATCTGTGGTCCTAGATTCCACAGCTTTCTACATGATTTGGTGTCACAGGGCCTGTGGCTCAGAAATTCTCGAGCTCCAGGCTGAGGCCTCTTCCAGCAATCAGGATGCCTGATCCCGTGGTCCACAGTCCTGGAGCTGCACTAATCTGCCCCCTGAAGCCCACACCTTCTCTTTAACTCTCTTCCCCTCTGAGAGAGAGCCTGTGAAGTGGGGAAGAGAGGCCCTTGAAATCCTTCCCTCACCACCTGCCTCCCCGCGGGGGAGGCAAGAGGTCTGGGATCTCTGGGAACCAGATGGGGTCAGGGCCGGGAGCAGGGTGGCCCCGGCACCAACAGGTCTCTCCACCTCCAGCTCCAGCAGTGCCTGGCCGCGGCCCAGGCTGCCTCGCAACACGTCTTCCGCTTCTACCGGGAATCGCTGCAGAGACGTTACTCCAAGAGCTGAGGCAAGCCGGGGCAGGGCGCCCCTCCCGCCGCCACCCACTACCTCCATGGAAAATAAACCAGCAGCCTGGCCTCACCTCTCCATCCCTGTGTGCCCGGATGAGCTTGCGGGCCTGGGGGCACAGACCCACCCTCCCCTCCCCTTGAAGGCATTTCCAAACTCAAAACCCATCCCATCCCGCCAGCCTGACAGATACCTGTCGGGTACCCGCTCTGTGCAGACCCTGCTAGGTACTGGAGACTCAGCAGTGAATGACCCCCAGGTTCAAGGAGCACTGGGGTGATAGGCAAAGAAAATCAGTGTCTGTCAGATGGTGGTAAATGCTGTGGAAAAAGCAGGAAGAGGGGTTGGGAGAGGCCAAATTTAATACATCAGTCAGGGACATCTTGATGGAGTATGGGAGACTTCCGAGGGAAGCCCAGGAGGAGGCCTGTGGAAGAGGGAGGATCAGGTTCAGGGTGGCGCTGGTGTGCTGGAGCAGGGCAAGTAGGGACCGGGGAGGGAGGAGATGGGTCAGGGAGGGAACATGCACAGTGGGAGGGCCTCGTGGGTCTTGGCATCCTTGCCTTACAAGAAGAAACCAGCTCAGAAGCCAGTTAGCTGCCAGATGTCATCAGCTAGCTAATGATGGAGCAGGGGGCTTCTACTCAGAGTCCAGCCCCAGAGCCCTTCACCATTCAGACGAGCCCAAGAGACCCCAGCACGCTCCAGGCCACAGTTCCCCATCTGTAAGCAGAAGCAGCTGGGGCCCGTCGGTCAGGTGTATGGAAATAGGGGGAAGGGAGGTTTTAGCAGCCATTTGACTGCTGTGTCCCCCACCCCCATATTTGGTGGGAGCCAAGAACATGAGTGCATCCCACAAGGAGTAACTCTCCCACAGCTGGGCCACATGGTCGCCAGATTCTATGGGGTGCTGACATTTCGGGGTTTACAGTGAAAATTATATGTCTGGCGGGCCCTCAGCCACATGTTTCACATGCTTGAACTAGCTCACCCGGTTCCCACAATTGCCCCTTGGAGCTGGTGTCATTTTCGTCCCCAGTAACCAAGAAGGGGAAGCATCAAAGTCTTGATTGAGCTTGAAATTCTGCCCTGTGAGACTCCAGAGAACGCCAAATGGGAAAGTGTTCTAGGAAGATCCAGAATGGCATTAAACAGGAGTGAGAAAACTAAGCTGTAAATTGCCTGTCATGCTATTACTTGGTGATCTATCAGACCCTGTTAGGGAGCACTTTGTGCCCTCAGCAGCGCCTGTTTGGTGGGGGCCAGGGGGCCAGTGCCTCAAAGCTGTAGCTCTCTGGGTCTCTGGCTGTGTGATTCCCATGGGGCTGCCTCTCACCCAGGGCCACCCTGTGAGGGATCCCCAGGGAGGAGGACCTCTGGGGTACCTGAGTTCCTGGGACCACGCTTCTCCAGAAGCCTGCACAGAATGAAGCCAACAGAAAAGGAGGGCCAGGAGGCTGAGAGACCAGAGCCTTCATTTCATTTCGGCCCCTGAGTCCAGTTCTGCTTCAGCTTCCTTGCCTTTTGATGCTTAAAGCAGTCTGAGCTGAGTTTCAGCCGCTTGCTGTGCAAAGAGCTGAGGGATACTGCCCTTTTCGTGGATGGCCCATTCATAGCTCCCAGGTGTGGAGAAAGCCCCATTTTGCAGACGGGAAGATGTGAGGCTCAGAGAGGTCACGTGGGTCAAGGTTACACAGCTGAGGAATAAGCACTTGGAGCCCCGCTCTCTAATGCTCTGCGGACCACCGCGCTGTGAAGAGAACACTCTGCCCCTCTGGTTTCCCCTTCTCCAGCTCCGAGTTGTCGCGGAGCACCCTGGGGACAGCCTGCCCCTTCCTGGTCTCCGCACCCCCGCACACATACACACACAGACACAGGGTTGGCTGCGAGAGTGTCTGGAGTTTAATCTCGTTGCGGCGGCCAGGAAGGAGGCGGTGGCCGCTGCCGCCGCCGCCTCATCCACCCGGATTCTCCACGTTGCCCGCCGACGCGCCCGGTGCCGGCCCCTGATTCACAGTGAGGGCCGCGCGGGCAACTAGGGCGGCTCTCGGGAGGCCAGGTAGGCGGCCAGGGTCACCAGGGCGGCCGCATATGTGCACACGCCCAGCCCGACGGCGAGGACCCCCAGCAGGAAGGCGCGGCGGGAGGCAGCCCCTGCCCCCTGGACGTCCCCCTTGGCCCAAGCCTTGTTGGTCTGTGGAGGCGTTGGGCAGCGGTGACTCAGGCATCCCCTCATCCCACCCTGCTTCCCGCAGACCCAGACCCTTCCCTGAGCCCCTCCCACGCCGGTACACCCACGCACTCATTCATAGATTCCAAAACCAGGGAGCCGCTACTGTGGTCGGGCACAGGGGAGACTGGCTGGGTAATAAAAATATACATCTATTACTCTATGCCACTGTTCTAACTCGTTGGGACCTCATGGTGAACCAGAGGGAAGAATTATTCCCATTTTACAGATGAGGCACAGGGAGGTTAAGTGGCTTGTCCAAAAGTCTTAAGAGTGCGTCAGACCTAGGATTTGAGCTCAGGTTCTGAACCACCACTCTGGGCTTTCACTCTGAAACACTCATTTAACCCTTCAATGTTCCTACGTAGATCCTTCTCTCCACCTTGGTTTCCCCCCACATATAGCACCTCTGCTTTGTTTTGAATGCACTTTTCTCTTACATCCAGCCCCCTCCCAGCCACACCCACAGACTGACCTTCTGGGCCAGGCAGAAGGCAGCGATGCCCACAGGCCAGAAACAGCAGAGCATGGAGAAGACGGCCAAGCCAAGGTGATCGTGGGGTAGGAGCGGGGAGAGAAGGCTGCCCCCATCCCAGTCCGAGTCGCTGTCACTGGATGATGCATCCTATGGGTAGGAGAGGGCCTGGGTGGGCATCTCCACCTACCTTCCCTGCCCCACTGCTCTGCTCCCCACAGCCCCCAAAGACCAATACCAGGGCCTCCCCAGAAACAGCAAGAGAGGAAAATGTTCCAGGAGATAGGCTCTGAACTTTTCTACATCCTGGATCCCTTTGAGGGGAAGCTGTGTACCCTGTTTCCAAAGAGCCCCATTCACACCCAAAGTTTTATGTTCCATTTCAAAGACCACGGGGCCACTCACAGCCCCTGAAGTGGAGATAGATTGGGGGGTGGGGGCGCCTGGATGGCTCAGTCAGTTGAGTGAGCATCTGACTCTTGATTTCAGCTCAGGTCATTATCTCGAGGTTCATGAGTTGGAACCCCACATCGGGCTCTGCGCTGATGGTGCCGAGCCTGCTCTGGATTCTCTCTCTCCCCCACTCTGCCCCTCCCATGTGCGTGCTCTCTCTCTCTCTCAAAATAAATGAATAAACTTTAAAAAGAGAGAGAGACAGCTCCAGTGACCTAAATTACTAGGACAAACCTGCCTGCTGAAAACTAGAAATTCTATATTTTAAAAAATATTTTTGTTTTTTTGTTTCTAAATCTTGCATCAAATAGCTCACACAATTTTAAGTAATTCCTATAAGGCCAAAACTGAAATTAAAATCAGCAGAGAGGTCAAATGAACTGAGGCCTCTTTTGCGCTGCGGGCATTTGCCAATCCCAGAAAAATAGCCTTTCAATCAAACTGTGAACTAGATTAAAAGTGATCTCGAACTGGTAATGACCCCAGGTGGCTGACAGAAGCAAACCAAATCTTCTCAATGGTATGTACCTTCAGCCTAGGCCACAAAATAATAGTCCTAAAAATAATGTTTCAGGGGCACCTGGCTGGCTCGGTCAGTAGAGCACACGACCCTTAATCTCAGGGGCATGAGTTCAAGACCAACGTTGGGCATGGAGCCTCGTTAAAATTTAAAAGATAAATAAAAATAAAAATAATTTATCAAACATGATGACCAGCAATACATTCCAAACATAACCAGGCACATATGAAACCATAAATGAGAAGTAGCAAAAACAATAAGGTCTTCAAGGGGTGCCTGGTGGCTCAGTTGGTTAAGCCACCGACTTCGGCTCAGGTCGCGATCTTGCAGTTTGTGGGTTCGAGCCCCGTGTTGGGCTCTGTGCTGACAGCTCAGAGCCTGGAGCCTGCTTCAGATTCTGGGTCTCCCTCTCTCCATCCGTCCCCCACTCGTGTTTGGTCTCTCTCAAAAGTAAATAAACTTTAAAAATAACAATACTACTAATAATAATAAGGCCCTCAAACTTTTCAAAGAATGGAATTATCAGACACATACAATGTCAGAGTGATGCTAACTGCCACAATGTGGTTGGCCGTGTTTCCAAAAATGGCCACAGCCATCTCTCTCATCCCACATGCCCTTCTTATAGTGTGACTGATACTCTTCCCACCAAGGGGTGAGGTCTGTGTCCCCTTTCCTTGAGTCTGGGCAGGCTGTGACTCACTCATAATTGGTAGAATGTGGTGAAAGTGATGCCACATGACTTCCGAGCATAGGTCAGAAAAGGTGAGGCAGCCTCTGCCTTACCAGAGCCCTCATGCTGAGGCTGAAGGCCCATAAGGACGCGGACTATGCTGAAGCTGCCATGTTGTGAGGAGGCCCAAACCAGCCTGCAAGGGGAGAGTCATTTATAAGCCCCAAGGTTAAGAGAGAGATACCCACCCAGCTCCCGGCTGCTTCAGCCATGGACTGTTTCAGCCCTAGCCGCCGGCTGACCGCAACCTCATGAAAGACCCTGAGGCAGAACCACCCAACCAAGTCCTTCCCAAATTGACCCATGGAAACCATGAGCCATAATGAGTGTTGCTGTTTTAAGCAACTAAGTTTTGAGGTGATTTCTTTCTTTTTTTTTTTTTTTTTTAACGTTTATTTATTTTTGAGAGAGAGAGACAGAGCATGACCAGGGGGCAGGGGCAGAGAGAGAGAGAATCTGAAGCAGGCTCCAGGCTCTGAGCCATTAGCACAGAGCCCGACGCAGGACTCAAACCCATGAACTTTGAGACCATGACCTGAGCCAAAGTCGGATGCTCACCCAAATGAGCCGCCCAGACGCCCCTGAGGTGATTTCTTATACAGGAATAGTAACTGGAAAACCATGTGTAACAAATAAAAGACAAGCAGGGCACCTGGCTGGCCCAGGCAGAAGAGCATGTGACTCTTGATCTCGGGGCGGTGAGTTTGAGCCCCACATTGGGTGAAGAGATTACTTAAAAATAAAATCTTGAAAAAAATACAAAAGACAAGCTTCACAGTAGATACAAGGAATAAGAAATTATACAAATTAACACATTAATTTGAAAAGAAGAGACCGGGGCCGGCACGGAAAGAGAGAGAAAATCAGAGAATAGGGGAGTCAGAAATCAGAGGGAAGACAGAGAACCAAAGACAAGGGAAGAAAGAGGAGTGACAAATCTGGAGAGAAAAGGTGAAGAAACCAGAACAGCAAAAACCATAACTAGGAATGTAGGAAGTCCACACGCAGTGGGAAGTGCGACCCCCCAGGCTGAAGGTAGGTACCCCAGCCAGCCAGGTGTTGGCCACAGCTGAGTTCGCCTCCCTCTCCCCCAGCTCCCACTAAGACCTGCTGCTCCTACCTCAAGGTCAGGGGGCCCTGGCTCCCCAAGGCCAGCGCTCACAGTGGGAAGAGGTGGTGGGAGGAGCTGCCAACCCTTCAGGGACTCTGCAAAGGCTGTCTCTCCAAAGGGAGGCCCCAGCTGGGGCTCACCAGGCTTCTGGATGGGGGGCCCACAGCCCACACCTGCCAGCAGAGGCTGTTGGAGCTCTCGAAGACTGGGGCTGTCCATGACTGGGGAGAGGCTCTGGGAAGGGTTTTCTGGAGGTAGAGGAAAGAAAAAAAAAAAAAAAACAGTTTGTAACAAAGTCTCACCATCTTTCCCCTGACTCCTGACTCTGGAGAGATTCCTGGCAGAGACTATAGTTAGCTCATTGGCCATCAGACCCATTTTACAGATAGTAAAACCGAGGCCCCAAGACTAAAAGACGCTGGGCCAAGTTGTGAAGACAACTCAGGGGTCTGTTATTATTATTGGGCAAGATATTATTATTGGGCAAAGATAATGTCCAAATAATATTATTGGACATTCAGTTCTGGGATTCTGTCTCCTCAGGCAAAAGCCACATACCTGTTGCACACTTATTCCAAACCGTGTCTTACACATTTACTTGCCCCATGAACTACACACCCCCTGCACCTGCAAGTCTGCACACTGAATACCCCAAACCCTTGCCACACATATTCATCCACTCCAGCCCAACCCCCACCTCCACCTGCTGGCATTCATCTCCCTGATGGCTCCTTGTATACTTGCCCTGAACAACATCAGCTCCCATTAAACACTCCTCTGGAGCCCCCAACCTGCTTACACACTCATCCCAAATGATTCCTCGCACACTCCTAGTGGCCCTAGCATCAGATCCCCCATTTGCACACGTACGCACAGGCTTCCCACGCATGCATCCCAGACACTCTCCATTGTTCCCATCACTCACTTCCCTTGCACACCTGCCCCAAACACCCGGTCCAAGCACCCCTCCCCTACTCCAACCACATCCACGGCCCTACACAATTGCCTGCACACTCATCAGCTCCCCCACACCTCCTGTTTTACCAGAATCCACCTTTGCACAACTCCCCCATAACAGCCCCAACCCACCACCCTCATACACATTCAACCTCAAGGAATAATGCCACCCCACCATCCCCCCTGAGGGCCCAAGCCTCCCGCCCTCACCAAACCTGGCTGGAGCCGATTTCCTCTCCAACGTTTGCCTCCCCATCCCCAACACTAGGACCCAGGGGAGGAGCAGTGCCGCCCACCTGTGCCCCTCACTCACCGCCCACGGCCATATGTTGGGACCTCCTGGGCCCCTGCACCGACACCCGCCCGGACCCTGCGGCCCGCAAGTGACTGAACTCAGCGAGCCCCGCGCTCCCTGGGATCTGGGCCTGGGGGGTGCGGGTTCTGCGCGTTCCTCTGGGCTCCCCCTCGGAGCCCCTGGCCCGCAGCGCGCGGGGGCGGGGATGGGGGCGGGGCGGCGGGCGGGCTCCCGGCTCCGCCCTCCGCCGCGGCCCGGGAGGGGGCCTTGAAGGCCGACGTCAGCGCCCAGCACGGAAACCCTGCCACCCGGGGTGTGTGGGAGCAAGCGGGGGGCTCCAAGGACGGTGGGCCCCGACCCCTCCTCGCCCAGGCCCAAGCGCTGCGGCGCGGAGGAGGGGGCGCCCCCGATTCTCCAGGGCCTTTCTGGCTCGGCCCGCCTCCACCCGCCCCGCCACTCTCCTTGCCCAATAATAATAACAGCAACAGCCGCTAACTGTGTGCACTGCTCTCAGTGCTGTGCATGGACGCATAGACATTTATTCCTCGCAAGGACTGAAGAGACACTGTCATTTACTGTCCTGTTGTAGGCAGGAGGAAACAGGCGCAGAGAGGTTGGGTTCTTGACTATGAGCCTGACGCTAGTTCACTGAGTGCGGTCTAAGCCCGGACCCCTGGCCGGTGGGTTAGGGGATTTACTATCACGGTGGCTTTGACTCCTCTCGGCAGCTCTATTTCTATCCAAAGTTTTACAGATAAAGAGACTGAGGGTCAGAGGTGTGTGCTCACTTGGCCGAGGTAAACAGCTGGAGCCAGGACCGCAGATTTGTACCCCAGGGCTGTTTTCCTTGCTGGTCCAAGGGAAGGGGAGGAAATAGGGCAAAAGGGTACGGTGGGAGCTTCCACGCAAAGGAGGCCGAGGTGGGAGAGGGCCAGGAATGGGGTGATGTGCTGGTTATCAGGTGGCGCAAGTGGTGGTTACCCGTCCGTGTTTAGACCCACACAGACCCGAGTTACTTTCCAGGCTCTTCAGGGCACCTGCTCTGTGTCCTCGGTACAATGGCATCACCTCTTGGAACCGTCATGTTTTCACCTGTGAAATGGGCTAAACACTCCTTGCCTTTTAGACGTGATAACATCCGTAAAGCACTTAGATCAGGCGCGATACCCAGCGTCCACCATTTACCCAAAGCCGGGCAATATAGGCACTCTTGAGTGTGTTTGATGATGTTTAGGAGTATTATCATCAACTTCCGGCTCCCATCAGTCTCGGTAAGGGACACTCCTCACCCCGGAGGACTCTCTCCCTCATGGAGTCCACCCAGCTTGCACTGGCTTCCTCTGCCCAGAAGCCCTCCTTATCACTAGGCCCAGTCAAACTGGACGATTCCCCTCTTGATGCGGGGCTGGCCAGAGTTCCCTCGCTCCAGGGCTCCAGGGCTCCGTGCCAAGAGTCCAGACGCTGGAGTTGGCACGGGCCCCACTCCCAGGGAGAGCAGATGGTGTCTGCAAGTGCAACTTGGCGCAGGCAGAGTTTCTGGCAGACGACAGGCAGGGGAGGGAAGAGAGGGACCTGCAGCAGGACTGTGTTATCTGGGAGAGATAACCTGCTACTATCTCCTTAACCCGGCTCTGGTGGTTTTTTTCATGCAGCTAATCACTATGAAACATATGATATCTTTCTATCCTTTGTAGTTTGACTCCTCCCACATCGGTATCCACTCCAGGAGCCGGGATTCGATCCCTTTTGTTCACCGCTGTGCCTCAGGGCCTAGAACAGTGCCTGGCACAAAGTAGCCCTTCAGTACGTATTTGTGGGGATGGGGGCATGAATACTCACAAGCCTGTTGACTTTTTTTTTTTTTTTTTTAAGTTTATGGAGAGTGGGGGGAGGGGCAGAGAGAGAGGGAAAGAGAGAGAGAATCCCAAGCAGGCTCTGTGTCTGACGGCAAATGACTCTTGATTTCTGCTCGGGTCACCATCTTGGGGCTCCTGGGTTCCGCACCGACAGTGTGGAGCCCGCTCGGGATTCTCTCTCTCTCTCCCTCTCTTTCTCCCCTCCCCCACTCTATCTCTTACAATAAAATAAAATAAGATAAAATAAAATAATAAAATAAAACTGAAAAAAAAAATAGAATTACCAGAGGAGCCAGCATTTCTACTCCTGTGTACGTACCCCCGAAGTACTGAAAGCAGGGTCTTGAAGAAGTATTTGTAACGCTTCATAGCAGTGTTATTCGCCACATCTGGAAGATGAAATCACACCAGTGTCCATCAGTAGAGGACTGGGTGAAGAAAATGTGGTATATTTTCTCACAGTCCGTGAGTTCGAGCCCTGCCTCAGGCTCTGTGCTGACAGCCTGGAGCTTGCTTCAGATTCTGGGTCTCCCTCTCTCTCTGCCCCTCCCCCGCTCGTGCTCTGTCTCTCTGCGTCTCTCAAAAATGAATAAAGGTTAAAGAAATTAATCTAAAAACAAAAAGGATACGTGAAATAGTCCATTTCAAAAGTAACAACGCGAAGACCCATCAATAATAGCGAACATTCACAGTGCTTCCTATTTTCCAGCACTGTCCTAAATTCATTAGACATTTGTACTAATTACCTATGGCTGCATAACAAATCATTCCCCAACACCTGGTGGCTTCAAACAAACATTTATCAGCTAACATCGTCTCTGTTGGTCAGGAATCTGGCAATGGCTTGGCTGGGTGGTTATGACTCCAGGTGTCTCATGAAGTTCCAGTCGGCATGCTGGCCAGAGCTATAGTCATCTGAAGATCTAACCGGGGTTGGAAGATCTGCTTCCAACACGGATCACGCACGTGGTGTTGGCTGCCGGCAAGAGGCTTTAGTTCTTCTCCACATGGGTCTCTCCAATGGCTGCTTCTCTGCCATCACGACATGGTGGTGGCCGACCTCCCCATCGGAGCCATCCGAGAGAAAGAGCAAGGAGGAAGACTCAACGCCTTTTATGACCTAGTCTCGGAAGTCACACAGCAACAATTCGGCCATATTCTATTGGCTACGAGGAAGTTTTGAGTGAAGCTCAGACTCAAGGGGAGAGGAACTGGTTTCCACGTAATTGAAAGAAGGTATATCGGGGCACCTGGTGGCTCAGTCGATTGAGTGCCCAACTCTTGATTTTGGCCCAGGTCATGATCCCAGGGTCTTGGGATCAAGCCCCGTGTGGGACTCCATGCTGGGCATGGAGCCTGCTTAGGATTCTCTCTCCCTCTCTCTCTGACCCTCCCCGCCCCCATGCTTGCTCATTCTCTCTCTCTCAAAAAATTAGTTATTAAAAAATAAATTTAAAAAATAAAAGAAAATAAAGAAAGAAAGAAGGCACATCCCAGAATCTGTGGCTAGGGGTGCCTGCTGGCTCATCCTGAAGAGCATGTGAGTCTTGATCTCAGGGTCGTGAGTTCGAGCCCCACAGTCAGGCATAGAGCTTACTAAAAAAAATTAAAAATTAAAAAAATAAATAAATAAATAAATAAAATTAATTGTGGGCATATTTTATTTTTTAAGTTTTTAAACTTATTTGTTTTGAGAGTGAGTGAGCACGTACAAGTAAGAGAGAGAATACCAAGCAGGCTCCACACTTAGCACAGAGCTGGGCTTGGGGCTGGATCCCCCAACCGTGAGATCATGACCTGAGCCGAAATCAAGACTCGGTCACTTAACTGACTGAGCCACCCGAGGGCTCCAGTGTGAGCATATTTTAAAACAACTTCATATATTAACTCATCAGGTCCTGACAACAGTCCAACAAGATGGGGCCTATCATTCATCCTCACATTACAGAAAAGAAAAGCAAGATACAGAGAGGCTAGAAGTCACACAGAAGGTGAAGAGCTGAGACTTACATCTAGGTAGTTGACCTGGAACCATTTTCTTAATCACTAATATCAACCAGTAGGGAGAAAACCAGTAAAAAAAAAAAAAAAAAAAAAATTAAGGAGCACTGACAGGATTGGACTGGTTGGATGTGGGAAGTTTTGTTTTGTTTTAGTTTTTAATGCTTCTTTATTTTTAAGACAGACAGAGCATGAGCAAGGAAGGGGCAGAGAGAGAGGGAGACACAGAATCCGAAGCAGGCTCCAGGCTCTGAGCTGTCAGCACAGAGCCCGACGCGATGCAGGGCTCGAACCCACAGTCGGGGAGATGGTGACCTGAGCTGAAGTCAGGTGCGCTGTTAGTGATGGAGTCTTGGATGATACCCAGGCACAACCTCCATATGCCCTTGAATACTGAAAGACGTGTATCCAAGAAAGGAAGGACAGCAGAGAGGTTAATAACATCAAGTTTAGGGGCAGAGTTAGAACTACAGTCAATGTGATTTAAGGCAAATGATTTTGCCCCAATTTTTTCATCTTAAACAAAGCTGATATTAACTGCCCTGTGGGATGTCTCAGGATTAAACAAAATCATGCAATCAAAACGATCAGTTTACAGGGTCTGGCATAGAAAATACACTCAATAAATGGTAGCTTTCAAATATACCTATTAGCGAAATGTAATCCTATTGAATTATTTTCTGTATATTAATACTATTCTATTCGAATGTTGCCCCCTCCCTATAATTTTGACTTCGGGATGCTCACTTGTGTAGCCTCATTTTGGGAAAAGTCGAAAAATGAATTTCCTTTGGACTCCTGGTCTGGCCTAGAGGAATAGGGACGAGGGTTCAAGTGGAGTTTGAGGGTGAAGGCACACTGCTCACGAAATCAGAGTATGTCGGTGCGTCGGACTCGGTCCTTCTACTTATACCCATTACACAGATGCGATAACAGACCTGGAGACCTGCAGGGGCACATGACCAGTTGCTGGCAGACTCCAGCCTTCAAGAACCAGATTTTCTGCAGAAAAAAGAGGCCTCAGTTCCTCATTTCTCATCCCCTTTCCCCCACGCTCCCCCTTCTTACTCAGAATCAGCACTAACAGTATTTCCGAGAAGGAAGTTGGATTTATCAGTCCGTGAGGAGCCACAGGAAACCCCCCAAAAAGGAAGGAAAACCCCTCTCCCCAACTTGAGTTTCTCGGAAGGAGGAAGAATGTTTTTCATAAAGACAGGGGGATGCAGGCAGTGACCTTGAGGGAGATTCCCCTTTGGTCCTGGCTGGGAGAGAGCGTTCGAGGAGGCAGGCAGCGTGGATGGAATCGCTTATTTTGTGAGGAAGGTACCTGGCAGAAACAGTTGGCGCGCAAATTTCCTCAGCCACACTCAAGATGGCAGCTGCCCGACCACGCCCCAAATGGCGGAACCTTGAGTGTGCGGAGAGACGCTTTTCCCAAAATGGAGAGGGGGAGAGAAAACGTCCATCACATATTAGCCCCGCCCCGAGGACTGCTAGGGCCAATTAGCGACCCGCAGGGCGGGTGCAAGACTAGGGGAGGAGGCTGCTGTTGCCCCAGCAACAACCAGGGAGCCCGAAGGCGGGCGCAGCTTCGGAGGGATCAGCTCCTCAGGTCTCTCGCTGCCGGGAAGGTCCTGGGAGACGCGCGAACCAAGCCTAGGAAGTCAGCATCCGCGGAGAGAGGGACAGGTCAGGCCCATGAACTGCAATCCCCGCTGTCTCTTGGCCCGACCTAACCGTTAGGTGTTCTGAGGTAGGAATAACGCATGCCCGGGCTTAGGGGCGGGGCTAAGGCGGCCCTGCACTTAAAAGGCCTGCGCCTCTTGGCGCTTGCGGGATTCCGACATGAAGAGGCGGGGCTTTTGTGCCTGTGGGCGGGGCCATGGGCCTTTGGGGCGGGGCTTTCCGCTGCGCTGAGTTTAAGGAAGAGGTTATTTTAGAAGCGGGTAGAGAGATGCCAGCTTCTCCCTCAGCTCTCACCTCACCCCCCGTCATTTTTCCCGGGCTGTCCTGGAGGGGCGGCCAGGCTCATGGTTAAGGCGGCAGCCTCAGTAGTTTGACGAAACCAGCCTGGAATCCTACTGCCCCTTATTTGGTAGGCCTCAGTTTCCCCATCTGTCGAGTGGACATAATAGAACACTTACTTCACAGGGCTGTGATTACATTTTTCCCTCAGGGCCATGGCTGAGGTGCACGTGATCGGGCAGATCATGGGGGCCACCGGGTTCTCGGAAAGTAGCCTCTTCTGCAAGTGGGGCATCCACACAGGTATTCTGGGGCCTGGTTCATTTCCCCACCCAGACCTCCAAGCCCAGAGTTTCTACCCCCCTTCCTTGACTCCCTCGCCTAGTCCCCGATCCTCCTCTTCCATTGGCTCTCAGGACTCCTAGCCATGACCACACTCTGACAGTGTGAATCTCACACTCCTTCCTTGTTCTTCCCATCTCATATCTGTGGGAGCTCTGGCTCCCCTTCTCTGAACACAAAGCCCCTGAGGATATGGGACTACAGGCTAGATTCCCCCCCACCCCACCCACACAGACACACTCCCAATCCTCAAAACACTAGACAGCCTATCCCCACTGGACTTCATTCACTGTCTTGGGGGGGGGTGGGGGGCCTGGGTCCCCCTCCCATCTCCATTCGTTGCTTAACAGTCTCCATGTATTAAATTCTTACTGTAAAATGGGTTTCCATCCCAGATTTACAGAGAAGAGGCCACCCTACTGTATTCATAATTCTCTGTGAGAATGTAGGAACCCCTTTCTATCAGTCATTCAGGTTCATCCACACAGGTGCAGGAGAGACTTTGGAAGCCCCAGTTTTCCCCATCAGAGACAGCATAGCATCAAGGGTAGGGCCATAGGCTGCCGGATCTGGGCTCAAATGCTAAGTCCCTCACCTATTGAGTGGTGGCCTTTGGACTTGACCTCTCTAGGCCTCAGTCTCCTTGTCTTAAAAGGAAGCTAATAGCAGCTAAGAGGCAGCAGAGTGTTAAGAGTGGACTGCCTGAGTTCAAAACCACATATTAATTACGTGACCTTGGGCACTTGTCTTTGCCTTGATTTCCCTGTCTGTACAATGGGAATAATAGCAATACTTAACTTGTTGTAAGGACTAAATGAATATTAACCAGCACTGAGAAGAGGGCCTGACCCAGTAAGCATTTGCCTCACTTGTGTAGAAACTGGTTGGGGTTCTGTTAGTAAAGCCTTGGGTGTGTTGCCCAGCACAGATAAATGCTCATGAAATAGAGTGGCTATTGCCGCCTTCATCTCTGGAGGCCCTGGGTCCTTTGCGATTTCCCTAGTGGGTAGAGTGGTGGCTGAGATCCCCCAGGGAAATTGGGGTCCTCCAGCTGAGCAGATGAGAGGCAGACCCTGGAGTCAGACTTGGTTTCCAGTCTGGACCCCACCACTCACCTGCTCTGTGACCCTGGCCAGGTGCTGACCGCACCCCCCCCATCCCCCACTTGGAGCCTCATTTTCCTCATTTGTAAAGTGGTAGAGTGGGAATATTTGTCTTTCATAGGGGTGTTGGGAAATCTCGTAAGTGAAGAACCTGACTCAAGGCCTGGTACTTTCCTCATCTGGCCCAGAAGGAAGAGATCACCAACATGATTTTTATTATTTCAGGGGGCTCTTGGTGGTGGTGGGGGGGGGGAGTTAATCCAGCAGAGAGCTCAGGGGCAGCCAGATAAAGGGCTTGGGCCCTGCAGTCAGAGCACAGTTTGAGTCCAGCGCCACCGTGGGACATTGGTAAACTGCGTTCCTGCTGTGCCCAGCATGGACGACAGTGCTTGGCCCACAGCAGGTGTTCAATAAGTGTTTCGGGGGACTAAATGGCCAAGTGACTTTCCTTCTCCTTTCTTTACCTATAAAATGGGGATTATATCAGCACCCACTTCCTAGGAGCCCTTACTTATCCAACAAACATGTATTGAGCACCTTCTGTGTACAGAGATCCTGAGTTTGAAGTCCTGGGGACCCAGCAGTATACAAGAGACAGACATGCTCTCCTAGGGCTCCCAGTAGAGGAGACAGGAAATAAAAGAGCAGGTAAGGAAATGAGCAGAGTGGTTACTGACAGTGGTAGGTACCAGAAGAAATGAGAGGAGATGATGAGACAGGGACTCGTGTTTGGATAGGAGGGTGAGGGAGCACCCCTCTGGGAAAGTGGCACTGGAGCCTATCCCTGAAGGATGAGGAAAAGCCACGTAAGGGCACATCCAGAAGCAGAGCTTTCTGGGCAGAGTCAACAGCCAGTGCAAAGGCCCCGGGGGTGGGGGGAAGAGAACAGAAATGGGGGCAGTGAGGCTAGAGGGTGGTGACAGGAGAATGGTCGGAGAGGAGTTCAGGAAGGGAGCATAGGCCAGGCCATGGAGGGCCTTGTGGGCTACAGAGGAGAGTCTAAACTAGGGGGTGGGGAGGGGATTTAGAGCCCTAGAGGGCAGATTAAGTGAATTGATTTCAGCACAGCCTCTGGCACTCAGGAAGCAGTGCATTTTTGCTATTCTTTTCACCCTCGGGAGGATTGCTGTTATTATGCACCTTTCACCCTGTGCTGGTGCTCTTGAAGGGACATCCTTGGCCCCATCTTTGTCCTTGGACTAGGCCTCTAAACATGGGGTGAAGAGTCAGAAAATGATATCCAACACTTACCCAGCACTCACTCTGCCCCCCTGACACTGTGCTGAGGGCTTTCTGTGTATTAGCTCGTTTAATCTTTTCAGAAAACTCTGAGGGATATGTGAGGAGGACACCCATCTTACAGAAGGGGAGACCGAGGCAGAGGAAGGTAACTCGCCCAAGGTTGCACAGGCAGGGAGAAGTAGTACCAGGATTTGAACCCAGACATTTGGCTCTGGAGTCCACACTTTGTAACCCCTGACCCCCCAAAGCCAGGGAGAAACAGGTTCCTCCAGCCACAATGGCCTCCCCTTCCTGATGTCTGCTTCCTACCCCTCCCTGCAGGGGCAGCGTGGAAGCTCCTGTCGGGCATACGGGAGGGCCAAACACAGGTGGACACCCCCCAAGTAGGGGACATGGCCTACTGGTCCCACCCCATCGACCTGCACTTCGCCACCAAAGGCCTCCAAGGTGGGTTCCCGGCCTGGGCCCCAGGCTGCCCTCTGGGGCCCTTTCCTGGCCAGGCCTGGTCCCAGAGAGGCTCTCTGCAGGCTGGCTCTAGGGTGTGCAAGACTAGGCCAGCCAGGGCTGCAGGGGGCGAGGGGAAGGTGGGGACCAGGGGGAGAGGGGAGGTGGCTTTCGAAGAGACAAACAGGAGGCTTCAATCAGGAGGAAGCTGGGAGGGGGTGATGAGGGAGAGAGGGCTGGTAGCTGTTTCTGCAGTCCTGGCTCCCCAGCTGCTCACAGGGGAAGCGAGTATGCGGGGGAGGAAGGGTATCAGAAAGCCTTTTCTCGTGGAAAATTTAGATCACTGGAGAGGAGTGGATTCTAGGAAACAGCCTAAGTCAACATGACATGTGTTTCAACAATACAAATAATATTTACTGAGCGTCTGCCCTGCGCCCAGCCTGTGTTGGGCGATGCCAGGGAAATGTTGGTGATTGAGACAGCCCCCCAGCCCTGTCCTCATCGGATTCACCATCTCTTGCGGGGGGGAGACAGAGCTGTCCCAGATAGTGGCATCCCAGAGTAGGCAGGACTGGAATGGGGGATCCTAGAGGGTAGGGGAGCCCAGAGGAGAAGCCTGACTGCGAGGGAATTCAGGGAGAGCTTCCTGGAGGAGGGAGTGTTTGAGCTTTGCTGTGAAGGGCTAGTAGGAGCTTGTACTGCAGAGGGATGGAAGAAGGTTCTAGGCAGAGAGCTGGGTATGAAAGGCCAAAAGGGGAAAGTGAGCCAGGGGCCTTTGGAGGATCGAGGGTAAACAGGAGAAGGGCCAGGGGTGAGGTGGCAGGGGACAGGGGACAGGCCGTGGAGCCGAGGCCATTTCCAGAAGGTGCTCGGGAGCCGTAGCCTGTGACAGACATGTCAGATTTCAATTTTAAAAGATTCTTCTGGCTGCCTGTGGCTGATGGGCCGGAGTATGAGGCAGGCGACTGTCCTTCAGTTCTGCAGACCCCACATCCTCCAGTACGGTCACCGTCTTTGCCTCCTCTTTCCTCAACCCCCACTCTGCCCACCCAGAAATCCCTTTGACTCTACCTTTGGAATGTATCCTAAATCCCCCCCACTTCTCTCTCTGGTCTCTTGGTCTGTCCATCCTCACCTTTCACCTGGATATTACAGTAGCCTCTTCCCTGTGCTCCATAGTCTGTTCCCCTCTGAACACCCAAGTTGGGTCATATTCTTGTCTCTACACAGAACCCCCTCCCCCCCCATGGTCCCCATCTTACTCGGTAAAAGCCAAAGATTTATCCTGGATCATAGTCAATTTGAGACAATCTGGTCTGTCACCTCCTGTCCCTCTGTCCCTCTCTCAGTCCAGCCTCACTGGCGCCACCAGCCGGCTCCCACCTCAGGGCCTTTGCACACACTGTTCCCTCTCCTGGGGGCGTACTTCCCCAGATGTCCATCCACATGGCTAGCTCCGTTCCCTCAAGCATTCGCTCAACCGTCACCTTCTCGGAAAAGCTTCTCTTGATCACCCACTTTCTAAAACTCCATCCCCACCCCCACCATACCCAGCTTTATTTTTCTCCAGAGCAGTTATCACCATCTGACATACCCTGTAATTTGCTTATTTACTACATTCGTTGTCTAGGATGTCAGGAATTTTTGTCTGCTCTGTTCACCACTGTGTCCCCAGCTTCTAGAATAGGGCCTAGCGCAGGCGGCGGTGGGGGGGGGGGCGCAGAAAGGAGGGTGAAATGGGGCCAGGTCTCCAAGGGCTTTTGCCTACCGGGTTGAGGAGCTGAACTGTGTTCTAAGGACATTGAGAAACCTATGGATGTGGGAGAAAGATGCTTCCAGCTGCCAGGTCGGAAGGTGCATTGGAGGGGCAGGAAGGAACGCCCTGGGCCCAGAGAGCACAGAGTGGGCTGTGGGGAGGGAAGGAGGTGTCCCGGACAAGGCCCAAGGCGTTCACCTGGGGACTGGACTGCCCTGAAATGGGGGCACAGAAGAGGAGGCCACAGGAAGGGATGTCCGCAGAGGCCAGATCCAGAGGGCCTGGGGCGTTGAGGTTGGAATTGATAGTGAGGGCACTGGGGAGCCAGGGAGGGGTTTTCAGCAGGGGAGGGAAGTAGATTCAGAAAGATTCCTTTGGCTGCCTTGTGAATGGGAGAGAAGGCTGGGGCAGAAACCCAGCGGGGAGGGGACTGGACCAGTGGGGATCAAGGAGATGGGGATCCAGGAGGGGGAGACGGAGCTCCACCATCGCTCCTTTCCTCCCTCCCGTCCTGCAGGCTGGCCCCGACTCCATCTCCAGGTGTGGTCGCAGGACAGCTTCGGCCGCTGCCAGCTCGCAGGCTACGGTTTTTGCCACGTGCCCAGCAGTCCGGGCACCCACCAGCTGGACTGCCCCACATGGCGGCCCCTGGGCAGCTGGCGGGAGCAGCTGGCACGGGCCTTTGTGGGCGGCGGCCCTCAGCTGCTGCACGGGGACGCCATCTACAGTGGGGCCGACCGCTATCGCTTGCACACGGCCGCCGGTGGCACTGTGCACCTTGAGCTGGGCCTGCTGCTGCGCCACTTCGACCGCTATGGTGTGGAATGCTGACCCTGCCCCTGCCGCCACTCGCAGGCCCTTATCCACACCCGGCTACCTATGGAGGGGCAGGATGGCCCGGTGGTCAGAAGCGTGGGTGGGTCCGGAGACTGTCAGATCTGACCCCAGCCAAGGCAGGCCATGGGTTCTGTCCTGGCCAGCACCTCAAGCCCAGTGGCTGCCCCTCTCAGGTCCAGTTTCCCCATCTGTAAAATGGGGGCAGTTAAGTGTGTGAGGTCGCAGGGTGTTGGGTGAGAAGAGACTGCGCACCGAAGTGCTCAATAAAGGAGCAGTTCTTACAGGTGTGGGTGCCTTCCTGACTTCATCTGTCAGAGGTCTTGTGCCCTCCTGTCCTCCCACTGACACCCTCCTTCAGGTCCCCACCTTCTGACAGACCCACTTCCCCCATCTTGTGCCTCAACCTCTGCCTCCTCCCCACTCTGGGGACCCCTCTTGTGACCCCCTCTCTTTGGGGCTCCTTGCTCCCCTGTGCGCCTCTCCCCACTGGGTCCCCGTCTCATGGCTGACCCTCTTCCCCTCTGCTCCAGCCTCCCACCCTCTCTCCTCTGGGGTCCCCGCTCTCCGATCCCCTGTGCCATGTGTCCCCAGCCTCCGATTGAGCCCTCCCCGCCAGATCTTCATTCTCTCCACGACCCCGCGCAGCCCTCAAAGCCACACGCAACCCGTCTGCCCGCTTAGGTTGCGCTCAGCCGCCAGGAGGCAGCACCCTGTTCGCGGGGCGGAGCCGGGGTGTCCGCCCCCTCCCCCCGGGGCCTGAGGGACCCCCCTCGGAGCCCGCCCACGCGAGATGAGGACGGTGGCCCGGCCCCCCCATGTCCTCCCCCTGGGGGCCGCCCCCGCCCCGCGCGCTTCCTGGGTGGGGCCGGGGCGGCTTCAAAACCCCCCGCCGCCCCAGCCGGTCCCCGCCACTGCCGCCGCCGCCGCCCTTCGCGCCCCGGGCGTCCCACCCCCTCCTCCCGCCGCGGATCTGCCAGACAGCGAGGCCCCCGGCCGGGGGCAGGGGGGACGCCCCCTCCGGGGCACCCCCCGGCTCGGAGCCGCCCGCGGGGCCGGCCTCGGCCGGGAGCGGAGGAAGGAGCCGCCGAGGAGCAGCCTGAGGCCCCAGAGTCTGAGACGAGCCGCCGCCGCCGCCCCCGCCGCCGCCGCCGCCGCCGCCACTGCGGGGAGGAGGGGGAGGAGGAGCGGGAGGAGGGACGAGCTGGTTGGGAGAAGAGGAAAAAAAGTTTTGAGACTTTTCCGCTGCCGCTGGGAGCCGGAGACGCGGGGACCGATTGGCGCGGCACTGCCCCGCCAGGAGGCAGGACTTGGGGACCCCAGACCGCCCCACCACCGCCTCGGACGCTTGCTCCCTCCCTGCCCCCTCCACGGCGTCCCCCAGGCGCCCCCATTCCGGAGCAGCCCTCAGGAGCCGCCAACCCGGACTCCCGCGAAGACTTGACCCCAGACCTCGGGCGCACCCCCCTGCACGCCGCTCCCCCACCTCCAGCCTCTCTCCTGAGCCCCCGCGCATCCAAGGACCCTTCTCCACCGGGATCCGGGAGACGGGATCTCTCCCACACCTCCTTAACTCTCCTACTCAAGACCACCCACCTCTGGTACCAGATCTCGCCCCTCTCGGTTTTTTCCTTGGGATACCGAGAAACCACCCATCAGAGCTTCCCCTCCACCTCCACTCGGTTCTCCCTGAGGGCTTCAACTCCCCTCACCTCACCCCGACCCTCCTATCTTTCTTCGGGAGACCCCGAGCCCCTCTAGGGGCGGGGCCTCCCTTTTCCCACCGCAGCGGGGCTCGCGCTCTCGGCAGTGCCGGGGGCGACGCCTCCCCCATGCCGCCCTCCGGGCTGCGGCTGCTGCCGCTGCTGCTGCCGCTGCTGTGGCTACTAGTGCTGACGCCTGGCCGGCCGGCCGCCGGACTGTCCACCTGCAAGACCATCGACATGGAACTGGTGAAGCGGAAGCGCATCGAGGCCATCCGCGGCCAGATCCTGTCCAAGCTGCGGCTCGCCAGCCCCCCGAGCCAGGGGGAGGTGCCGCCCGGCCCGCTGCCCGAGGCTGTGCTGGCCCTTTACAACAGTACCCGCGACCGGGTGGCGGGGGAGAGCGCCGAGCCGGAGCCGGAGCCTGAGGCGGACTACTACGCCAAGGAGGTCACCCGCGTGCTAATGGTGGAAAACACCAACAGTGAGCTCAGAGGGGCCGGGGACCCTGGAGGGGAGCCCCCAGGGGGCGCCGGAGTGCAGGGGTCACGGGGGAGGAAATTACTGGCAGAGGAAACTGCCTAGAGGAAGAGGACCCCCGGGGTTGCCGGGAACGCGGGAGGGGGGTCTCAAAGAGGAGAGGACTGAGCTTCCTACCCCTCAGGTATCTGGCCTTGAAGGGCAGGAGATAGGGAGCGAAGTGGGCTTCTAGAGAGCGACGGGAACCTGCGGGATCTTGGGGGGGGGGGCAGTCCCCTAGAGGGAGAGAAGCAACTGGGGGGTGAAGGGGTAGAAAGACTTCTTTCTTCACAGTACACTAGAATGTGGGGGTCGTGGGGTGAGGGCTGCATAGAGAGAGGGAGCCCGCTTTGGGAGAAGCGAAGACCCCAGCATCTGAGGGGAGGCAGTGGGGAAAGCTGACCCAGAGCTCAGGGGCACGAGGCGAGAAAATTCAAGAAGGACAGAAAAACTAGGTGAAGCGAACTCCGGAGGTATCGGGAAAGTGGACAGTGGATCCACTTGCAGCGAGCGCGAAAAACACGCGGGATTGGGGGAGGGCCCACAGAGAGGAGGATGATAAATGCGGGGAAGAAGGGGACCCGAGGTCTTGGGGTGGGGGGAGGTACGAGCAGGAGAGCAGCGGAGACCCCCAGGGGGGCGTCGGGGATGCGCGCGAGGTGCCCCGAGTATTTGGCATATGGATGTGAGAGGAGGAAGCCCAGCGCGGGAAGCGAGCCCCCAAGAAACCTAGAATAGTGGGTGGTGGGAAGGGGTTTAGAGAGAGGGGAGACAGGCTTGAGAACGGGGGACGGGGAGGGAGTGGAGGGGAGACATAAACAGTGCCGTTCTGGGAGCAGTGAGCCCCCCACGCCGCGGGAGGGGAGGAAGCGGGCTGAGTGAGGAGTCGAGCCCTAGAGGGAGAGGTGGGTGGGTGAGACTCTGCAAGATCGGGGTGAGAAAACCGAGCGGGTCGGGGTGAGGGAGCCCCACGTGGGTGCCACGCGCGGAGGGAGGAGCCTGCCCTCCCGGAAAGGGGGGGGGGAGGACCCCGCAGAGCTGAACTGGGAGAGTCTGGACCCCAGAGTCCCAGTTCCTCTCCGGGAGGCTGGGGAAACCCCAGCGTCCGGCCGCCTAGCCCGCCCTCCCTTCCTTTTCCTTGCCCGGGGGGCGGGGATCGCGCGCGGAGCCTGGGGCGAGACGGGGCAGGTCGGGTCCCCGCCCTCGCGGCTGCGGCGCCTCCCGCCCTCTTCACCCCATTCTGGGGCGGGGCTGCTGCTGGGCCCGGCCCCTCGGCGCCCACGCGGGGACCCAGGGGTTCCGCGTGGCCCGGAGGTTTGGGGCAGCCCCCCTGTTTTCATTTTCTGTCTTGGGCGGTGCACCTGTGGTCATTGGGCCACGCATGCGTGCCCGGCCAGGTGACGCCCCTCCCCACCCACATTTCAGGCTCACCTTTTCTGTGGTCGTTTCACCTTCGTTGTAGAGATTTCTCTACCGCTGGTACCTTCAGTCCTCTTCTCCCCTCCCAGTCTGGCTCCATCTTGCCCCCAAACCCTATATCTCTCTTCCCCTGTGTGTCTCCCATATCCCATGCATGGGTCTGAACAGTCTCTTCCCTCTTTCTCCCTCTTTTTCCATCTCGCCCTACTCCTCGAGTCTCCCTGTCTCTGTGGTCTCTCCATCCCTCCCTCTGACCGGTCCTGCCCTTCCTTTCTTCCTCTGTATCTGTCTCCACCCGTCCTCCCACCCTCCACCCCTGCACTACACTTCCTTTGGGGTTTGCTGAGTAACCCCTGGGTCAAGATAGGGCTTCTTTGTGGGGGCCCCGGGCTGGCCTGGCTAGCGTGGGGAGGAGTAGGGGCAGGGGGCCCATGGAAGGAGTTGCCTCTCCTTTCTCATCAGATCCTGTCTCCACCATTTCTGCACCCCTACTGCAGAGGCCTTAAAGGATGTATCCCAGTTGATCTACAAGGTCATGGCCTGCCTGCTCATCCCAAACTTTTCCTAGACTAGAACGCACTCTTCCCATTTTTCTTCCTCCCCCCACCAAAGCCATTCCTACCTAGAATGAACTTTGCCTTGTCTAACCAGCTGAGGGAGAGAAGGCAGGAAGCAATTAGTAATAGTAAGAGTAATTCGTAGTAATAATAATGTCACAGTAGCAGGGAGACTGCATGGCCTTGGGGTTAAGAGTAGTCTTTGGGACCAGACCGCCTGAGTTTGAATCCCAGCTCTGTAGCTCCTTACCTATGTCACCATGGGGCAAATGACCTGTTTCCCCATCTATAAAATGGGTACAATAATTGTCTTTTCCTCACGAGGTTGTTGCGAGGTTTAAATGTCTTAGCCTTTGTAAAGTGTGGTGCATAGCCCCTGGCAAATAGTGAGCACTCTTTAACATACATGTTAGCACAGCCCGGGTGTGCAGACTGCTGCCTGCTTTACCACACCAGCTCACTCGTCACACACTATATAATCTTGCAGTCGGTCCTCCTTTTACAGTTGAGAATCTGACACAGAGAGTGGAATTCGCTTGCCCAAAGTCACACAGTGCTTCAGTTAGGAGAACCTGGTGGGCAGTTAGGGAGTTTGGTGGGGTTGTCATTTCCCAAAGAATAGCCCCGAAAGCGAGGCTGTGGGAAGGAATGTGACTTGCCCAAAGTCACAGAGCTGGAAGGCTGCTCCCTCCATCCTACTCCTGCCATTCAATTTGCCTTTGAGGCTTCAAGTACTGGGGGCGCCTGAGCGAGCACAGCAGCCCCTCTTAGGGCTGTGTACTGAGTGGACGCTTTACAGATGACAGGAGACAAGCGTGACTCAGACCCCATTTTACAGAGGGCGAAACAAATCCAGAGAGGGAGAGCCACTCTCTCAAGGTCGCACCACTAAAAAATGTCAGAATCGGGTTCCAACCCAGGGTCGTCAGCGCCGGGAGCCCACGCTCTTAGACTTGGGGTGCGCTAGCTCCCTCCGCCCTTGCCAAACCCCCTGACCTCCCTCCTCTCTGCTCCTCCCGCCTAGAAATCTATGAGAAAGTCCAGCGTACCCCGCACAGCATATATATGCTCTTTAACACGTCGGAGCTCCGAGAAGCAGTGCCCGAGCCCGTCTTGCTCTCCCGGGCAGAGTTGCGCCTGCTGAGGCTCAAGTTAAAGGCGGAGCAGCACGTGGAGCTGTACCAGGTGGGGGCCCGGGCCCCAGAGGTGGGCTGCACTGGGGCCGAGGTGGGCAGCTGGACAGCTGGTGGCTGCAAGGTCCACACAGACAGACTCGGCAGGATGGGGGCGTGCGGGCCATGGAATCATGGGGCCCTTTAGAACTTTCAGGCTCCTAGCACCCTAGGATACTAAACACTCAGGTGGCCAGAGTCTTGAAAGGTTGCAGGCTCTCCAGCCGTTCTGTCCAGTACAGTTGTCCAGGACCACTGGCCACACGTGGCCATTTAAGTTGACTGAAAGAAAAAAAATTCAACCCCTCAGTCTCACTGGCCATATTTTGAGTGCTCCGTAGTGGTTAGTGGCTGCTATTTTGGATGCTGCAGATAAAGGACACTTCCAGCATCCTAGAAAGTTCCTTTGGGTAGTTCTGTTCTAGAAGAGTTAGAGTCTCCAGGAAGACTGGGGCCTCTGGGAGGGCTGGAGTCTAGAAGATTACGCGACCTGGAATCCACATCATGTGGGACATTGGGTTTAATGGTAGGTGGTAGACTGTTACAACAAAGGAAGTGTGTCTGTGGTCAATTCCTTGGGAGTCTAGAGAATTCAGCTGCACGCTGCCAGTGTCTGGATCGTTGCACACGGGCATCAGACCTCTGCAGCATCTGGGTTTGGGGCGTGCCAGACTCCTGGGTGTCTAGAACATCAGTCTCTCAGAATTTCTCAGGTTCATTGAATGGGTCGTTCTTGGGGTATGGAATGACTTCTAACATAAGCCCCTAGAAAGTTACAGACTCTCAGAATTCAGGGTGTCAGATTTGCAGAATTGTATGCTCAGGGGGACCCCAGGATGTCCCAGGAGGATCTCAGCATGGTGGACTGTCTGAGCTGAAAGGGGCCTGGCATTTCACCAGTGAGGGAACTCAGGCCGCGGAGGGGCCCCACAGGGACTCAGAGCAGAGGCTGAGCCGTCCAGGTGCCTTGATCCCCGGCCTGGGGCTCTCTCTCCTCTCCTCCCAAGGCCGCTCCGGCGGTGGGGTGGGGGTTGTTCCTGCAGGGCCCCACAGCGTGGATGTCTGGGAGGGGACTGTCTGAGGGACTCTCTGGCAGCCTGTTTGGTGGAGCAGGAGTGGGGGTGCAGTCAGTGTATTTGGGGGTGGGGAGCCGCATCTAACCCACTGTCTCCCCCCAATTCATCTCCCCCCAGAAATACAGCAATAATTCCTGGCGCTACCTCAGCAACCGGCTGCTGGCGCCCAGTGACACGCCGGAATGGCTGTCCTTTGATGTCACTGGAGTGGTGCGGCAGTGGCTGAGCCATGGAGGTAAGGACCACTTGTTTGCCCCGCCCCTATTTTGTAATGGGATAGAGCCCTTTGTTTGTCCTGCCTAGCAGCTGGGACCCCATGTCCCAGCCAAGACGTGGCCTTCCTCCTAGACCTCAGACCTGAGTGATAATGCCTAATCCATTTCCTGAGCACCTGCCGGGTGGTGGGTGATGCTGGGGACACAGCAGTGACCCAAACAGCCCCACCCTTGCCCTCACGGAGCCCATAGTCCATTCTTGGGGTGGGGGAAATGGGGAGAGACCTGAAAACTGGATGGTAATGACCCAGATTGGGTAGGGCTGGAATAGGGACCCCAGAGGAGATGGCTGACCCAGCTTGGGGTCAGGGAGGGCTTCCTGGAGGAGGGGACATCAGAGCTGATATTTGAGGGTTGAGTGGAACCCGTTGGGGAAAGAAGGAGAGGCAAGAGTGTTCAAGGCACACCCTGAGTCCAGGGAGAGTGTGACACAGCCGATCTGTCTGTAAGAGGACTGTGTTTGACCTGAGTCCACCACACCCACATCCCCCTTCCTGATCTCCCTTTTGTTCATGCCTCCCCTCAACAAATGCCAATGGGTGCCTGCTCTGAGCCCCGCCCTGTGTGCGGTGATGCTGGGGACACAGTGGTAACTAAGACAACTCTAGATGCTGCCTTCATGGGGCAACTGTGGACATCTACAAAGTCTTGCCAAAGCCCTAGGTGGCAGTGATGACCCGAAGGAGCAGTGGCGGGGTGGGGAGGCCCCGAGTGCTCCTGGGACCCATCCTAGAGGGTCTGGGAGGGCTTCCTGGGGGAAGGTGATAGTATAGAGACTTAAGGGATAAGTGGTGGATCGGCCAGGTGTTGAAAGGCAGGGGCCCGGGGCCGCTGGACAAAGGTCTGTCTCGGTCACTGCAGAGTCTAGAGCACCCAGCACAGGGCCCAGCACCTAGTAGGAGCTTAGAAAATCATTCACTCACTTGTTCAAGAAGCCTTTCTCCCACAGCTGCTCTGTGGGTGTGCACCCCATCCCTACCTTTTCCCACTTGGGGCACATCATCTGCCCTCTGTGGGTCTTGGCTTCCGTGCCTATTAAATTGGGACCTCTGGCGAAGATCAGAAGAGATAATGCTCACAGAGCATTTAGGACAGGGCCTGGCACCCGGGGCGTGCACTCAGTAGATGTTTATTTTTAAGACTGTGGGCTAGGCCCAGCGGGGAGCAAGAAAACAGGAATCCCTGCCCCCATGTATCCTGCTTTCCACTGAGAACAATGAGGGAAACAAATAGCCAAATTCGAATGTCAGGAGGGTGAGTGCTATGGCGAAAATAAAGTGATGTCACTGTGGGGGAGGGGCATGTGTCCCGGAGGGCCTCCTGGAGGAGGTGACATTTGAGTGGAGACCTGAAGGAGGAGAAGGAGGAAGCAAGGCCAAGAGCAGGAGGATGCAGGGAGAGGGCAGGCAGGGGAAGAGACAGGGGGAGCCCCAACACCCCCTCCACCCTGGGTTTGCTCCACCCACGGCGGGGGTGTGAACAGTACCTGGCATCTCACACTGGCTTCCCACTCCCCACTCCCACAGGGGAAGTAGAGGGCTTTCGCCTCAGTGCCCACTGTTCCTGTGACAGCAAAGATAACACGCTGCAAGTGGACATCAACGGTGAGGCCCATCTCCCTGGCCCGGCCCCATGCCCGCGTGTGTGTGCATGTGTGTGCACTTGTGTCCTCTTCCCCCTGCCCCTGCCCCCATTCATCCATCTGAGAGTGTGTGTCTATGTCTCCCCCACACCCTACAACTCCAAACCAAAGCAGGGTTCAGTTCCGGCCGCCGAGGTGACCTGGCCACCATTCATGGCATGAACCGGCCTTTTCTGCTCCTCATGGCCACCCCGCTGGAGAGGGCCCAGCACCTGCACAGCTCACGGCACCGCCGAGCCCTGGACACCAACTACTGCTTCAGGTGAACCTTTCAGCCCTTGACTGTGGCATTCTCGTCTGGTGGTGTGATGGCTGGGCGCAACCCGGGAAGGCTCAAGTTGGGCACCTGGCTGGTGCTACGCGTGGCTGGCACCTCCTTCAGCCTGGAGGGCTCAGAGGATGGGCTCTGGGTTCTAGGATGCTGGGATGTGGAGTCCTAGGATGTTGAGATCATCTTGCTTTCTTGCTGGTGTGTTAGTGTGTAGAATGAGGGACCCGAGCAAGTTCAATGTTGGCAGCCTGGGGTTCTAGAACGTTGGGATCCTAGGACATAGAATTCAGTGTTAATGACTGGAATCTGAGAATGTTGGACTCAAGGAGTGTTGGGATCTTAGAATTAGGGAATTGAGGATTGGAAGATTACCCATGTTGGATTCCCATACCATTGACAGATTGGAGATTCCAGTGTTGGCAGACTGGAGACCTTGAATATTGGGCTCAGAATGGTGGAAGCCTGTGTTAAAATACTAGCATTCACGGGACACCTGGGTGGCTCAGTCGCTTAAGTGGCCTACTCTTGATCTCAACTCAGGTCTTGATCTCAGGGTTATGAGTTCAAGTTCCGCATTGGACTCCATGCTGGGCATGAAGCCTACTTAAACACAAAAAACAAAACAAAACAAAACAAAAAAAAACTGGGGTACCTGGGTGGCTCAGTCAGTTGAATGTCTGACTCTTGATTTCAGCTCAGGTCATGATCCCGGGGTTGTGGGATCAAGTCCCACACTGGGCTCCATCCTTAGCATGGAGCATGCTTGGGATCCTCTCTCTCTCTCCCTCTGCCCTTTCCCCCCCCCACTCTCCCCCTCTCTCTCTTCCTCAAATAAAGTATATATATATATATGTGTATACATATATATATATATTATATATATATATTAAGCTATAATATATATATATTATATATATATATAATATATTAAAAAAAACAACAACAGCTGGCATCTACAAATGTTTGGGTTGGAGAAAGCCAGATTATTGGTATCCTAGAGTGTTGGGGCTCAGTGTTGGGATGTTAGACTCTTGGAAAGCTGGGATCTTCAGAGATGGCAGCTTGGACCTCTTGAGTGATGGGCTCAGGATTGTGGAATGCTGTAATTCGATATTGAGATATCACGAATGACAAGATACCGGAGAGTTGGAATACAGGAATCCTAGCAAGTTGGAAATGCCATTGTTAGAATGTTGAGATGCTGGAGTATCGCAATCTAAGAAAGTTGAAAAGTTGGATTCCTTAGCATGTTGAAATACAGAGTTAGATGTTGCAGAATTAGAACGATAATCTGACCTTTGTCCCTCCCCAGCTTACTGTTTGGATGAGGTACCTCTGGGCTTTGTTACATGCTGTTCGCCTTCTGGAAAGTCAGCTCTGCTCCCAAGCTTAGCACCAGCCCCAGCCTTAGCCCAGCAACCCCACGAATGAATGAACGTTATTGATAACAATGTAGAGGGAGGCAGCCAGCCATGGGAGTCTCTGCAGGGAGGGACACAGTGTCCCCTCAGAAGTTGTGCCAAAAAGTGAACCTGCAGCTGAACAAAATGGTAGATCCAACTATCAATTTTCTAGAAACACAGGGACAGAGGAACATGTTAAAGAACACCATGGGCTTGCAGTCAGCAACAATTAGATTGTGGGAAATCTGACCCACTTTCTTCAACAAATACAATGCAAAGTAGGGAGGTAGAGAGATGATTATGTAGATTTCTAAAAGAATCTTAAAATATATATCAATTAATTGCAATGTGTAGACCTTATTTGGGTCTTTATTCACACAGACTAGTAAAAACAAAAAGACATTTGTGAGACAGTTGGGGAAATGTGAACCCTGATTGGATATTTTATGATATCCAGGAATAATGGAGAAATTTTCTTATATGGTCTTGTGGTTATGTTTTACAATAGTCCTGATTTTCTTGGAGATACATGTGGAAATATTTGTGGATGAAATGACATGGTGAATGGCATGTGCTTTGAAATCATCCAGTGCGGGAGAGGAAGTGGGTAGGGGCAGAGATGCAGTGAACTTGGCCGTGACATGGGATTGTGGAAGTTAGCCTCCCTGAACTCTTACTCAACATCCAATGTGAGGCCTTCAGCCTGTTCTGTTCTGGGGCCCCAAGTGGGTTTCTTTTACCCATCAGGCCCTGACTGGATGGCAGAGAGGCTCTGCAAGAGCTTTGCAAGAGGGACACCTGGGTGGCTCAGTCAGTAGAGTGTGGGACTCTTGATCTCAGGGTTGTGAGTTCAAGTCCCATGTTAGGTGGAGAGCTAATTTAAAAAAAAAAAAAAGAAGAAGAAGAAAGCTTTGCAAGAGGCCTTGCACTGAATAAATGGGTTAGAAAGTGCCTCAAAGTCACCCGGAGGCTTGTTAAATATGGCCTGCTGTCCTCCAGCCCCAGCCCCACCCTCAGTTTCTGACTCAGTAGGTTTTTGGTGAGCCTGGAGAATTTACATTCCCCACAAGTTCTCAGATGGTGCTTCTGCTGCTCTGGGGACCCCACAGGGAGGATGTCCCAGGTGGGTAATCAGGGTCACAGACTATTCAAATCTTAGGACCTCAAAACCCCCAGCCAGAGTTGAACCGGAAGTGAAAGATTATTCTGGACAGGGGGTTCTTTCCCTTCTGTGAATTTAGGACCCCCTCGAGAAGCTGAAAGCCAGGACATTTCCCCAGAAATATGCCAGTAAATGCGCACATATGTGCCTGTGGTTTCAGGAGCTCAGGACTCTCCCTGGTCCTGGACTTCCTGATGCCTCCTTGACCCTGAACAACACCTTATTTGATCCAACATCCCTCATGTCATTGGACAGATGGGGAAACTGAGGCCCAACCAGACTGGGGAGGAACCAGGCTGAGCTCACAGGGATCTCAGATTCCTGGCTCCCTTCTCTGTGGCTTTTGGAGAGGCCTTGTCTTGCCCCGGGAAATGCTGTATCATCGCCTCTTCCTGCTGTGCTTGAGCTGACATGGCTGCGCTGGACAGATGAGGCCCCAGCCTCCCAGGGGGCACAGAGCTGGCCGTGAACCTGTCCCCAAGCTCCACACTTACATGCTGTGTATGGGCAGGCAGTGCTTTCCTCTCTGGGGCTCAGTTCCTTCATCCTTCAAATGGGAATAATCATAATAAAGCCTGCCTCATAGGGTTTTGAGATCAGTTAATTCTCTGTTGATTACTTCTTGAATAGATAAATGCATGCACATGGGCCAAACCTAGAAGGAATAGTCAGAGACCCTCCAGTTCTGATCCCCACCCCTCTCTGAAGAAGAGACAGTCACTTTTATTATATTTGTGTCTCCTTCCAGACACAGTGTCTGTTTGAAACACTTATGCACATCCGTATTTTTTTATTTTGCCCCAATTGCAGAGTTCGTTTTTTTTTGGGGGGGGTGGGGATGTGGAGAGGGCACTGCATATTCCTTCCTGCCTCCCTCCCTTCTTCCCTCCCTCCCTCTCTTCCTCCCTCTCTCTCTCTCTTCCTCCCTCCCTTACTCCCTTCTTGCCTTCTTCTCTTTCTTATTCTAAAAGTAACACATACCCACTGTCAAGAATTTAGAAAATACAGAAAGATATCACCCATCACACTACCACATATAAAAAAAAATCAACATTTGAATATATTTCCTTTCAGTCCTTTTATGCAAAAAGAATTTGGATCATACTGTACCTGTAGCTTTGAAGAATATCTCTTTCACATGATATGAACCTGGAATATAAAGTGTTCATGCTTCCCACGAATCAAGCTTTTTAGCTAAGGTCCCTGCCCAGCTCAGCCATGGCCCCAGAGGCCAGCACATAAAATGCCCTGGTTCTTTCCAGACAAGCAGGAGCCTGGGCCTGGGCTGGAGAGGGACTGGCTTTTGCTTCTGAGCATGGGACAGGGATTATGAGTCTAGAGCAGTAAAATATTATACATCACTATTCTCCAATATGTTTTTTAAAAACCTAACATAGAGGGGCATCTGGGTGGCTCAGTCGGTTAAGTTTCTGACTCTTGATTTCAGCTCAGGTCATGACCTCGCAGTTCGAGCCCTGCTTTGGGCTCTGTGCTGACAGTATGGAGCCTGCTTGGGACTCTCTCTCTCTCTCTCTCTCTCTCTCTCTCTCTCTCTCTCCCTCCCTCCCTCCCTCCCTCCCTTCTCTCTCTGCCCCTCTTCCATTTGTGCTCTCTCTCACAGTAAATAATATATAATATATGTGAGGCTCGAACTCACAACCTAGAGATCAAGAGTCACATGTTCTACTAAGCCAACCAGGCGCTCCAGGTAGCAATAAGTTTTAGAAGGAAAATAAATCAGGGTCACCTGGGCAGCTCAGTTGGTTAAGCATCTGACTCTTGATTTCAGCTCAGGTCATGATCTCCTGGTTTGTAGGATTGAGACCTTGTCAGGCTCTACGCTGACAGCACAGAGCCTGCTTGGGATTCTTTCTCTCCCTCTCTCTTTGCCCCTTCCTCCCCCCAATAAATAAATAAACGTTAAAAAAAAAAGAAGGAAAATAAATCAGAAGAAGAGGGAAGAAAAAAATAGATATTGGGTACTAGTTTTCCTATTCTGGTTAAAATTTTCTTCTATTATGGAAAATTCGAAGTGTAGACAAAAGCAACCAAGATATGATGTAATGAAGTCCCATGGATTCTCATCCAGCTTCAACAGGCATTAAGATTTGCCCCACGTCAAATACAGACACTGTCATATTTTCTTGCAGAACTGAAATGCCACTGTCACACTGAATGGAATTCACGATCATTTGGATGGGTACTTTGGGTAGGATGGTCCAGAAAGGATGCTCTGAGGAGAGGATATTAATTTTTTTAACTGATATTTATTGAGTACCTGCTGCACGTCAGGCAGTGTTCTAGGAGTTAAGGCTCCCTGCGTAAAGGACATCTGAGCATACATTTCAATGAACTGAAGAAAAGAAAAGAACTACAGTGGATATCTGTGGGAATAGCAAGCCAGGAGGAGGGATGAGTGAGTGCAAAGGTCCTGGGGCAGGGTTGTATTTGAAGAACAGGGAGGATGCTGTGTTCTAGTGTCTGGAGTCAGGGAGAGTGGGGAGGGAGTTGAGATCAGCTGACCAGGCGGCGCCTTGTGGTTCCTGTTGAGGGCTTGGGCATTTGCCCCAAGAGACACAGAACCATGTTTGAGCCATGTTCGGAGCAGAGATTCGACATGACAGTCTCTAGCATGTGGCCCCAGAAGGCAGGGATTCCTGTCTGTTTCGTTTGTACTCAGCCCCCAGTAGATCCCAGCCAAGCAGTTGGTCCTGGTTCAACAAGTATTTGTTGCACACATAGAACTTAGGGCTGGGGGACGGTCATTTGACTTTCTTACAGGCTTGTCAGGAGCCTTGTGTGAAATGATGTTTACAATCCCGTTAGCAAGGGGCTTGACCAAAGAGAGCGCTTTATCAGTGTTAGTGATTATCATTGCTGTTACCGTTATTGCTATTATCACCGAGATGGGCGCTGTGCTGGGGGCAACCAGGGTGCCCCCCCACCCCGGGGGTGCGGCTGCCCTCGCAGCAGCAGCAGCAGCAGCCGCGCCCCCCTGACCCGGCCCCCTCCACCCCGCAGCTCCACGGAGAAGAACTGCTGCGTGCGGCAGCTCTATATTGACTTCCGCAAGGATCTGGGCTGGAAGTGGATCCACGAGCCCAAGGGCTACCACGCCAACTTCTGCCTAGGGCCCTGTCCCTACATCTGGAGCCTGGACACGCAGTACAGCAAGGTGCGTCTGGCCACGGGCCGGCCGGGGTTGGGCTAGGGGGAGCAGGGGCCGAGGGAGTGGAGGGAGACAAACAGGTAAAATCGGAGAGGACTTAGCCAGATGAGAAGTAGAGAGAGCCCGGGGGATCGGAGAGGATGGTACAGAGATGGGAGGAGACAGGCTCTGAGCCGGTAGAGAGACCTGACGCAGAGGGAGACGCAGAGGGATCTGCGGTCTATGGCGAGACCCATGGAGCCTGAGTGACCAACCGGGTGCGGGGAGGCCGGGAGACGGAAGGAGAGGGAACGCGAGAGACAGGATGAACAGTGAAAGGCCTGGAGTCCACACACTGCCACGGAGACAGAGACTGTGAAGACAAGGCAAGAGTGGAAAAGAGAGAGGTAGAGACTGGGAACGGACTGAGACGAGACAAGAGGGAGAGGGGAAGAGGCGGAAGGGGTGGGAGCGCCCTGCCCACGACCCCCGACCCTGACCCCGCCCGCAGGTCCTGGCCCTGTACAACCAGCACAACCCGGGCGCGTCGGCGGCTCCCTGCTGCGTGCCGCAGGCGCTGGAGCCCCTGCCCATCGTGTACTACGTGGGCCGCAAGCCCAAGGTGGAGCAGCTGTCCAACATGATCGTGCGCTCCTGCAAGTGCAGCTGAGGCCCCGCCCCGCCCCGCAGGCCCCGCCCACCCGGCAGGCCCGGCCCCGCCCCCGCCCGCTGCGCCGGGCTGTATTTAAGGACACCGCGCCCCAGAGCCCTCTGGGGTCGATTAAAGGTGGAGAGACAACTGGGGTCTCTGTGTGTGTGTGGTTGGGTCCCAGAGTGGGGTCTCCCGACGTTCTCGACGTTCCTGGATTCCCGTTCCATCTGTCCCCTCTGGTCTCCATTCATTTCCTCCCACAAACGCCTACTGAGCACTTATGTTCCAAGGACTCCCCGTGAACACTAGTTAGATTTATTTATTGAGCATCTTGTGAGCTGTTCTTAGTGCCTTCTATTGATTAAGTCATTTAATCACCATAACAAAGCTCTGAGATACAGGGACTCTGATAGCACTCTGTTTTTTTTCCTGCTTATTTATTTTGAGAGAGAGAGAGCGCGCGCATGGGGAAGGGGGAGAGAGACTCCCAAGCAGGCTCCGAGATGTCAGTGCAGAGCCCCACTTGGGACTCGAGCTCACGAACTATGAGATCCTGACCTGAGCTGAAACTTAAGAGTTGGAAGCTTAACCAGGGTGCTCCTGATAACACTCACTTTAAAGATGAGGAAACCAAAGCCCAGAGAGGTTAAGGGACTAGTTCCTGCCCACCAGGAACCTACTTCCTGGGGAGGAGACAAATATGGGAAGTCGCACTAAGACAGGAAAGTAGCACGGAGTGAGAGATGATTTGGGGAGGGAGGAAGGGTTTCTCGGAGGAGGTAGCATTTGGGACGTGAAGGAAGTCAAGAGGGCAGTCTGGGGGAGCCCTGGGGGAGAGTGTTCTTGGTAGGAAGACCTAGGCACAGCCTGGTCTTGAGGATGAATTTGGAGTGAGCCAGCGACACTGGGAGGAAAGGCCAATGTGGTTGGAAGGGAGGGATAAGGGGAAGGGTGTTGGGAGCTGAGTCAGGTCATTAACACTCACAGGCCAGAGAGTAATGATATTCCCCGTGCCAGGTATGGTGTATGAGCTCCCTGCGTTCTCCCCACAGCCCAGCAGAGCAGGGGTTGGCACACTGCTGCCCGCAGGCCAGTTCTGACCCACTTGCCTGTGTCTGTAAATAAAGTTTTATTGGAGCATCACCTAAGGCTGTTTCAGTGCTCAGTAAAACCATATGCAAAGTCACAGTTACTCTCTAGCCCTTCAAAGAAAAAGTTTGCCAGCTCCTGCTCTAGAGACCCTTTGCTCCCCACTTTACAGACAGGAATGCCAGGGCAGGGGCACAGAGAGGTTCAGTTACTTGTTAAGGTCACACAGCTAGCACGTGGCACAACTGGGATTCGAATCCAAACAGCTGGAGTTGAGGATCCAGGCACATAACCTCTGCACTGGTACTGCTTTCCAGGCCACATCAGGCCTCCGGGGGGGGGGGGGCCTGGGGGAACTTGCACTCAGGGTTCCCGACGGAGGAAGAGTGTGATTTGACTTAAGTGCTCGGAGGGTCCCTCTGGCTGATGGTTGAGTAGACTGAATGGGGGCAAGGGGGGCTGCAGGGAGACCGTTCGTGCAAGTGAGAAATGACAGTGCCCTGGGTCAGGGCGGCCCTCCATCTGCTGTGGTCTTGCCTGTGAATTCTCTCCTGCTTCCTCTTCTCAGCCTCTCAGTGGCCCCTCTTCCTCCCAGGTTTCAGTTCCCTCCCCCCACCCCCCACCCACTCTGCCCTGACCTTCCCAGGGCCACCGGACCTGCTCCTGGCCCAGTGATTGCCTAGGTGGGGTTCACTCTGTAAGGACATACTGCCATTTTCACCAGCCTCGTGTGTGGAGACACTTGCAAGGACACAGTGACGCAGACTGTGGTCACTGCAGCCCCACGAAAACGCGGCACAGCTACACACACACACACACACACATTCGTGCTCACCACAGAGGTTCAAATCTGGACCGGGTCCCTCGGTCTCGCAAACACATTCCCCTTCCGCAGCCACCGTGGAGACACAAAAACTCCTGACACCTGGCGGCAGCGACAGCCCCTGCACGCGGCCCCATTCCAGATGCAGAACCCAGCCTTGGAGCTTCACTCGGACACAGCAAAAAGCAGTCGCGCAAATACATTCTGAAGGGTCACAGGTCACGACCGCCAGCCACACACCAGATACAGACTCAGAGATGGTGCCCCGCACACACACCTCACAGCATCAGAGCCCCCTCAGGAAATGAAACAGAGGCTCCTGCTGGGACCCACCAACAGTTAACACAAACATCCTCCCCGGGTCACTCGCAAACAGGCACAGTGCATGCGCACACAACCTGACACAGCACAGTCCCACCCAGACACACACGCCACACATGGAGACACACGTCACGATCACCCGGAGGAGGCCGGTCCTGCCCACTCAGTCTGACATCTCCCAGGCCCCCACACGCTCAGGCCCGGGGAGTCCCACCAGGCCCCGCAGACAGCAGCTGGCCCCGTCAGACCCAGACACGCTGTCACACCCCGGGGCCCAGACGGAGCAAGTCCCACACACCCAGACACACCCCCCAGGGTCGCGGCCCTCGCAAGCCCAGCCCGTGCCCGGGCCGAGGGCAAGTCCTGGCCTCACACCGGGGCCGCACACTCCCGCGGTCGCCCGAGCCCTCGCCACGCCCTCGTGACACACCCCGCCCACCTGCCCGCCGGGCTGAGCTGGCGCGGAGGCCGCCCAGGAAGGGAAACTTGCGGGCTCAGCACCTTCCTGGACTGCCTGCGGGCGGCCCCTGTCCCGCAGGAGAGGGGGGCAGAGCCCGTGGGGGACAAGGTAGTCCCCGCCCCCCGCCAAGCGCAGGGGCAGCACCGGGCGTTCGGGGCGCCCCTTCCCCCTCCCCCACTCCTGCGGGCAGCCCGGGAGGGGAGGGAAGTCGTGGGGGGAGCCTGGGTTCCGGCTGGAGCCCCAGCTTCCCGTCCAGCCCCCACGGGGCAGGAAGCACGGCCGGGGAGGCCAGCTCAGGCCTTCCTGCCCCCTCCCCCAGACAGGCCTGGGGGCTGGGTCAGCCGGAGGGAGCGGGGAGGGGAGAGGAGGGGGAAGACGAAAGAGAAAGCCCCTTCTCCCCGAGCGATGGTGTCTTTGGGGTGTTTCTAATGTAAATTTGAACGTGTTCACAACCCCTTTGTGTGTGTGTGTGTGTGTGTGCGCGCAAGCTTTGTGCTGTGAATTTTGTCCAGCCTGGGGGTTTCTGACGCCCCAGCGGGTGCCCTCCGGCTGTGTTGGGTGTGCACAGGTACTACCAAAGCCTGTGTCCCAGCACGCGTCCCTGCGGTGTGTCTCCCTGTCCTGCATTTCCAGCGTGTGCGTCCCAGTTTGGGGTTCCTGTTTACAAGCCAGTGCCCCCTCTGGGTTCTGTGGCGGGACACTGTGTCTCAGCAAGTCTGTGTGCAGGAGAGGGTCGTGTCCCCGGGGCCTGCTGTGGGTCTGAATTCTTTCTCCACATCTTTGCCGTTGTTCGCTGGGTGTAGATTTGTGCATTCTTCAGTAAGTTCGACTAAAAATTTGGATGTTCTCCGTGTCTGTCTGTGTGTCTGGGAGAGACGTGTGTTTCCGGGAGGGGTTGTGCTTTGTGTTTGCTCTTGGAGCTGTGTTTCCAGTGCACGTGTTGTGTGTCCGTGGGTGAGTTGTTTCTGGGTTATGTTTGTGATCGGTGTGTGCGTGGCTGGCATCAGAGGGCATGCTGTGGGGTGTGTCCCCAGCATGCTTGCTGTCCTACTCCCCGTGTGTTTGTGCGAATGTGTGTCTATGCAGGGACTGGTGTCCTCAGCTCTGAGAACAGGTGGTGTTTGCGTTTTGTCTCCCGTCCGTGGGCTGGTGACTTCGGTGTGTGAGCTGTCGTGTGGGTCTCTATTTTGCATCAGGTTCGAGGCCTTGTGAGTCTTCAGTGGGCTGGCAGTGTCTCCTGCAGGTCTGCATTTTGTGCTGGTGTTTCCAGGGCAGGGGCGGGCACGGTGTGTCCCCAGGGAAGCCAACGGCATCCCTAGCGACACGCCCAGTGGCCTCTGCACTGAGTGGAGGCTGCGTCTGCGGTGTGTCCCCTTGCCGGCTGGTGCCACGCTGGCTCGGGCTGGCTGTGGCGGGCGGGCAGGGCAGGGGCTGTGGTGGGCACTGGACCCACGCCCGGACCTCGGTATAAATATCCCGGCTGCCGTCGGCTGTGTTTACTCGGCCCCAGCCCGGGGGCGGGGGTGGTGGCAGCCCGGCAGGTCCTGGGGGCGGGGGTGACCAGGCCACAGCGCAGACATTTCCTTCGGGCCAGACAGGCCACAGCCTTGCCTCCCCCTTTCTGGATGAGGGTGCAGCGGTGACCCTTCATCCTGGGCTCCCAGGGGCCACCAGTGACCCTCTGACCTGGACATCCCCACTGGGCTTCCCAGGGTCTGGGAGACAGAGAAGAGGGGCCAGCTGACAGGGGGTGAGGGGGCAGGCCAGGGACCACAGGGAGAGGGGGAAATGGGGCGGAGACTCCGGACGAATGGTCACGCAGGCTAAGGGACCAGTGTATAGGGATGAGCAGGAGGGAGGTGAGAGGGGTGGCAGTGGCCCTGGGCAGGGCTGGCGGGGGGAAGAGTGTAGGGCTGACAAGCGAGGTGGGAGGTGATGGGAGATTCGGGCGGGCTGCCAGAGGCACAGAGGCAGAAGAGAAGGCAGAGGAGAGGAGAGAGCGAGGGAGAGGGGTGGCGGTGGGAGGGACAGGATGCGAGGGCAGGACACGCAGAAGGGTCAGATGGGGGTGCGGGTGGCAGCCGGCACAGCCCAGCCAGGAGGACAGACAGGAGACGGGGTGGGGGCCGGATGCCCACGGAGGGGCTCTCCCCCAGCGGGTCCTCCCTCCCTGACTCAGCCTCTCCGCCTGCCTCGACCGAGGGCTGGGGGGCGGAGGGACAGTCACCTCTGGCTCCTCAGGGTCCAGTGGCAGCTGCGGGGGCCGTGCCGGGGGTGTGTCTCCCACAGTCCCTCCTGACTGGCCCCACCTCTGTCTCAGCTGCAGACGCTCCCGCCTCCACCATCTGACTAACCCTAATTCTGACTCAACTGCTGTGGTCTCTCATCACTTTTTATTATGTAACAAATCTATGTATGGCAAAGTATATCACAAACAGCGTTAAGGATCAAATGACAGACTGATGAAAACTGCACACCTCACTCGGGGCTGCTCCCTGGCTTAGAGAAGTCCTCTGACTGTGGGCACACGCGCACACACACACACACACACACACACACGTGTACCCGAGGGACAAACGTCTTCCATCCTCTGGCTTTCAGGTTTTCCAAGGGCGAGTCTGGCCGGCCAATCGGGGGTCTTCTCTGGGAGCCAGGGCATTGCTACTGGCAGGACGTGAAGAGTAGGACCGCCGTGATGGTTCTGGTCCAGGTGCTGACTTACACACCATCGAGATGATTCCAAGCCCGTGTGCAGCATGGTGCCAAGCATGTGGGGAGGGCCCCAAAGCATTAGCTGCCGGTATCACCCTCGACAGCTGTCTCTTCATGACCTTTCTGAGCAAGTCCGTGCGTCTGTCTGCTCCCAGTGGCCCTGACAGCTAACACACAGGCTAGAATGGTCTCTAGGACCTGTGAAGTTCTAGACCTGGCTTTTTGTCAGTGGCCGTGAGCCCTCGAGCAAGTAACATTCCCCTTCTGGCCCCCTCCCCTCACCTCACTTATGAAATGGAGCGGAGTCCCTAGTTCACCGGGTTGTTTGGAGAATTCCATGGGGCATCAGGCCCATCAGGCCTGGAATAGGACAGAACTGCTCAGTGACCGGAAGTTTCCTCGTTTAATGATCTCTCTGTGTGAATATCCCTCGGCCTCTAGGCTAGCTCTCACTTTCTGTGTCTGGCTCTAGTTCTGGCTGACCCAGAGGGCAGAGCTGAGGCCCAGGGGTCAAGGGCTGTGGTCCCGGGAGGCCTTGGGGGTCTCCCCCTTTCTCCGGGCCATATGCCTGAGGTGGTTTTGAGTGTCTTCAGGCCTGGCTATGGCAGGGTGTCACCATGCTGGCTCACAGGAGTGAAGGGTCCCCAGGCCCTATCTCTCTGACCTGTGTGGCCTGTACCCCCTTGCCAACAGCTGACCCCTTGTGTGTGTGTGTGTGTGTGTGTGTGTGTGTGTGTGTGTGTGTGTGTCTACTGAGGGAGCATGAACCGGGTATGGGGGCATGGGAAGGCAGGACGCCTGGGTTCCCACAGGCCAAGTGGCTGAGTCACCAAGAGGCCATCTGGCTCCCATTAGCCCAGGGCGGCGGGGGGCTCTGTGGGGCGGGCCCTGTGGCCAGCTGGGGGCAGGGATGCTGGGGCAGGCTGTGTGTGTGGGATGACTCAGGACCCATGATAACAGCCTGTGCGTATTTGGGGAGTGTAAACAGGAGAGGGAGAAGGAGGTGGAGGAAGTGAAGGAAGGGAAAATTGTGGCCAGGCAGAGGGGCTGGCCGGTGGGGCTGAAGGAGAGAGCCCCCCTCCCCACGCCCCTCCCTCCACACCCAAGCTCGCAGGCCCATGGCCCCAGTGCTGCCCCACACCCCCCTCCCAAGCCTGGGTCCTGAAGGAGAGGTGGGAGCTGGTAGCCTCCCTGGTGAGGCTCCTTCCTCAGCAGCCAGGCTGGGGTTTGGGGGGAGACGACACTGAAACCAGAGAGAGGCTGAGAGGCAGAGGGCAGAGGCAGGCGGCATGGAGGCTGATAGATGGGGGCGTGTGGGCAGGAAGCACCAGAGGCCCAGGGTGAAGTTGAAGGAGGCAAGAGCCCACCAGTACAGAGCTGGACAAGCAGGCGGGGCCCGGGGGCTCACGACCCCGCGCTGCGCTCCGGCACTGACCTGGCCGGCTCCAGCTACAAAGAGCCCCGCTGGCCTCCATCAGGGGGAGGATGTTCAGCCTGAGCCCGGTCGTGGGAACAGAGGCCAAGGCACACAGAGGGGAGAGAGAGAAGGCCAGAGAGGAAAAAGACAGTGACGCATAGAAGGAGGAAAGGAATGGAGAAAAAGCCAGTGAGAGAGACAGTGAGACAGACCTGGATCAGGGAAGGAGAGTGGGGGAAGGTAGGGAGCCCCGCACACAGAGGGGGCAGGGGCGGGGCCGGGACGGCACCAGAGCCAGCGAGGCTGGGGGTGTGGGGCGGCTGCCCTGCTGTCCCCTAGAGGAAGTCACGGGCAGGGTGGGCGGCGTGGCCGTCAGTCCCCATCCAGCTCTGGGCTGGGTGCCTCCTCAGGCTCCTCCGCGTCGAAATACCTCTCCTCCTCATCCCGCGCCACGATGTCTAGGTTGTCAAAGTCGGGGTTGTCATCCACAGTGCTGTGGGGGGAGGGGCTGTCAGGGGCCGGCTCTGCCCCCTCCCACCCCAGCCTCCCTGCTTCTCACCCTCTGGAGGAGCCCGGGGGTGGAGGGGCCCTCCAAGATCCCAGGCCATATGCGGCTATAAATCGGAGCTAACCCGGGGCGGGGGGGGGGGGGGCGGGGGGGAGGTGCATGGAGTCTCTCAGGGCTTCAAATGAAGTCTTCCAAGCAGATTGTACATAAAAACTTCTGGTTTCTCTCAAAAAGCTGGAAGATGTGGTGACAGGCCAACTCACATTCCCTGGAGTGGTTCTCAACTAGGAAGCTTCTGCCCCTCAGGTGACATTTGGGGATAAAAGTGCAGACGTTTTGGTTGTCACACCTAGGGGGGCTCTCACTGGTGCCCAGGCACCGGACACCAGGGATGCTACTCGACACCCTGCTGCTCACAGGACAATGAGCACAAAGAATCATCTGGCCCGAGAAAGGTCAACAGTGCTGAGAAATGTCTGCCTTGGGCGCATGTGATCCTAAATTGTGAAGAGGACCCCTGGCTGTGCTCTGAGCTCTCCCGTGACCCCCACCATACTCCCTTGGGTGCAGGAAGCCCTGTCTGATCCGGCCCGGCACCTCTGAGGAGACCCGCCTGCTCCTCGCCCCTCGCGATCTGCTCTAGCCACCCCTGTCCCATTGCTGTTCCTCTGATCCGCCTCAGGGTCCTTGCACCGGCTATCTCCCCTGCCAGGAACACTCTGACCCCAGGTATTTATGTCGCTTACCCCTCACATCCTGCAAGTCTTTGCCGAAATGTCATCTGCTCAGAGAGCCTATGCTGGCCCCCTCATCACTACCTCCCACCCCTCTGCCCCTCGACCCTGCTTTAATTTTCTTCATGGCCCTGGCAGCACCAGATGCTAAATACTTCTTTTGCTTCCTCACTAAACTGGGTCCCCTTTCAGGGCACGGAACCCTTTTGTCAGCTTTGCTTGCTGCTTTATCCCCACAGTCTGGACACAGCAGGTGCTTAGCCCCACAGTGGTGGGGACCCACTGGCCCTGCTGCCCAGCAGCTGCCCTCCAGGGGAGAACAGGTGCCGGTCCCCGCTCGTCTCTATTCCTCAGGCCAGGCCCCATTTCCTCATGGGCACCCGGCTTTCTGAGGGCTCCCCGCGGCCTAGGCATTCTGCACCCCGCTCTGTGTGGGAACTCGGGCCGGGAGGCTCCACCCCAGCTGGAAGCACATCAGCCAGGCTCGCCTCTGGAGGTGGGGGGGTACCCTAGATCAGGCCATCGTGCGCCCCACAGCTGGTGAGGGTCGGTTTGCCGGGGCTGGGTCTGAAGCTGGGCATCGGCTGTCACACCCACAAGGCGAGACTGCTTCAGCTGTCAGAGCCTTTTATCTTTGACTCTGACCCTTCACTCTTCTGTGTTCTTTTCCCTGATGGCAAAATCCTTTCCAAAGCAGTGGCTGTGTGTCTCGCCCAGGGTTACAGTGTGGACATCAACAAGCAGCACCACAGCAGCGGCCACCGCAGGTCTCTCCCTGCCAGGGGTGATTTCCTGTAGCACCAGGGGGTCTGGGGGCCTGAAGCGGCGGTGCCCGGAGGACACCTGGGGGGGCTCGGGGTGGTGTCATCCTTCTAGATCACCGCTGCTCACCCGAATGGAAATATTTCAACGTCTTATCAAATTTGAGCTGTCAGCCTTGTTCAGTCCCTTCTTTAGGTGAGGGGACTGAGGCCCAGAGGTGGATGAAGCTCGTCCAAGGTCACCCACTGATCCCTGGTTGATCTGAAACCCTTATGCCTGGGCCGAGGGCTGTGGAGTGCCAGGCTTGGGGAGGGGGGCACGAATCACCTGTAGTCAAAGTCCCCGTCCTTGCCGTCCAGGAAGTGCTGGTGCATCCGGCTGGTGAACTCTTCCCGCAGGATCAGCCTCTCTTCCGAGTCAGGGACCCAGGCCTCTGAGTCTTTGCCGGGGCTCGGGTCTGTGGGGGCAGACACCCTCAGTGGGGGGATGGGACGGGTACCCTTGGGTACGTGCTGAACACACACCCACAAAGAGCTGCTTCCTCTGTGCTGGTGGCACCGGGAACGCGGTGGTGACCAAGACAGCCCCGGTCCTGCCCTCCTGGGGCACACACTGAACACAGGAGGACAATATAGCACTCTGGAGACTGTAGAGCTGGGTCAGGACCTGCTACCTGAAGGGTGGGGAAGGGAAGGCATTCTTGGCAGAGGGAACAACATGAGTAATGGCCTGGAGGTGAGTGATGACTCCTTGGTGCCTTTGAGGAGCAGGGGGGCGGGGGGCAGAGATGCTGGAGAGGCTGGGAGAGCCTGGGCACTCGGGGCAAGCAGGGGAGGGGGTCTGACCTTGCAGGTCGGGGGGCCCCAGCCTCGGGCCTCCCCGGTACTGGCCCTCACCTTCCTCATCGCTGTCCTCCTCCTCCTCCTCCTCCTCCAGGCAGGCCTCCTCCTCCTCCTGCTGTCGGAGCAGCCGTTGCTGCAGCTCCCGCTCCTCGCAGGACTGGAGCAGCAGGTCAGAGAGCGGGCAGGCGGTGCCGGGGGCGCCGGGCTCAGGCAGCCGGTGGGCTGGGGCGCGGGCACTGAGCTCCTCCTGGGTTAGGTACTGCCCAATGTACTGCTCGTACAGCAGCGGGGCCCGGAACCGCATCTGCTCGTCACTGAAGTACTCGCCACCTGCACGGAGACGGGGGGGGGGTGTCTGCACGTGAGGCTGGGGCCCGGGTGCGGGGTGAGCACGTCTGAGCACATGTGTCCATAATCGGGCTTGTAGGAAGCCGTGGACGCGTGAGTGCAAGCATGTGCATGCACGTTCTGACACGCAGGAAAATCTGCCGAGGCCCGAGGTCACGTGGCCACAAGTACTCACGCATGCGTCTGAGCATGCGCATAAGCAGGCCGGTATGTGCATGTGTCCTTGCACGTGTAAGCATGTGTGTGCAATCAGGCCATGTACATCCTGGCCCCCAAGGCACCGGTGGTCCGGGGCCTGTGCACCACTATGCCTGGGCAGAGTGCACACACACCTGCCCGTGGGTGTGTGTGCAGGGTCACACGGGTGTACGTGCCCTCCTGCAGGTGCCAGGAGTGTGGCTGGGAGTGGGTGTGCGGGGCTCCACAGGCAGGGGTCCCGCACACAGAAGCCAGGATGTAGGTTACGTGTACCTGTCTGTGAGCACAGCAGGATGTGCCAGAGGTGGGCGTCCCGGTGGTCTTCCAGACCCTGGCTCTCACCTGTTCCCAGAGTGCTCCTCTCTGCAGCCACCCCTCAGGTATGCTTGGCTTCCCCACCACCCCAAACCCGGGACCTTCGCATCTCTCCTGGCTGCCTGTTCCTGCAGGGGTGGCTCTGTCCCTCAGGAAACCGTTAAACCTGCTGGGTCCTTCCAACCCACCAGTCCCAGCCCTGCTTTCAGAGCCCAGGGTGAGAATGTGCCCAGAACCCTGGCCTCTGCAGCACTGGGGTCTGTGGCTATCCCTCTCTCTTACCCCATCTCCCTGTTTCTGGGATCTCCCACCATACTGTTTCTCTCCCTCTCCCTGGCTCTGTCAGCCTCTTTCCCTGGGTCTGTTTCTGCTTCTCTGCCTCTATCCACCAGTCTCTCTTGGACTCTGTGCCTGTCACCTCACCATTCATCTGTTCCGCCTCCCCCCGCCCCCTCCCCCGATCTCTAGCTTCACTCCCTGTCACTGCGCCCCACCCTCTCCATCTCCCTCGCTCTACGGCCTATGACCTCGCTCTTCTCCCTAACCAGAATCTTTACTCACTCTCCGCTTCATTTAGTTTCATCTTTCAACTTTAGTTCTGGTGTCTTTGGTCACAAAGATGCTTATAATTATGCCGTGGTCAAAACGGTCTCAGTGTTTTTCTTCGTGCCATCCATATGTGTGCCTTGTCTAAGCGGGCCTTTGTGTCCCCAGGGTCACAGACACACTCCCCTAGGTTTCCTCAGCACCTCTGTGTATGGTGTGAGGTAGGGATTGCATTTTCCTGAGGGATGACCACTTACCACAGTGCAAGGTACTGTGTCCTCGGCCCACTGATCTGAAACGGCACTTGTGTCTTTACTAAATTCTGACCCTTCTCACTGCCTGTCCCATTCTCTTCCCATTTGTACTGATCTTCCTCATTGCTTCATGTTTCTATTTCAACCTCCCTGTGTCCCTGTCTCAAAACTTGTCTCCCAGGACCTCTGTCTGTTGTCTCTACTCTTGCATCCTTGTTTCTTGCTTCCTCTGCTTCAGTCTCCCCTCCTGCCCGGCCCACCTGGCCCCACACCTTGGATGAGCTCACGCAGGGCAGCGTAGCGCCGGTTACGCAGGCGGGTGCGCAGGGTGCGGGGTCGGGCGCTGCCCTGCCGGGCCACCTCGGCACAGTAGAAGTCTGCCCGATGGTCACCGCGCAAGTGGCCAAAGCAGGCCAGGTGCTCCTCACGGAGGCTCGTGCGGAAGCGCTCCAGGAACACCAGCGGCTTCTCATGGTACAGCTGGCCCAGGATGGCCACCTTCTCCTGCTCGGTCAGGTCAGGCTCGCCCTGCTGCTGGCTGCACACGGGCAGGCGGCTGGCGGCCACGGCACGCAGCATGGCACTCACCGCCGCATCCTCAACCCCAGGGGGGCCACCATTCGGGGCCTCTGGTGCTCCCTCTGCTGCTTTCACCTTGTCCTGGGGTCTGGGTGGGACAGGCATCCAGCTCAGCTCCCCCCAGTGCCCAGTACTGGGCTCTGTGCAGCCTGTGGGGAGAGGGGAGATTTGTCAGTCCCGGGATGGAAAGGGAGGGGGTGGGGGAGGGGGGTGGGTGGAAAGGCCTAGATGCTCAGCCACTCATTTCACATTTACTGAGCACCTACTATATTCTGGGCACTGTTCAAGGTCCTAGAGATGCCACAGTAAGCACAAAGTTGACATTTTAGTGGAGGACACAGACAATGAGAAATATGATTACTGAAAACATGTGACATGTTAGCAAACGTAGTCTGTCGGGTGGTTCCAAGGACTATGGAGAAAAATAAAGAGGAAAGGCAGAAGGACTGGGGTTAGTGGGGGGCAGTCTACAATTTCAAATGGGGCAGAGAAGAACTTGCCAAAGAAGTGACATTTCAGTAGAGTCCTGAGGTGGTGAGGGACTGAGCTATGACAGTTTTGGAGGAAGAGAGTTCCAGGGAGTGGGAACAGCCAGTGCAAAGGCCCTGAGGCACAAGTGAGCTTGGTGTGTTTACTTGGTCCTTTACCACATTTATTGACTCACTCAATTCTTTGCCTTTTCACTTATTCACAAAATCACTAACACATGCACTAACTTGTTCACTCACTCCCCATCTCCTACTCATTCACACGTTGATCCAAAGACAATATGGGCGCTGGTAACAGGAAAGCTGAACTCTAGGCAAATCTTGTCGAGAGCTGTTTCTCAAAAGTTGTGGGACTGGAGCAAGGCTGAGCAAGCAGGAAATAAGACAAGACAGAAAATAGAGGCAACGCCTTTGGGCAGCTTGGCTGGTACAGGGAAGCGGGGTTGAGGGTTTACAGGTACAATGGGCTTCAGGGAGGGCTTTAATCATTGAGACCAGAGAAGACTGAGCCGGACCAGTCTTGCAGGGGATGTGCAGGAGGGGATGGGGCAGGGGTTGGAAAGATGCTCTGGGGGCTGAGTAGGCAAGCCACGGGGCTGAAGAGCTGAGAGGTGGGATCTCATCTAGTTCAGGTCCAGGGTTCTGGTGTGGGGCTTGGTCAAACTGTCCCTGAGACAGAGTCACGGAGGAGGAACAGGTCTTGGGATATGGAACGTATCATGGGCACAGGGGACATCCAAGGGGAGACATCTAAGAGACTGCTAGAGGTTTCTCACAAGAAAAGTGCAGGGCTGGGGCCAGAGTTGTGAAGTCCATGGAGTCAAGACAAAACTAAAGCCAGAGGAAATGAGAGGTCATGGGGAGGGCATGGGAGTGTGTGAGGGCAAGAGAAGAGGGGGCTAGAAAGAGGCCTGACTCGGGAAGAGGACGTGCCCGTGAAGGAGACCATGACAGGCTACAAAAGGGGCCCCCGAAAGACAGCTGCGCCTTAATTCCTGGAGGCTGTATTACTGCGTTTGGCCAAAAAAATGGGTCTCCACAGGTGCGATGAAGTTAAGGCTCTTGGGACTGGGAGATTATCTTCGACTGGGGCCTAAATGCCACAATGAGTGTCTGTAAGACAGAGTCCGAGAGGGAGCCCGGACATTTGCAGAGAAGGGCCACGTGAAGACGGATAGAGGCAGACGCCTGAGTGATGTAGCCAGAAGCCAAAGAACGCCAGGAGCCATTAGAAGCTGGAAGAACCCCCGAGGGAGCCCTCCACGGTCCTGCTAACACCTTGATTTCTGCCTAGTGGTACCAATTTCAGGCCTCTGGCCTTCAAAACTGAGAGAATACATTTCTGTTGTTTTTAGCCCCCGAGCTTGTGGTCACTTGCTGCAGAGGCCATAGAAAACTGACAGAGGCTGAGCAGGAGGAGCCTGAGAGAAGGGAAGGAAATGGGAAAGAGCGGTGTCACCGAAACCGAGGGACAAGGTTCAAGAGCGATGGAGGAGTCAATGGCATTGAATTGTCCGAGCAGTCCAGTAGGAAAAGCCCTAAATGGGGTGACTCCGTTGAAGTACTCGGGGGAGGTCATTGGTGGCCTTGATCAGAGCAGTTTCTGAAGGTGAAAGCCAGACGGCAAGTGGATGGGAGGTAAGGAAATGGGAGACAGGTGTGGAGGACTCTTTGGAGAAGATACATGGTATCTGGAAGGTACATGGGATCAAAGGATAGACTTTAGGTTAAAACATTTTTTATTACGGAAAATTTCCAACATGCACAGATGTAGAGAAGACAACCAAAGTCCCCCCTCCCCCCACCCCACATGGCCATCATCTAGCTTCAACAGTTACCAATTCTTGGCCAGTGATGCTTCAGCCAACTTCCCAACCGCTCCTCGCCCCATCTGGGATGACTCGGAAATACCGGGATGAAAATTTAAGATGAGCAAAATGAAAGCATTTTTATTTTTTTTAATGTTTATTTATTTGTTCTGAGAGAGAGAGATTGAAAGAGCGTGAAAGCAGGAGGGGGCAGAGACAAGAGGGAGAGAGAGAGAATCCTAAGCAGGCTCCGCACAGTCAGCTCAGAGCCCAACGTAGGGGGAGGGGGCTGCATCTCACAAAGCCTGAGATCACAACCTGAGCAGAAATCAAGAGTTGGAGGCTTAACCCACTAAGCAACCCAGGTGCCCCCAAACTAAAGCATTTTAGATACGGAGGGGAAGGCATCACAAGAATAAAGAGATTGAAAATGCAAAGGAAAGGGGGCGGGGGGGGGGGGAAGGCAGCACAGAAATGGATTAAGGACCTGAGGCGGCAGATGGAACTGCGGACTTTGGGGGAAGGGGAATGAGAATGAAATGGGGAAGCTGTTTAAGTCTCGAATAAGCAAGACTTTGCATGGGACAGGAGGAGGGTGACCCTGGGGACAAGGAAAGGGTCAGTGTGACTTAGGGAAGGAGGTCATTTGAAAGGCAGGGTTGACTGGGACACTGGGACTTAGCCGGGACAGGGGACAGGTTTATGTTGACCTAAGAGTTAGCCTGGTAAGGAACCGGGCTAGCTTGGCACATGGAAACGGCTGGATTGGAACTTGAAAGAGGTTAATTTCAGGGGAGGGGATGGGGAAAAGCACTGCAGCTCGCAACAAGGGACGCATTAATCTGGACTAAGTGGCCACGCGGACTGGTAAACCCGAGAGCAGGTGTCCCCCTATAAAGAGTCCTCCTGCGAGCTCACGGGGAATCATTTCCCAGTGACACCATAGCCCCACCCTCCCGCCTCCTCCGAGTGGCCAGGACCTCACCTTCATCGGGTTCCCTCGCCGCCGCCGTGGTCGCCACGGTCTCCATCCTGATTCTCTATTACTTGTTAACCGCCGCGGCAGGCCCCGCACGCCAATTCTGGTCCCAAGTCCTCAGCGGCCACTTCCGGCCGAGCACACTCCTGGGTCCCGGTGCTCCGCCGAGTCCGAAACAACAGTTCCGGGCTGAAGGCGAACCTTCCTTTGCGCATGCGCGCCTCCCCCAGGTCCCGCCTCCTCGCAGCCAGGAAGGTTAAGGGCGCTGGAGTCAGGGGAGTCTCTTCCACTCTTCCTCTCCCACCCCTATCTGACCTGCTGCAGAATTGGACTGTCTGGAGGGATCTGAACCACTGTTCACTGCTCGAACTTCAAAGTCTGGCATGCTTACTTTTTGGATGGATAGTTGAATGGCCACCTTCCAGAGCCTCTTGAGGGTTTATGGTCTGGCTTTGACTCCAACCCATCCCCTTTGTGTCCTTCACCACCTCAAAGAATAACTAAGCTTGTCTCTTGCTTCTGGCATCACAGCCAGTCCCTGGCTAGCAGGAGATGGGCGGTGAGATCAGACAGAGCTTCCCACTGTGTTCCCAGGACCTTGGGAATTTGCAGATGTGGAGTGGGGACAACCTTGGTCCTGATCTGCTTGAGGTGTTGGGTAGGGACTCCTATTCAAGTGTGAGTTACCAACAAAGTAGGCAGACACCACGCAAGTGACTACCCTGAGTGGCCAGGGATCTTATGGGGTTGCCTACCCAGCCTGGAGGGTCAGGGAAGGCATCCTTCCAGGAAGAGACACCCAAGCTGAGACCTGAACGATGAGCAGGACTTAAAACCACCGATCTAAAGTTCAGAGGAACAGCAAAAGATGAAGCCAGAGAGGTCACCAGGAGCCAGGCACATGGGTGGGGGTGGGGGGCTCATAAGCTGCACTAAGTAGCTTGAGCTCCTTTATCCTTCAGGTAGCAGGCAGGAGGGCATCAGGGTAAAGGACTAGAGGTAAGGGGGATCTGTGAGGAGGCTGGTGCAATGATCCAGACACTGTGGACAGGAGCAGGGGAATAACTTCCCATTGGCATTGCCAGGATAAGGGATCTGGAGGCCCATTTGCTACACGGCAGATGGGTGGAGACTACACTTAAGAGATTACCCAGAGAGGTCGGCAGAGGGTGCTGTTGCCCTACATGTGGACCTGCAAGGAAGGGGATTTCCCAGATGGGGGCCAAGGCCCTTCCTTCTGCTCTCCGGAATAGGTGGAGTGGGGGTAGGGGTACTGTAGGGTCCCTTTTAGCCCAACTAGCCACCAATCTTGGCTCCATCTCACATTCTAATGCCCCAGCCCCAATCTCAAAGCTGGTCAGCCTTCCTCCTGCCTTTTTGCAGCCTGTGTCCTATTCACAAGGCTCTGAGGTACTAGAAGGGAAGGGGCTGAACTGGCCACTCCTGTGCCCCAGGACTGTCCCTCACAAGGGGCCAGGAATACCACATGTCCAGAGGGGATAAAGGAATGACTCCAGTTGTTGGGAAAGGAGGATACTAGGCCACAGAAATGCAATCAGAGTCTTTTACCCTGGCTATTTTTAAAATTGTTCTCTTGTCCAGCTCCCCTCACCCAACTCTCCACCTCCGGCTTTCACAGCTGACCACTTGGTGCTGTCACCATTTAGAAAGTCTGTGTTACCTCTGGACTGGGAGACCCATGAGAGTAGGGCTCAGGACTGCCTTGACCATGCTATATCCTCAGCACTGTCCAGAAAGAGTGAGGCACAGAGTGGGCACCGTGGAATTCCCACCGGCCTGGATCCAGAAGCACAGGCAGGAACCGTCCTAAGTCTAGCACCCAAGGCCGGGGCTGACGTGTCTGGGGAGTCACACCCAGTGATGACTCCCAACAGTCTACCCCTGGTCTCCATCCCATCAGCCCTACCTCATCCTCTGCCTAGGGACCTGCCATGCCTTCTACTCACAAATTCATGGAGAGATTTGGGACTGTCTGGTGTGAGAGGATCAGAAAAGAGCGGGGACCAGAGAACTACTTTAAAACTGAGTGCCCCAGTTTTAAGGGGGCATTCCCAGCACCAAAAATGGGGCCCAGCACATGAATCCCTCAATACGTGTTTAATAGATGAGCAAATAATGTCCCCCTGAAAAGGCCCCACCCCAATTAAAGGCCAACTGCAGTAACACTTCAGGGTTTCAACCCTGCTTCCTTCCTGCTAGGAGGTGCCATGTCATTTATTGAAAGAAAACAAAACAAAGCAAACACATTTCTTAATAAGTGCAGTTTGTTAAAATCCTGTTAAAACATATGGGTCAAGGGGAAGTAAAAATAATCAGAGGATCATTGTAGGAAAAACCTTTAGGTCTGGCACCTGGGAGACCTCTGGAGAGGAGGCAGTGGGAGAAATTTCATGTTCTGAAGGGAAGGAGCCCCCCAACCTCCCCTTCTTCCCTCTCACCCGCTTAATCCCACCAGAAACTACCAAGACGCCCGGAATAAAAGGTTTCAAGTTCAATAGTCACACTCTCTCCAAATACAAAAAGCAGTTACAATTCAACTCAACACAGAAGCTTGTGTGCAAAGTTACGGGAAACTGAGACATCGTATAAAAAGTTAGGTTAAAGATGATTCTATAGTTTTGTTTTGTGTGTTCTGTTTTGAGGGTGTGGCTCTTCCTCAGTCACCTGAACTCAGCAAAGAAATGGTTATCCTGATGAAGTATCGACAGCCACAGTAAAAACAGAGAAATTCTAAAAATTAAAAAAAAAAAAAAAAAAAAAAAAAAAAAGCATAATTACCAAAAAAAAATCTGTCACTGCTTCCTCCCTCCGCATTTTACTTTTTAAACTTGTGGGGTTTTTTTTTTTTTTTTAAGTTTTTGATTTTTTTTTTTTTTTCTTAAATCCTGAAAAGTAGACAGTAAAACAGCTCCTGGAAGAATTTACAACCAACTGCATGAGGGTGTGGGAAGCTGAGGGGGCTGGAGCAGGACTGGGACAGATGGGCAGAAGGGGCCCTCCCTCAGCCACTGCAGCCTCACTGTTTGACCAAGAGGCGGGGGGGGGGGGGTCTTCAGTCAAAAAGGAGGAGGGGAGGAGGAAGAAGAGGAGAAGGGGAGGAAGAAGGGGACAAACAGAAAATAAAAGGTCACTGTTGCCTGTTTGAATCCAGAGAAAAATGCCCGGCCCTGTGTTGGGGAAGAAGCCCCTCAGAGGGGAGGCAGTGGGCTGAAAGGAGGCAGCCCTGGGATGACCCGTCCCCCAGCACCACAGGACCCAGTGGGGGTAGACGAGGGGGCCGAGGTGGGCGCTGGTGGAGGAAGCCGGCAGGGGCCTCCTGAGCACACCGGCTACTGTGTGCTTGTGCCTCCCTGTGTGTTCCCGGAGTAGCTCCCGTAGTCGTAGTTCCCGTAGTATGGTGGCCACTGGCCCTGGTTCTGATAGTACTGGTTCCACTGCTGGGCATACTGGAGAGAGAGACCAAGAGCACCAGGTTGTCCTTACCCAGACCCACATTTGGCTCCTGCCTTGACCCTACTCCCACCCAGGGCAGAGATGGGTCCCCTGATAGAGAAATCAAGGCACCTTGGGAGGACAAGTGGTTGACCTGATGCCACATGGATGGACAGTCAGGGACTAAAGCCCAGACCTCCTGGCTTGCCAACCTAATGTCCTTTCAGGTACAGCCAGATAGCCATATTCAAAACACTTACTAATAGCTATGATGGCCTAGCACCAACCCAGGGGTGTGGACACTGGCCATGGTGCTGAAGCAGGATTTGAAGGCCCCTGCTTTGTAGTTTGCTTGCTGCACTGGGAGGGGAGGTTCAGATCAGGTATTCAGCAGCTGGTACAGAAGTGTCCACCAAATGGAATGGCTACATCAGACAAATACTGGCCTGAGGCCAGCCCATCTTTTTAGGAATAAATACAGACTCCAGTCCAGGCCCCTGGAAGTCTCTTTAGCACACCCTCCCCCGACCCCCATAGCCTGAGTCTGGCACCTACCTGCTGATACTGGTTATAGCTGGGCTGAGGATAGGTCTGTGCGGTGGGGGGCGGCGGTGGGGTGTAGGGAGCCGGGTTGTAGCCGCCATAGCTCCCATAGTTGTAGGCAGGCGGTGGTGGAGGTGGAGGTGGAGGGGCTGTGTAGCCCTGGCTGTACCCTCCCTGGTTGTACGGTGGCTGGCTGTAACTCGGCTGGAAAACGGGGGGAAAAATCAGGGTTCTGTGAAATAGCTCAGCTGGGATGGAGGAAGGGCCTTCGTAAGCAGTGGGCCCACAAAGGAACTTCCTTGGTGGAGGTTGTCTGAGGGCTGAGGAAACGGGTCAGCTCTGGGACGTGGCAGGACAGGGTAGGATGTAAGGCTGTGTTCTGCAGTCTCCTGGCTCTAAGACCCTGGGGGAGCAAGGCGCACAGCATCTCTTGAAATTCCACTGCCTTTTCCCCTTCCGACTGCTTTGTGTATTCAGTAAGCTTGAGCACTCAATAAGTGGTGGCAATTGCTCTGGGAAGGTTGGCTGAGAGCAACTGTAGTAGCAATTTCCCAGGTGCTTCCCAAGTCCAGGCTCTGTCGTTAACCCATCTAATCCCCCCATCAAATCTGAGAGGCGGGTTCCATTAGTGGCATTTTACAGAGAAGGAAGCTGACACTCAAGGAGGTGAAACAACCGGGCCCAAGTCACACAGTAAAAAGTGGTGGAGCTGGGAGTTAAGCTCTGGTCTGTCTAGTTCCAGAGCTTTCCCCACAAAGCTATAATGCCACCCATCCCTTACAACAAACCTCAGAAGTGAGTTCTACGAACAACTCTAGCCTTTTATGAAGAATATGAGGTCCGGAGAGGTGAAACATTTATGTAAGGTTACAGAACTAAGACGTGGGGTGGGGGCTTGAACTCGTGCCTGCCCAAATCCCGTTCTAGGAAATATTCTGGTTAAAGCAGGACTGGGAGCCATTCACCAATGTCTCTTGGCAGCTGTTCCCAGGCCTGCCATGTGGAAGGCGCTCAGGAAATGGCTGCGGATGGCTCTGGGTGACAGGCCTGTGCATACCAGAGTCCGAGCACCAGCTGTGGAGAGTTGGAACTGAGCTAGGAGCTGCTCCGGAGTGAAACTCTCAGGGCACAGGGCGAGACCTCCCAACCTTAGGGCCTGTCTCAGTATGCTAGAGATAAGGGGATCAGTCCCTTCCAGCCTCAGCAAAGGGCAGCTCCGATCAAGTGCTTTCTTGGGGATTCAGTAGAGGCCAGCGACACAGCCCAGAAAAATGTACTTGCTGCAGCATTCAACACTTACAGCACACCACCCTGAGAGGTGGGGCGAGGGGGAAAAACAAGAAGTTCCCAATTTATCTGGGTCTGGAAGGAATATCTAGGGTCCATCCAGTCAAAAGCACTGCCAGGAAGAAGGGCAGGGCTGGAGGGAAGAGTGGAGACCCGCGGCTGGAGCACGGGACCACAACCGCTGCCCCGTACATGTTATGTTCTCACCTGTGGAGGGCTGTAGCTGCTGACAGTGGGGGTGCTGGTATTGGCGCTCGAGCCAGGGATGTTGCTATTCTTGTTGTAGCTGCTGGCCCCTGGTGGGTTCCGAGCAGGGCTATAGCTGGGTGGTGGCGGCGGCTGTTGCGGTGGAGGCTGCGGTGGCGGGGGCTGCTGTGGTGGCGGCTGTTGCTGGGGAGCCCGGTTGTAGCTGCCTCGGTTGTTGGAATTGTTGTTATCCCGGCTGTTGTTACCCCAGCGGTTCTGGTTGTAGCCACCGCCTCCGCTGCGGTTGAAACCTGCATTGGAGAAGCCAGGTGGGAGGTCTCGTCATTCTGAACTTGGGACCCTCAGGAGCTGGGCTCCACTCTGGGTTTCCCCAGACCCCTGGGCAAGGCCCCCATACAGCCCTGATAACTCAGTCTTCACTGTCTGCTGACAGGTTTGTCCTGCCCACTGGACTGTGAGCTCGTGACCAGGGCTGTTTTGGTTTCTACTGTGTCCCCAGCATCTTGATAGCTATTGAACAAATCAGAGAAGGTCAGGAAGAGGGATGCTAAATACTGAGGACAGTCCTCTTCAGGCTGGGTCAAATTGGCCATCTCTCCTAAGCCCTTGACCAGCTGTTGTTGGGCCCAGAACCCTTCTCCTGTCAGCTTCCACAGGTCTCTGGACCTCAGCCTAGACACTGCTATCTTGGGAGGCCTTTCCTGAGCCTGGCTCCCTCACAGGCTGGATCTGGTGTCACCCAAGCTCACAGTAACCCTGGGCTCTGCCATTCAGTCCAGAATCCTTCTGTACTGTCAGCACGGGGTGATGTGTCTGTCCAGGTCATGGCTGTGTCCCCAGAACTATCTAGCACAACACTGAAACAGTTGGGTATGCTAGTTAAATCACGATCATACACTTTACCTCAGAGACAGCAGAACTTAAGATAGAAAACTTGGGCACTGGACCACCTGCTCCCAGATCTGGATTTAGCTGGGAGAAACGGGCAAATTAACCTAAGCCCATTTTTCTATTTGTTTGAATACTGAATCCCGAAAACGGTCCTAACGTTTGCCTTGTGCCTGAGCTGGAAGGCAGGACTGGCAGTAAACTCGGCCTGGCCCCTCTTCTTAAGGAGCTCACGGTCAGATGGAAGGTTGGACTCGTAAAAATGACAGAGGGTGACCTACAAACAGGCATGGGCTTCAGAAGCAATCCCCAGGAGAAGCAGGACAGTGGGAATTTCCCTGAGGCCCCAGAGTTTGATCACCTTGGTTCTCCACCAGAATTCAGCCCACAGCTGGTGCTAGGGAAAATTCATCTGCTGACTGAATAAGCAATCACCAACCCTGACCCGGGAGCCAAGAGCGGAGACAGCTCTGCTTGAGATGTCTCACCTCCTCGGTAGTTGCCTCCTCCACCACTGCCTCCTCCTCGGTTCTGGAAGCCTCCTCGGTTGCCCCCTGGTGGGCCTCTGTTGTCATAGCGCTGGAAACCGCCACCGCCCCCACGGCCCCGGAATCCACCACCACCTCGGTTGTCAAAGCGCTTTTCAGGGGGTGGCCCGGCCTTGCGACCTTCTTCGTTGTATTGCCTCACCAGTTTGTCTGCTTCTTCCCGCTGCAGCTCAATGAACAGCACCTCATCCAGGAAGTCCCCAACGTCTGGTAACGTGAAGTTGGCTAGGAGGAAGGCAGGGCCCCGGAGGGAACAAGGAGAGGGAGGTCAGTACCTCCCAAGGTCTAGTCCCCTACACCCCCAGGACACTGGCCGGCTAGAAGGGAGATGGCAGAGGCATGAATAGTGAGTGACAGAAGTGAGAAAGGGTCCTAACCTCTCTGACAATGATCAGGAGTTAATAAAGACTCTCCTGTCCCTTTTCTGAAGAGGTGGCTACAAGCCCCACCAAATATAAACACTCCCTCCAGCCTCCCCAGGGAGTGGGCCAGAGACGTGGAATCACCATCCTTGTTTCTACACAGGAGCAGAATGAAGCTTGCTCAGTCACCCCACCGGTGGGTGCCAGAGGCGGGAGATGTGCAGGTCTCAGCGTTTCCCGCCACGTGTCCTCTCCCTCATCCTGCCCCAGCCCCATCTAGTCTAAACCATGCTGTGAGAGATGCCAGCAGCTCTTCCATTCACAGGTGCACTAGACCGGGAAGGGCAAAACAGGAGCAAGGAAAGAATGGACAAGATCAAAAGAGGAATAAGTAAGGAGCTGGGGAGGAAAGGACGATTGAAGGCGCTTTTCTCCTAAGGACCCTGCTGTGCTGGCTTATCTCCTACCTTTCATTTCTAGGACCGCGTGATCTGGGACATCCTTCCCCTCCTCATCAGTTCGCTTTATAGTCCGGTCTTTTAGGTCCTCATCAGTGGGACAAATTACAATAGCTTTGCGCTGGAAGCCTTCAAATGGTCTCATTTTTCGTCTCTGGGCTGACCCATAAACATTTGTCTAGGGGTAGGAAACAGAAGAGGCAAGAGATGGTACGTTACGAGTTGGGTTTTTTCCTATCAAGTATTCTGTGGGCCAGGAATTGAGAAAAGGACACTAGCTCTAAGCAAACAAAACAAAAAAAACCTCAGGAAACTGTGCTCTTTTTTTGTTAAGATTCTTGAGCCCATTCTGAGAAATTGGCTTTGGGAAAGTGGCTGCTGACAGTCACAGGACAAGGGGTACCTACACTTGGGCTTTTAACTCCTATTTGTTCTTGGGATGCCATTTTACGCCCTACCCCTCCCCACCCCCAATTCTAAAAGTAACACCTGCTCACGATAAAACTGTCAGAGTACAAGGATAAAGTTTAGAGTAAGAATAATCCCTTCATCCGCTTACTGCCAGTCCTACTTCCCAGAGATGGCCTATACTGAATTTATGTATTTCCAGGAAGATCTGTGTGATTTTTTTTCTTTCTTAAAGCACCGACTTTGAGACCTGGTGGAAAAATCTTACAGGTACATAACGAAAAGTGTTCATGTTTAAAATGCAGGGTGCATGGGTGGCTCAGTTCGTTAAGTGTCACATTCTTGATTTTGGGTTAGGTCATGACCTCACAGTTCATGGGATGGAGCCTGCCTGGGATTCTCTCTCCTTCTCTCTTTACCCCTTCCCGGAGCTTGCTCTCCCCACTCCTTTTCTCTCTCTCTCATAAAAAATAATAAAACATGCAACGCTTCACAAACGTGTGTGTCATCCTTGAGCAGGGGCCATGCTCACCTTCTCTGTGTCGTTCCAATTTTAATGTGTGTGCTGCCAAAGTGAGCACCGATCTGTGTGATTTTTAACACAAGTGGAATCATGCTACATACTCTCCTGAAGGCTTTTTTCACTTAATGTTTAACCTTTTTTCTGTGTCAGTGTTCACTTTTAATGGCTCCATAATATTTACACAGTGGTTGCCATAATCAACCACCCCCTTTTGACTGCCGTGTGGACTGTTTTCATTCCCTCAGTCCCTCTCTAAAACATCAGTCTCACCCACAAGCTTTTACCCAAAGCCTGACAAGGCAGCAGCCCATGCTTTTCACAAGTGGTTTTGCTGCTAACATTTTGCTCTCTTCGTCTGGGCGGTGTGCAGTGTGCACTGGGCACAAAGTGGGTCTCTAGAAAACACTTGATTGAGAGCAGCAGTGACCATAGCTTCCATTTATTGAAAACCAACTACGTGGGGCGCCTGGGTGGCGCAGTCGGTTAAGCGTCCGACTTCAGCCAGGTCACGATCTCGCGGTCCGTGAGTTCGAGCCCCGCGTCGGGCTCTGGGCTGATGGCTCGGAGCCTGGAGCCTGTTTCCAATTCTGTATCTCCCTCTCTCTCTGCCGCTCCCCCGTTCATGCTCTGTCTCTCTCTGTCCCAAAAATAAAATTAAAAAGCGTTGAAAAAAAAATTATTAAAAAAAAAAAAATAAATAAATAAAAAAGAAAACCAACTACGTGCCAGGCCCTTTGGGACTGCGGCCCAGACCTGGGAGATTCAGCCTGCACACCCAAACCATCTGGATGCTACAGCAAAAAAAAAAAAAAAAAAAAAAAAAAAAAAAAAAAAAAGCAGGCCCACCCCCACTAAGGAACCCCCAAACCCCATTCTCTGGAAGTGGGGCCCAGGCACCTATACGGGTTTCCACCCTATCCAAACTCAGACACTCAACAGCTCTGGAGTAACGAGAAATAATTGCATTTAAGCAACTTCTAATGGCTGACAGGGACTCAAGGGAGAAGCCACAGAGGTGAAGAGTCTGTAAGGGGCATGCACCAGTGGACACAAAAATATGGCATTTTGAAGACACAGCCTGGCAAGGTGGAAAAACCCTAGTGCGGCCAGTAACTAGCTCTGGCCAGCCCTTATACAGTTGCCTCATCTGTAAAACAGAGATGAGAAGCTGCCCTCCTAGAGCTGGTGAAGACTGAGCAGAAAAGGACCACAAAGCAACTGTCCAAACACGAGGAACTCCTAGAGTGGGGTTATGAGGCAGCCTCCAGAGTGGGAGCATCTTGACAGAAGCAAGCAGTGTGTGGGGTGGACCTGGTCAGGTCACACCTGCATGGCCCTGGGTGAAAAACTCTGGCTTACTTGTCTGTAAAATCAATGTACTGCATATTTCATGAGTCTGAGTCTCAAGCCCTGAAAGGGGAAAAGAGTATGAATGTCATACAGTTGTTATTAAGACAACAGGAGTTCATGTGAGTAAAAGCCCTTGATTAGCCCAGGGCCTGGCTCACAGCCAACACTGAACAAATGGGAAGCACGGCTGTTATGGCTATTATTGTGGAGGGGGTGTGTGCCATGGATATTCTCGCTGTTAAGTGAATGCAAAGCAACCCAGGCCAGGGGAGGATCAAGCTACAGTGACATCCCATCAGAAGGGCAGGGACAGTGAGATGGGACAGGGAGAACACAGGCTTTGGGGAAGAATCTTGGGGTTGAAATCCCAGCTGTGCCTTCTACTATTTGTGAGGCTGTAGACAAGTCACCTAATTAGCCTGCCTCTCAAATTTCTTCATCTGAAAGACAGGGATCATATCACCCTCTTCTTGGCTCTGTTGAGGAGTTGCAGATGTGACAACGTCTGGCATGTGGTAGGGAGGGGCAGGAAAAGTTCCAAGTCAACACACACAGGGTGGGTCTGAAAATATGGCCAACAGGACTGACACTGTCCTTGGAGAGGCTTCCTAATGGAAAGGACCAAGGAAAGTTAAATTAAAAAAAAAAAAAAAAAAAAAGAAAAAGAAAAAGGAAAAGTCACAAGAGATCCTCTCCCAAGACACAAGGAACAGGAAGCTGGGCTGTGGGTCAGCCAGAGCCCAGGGACCCCAGAGCACATTTGCTGAAAGATCTGGGCTGTGGGTGTAGCTGTTCTCACCAACCAGACCCCTAGCCCTAACACACAGTAGGCAGGGATGTTCCTCCCTGTTCCCCAGGGAAAATGTTCCACCCTTCAAGGAGGGGCAGGAGGACACCCAGGCTGGGACCTGGGACCAGCCCAAGGAGAGGCCTTGGGCCACAAATGGTTAAGAGGCACATCAGGTTAGAGGAAAGGTCCCTCTCTCCACTGCTCTTCCTGGACTCATTCCTAAAGGCAAAGCAGAAAGTGGCATCTGATCATAGCAAGATAGAATTTGGCCTCCTCTAGCTAAATAATGAGGTTTTTCTCCTGGCACAAAGGCCAGAGTGAATAGGTGCCAGTGTGACTGTGGCCCTAGATCATTCTACGGACAACCCATTCCATGTTCTTGCTCTTAAGAAGCGATCCTATTTTGACTGCCTCGAACCCTGAGGACATGGATAAACACCGCCTGGAGGTTTCCCAAGGGGCAGATGGGGGGCAGAGGCTTGTCCCTGTAGCTTCTGGGGATAGGAGGGGTGGGGGCGGAGCAGAACCGACTCATAAATAGCTGGCCTCCGTCGGGGGAAGTGGCTAGACTTGGAGGGATGGCTCCTCAGACACCCTGGAACGGAGGTGCTGAGAACACACTTGGCGAGTGTTTTCAAGACTGCCTGTCCCTCCCCCTTAGTCCTGGGCTTGGGGAAGGGAAGTGCCTGAACCAGGCCAGTAGAAATGCAAATGCCTGGCTTCCAGGAGGAAAGGGAGTTAGCTGCTGGTGGCTGTTGCTACAGCAAACACAGTGAGGTCAGGGCCCCTGAGCCGGCCCAGCACTGCTATGGTCACTAGGGGCTGCTGGTGGCTGTTGCTAGGAGACCAGCACAACAGCTAGGTCAGCTTTTCCAGCTGTGTGGGATCCCTCTGTCCAGCTCCTGCTTCTCCCAGTCCCACCCTGCTTGAAGATGCTGACTCTACGAAGGTCTGGGGCTATGTTTCTTGCCTCCCTGTCCCCGGCTATCCCCAATCCCCAGCCACATGGGCCAAAGGACAGGAACTGGGTTCCTCAAAGAAGCTATGTGGATAGCTCTAGTGTATGACAGCCTGAGGGAGTGAGGGAGAAACACAGTGGGCTCCCAGCCTGAGTTCTGTGAGAGTCCCACTGTCCCCTGTCCAGAGCTCAGTGGGGTCAGGCTGGCAGTGACAGAAATATGGCTGGACTCGTGGAGCAAATTTAAAGCTGGTGACAAGAGTTCACTCTGGGTTCAGGGAGGCGAATCCAGTGGAAGGAACCACACATGTAGGAAGAGAATTGGCTGGAGTGTCAACAATGACACAGGCTGAGGCTCTGGGGATGGGAAGGTGAAGAGAAACCCCTCCCTCTCTAACACCTGCCAACAACAGGCGGTTAACTTTGGGCTTCTAATCTCAGCCCTAGGTTTGTTTCAGGAGAAGGCATGGTGCTTGTCAACAGGGACACAAAGTGGGACTAGAACCACATGTTCTGACGACTGAGGCAGGGCTGGCAATGTGGTCACCTCCAGCGCGGTTTCTGATTACTGCCTGGCCTGGCTCTGAGCTCTTAGAGCCCTGAGGGAACTCCTAGCCTGCAGTCCTCAACTCTGGGGTGGTTTAGGGCCCTCACACATGGCCCTGCAGAGGCCCTCTCAAAAGCCTCCAGGAGAGCTCCTGTGGTGGGTCAGGGGCAGGCCAGGCAGCATCTCATTCCAGACGCTTTCCACCGGTAAGAGAGGCCCCCAGAGACCACGTGAAGCAATGTGGCTTCCAACTTCTCTTTCTCCCTTGCTCTTCAGCCTTTTACCAGTCAAGCAAAGCTAGTCATGTCCCTCTCCCCACCACCCTCAGGACAAAGTCTCAACTCCTTTTATCATCATCCATGTCCTGGCTAGGCACCCCACCTCCAGAAAGCTTTCCTAATTTTCCACCAAGGCTCCCACCATTCTTGGCTGTGACTTTCTGGGAAGTCAGCAGTGACTTGCTCTACCAGTAAACTGACCAAATAACTTCAAATAGGTTCTTTTCCCTGATGAGGCCTAAGTTTCCCCTTTGGTCCATCTACTTTTTTTCCCTCCCCAGATGTCCCACATGATCTCAAGAGGACTCAAGTAATCATGGAATGTAGGTCCAGGCCCCAACACACCTGAGAGGTTGTGCTCAATGAGATACATCCTGGGGTAGGGGCTGGGATCCTGGCCGAAGGCAGAAGAGAGAAGGACACAATTTCTTTCTCCTTCCCTCTCAAGGACTAGCATTTCTGAGGCCAACCTAAGTAACAGGAGAGCCAAATGGAGGGAGGTCTGAACACTAAGGAAAAATCAGAGGGAAAAGGGAAAAAGAGCCTTGAGCTGAGATCCTGGGATTGTAGGGACATGGCCTGCGTTACTGTCTCTGCTTTGGGAGGTCTATCTAGTTCAGGAGACAGCTGTTCATCAACTTATCCTCATTGTCAAAGCTGGTGGAGTGGGAAGTGCCAGCATCTGGCCAGGGGTCTGCTGTGAATCTTGTATCATACCCCCAGGATTTTCTGGAACCCACTTTTGGGGCTTAAGCCAAAAAGACAGATCAAGCCACTGACTTTAGACCTCTTCCCAGGCCTGAGTAACCTATAGTTTCAGACCCCAAGTCAATCCTACGATCTGTGGTTAATCCACTCTTCTCCCTCCTTCAGAGTTTAGGTTATTTTGTCTCCCTGCTGGCCTAGATCACTTGGCCTGACCTGCAGGTCCCCCCTACCAGGAAGCCAGAAGCCCTGAAGAGCACAGGTGCACCCAGTACTGCCCTGGATCCTGTCCCTGAACAAGCCAGCACAAGCTGAGAAGGCTAAGCTGTTCTATGCCTGGCTGAGGTGCTAGGGCTTGACTTCCAGAGAGAGCCCAGTTTGAAATGTTGAACACGGATGTTAAGACCATCTACCGCTATGACTATAATCCTTCTCCACCGGGCCACATATTTGAAATAGGTTTCACAGTTAATTTAACCAGCAAACTGAGAAAAAGATAGGTAGGGAATACTTGCTGGGGTGTCCAAACAAGGAATCCTCAAGGTGTTAAAACACCACTGCTCTCACACCTTTTAGGATCCAGTCCCACTGGGGCCTAGTCAGACTACAATTTCAAAATGCTCTGACAAAAAGAATGGGGCAAAATGAGGCTTGTTTAAAAAACAAACTCTGGGACACCTGGGTGGCTCAGTCGGTTGAGCGGCCGACTTCGGCTCAGGTCATGATCTCGCAGTGAGTGAGTTCGAGCCCCACGTCGGGCTCTGTGCTGACAGCTCAGAGCCTGGACCCTGTTTCAGATTCTGTGTCTCCCTCTCTCTGACCCTCCCCCGTTCATGCTCTGTCTCTCTCTGTCTCAAAAATAAATAAACATTAAAAAAAAAAATTAAAAAAAACCAAAAAACAAAAAAACCAAACTCTTAGGGTGCCTGGGTGGCTGTCTGTTGAGCGTCTGACTCTTGATTTCGGTTCGGGTCACAATCTCACGGTCTGTGGGATCAAGCCCCTTGTTGGACTCTGCGCCAACAGCACGGATTGGGATTTTCTCTCTCCCACTCTCTCTGCTCCTCCCCTGCTCACGCTGTCTCTCAAAATAAATGAATAAACATGAAAAAAAAAGAAAGAAAAAAAGAAAGAAAGAAAAAGAAGTCTTTTAAAGGGGGAGAAAGCTGGCTATATGCATCAGTAATGGGGCTGAGCTGGGGGAATAACGCTGGGTGGCTCCTGGACTATCCTGTGCTCAACTGTTTTGCTTTTTTGTTTTTTTCGTTAACCCAATTAGTACTTTACAAATGTGAGTCTTCAGGGCTCAATCCTATGGTCTCAGTGTTTGTCAATGGATGAAAGTACACCTTTTCAGCTCCACCTTCCAGAATAGCAACACTCAGAGCGAATCTCACATCTCCACTATCACAGAGTAGTGCGAGAGGTGTGGCACGGCTTTGACCAACTTTTAGTTTTTGTAGCATGGCTGTTTTGTCAGCAAGCCAAATTTCCACTCTTGATACCTAACTGCTTGGCAAGATCCTTTAAATAAATTTGTCTATCATAAAGATCACTGATCTTAAAGACTGATCATAAAGATCAGTCAATAGCTTTTTTCTTTTTGTCTTTAAGAACTAATTTCTTACCATGAGCTCTCTCTTTTTCCATGTTGGCTAGGAGGCCTCATTTCTTCCACTGTAAACATCAGCTTACTGGTTTATTATGAAAAGGATATAACTCAGGAGCAGCCCGATGGAAGAGATGCAGAGGGCAAGGTACAGGGAAGGGGCACGGAGCCACTCTCCCCAAATCTGCATGTGTCCCCTGACCTGGGAGCTCCCACTCAATTGTTTTGTAGAAGATGTCACTCCTGTGCAAAGCCAACCTGGTTCCCTGGAGATTCCAACCACCTTTCTGACAAGCCAGCGCCACCACCAGCTCCACCATCATCAGGACTCTTTGAACTCACGGTAACCAAAGTACCCAGGGCTACATGAATGGTAAGGCTGCCAGGGTGGGGGTACTACTTGGGTTATGTATTTGCACTCAGAGATTTTAAAGAAAGGGCAAATGCAAGGTGGAAGGGAACAGAGGCTTGTTCGTAGATCCCCACATATAGGATTTGCTACTTGAAAAAGTCTTCAGGGGGGGCCCCTGGGTGGCTCAGTAGGTTGAGCGTCCGACTTCGGCTCAGGTCACGATCTCACAGCTCGTGGGTTCAAGCCCTGCATCGGGCTCTGTGCTGACCGCTCGGAGCCTGGAGCCTGCTTCGGATTCTGTGTCTTCCTCTCTCTCTGCCCTTAACCCACTCACATTCTGTCTCTGTCTCTCAAAAATAAACATTAAAAAAAAAAATTAAAAAACAACCACAACAACACTTATTTAAAAAAAAAAGAAAGAAAAGAAAAAGCCTTCAGGGCAGTGTCAAGAATGATGTCTCATAGGTGGTAAACGTGAGGAACTCATTACTGAGACAGGGACCCTTAACCATGTTTGGGTCACTCATACTTTTGAGAATGCTAACAGCCATGGAGGATCTTCCTATCCTAACTCAAAACTGTCCAGTTGTTGTTTTAAAATACACATCTGAGCCTGCATACAAAATTATGATTTAATTTCAAAGGTTCCTAGACCTTCTGATGCTAAGAACCTTCCTCTTAATTGAAATGGCAGGTAGGAAATATGTGATTTAAAAAAAAAGAAAATACGTGACTTAAATATGTATCCCATAGTCATAAAAACATGCTAAGAGAAGCCGGGACATACCTATTCTGTAGGGTAATTAACAACAATCTCCAGCGATCACATGCCAGACCATGTGTCAGATGGGTACCATTATATGATCTCTATTTTACAGACCACAACACTGAGATTTGGAGGATGAGGTCAGCCACCCACAGGCACGCAGCTAGGAAGAGGCAGAGCTCGGATTCAAGCCCATGTTTGTCCATTTCAGAAATCCACCTCCCTTCCATTTCGCTAAATAGCTGCAGAAGCTGCACTGGTGAGCTGCTGAGAGCCTGAGCTACATCTGGATCATGGCCCCAGGCCCCACCCACAGACCGGGCTCAGAGAACTATGCTGAGTCTGGCACTGTGTCATCATGTATGGCTGACTCCCTGACCAGCACTACAGTCCAAGAGCATTATGCAGGAAAAAAAGAAAAAAGAAAAAAGAAAAAAAAAAGGACCAGAGGAGAATTCCCAGGTACCCAACAGGCCCCTTCCTTTTTCTGGGGCGTTGACGGTCAACCAGTGAGTACCTGATCTAGAATATAGTTGCGTTTCTTGCGGGCGGCGATCTGAATGAGGCGGTTGAGGCACTGGGTGGCCTGCTGGATCAGGACGTCCCAGCGGCCGGCATAGTTCCGCTGCCGGCGCAGGCCCATTACCTGTGGACAGAGGGTGGTGAAGGGGTGGGTGGTCCTGGCTGCAGGGCAGCACTTGGGGGGTGGGAGATGAATATGGAGAGACCGGGAACCATCCTTACCCGCATTTTATCCATGATGGCATTGGTACCCAGGATGTTGTACTTCTTGGAGGGGTTGGAGGCTGCATGTTTGATGGCCCACGTGGTCTTCCCGGCAGCGGGCAGGCCCACCATCATCAGAATCTACAAGAATGGGACAAGGCGGGGCACTGAAGCAGTAGCAGTGGGTGGCATGGCAGCCTGGCACCACCCTCACTCACTGGTGACCTCGAGGGTGAGTCTAAACCTCATGGCTGCCTCTGGGAAATAGAAGCAATGAGAGCGTCTACCTCACAGTGTTGCTGCTGGGATTCAAAGACATGAGGTGTGTCAGGCTCTTAACAGAGGGCCTGGCATGGGGTGAGCACAAAATCAAGTGCTGTTATCATTATTATTTACATTTTTGATAGACAGGATGAAGTGGCCTCTGACAGGGAAAAGCCCAGGGAGGGCGATGCACTGGGCATGGTACACGTAGTGGGCACAAGAAGCGGGTACAACCTTCCTGGAGTCTGAGACGGGAACAGACTAACATGCATGACGACAAGCATGGTACTTATTTAGTAGTACATTCAGAATTTGGCAAACACTAGATACAACCTAAATGCCCAACAAGAGGGGGAATGATGAATTTTTAAGACCATTATAAGTGAGTTTAAAAAGAGGAGTTCGTGTAGTAGGATAAAGCTCACAAAATAATGTTGAATGAAAGGGAGGATACCAAAATGCTTATGCTTTAAGTTCTCAATTATAAGTGTGTGTGTATAAACCAGGCACCTAGCATAGCAAAAAGGACAGCATAAACTTGAAAACTTTAACAGTAAACTTATTTGCAAACGGTGGAATTATGGGGAACTAACCTTTATGTTTAGTTTTTTAGAATAAACATCAAATCACTTATGTATCTAGTAAAACATTATCTTGAGAGCAAAGCTCACCAGTACAGCTTCTGCAGCCTCATCACCCCCAAGATAGTTGTCATTTTTGTTCTTAGCCTTGGCAGCGTTAGGGGATGGAAGTGCACAACCTCCTTCAAGAATGCACTCACCGGAAGTGCCTTCACATCCCTGTCTGCTGGGAGGAAAGCCTCCTTTTCCAAGATCCTGACCTCACTGACGGAGCAGTGTGGATGGAGCCATGACAACTTTTTTGGGGAACCTTTCCAAGATTTCGGTCTCTCACCCCAGCCCCTCCCTCTTCCAGGCCACACTCACCCCCTCACCACTGTCTCCCAGCCCTGGGAAGCCTGGAGGAAGAGGCCCCAGGTGTCTCCCTCAGTGAGGCTGTGCCGCTTTCACCACCCCACTGCAGGGTCTCCCTTCTGCCTTGGCAGCAATGTGGCTCTGGAGAAGCGGCCTCCAATTCAGTCTTCCGGGCCCACTCACCTCACACTCTGCCTTGCTCTTTGGTCCCACGGTGCCCCGGATCCGCTCGCTCAGGGGAAGGTGCTGGATAAAGGTGAAGCCTGGGAGGACGGAACAGTAGGGCTCTGCCCTCTGCCCGAAGTTGAACTCCACTGCACAATTCTTCACCAGGACGTGAGGGTAGAGGGCCTGACCTCCCAAGGCTTCCTTCTGGATTCGGAAGGCAATGCCCATCCACTTCCCATTCTTGGTGAAGGAAAGTTCCACATCATTTCCACATTCAAAGTCCTAGGAGACAAAGCCAAAGGAAGATAACTGCCAATGTTCAGCTTAAGGCATCGGGAGCCAAAGCTGAGCGGGAGCAGATGTAGGGAGAGGAAACTCAGCTTCCTTCCCACATCTAAATGCATCCCTCCCCCAACACAGACACACGAGGCGTCACCAAGAAACAGCCGCGAAGGTGTGGCCAAAGCCTTCCTTGCCCCAAACCCCAAGGCTGTGACATGTGTCATCCTAGGAAGCTCCGTCTTGTGCCTAGCCTCAGACAAAGATGAAGGAAAAGGGGAGTCTGTCCTCAAGCCCAGCAAGGGCAGTCTGTGGAGAGAACAGATGGAAAGAAAGCCTCACAGCAGGGTCTTCTGAGTCAAGCCCAGCTCTACAAACGTGTGCATTTGTTTGTTCGCCACACACCACACATCCTCCAGCTCCTGCTCTTCCCGGTGCGGGTGCCCGTGGTGCTCTGGGCCTGACAGAGCTCAGGGCCTAGCAGGGAATCAGACTGTTTGGCGAGGGCACCTTGAATTGGTGAGGGCACCTATTCAAGAGCAGGATTCTCTGAGGAGAGGACCTATAAGCCAAGTCCTGGACAAGAAGTGGAAACGAGCCATGTCTGCGGTGGGAGGAGTGAGTCCTAAAGAGAGGTGGTGTTTGTATATGAATCAGGTGGTGAGGGCACAAAGGGTCAGCCCGGCTGTAGCATGACAGATGAGGGAGAAGTAATTTCAGGTACAGCTGGAGGGCCAGGCGAAGACCGTATTTGTTCATTCAACAACTATTTACAGAGTTCCTGCCAAGTGGCTGGAGTGCAGTGGTTAAGGCCGTTTAGGAAGGCAGACTGCTTCAGCTCTGCTATTCACTCACTGTGTGACCTTGAGGTTTCATCTGCAGTTTCCTTATCAAACAAGGGAGCCATCCTAAGATTCTATGTTGCAAAGGACTGTTCTGAGGACTAAGGGGGTTGCTGGGAGCGATCAGTCCAAGACACCAGGCACTTCGCTGGGCTGCAGTGGTGGGGAGGAGACACGGTCCCTGCCCTTAGCATAGCGAGGGGCTCTCTGTCACCTCAGGAATTTGGACTTCATGTTGATGGCAGAGCAGAACCCCTGACTTGTTTCCAACAAGGGAGTGGCATGGTCAAAGCTGTTTCAGAAAGATCACTTTGGGTGCACGGTAAAGGTTTACATTTAAGGGAGACTCAAAACTTGGGATCATGGGGCACCTGGGTGGCTCAGTCGGTTGAGCGTCTGACTTCGGCTCAGGTCATGATCTCACAGCTTGTGAGTTCAGGCCCCGCATCGGGCTCTGTGCTAACAGCTTAGAGCCAGGAGCCTGCTTTGAATTCTGTGTCTCCCTCTCTCTCTGCCCCTAACCCACTCGCATTCTGTCTCTGTCTCTCTCAAAAGTTAAAAAAACAAAGACCAACAAAAAAAACCTTGGGATCAGATGGCAGACTAAACCAAAGTAAGTACAAGGTCGGGTTCCTGATATAAAAGCACAAGACATGGTATTCTTTCCCTCTTGAATGGGGAGACCGCTTTGGGACTCGTCCTTTGAGAAGCAGCGAGAACTCCTTTCCCTAAGTGGCTTCCTCAACACCATTCTCAGTGACCACAGGACACAGCTCTATACGATCCTTATCTGCTCATTTTTAAGTGCCCACAGAGGTCAAGACCACGCAGGGCAGACACACAAACATCTGTCAAACTGAATCCTGCAGCAGGATCCCTGCTGTGTCTTCCCACCAGAGCCAGGGTGTCCCAGGTCATCTTTACTCTAACATGGAGATGAACATCCTGGAGGTCAGCCTTCCTTCCGGCCACCAGCTTCACTAGGGGAACTCGCCATATTGTACACAAACCAGCACCCTCAAATGATGAATCCACCACCAATGGGGCCATCTGTCCAAGAGGCAAGTGTGGTTGTGTCACTCCTGCTAGAACACCCTGGTGCCCGTCCAGGGTCTCAAACCTCAAAGTCATCACACCTGGTGTTATTCAGAGCCCACCAGTTCTGCAGCCTCATCTCTCACATGTCGTGTCGTCCCCAGGGCTCCAAGTACAACGTTCCTTACGGTTCTACCGTTCTCTCTGCCTGGCAGCCATTCTGTCCTGTTTTGTGAAGGCTGACAACTTGAGATCTAATGCTAATGTGCTCCCCCGGGTTCCCTCAGGTCACTGCATTTTCATATCTGCTCCAACCCCTCACCCTTTAAAAAAGTTATGGCACCATTTGAAAAAAGAAAAACTGCACACAGAATCTTTAATATCGAAGTTGAGGGGTACCTGGTTGAATGATTTAGTTGTAGTCAAGAGTCAAGGCCTATAGTTCCAAACTGCCACATGCTCACAGAACCTCACACCTGGATGGGACAGAGTCTGGCAGATGCTGCCACACACTGATGACATGTTAAAATTCTACAACCTCTTTGGAGTGCAGTCTCGGTGGCAGCCATCAAAATTTAAAAATACACCCCTGACCCAGAAATTACACTTTCAGGAATAAACACTGCAGGTAGATTCCTACCAGAATGCAAAGATTTATGTGCAAATCACCCACCCCAGCACTGCCAGCTGTGCTCCACGGGGAAGTGGGAGAGACTACAGAATGGAGAAACTCCATGTACAGAAATACAAAAAGATCCCCAAGATACTCTGTCTGGTACACGGGAAAAGGACAGGCTGTCACCGCACCATGGACTCTCCCAGCGAATAGCTTTCTGGTCCATCAACAGGACACTGGCTAAATGAGCGCAGGGTAAATTGATGTCTGCATCAGAAGACTAGGCCGCCACCAAATAAAATGGGGAGAAACTAACCAAATGTCTGCTGGTTGAGGATGGGAGATCCACACAATGAAAAAACACCCTGCTGAAACCCCTTTCACCACATGTGAAAAAACAAAGTCTTCTAGGTAGTGATACGAAAAAAGTTCTAAGATAAATAAGCAAAAACCAATGCAGGATGACATGTATGATATACCACCTTTTGTGTAAAAGAAGAAATACGACAATCATCTTTCTTGTATTAGGTACCTGCAGGTTCCTGTACAGGGAGGGTAAACGTGAACGAACAACGGGCAGAGAGGGAAGGTCTGAAGACAACTTTACACGCAAATCTTTTGATATATATCTCTTAATATCTTTGGGAACCACAGGAATTCATTAACTATTCAAAAATGTTTTCAGAGGCACCCGGGTGGCTCAGTCGGTTAAGCATCTGACTCTTGGTTTTGGCTCAGGTCATGATCTCACAGTTCATGGGTTCGAGGCCCATATCAGGCTCTGTGCTGCTGGGGTGGGGCCAGCTTGGGATTCTTTCTCTCCCTCTCTGTCTGCCCCTCCCCCACTCACTCTCTCTCCCTCTCTCAAAATAAATAAATAATAAAAAACTTTTTAAAAAGTTTTTCATTGAGCCAGATCTATATTCTCTGTGTGGAGGGGAAAAGAGAGCCAAGATTTACTGTTAAATGGGGGGAAAAAAGCAAGGTTTAAAGTAGTTTGTAGCATTTAAACATGGTTAATTTTTGTTTAAGAAAACATGGTTTTTTTTTATTAAAAAGAGAATGAAGTCACAAAAGATAGAAGACTGGGAAACTGTTTCAAACTTAAAAGGCCTAACAAGAGAATACAATCCATGATCCTGGACTGGATCCTGGACCAGGAACAAAATTGCTGTAAAGGATATCGTTGGGACAACAGACGAAATTTAAGTGTGGACTGTGGAGTAGATAATGGCATTACATCAGCATTAAATTTGACAACTGTACTGTGGTGGATACAGCAGCTTTATTCTTAGGAAATGCACGCTGAAGAGTTAAGGACTAAAGACATAATGCTGGCACCCCACTTTCAAAGGGGTCAGATGCAAATCATACACACATACATGTATATTTGAAAACTGGTCAAAGTAAATCGGCAAATGTTAGAATCTGGGCAAGGCTGAGCTTTCTTACGGCTTTTCTTTAAGTCAGAAATTTCTCTTAAAGTGACACTGAAGGAAAAAAGAAAGAGTACATGTGTACACACGAGAGGGAGGAAGGGAGAACAGACTAAGAGGAAGTGCCCAGGGGGCCACCCCAGCTGGTGCCTCACCTGACACACTTTACCACATCTAGAACTCCTACTGGAACACTGTTGAGTGGTATTTACTGAGCACTTACTATGCTCCAAGCATCATTAGGAGTGCTGCTAACAGGTTGGCTTAATGAGCCCACACAGAGTTCTGAGGTAGGTGTGAAGTTCCTTATGGAGAGCACAGCTGCCATGCAGGGAGGCCGCTGCCCGGGGCTGTGAGCAGGCGAGCAGGAGCTGGGTCTAGGGAGTCTGGCCTGAGCCGGCAGCACCATCGAGGGTCAGTCACTGTTGTCAGCGGACAGCAGTGTTGGAGAGCAGTGCAGCCAGCCTATCTCTTGTTTTATTTTGCATGCACCCCTGCCCTTCTAGAAGACTGCACTGTAGGAAGCCGGTTCAACCAGCATGAGGTGAAAGGAGAGGTTCTGGGATGAGATGATGCCACAGTGGGGCAAGAGCCAATAGCAAAGGCTACTGAGCAGCAGAGCAAGACAAGAAATCCCTGGGTTTGTTTAGAAAACGTCCCTCTGAGGGGCTCCTGGGTGGCTCAGTCGGTTTAGCATCCAACTTTGGCTCAGGTCACGGTCCATCAGTTTGAGCTCGAGACAGGCTCTGTGCTGACAGCTCAGAGCCTGGAGCCTGTTTCTGATTCTGTGTCTCCCTCTCTCTCTCTCCCTCTCCCCCACTCACACTCTCTCTCAAAAATAAACAAACATTGAAAAAATTTTTAGAAAATGTCCCTCTGGTATCTGGGATTGGAGGAAGGCTGTGCACACCTGATGTCCCCAAACCTCTCCAGGGTGCCATCTGACAGCTTCGCGCGAAAGACCAGAGGGGGCGGAATGGCAGAATTTTGCACAAAATGACAGTCAACGTTCCAGTCTGGTAAAGAAAGACAAAGAGCCATAGCAAAAGAGGCTGGACATGAGGCAGACAATCACCAGAGGTATTCTGGGAACGATGTCTGCAAGTCCAGCTGACAGGACCAACGTTTGGTTCTGCCAACCCCCACGGGCTGCCAGCACTCACCACAAAGCAGCCAATCACATCATTCTCTGCAAACTTGTCTCCATAGTTCTCGAACCGGCTGTTGGTGGACTTCTTCCCAGTGCCTCCGTAGCCATAGGAGAACGGCTCTTCGCCTGACGGAAGAAACAGGCAAAGGCAGATTAAACCTGCCATGGTCACTACGTCTGCCACAAACTTCTAAAGAAAAAAGAGTCAGTTTCATTACTAGTTTCGCTGAACAGTTGCTTTTGTGGGGAAAAGTGAGGAAGGTTCTGCTGAAAGGAAGGCCCTCATCATGCAGAACTCTGAGGGCCTGGAGGGTTGAGGGGTGGAGTCTGGGAGTGGGAGCTGAACTGAACTGCACAAAGAGAAGGAGAATCTGAAAAGAGGGAGGAGGGAGAGAGGGCGAAGGCAGGCTGTACACAGAGAAGTGACCTTCCAAGTGGCACTCAACATTCAGTCAAGTATTACTAATGGCATCAATTTTTGGTGTCAGCGCGTCTGGGGCAGAAATCAGGAAAGGGGCTGGGTTTTGCTTCTGGAGACTGTGAGGTCTAACCGTTAGGAAAGGTGCTGGATCTCCTCAGGCCACAGAACCAGGGGCTGAAGCAGTGTGAGATTCCAAGGGCCCTGCCTGACACCTGGGTTGTACAGAGACCCTTGGCCAGGAAACCAAGGAACATTCTACCAGAAAAGAAGGTGCCAACAGACGTGAATTCTGGGCCCAGCTCTTCTGTACACCAGCTGTTGGCCTTGGACAACTGACCATTATGGGCTCTGGATCTTTACCTGTACCACCTACCCACCACTGACATCCAAAAACAGAGACAAAGATAAAATAGGAGCCTGAAATAAAGGGTGTGAACATCTATCAAAATGAAACTGTCCACTCCTTTTGACCTAGCATTTCTACTAGAAGGATCAGGCTTACGTGAACAATCAGATCATACACGTGGACAACTCAAGAGTTTACCAGCAAAAAATTGCAATCAACTTAACAGATCTACACATCACTTAAGGAAAATTACGCAGTGGTCAGAAAGCTGTACTTATTTAAGGGGCGGTCGGGGTCAGTCGGTCAAGCGTCCAACTCTTGATTTTGGCTCAGGTCATGATCTCATGGTTCATGAGTTTGAGCTCCGCGTCAGGGTCTGTGCCAACAGCGGGGAGCCTACTTGGGATTCTCTCACCCTCTCTCTCTGCACCTGTCCTGCTCGTTCATGCATGCATTCGTGCATTCTCTCTCAAAATAAATAAACATTGTTAAAAAAAAAAAAAAAAGTTATACCTATCTATAAAAACATGCCCAGCATACACTAAGTAGGAAAAAGAAATCAGGCCACAAAACGGTATGCATAGTGTGACCCAGTTTGAGATATACAAAGAACAAAAGAATTATCCAGAAGACTGTAGATAAAAATGTTAATGTTGGCTGTTATCTCACAAGTTTAGGAGGATTTTCATTTTCCCCAACTTGTGTGGCCTGAATTGTTACAAAGAGCACACATTATTTTCATAATCAGAAGGTTTATATGACCAAAGCAGAAAATCTCAGCATTGGTCATGGAAATCACTCACTTGGGGCCACAATGTCACTGAGGCCTGGAGGCCTGTGAAAATTCAAAACCTCTCAATGAGCGGCCCCTGCCTCTCTGCCAACCAGCCCCAATGCTCTCTGCTTCCCTTTTTACTCTGGGTCTGGCTCTGGACAGAAAACCCCAGACAGAACTTAACAGGGTTTGAGGAACTTATTTTCAGCATGGTTTGAAGACAGAAGACAACTGATCTTTTAAGAAAAGGATCAGCTCTCTAAGGAGAACTTTGGACCATCTCCTAAAAGATGAAGACTAAATTTTTCATAGGAAAGCTAATAGGATTATGGTCCTTCCAGCTGAATCCTGTATGCCTAAAGACTGTGTGCTCCAGCCTAGGCTAGTCGTGTTCTGAGTCCCACGCTGGGAAGAGAAGCTTAGGAAGTTTGAGAATCCAGGAATAGAGACACATTGCTGTACTCTCTGGACTGCTAGGCTGACGTCCCCTTACCCAGCTGGGTGCTGCAGGAGTCCAGGGACCAGCCAATACGGACAACGTGTGGGTCGGGCTCTGTGGAAGGAAGGTGCTTCACGGAGATTTCCTCATTGATCTGGGGACAAAGAATAAGAAGGCTCAGAACTGGTGCCCAGAGGCTTGCAGGTTACAAGGCAACACAAGAGGGAAGAAGCACACAGGCATTAAAAATCAGCAATGGCTTTTGTTGCTGGGGAAAAGGTGTTTAAGTGCTCTGAAAGGCCTATTGCGCTGAAAGGCTCAGGAAATTACAGAGCCACAGAGATAGGTATTTCAAAAGTACAGTTAATTTTAAATTTTAACATGCTACAGAGAAAACAGGGACTGTCATATTTAGTGTAGAAGGATAAACTGGCACAGTGTCTTTGGAGGGCAATTTAGCAACCTCTATCAAAACTGTAAATGCAGGGGCGCCTGGGTGGCTCAGTCGGTTGAATATCCAACTCTGGATTCCAGCTCAAGTCATGATCTCACATTTCGTGGGATCGAGCTCCACATTAGGTTCTGTGCTGTCAGAGCAGGGCTGTTTGGGATTCTCTGTCTCCCTTTCCCTGATCCTCCCCACGCTCTCTCTCTCAAAAATAAACTTAAAAAAAAAAGGGGAGTGGGTGGGTGGGGATGCTGCAAATGCATCTACTCTGTAACGCAGCAATTCAACTTCCAGTTAACCCTACAGATGCAATCAGAGGTGTTATCTGTGAACACACGACACACACAGAAGAATATTCAGTGACACTGTTTATGTTAAAAACTCCAAAAACCCACCAACAAGACACTGGCCATGTTATGGCACATCCATGTCACAGAACAGATGAAGCGGTCAGAAAGAGTGAAGTAGGGTTGACGTACTGCTATGGAATATGCTGTCCAAAACACAGTATTAAGTAAGAAGCAGAAAGAATAAAAGGTGCCTTCTGATGTAACCTTAGAGGTTAGACTGCCTAACAACCGTATCTATGTTAGTCGGTGGTTTCTGTGAAGTTAACCTATTTTCTTGACTTTCGGATGCACATTTTTCCATCTTGCTGTTCCAAAATCCAGACAGATCTTACAACTGATATGGGAAGCAAGCACTCTGTCAGTTTAATCGGCAGCGTTTCTCTATGAGCAGCACATGAAACAGTACGCAACTCACAATCAACAGACTTAATCAGAAACGAGAACACTGGCAGCTTGCCCTGTTAAAAAACGGGGATAACTACCTATTTCAGGACGGTATGGTGAGGATTAATGGAGATACCCGTGCAAGGCACTTGGCATGTATCTAGCTTGTGCAAACGGTTCTGTAGATACTAGCGGTCAGTTAAGTTTGGCTACCCAAAGGACACGCAAGAAATCACTAACATGTAAGTTACCTCTGGAGGGTAGGATGGGCACCAGGGGGATCGGAGCCTAACTTCTGCTTTTTTTACCCTACACTCTCCTGTGCCATCTCAATTTCCATTGACCACGACTGTGTGCTTTTTTCATAAACAGAACCTGACCTGGACTATGGAGAGATGATGGTAGAGGATGGCCTGGTAGGTCCTGGTAGAGGATCAGCCCTGGTGGCAGGACCGAGCTTTGCCCAGCTCTCCTTCTACCCTAACTGGCAGGGTCCATGTCCACATTTTCTAGCTCATTTTTCTTCCAAACTACTCCTTTTCCCAATTCTACAAACGTGTCATACCTAGTGAGGTTGGCTATATAATACCTGGGTCAAATCTCACCAAGGAAAAATCAGCTCAACAAAGCAATGTACAATTGGCTTGCTTTTCCGATGCGGTGTTTAGCGATGACATACTTCTCCTGAGTCCATCGTGCTTTTTTTTTTGCTTGGATACACAATTAAATCTCAATTAAATCTCTTTTGCCATCGTGGCTCTGACCGAAGTGGCTGATGACAGGCTAATTCCAAAGGATGGACCTGGTTTCTGTCCCTGACCCTTCTGTTGCTCCCACTCACCTTCATCTCAAAGCACACACGGCCCCTTCTGACTCCATAGCTGGCACGGGCTCCTGACCACAGGTAGGCAAAGCCTTCAATCGTGAGAGGGTAGCCACTACTCCGGTCTCGGGCCACCTTGAAGTGGAGGTCACAGTTATCTGTAGAGGAAAAAGCCAGGAGTTGGCTGGTGTTTTAAAGGTTCCCAAAAGAGGCACAGGCAAAGATAAGTTCCCTGAGAGTGTTAACCAGAGTACACAAGCCGACGCATCATGAGGGTAGGTGCACGAGAAACCAGCTGCACTGCCTAACCATTCTCCTGTTTGGGAGCAAGACTCCAGACTATGCAAATGGGCCTCTGCACAGGATCAGCGCAGCCATTATGCACAGGAATTGGGTTCTTCACCTCGCTGGGTTCCAAGGATGGCCGTCAGGGGAACCCCCCCAAATTGTACACAAACGCACTTTACAGGGATGTACATTTGCTAGGGAGAGGATCCATATCCTCATCATGTTCAAGGGATTTAGCATTTTTAAAAAGGTGAATCCCACAGCCACTCACTTTAACCATTTCCGTGTGCTAGCTCAGTTTGGGAGTCAGACTCCTGCTGCCAACAGCTGCACAAACATCTGACCCGGCTCCTCACTTGCCACCCAGGCACTGCTGTGCAGGTGCACCACAGGCTCCCACCTCCTCTTCGGGCCTTGGACTCTCCTGCTGTAGCTCTGACTCTTCCCACTCTTCAAGGAGCTGGTCAGGCCGCTAAGAAAGTCTTTCCTGACCACCCTATCCAGCAGGCTGGCTCTTTTCCCTCAAGGCTGAGAGTCATAGCCTGTACATTCCCCATCTGATCAGTTGCTGCTTCACTGATCACTGCCACCCAATATTAAAAAAAAAAAAGTTTAGCTTTACTCTAGGTACACGGTCTTTGAGATCCTGTGATAGACAGGACTGTGTACAAGATATCTTTCTCTCTTCCAAAATATATAGGCGCTGCTCTAGAAGCACAAGCTGAGTAGAGAAATACGTGACTTGCTGTGCAGTTTCTGCTCTGCTGAAAAGTACAGTGTTCTCAGACCTGATCGACTTCTTCCTAAAGTCAGATTTGCAGGTTCTACCACTGAGATCCAGTCTGAGGAGGGGCAGGACCTTTATCACCATCACCCCTCGGATTCAGATGCAGTCTAGGGGAAGCCACTTATCCAGCAGAAAGAAACTGGAGGACGGACAGCGAGGCGGGCCAGGTTAAGCCTCAGAGGACAAGGTGGCATTGGTTTCATCAGGAACGTGAGCAGCTGATGGAAACTGGGGAACTGGTTGTCAAAGAGTTAAGTTTCCCCAGGTGCACTCAGGTTCCCTTCCTGATTAGACGACAAGCCCCTGGGCGTTCAGGGTTTTCCAGATTGCCCCTGCACCCATTCTGATGAGTGTCAGTGAAAATCCTCTGAGGTATTAGGGCAGCATTATGCCTCCCTGAAGAGAAGATCAGAGAAACAGAATGATCCTGCCCAGGATCCCAGCTAGAGCTGAGAGGAGGTCTTCGGTCTCTGAAACAGCAACCTCACTCGAGAGCCCGGTTTCTCATATCCGACTTTCCCAATACTGACTGGAGGGTAGAATCAGATGGGCACCCCAAGGACTCACATGTGTCGATGGCAACAAGGGTGTCATCAAAGTCATCTTCATCCTCTTCAGCAGGAGGCTGAGGAGAGCGGCCCCTGTGTCAGAAAAAGGGGTTAAGTCACATGAGAACAGCTGGATGAGCACGGAGGAAGGGAAATGAAGGTTCTGTTGGAATTGACAAGTGGCCTCCAGACTGCTTCCTGGATTTTGATTTCTTCTCACGGAGGTTAGCAAAACAACTCTGCAACCCTACATCCTTGCAACGACAGCAAGGACTGTTAACTCCTAGGGTGAGGATGGAGACTAGAGAGGGCACACTCTCTCCAGAGGGCCAGCCTGTTCAAAGACAACTCCTCTCTCACACCCCGAGATTCTGACCCATGCCCTGTGCATGTTGGGAGCTGCCTCCATGATGGACTCTTAGCGATGGGCAGCACAGTAGCCCAGAAGGGGCTGGGCCGGGGAGGGGTAATGTGCAAAGGCTCAGATAAAACCCAGTAATCACAATCTGCCCACATCTTCCTAAGACTCCACATCTGCAAGTATTTGAAATGACCCATTTTTTCAGTCTCTTTCCGTCAAGCGTCCTAAATTATGAATAAGACTCATCTCCTACCAAATCACTAAAAAGGGACTAATGTTAAAATACTGCTGGCTTCCAACTTACAGGAATAAAGGAAAGGCACAGAAGGATGGGATCTAATGCCCAGGGTCCTGTCTGGAACAGTCTGGACCTTGTCGACCATGTGCCCAGATCAGGTACCCCTGGCCCATCTGGGAGGCTTCCCTCTGGTGGAATGCCCTTCTGGCCCTGCCAGTCTAGGGCTAAGGCAGAGCCCTGTACAAAGAAGGACCTCATCACACAGTAAGTTCATCCGAGAAAGCTTTCCCTGCCAGCCTCGAATCAGAGCAGGTATTTTTCCTCTGTTCCCCACAGGCAAGTACCCTAGGGCTCTGCTCAGTAGGAGGCATTGGGAGAAACTTGTAGGAGGTAGTTTCACATCCTACCTTTGGTTGAAGCCAAGAGACCCAGACCCTGTCTTAGAGGGTCACAAGGCAGCGAGGGGATAGAATCCACCAGGTGGGAAATAAAATGTGTCAGATGACCAGTCCAGACAAGTAGAGAAGTAATGGTCATTCCTAGTTTGTGTGACCAGAAAAGTCTTCATGCAAAAACTGAAGGGAGGGTGGGAGTGGGGGTGGGGGAACTGGGGCTGGGGCAAAGGGATAGGAAGGGCTTGTCAGGAAAGGAAAATAACCAGGGCAGAGAGGACACTCCCTCCTCTGACCTCCTGACACACACCGTGACTACTGGTCTCACTAGGTTGTGGCTTACTCATGTGTCTGTCTCAGGCCCTATATTGGGATCAAAAGAAGGCAAAACCCACTGTCCAAACAAATCATCTCTGTGTCCCCCGTGTCCAGCCCAAGGGTAGGTATCTTGTGAAAGCAGCGGGAGTGTGACAATAGATAAATGAGTAGATAGATGGAAGGATGTGTTTGGGAAAAGGGTCAGGAAATAAATCTTTTCATCAAGGGATACTGAGCAGCCATTAAGAATAGGACACTGTGCAGGATGACGGGGCAGTGAGGCAAAGGACTGAAAAGGCAGGCTGGCATCTCACACGTGAAAGGCCAAGTATTTGGACTTTACCCTGTAGGTAATGAGAAGGGAGGAGCTGAGGAAGGAGCAAAAGTTTAGTAAAGCTGAATCTGGCAGTGAGTGCAGGGAGAACTGAGCAAACGTGTGAGGGCAGGTTGCTCTGCCCCCTTGGTTAATACAAAGGTCCCAGTGGGCACCAGGCTACAGACACAGAGACCTACTGGAAGAAGGGGGACTATCGCCTCACACACCCACCTCCTATCCTCTCGGTGCTCGAAGTACCCCCGTCCCCGGTTTTCTTCATAAGGCCTCTTGCGACTCTGGAATTGTTGTCTATCTGGTTTGAGTTGAGATGCTTCGGGTGGGAGGAAGCTGGTGGGTGCTTCTTGCTTCATCTCTGTCTTCATTTCTACTGTCAGGACAAAGCCAGGTGGTCAAGACACTTGGAAACTCCTTAGCTATCACTTTTCTGGTTCCTTTACCTCAGGATGTGTTGGCGGGATCCTGACTACACTCACGATGGGCTGGGCACAGGCAGCTTGCTGGGTTCAACGGAAACCTGCCCAGGGAACCAAGAAGGCTGCACTGGAGAACAGGACCAGGGCAGAGGGAAGTCGGGGATGGTCAACGAGGCACATCTGCACTGCCAGTTGATGGGATGACAGATGTCAGCCAGATAACTCTCAGGCTTCATGTGGGAGAGGGGACTTCAGCACTGAATAAAGACCAGCTCTCTTAATAAGGTCCACCCAAAAGTGAATAGCTGCCTTTGGCTACTTTGCCAAAGCCTCAGGAAAGTTGGCAGCTACCTTGGTCCGCAATGAGTGGGAGAGCGCTGGAGAGTTTCTAACATGGGGGCACCTGGGTGGCTCAGTCGGCTGAGCATTCGACTTTTAATTTCTGCTCAGGTCATGATCCCAGCATCGTGGGATCAAGCCCTGCATTGGGGTATACGCTGGGCATGGGGCCTGCTTAGGATTCTTTCTTTTCTTCTGCCCCTCTCCCTGGGTCATACTCTTTCTCTCTCTAGAAAAAATAAAGAAAATTTCTAAGATCCCTTTAAACTTTGAGATCCCATGATCCGACCTTCTCTAATTATTCCTCCCAGAGAATCTCTCTACCTCATTTCTTACAAAGCGTCGTCTGTCTGGAAAGGGAGGTGGGAAGGTTAATTCAACAGGACACTGTGGGCCCACAGCTAACTCCACTGGCTTCAGTCACTCTACCATAAAGCCCAGAATCATTCCAGAAGCGAGGGTCTGAACTTAAGCTGGCCTATAGGTGTGATGGCCTTATTAAGTCACACCACAAATAGAAATCCTGACTTTCTATTTGTGGTGTGACTTAATAATCCAAGCACCTAACAGAGAGCAAACTGTGGAAACCAGCGTCTATGCTGACACTGTGGATCACTCACATCTCCTCGTTTCAGCACTCAAGCCAAGACCACCTCGGATCCTTAGCCGTGGCATAGAGAGAAGGCTCCTGGGCACCCAGGGCAGGGACTGTGCTCCCCCATCTGGAGAGCCTCCATGCTTCCCAGCAGAGCCGAGCTTGCAAGAGGCCCTGATAAATGTCTGTTGTGGGGGTCCCTAGATGGCTCAGGTCATGATCTTGCAGTTCATGAGTTCAAGCCCCTCATCGGGCTCTACACTGACAGTGTGGAGCCTGCTTGGGATTCTCTGTCTCTCCCTCTTCTCTGCCCCTCCCCCTCTTGCAATCTTGATCTCTCTCTCAAAAATACATAAACAAACATAAAAAAAAAAAAGTCTGTTGGTAACAGCACAGAAATGACTCTCCTTGGGCCAAATGATCCCACAAGTCTCACAGAGCCTGACACAAATCTGCAGTTTAACCTACATTAAAAGTAAAGTCCTGAGCCACCCACAAGAAATGTCTGGGGATTTCACTTTGTGGATGAACCAGAATGGAATTAGATAGAATCAACTACACAGAATCAACTTCACTAAGTACAGACACTAGGGCTATAACACAGTGACAGGAACACAAGACTGGGAGGCAGTTCTGGCTCCATCATTACTCAACAGTGGGACCCTGCTTTCTAAATGGTAGGACACAACTGGTTGGGAATGCTGCTTATTAACCAACAGCAGTGGCCCAGGCACCAGTTTCCTGGGTGCTAACCCCAGCTCTGTCATCAGATAAGCCACCTCCTCAGTCTGTAAAATGGGAGCAGAGAGCTGGGTTGCATCTGTGTTTCCCAAACTGACATTGCAAGAAACTTTGTTCGGCAAAGACATATTTATTCACATATTTGGGAAACCCTGGGTTTAAACAATGTGACACAGGTTTTTTTTCAGTCCAGGCCTTCTCAGAGCCTTTAATGCTCCCAGAGGTGGTATAGCACGTGCTGCATTTCCAGGTATGTTTTAGCCAAGGAACCCTTCCCCGGGAAGTCCCTAATGACATCTTCTGGAACAATATTCTTCAGAATGCAGAAACTACTAAATACTAAACTAGCTTTAGAAAGTCCTTATTAGATGGGGCACCTGGGTGGCTCAGTCGGTTAAGCATCCAACTTTGGCTCAGGTCATGATCTCATGGTTGGTGAGTTTGAGCCTTACATCTGCTCTCTGCTGTCAGCACAGAGCCCGCTTTGGATCCTCGGTCTCCCTCTTTCTCTGCCCCTCCCCCGCTCACGTTCTCTCACTCTCCCCCCCTCAGAAATGAATAAACATTAAAAAATAAAAATAAAAAGTCCTTGCTGGATTCTACATTCTAAGACCTTAAATAAGACTCAAGTACTGTCCTCTGAGTCTAAACTCTCCAGGGTGTTGATACTAACATCTGAAAACAGATACCATGAAGACTCCCCTCTCTCAACACCCGGGAGCAGGATTAAGTTCTCTCCTTCAAAAGAACCTTTCCAGAGTGACAGACCCCAAATGGACCATCCAAGAGGAAGCTGCAAAATCTCTCTGGGAAGACGGCTCTAGGCAGAGGGTAAAGGCCACGTACAGATTCTAGCTCCTTTGAAAGAGATGTACAACGTGTACTTTCCCACCTGGGCGATAGGCCTGCTGCTGCTCCATTTCCAGAGGTCTCCTCTCGTAGCCAGACTCGTTCTCTTGCTTGATGACCTGGCTTTCATAGAATTGGTTTTGCCTGGTAATATTGTCCATGACATCTTAAAACAAGAAATGGCTAGTTAGAAAGGTGCTTCTTGGGACCAGAGGTGGGTTTTTGGTGCTACACAATGTCATTCTCAGTGGGGACAGTCTGCCAAAGGCTAAAAGGTGTGACAACCCCTTCAGATGGAACCTATCTGGGCAGTCAGCAGCCTCAACTGCCTAAGGACGTGCCCTCTTGTCCCTCAAATGATTGGCGATACATCTGTGACTGGGTTGTACAGAATCCCAACAAACAAAACCAACTGAGGCAGAACCGCTCTGGTTAGAGTGAGAAGATGGGAGGGTCAGAGAAAGTACCCAGCTTGACCTCACTCCCTAAGTCCCCACTCAAAGGCTGTGACAACTCTATTGGCAGCTGGGACTCCACGCAGCACAGTTTAAAAACCACCAGTCTAGCTGTCTTATGACGTGGTATGATGTGTAGGGAGCTGGCTTCAGGGCACGACCTTAAAAACTACTCAGGGCGCAAATCAGCCCGCTGCCCAGCCCAACTCACTGCACAGCCAACCCTCTTCAAGAATCTCTTCCACCCCACCATAGCTGCAAAGATAAAAAGTAACCATCCCAATTGACAGGGAAATGGGGGGTGGCGGAGGAACAGTTAGGAAAACAGGAGTTATGATAATAGCGGCCTTTAGACTCATTAGGGAGAAGTCATGAAATATATGGAGCTAGGTGGGAAGGGTTTCAAGGAGGTGTCTCATGGAATCAGACTAAGAACAGAAGCTCATTCTTATTATAAGAATATTATTAACTATTTGTGGAATGCACACTACATACCAGACCCTGGGTATAGCTTAGAATAAGCTTGCCTCACTAAAGCCTTCAGTTTTGTGAATAGGACATACATTAAACAAATACTTAAACACAAAAAGCAAATTCTAATTGCATTCAGGTTTACCAAGAAGTACCAGGAGTTAAGACAGGAACCCAGAAAGTAACAGAGAAGCCATTCCTGGGGTTGTTACAACATGTGAAAGTTCAGAGGTGAGACTAGAACCAGAGTAGCAAACCCAAGAAGAACCTTGCAGCCAAACCCAGAGAGAAGTCTGGAAACCTAGGACGAGCAGCAAGCAGGTTCTCTACCCCAGTGGCAAGCTCTGCTAGGTGCCTCTAGGGCCCTACTGGTAGCTGTGCCAGGACCGGCAGAACCACAGGGAAGGAGAGACTATTCTGCCACTTGCTAACTGATTGGATCCTTTCTCAGAGGACAAATACATCTGGGCACAAACCAGGTGCAGCCCAAAGGGAGGAAAGTAACGGATCACGTGATCTGCCACAGCTCTGTTTACCAGAGCCTGAAGGAAGGGTTGAAGTGGGGCATGAAAGGGGCTCAGAGGATTTTGTTGTAGGGGTTACAGGAAAAAGGAAGAAATAGATTATCTCCTTAACTGGAACACAGGGAGTGCCTTTCAAACTATTCGGTTTCTTCTGGGCTCTAAGCACAGTACTCCTCTTTCTACAAATACTCACATCTCTCTTTTCAAATATCTCTCCTGCGCCCACAAAGGCAGCCTCACCCCGGATGATTCTGGGGTCCTTCTCCACCCTTAAAACATCCACCTCCTATTGACTCGCAAGCCCAGTGCTAAGCCTCCTACACATGTGACCTCATTCATAACAATCCTGGGGGGCATATTATTATCCCTGTTGTGCACGCAAGAAAACCAGGGCTCACAGAGGTGAACTGACTTGCCCAAGTCATAGACACACCCTTGGAACAAAGTCTGTCCAGAGTCTAGCAGTCCCTCTTCTGAGACACCTCTGGCCACTGGCCCTTCCTCCTAGGCATTCCTGCAGCATCTCTCCTGCCCTAGACATACACTCCTCCTTCCCTCACAGGTCTCTGCAAAGGAAGTATTCTTCCTGGCATGTGGGTCCCGGACAATCCCTAGGCTGCTCTCACTGCTAATTTATACTCAGGTCGCCCCCCTCCAGGACATCACATCTCTCACCAATAAGTCAGTAAGTACCCAATGCCAACCCAGTTTGTCTCTTCCCTCACCCTCTTGCTCTCCTCACTTGGCTAACCTCATGGCACCCTCTTTTCAGAGAAATACCACAAATGCTGTATGCCGGAGTCCTTTCTACTTACTCCTTAACTTCTCCAATCACCACTCCCTTGTCCTGCTAGAAAACCACGTTTTTCTAACTCCACATTTCCTACCTTCCATACTAGGGTCTTCTCTCTTGACAATCGCAGATCTACCCTGCCCCTCTTGTTCTGAGCCATACCTTCTGGCTCATGCAGTGGTTCCTTACTACACCCTGAGATCCCCCCATTCCCTGGGCACACAAATAACTGTTTCTGAGGACCAAGGAGCCCTCTCGTGGAGACACTCAGTCTCAGAAACACTACCCCCACTCCATCCTGAGACCTCTAGCCAAGTCAACAGGTTTTCTTTCTCTTTCCATTCTATACTCTCCCCTCTTCCACATATGCTAGACCACACGTACACTCCTGTCCTGGACAGAAGGATCCTCTATCCCCCAGATACTGCATTGACTTCAAACTCCATCAACTTGCTATCAGCCGCACCCCACCCCTAGCTACTTTTCTGTTCTTCAAACAATCCATACCGTTAATCCAAGACAACTCAGCAGTAGGCGCTGAATTACCTGTTCCCAGAATTCACCCAGCTCAAGATCTCTAGGTTCCTTGTCCAGCGAGGCATCCTTCCCTCCCTTGCCTGCCCCCAGAGATGGGGGTTTCCTTCTACCTCCCCTGGAAGCCAATCAGTAGATCCCCAGGTATCCTAGTACCAAATGCCCAAGTTGGCCGTGACTCAAGGTTGGCCTTCCAGCCCTGGATCTCAGAGTCCCCCAGGCCATCCTTAGACAGATGGGGGTCCCCACAGTCCAATCACATGGTAGTCTCCCACATCCCCTAAATGCTCACTAGCCAAATACCAGAACACCCAGTCCATCAGATTTCCCCCTGGCCAGACACCAGCACCTCCACCTCACTAACCCATCCCAGTACCAAATATGAGAACTCCCCATACCCCACCCAGCACCAAACTCCAAGATCCTCTATTCTTAAAACTCTTCCAGCCGTAAAAACACGGCTCCCGACGTCCAGCCCACACGCTGGGCTAGCACAGCCCCAAAGCCCCCCCCCGCCCCGGCTCCAAACCCTAATATCGTCATTTCCAAGACCCTCCCCGGCCCCCGGTTCGAAAACCTCTTGTTCTTCCGACTCTCTTCGGCTCCAGAAACCACGGCTTCCGGTCTCCGAGCCCCAGACTCCGGAATCCTCTACACCCCCGGGACCTTCCTCATCTCCGAAACCAAGAGCCCCCACTCCAGTATCTCTCCTGCACCGAATGCCAGGGTCCACCCTCCAGTCGTCCCGAGGCCCTGGGCCCTAGATCCTTTTCAGCGGCAGGTAGCAGGATCCCCCAATCCTCAGACCATCTCCCCGACCTCAGGTGCCGGACTCCCGCGTCCCACAGCCCTTCCTCGGCCCGGACTCCGGGCTCCCCGACCCCCGCCCCGCGCACTCTCACAATGTCCGTCCGGCCCCGAGTAGCCGCCAGGCTCCGCGTGCGGCTGCAGCCCGGACGGCGGTGGCTGCGCGGTCCCCTCCAGCTCGGAGCCCCCCTCGGTCTCGACCTCCTCGTTGTTGTGCCCGGGTCGCCCCGGTTCGTCGTCGGCCTCGAGCTCCCGCTCGTCGTCGGGCTCCTCGGCCTCCAGCGCCGCCTGCAGCCGCTCAGCAAGCTCGGCCTTGAGGCCGCGAGTGTCCAGGCCGCGGCGCTGCAGTTCCTCGCGAAGTTCGTTCACCTTCAGACGGCGCACATCCATGGCCCGGGCCCCCGGGGCGGCCCCCGAGCCCGGCCCGGCCTCCCAGGGCTCTGTCCCCCTTAAACCTTTCCTGTCAGGAGGCGAAGGGGGAAAAGGGGGGGGGGCCCGCTCCAATGGCGGCGGCGGCTCAAAATGGCCGCCGCCGCCACCTCCCCCTCCTCCGTGGCCCCATGCGATGCAACACGGGTGCCAATTGGCCACCGCGTGGAGGCAACGGGCGCGGGCCGGGAGACTCAGCCAATCAGAGCGCGGCTTTCAAAAGAACGGCAATGAAAGGGCTCCGTAGCACCCGGGGAGGAAGCGTTGGCCTACGTCGCTGCCGCCGCCGGAGCGGAGGGCGGGAAAAGGCGGGAGGCGGAGCACGCGGTGATTGGGTGGCCCCCGCGCGCCCGCTCCCGTAGGGTCAAATGAAGAAAAGGGAGTAAGGACTTGGCCCAATCAGCGATGGGATCTCAGAATGAACCTCCCTGCCACCCCCCCACCCCCCGCCACTCACACATACACACTCTCGGCCTTTCCTGCGCGGTCCTTTCATCAAACTGGTGTCTCCTGTAACACATACCCTGATTGGTCTAGATCTCCCGCCCCTAGAGGAGTACAAGCGGATAAAAGCACTAGAACCAATCAAATGGAGGGTCGGCCGACCAACTCCCCCCTCTTCCTCCTTTCATGTTTGCCTTTAAGAAACCGGAAAGATGAATTCACGAAGGACCTGCCCCTTGCCGTTAGGGCGGTTTCAAAACAATCTGTCCACCAATTGCAATTATCGTTTTAACTCACTAAAGCTAGTACAGTTGGATAGCTTTAGGAAAAAGCCAACCAGATTGGCTGTTCTTTGGCGGACGGCCTCACAAATGTCGCTGAAGAGGGAGGCCGAGGAGACAGAGATTAAGTAGATAAATTATCCTTAATCTGGAAGAAACTCAATTGACTACGAAAAGCAACCTTTTGACTTCAGAGAGTACCGGAGTTTTGAAAATAGAGGCTAGACCAACAACGGGAAAAAAGTTGTAAAGGAAATCGCACTCTCTTCCCTTTGATAGTTCATCTCAAGGGGCGCCTCTTTCCACGATCATAGATTCGCTGCAGTCTTTCTCTATGGTTGGCATCTTACGTGGAATGGGCGCTCTGCACGCGACCATAGAGACTTCCCCACCTCCGAAAGTTCTCGGGTCTGTACCCCAAATCTTCTGAGCTGCTGTTCAGTAGTTCTGGCTGTTTGGCGTCTGTACTGACAAGCTCGAACACATAGGTCCGTAGTTCAGCCTCACGCTACAAATGCAAACGCCACAGATTCACAACGTCTACTGCTGCACCACCTGTCGCCTCTAACTCAAAAGACACAAAACTTCCGTGAAATACACAATCGTGCTACACAATGCAAACGCCCGCTGCCCACCGAGCCATACCGCAAGCCCACAAAAACCACACACCACCACCACCTCTACTTAGACAAAAGCACACACAACACAGATAAACAAATGGCCGTGAGTCAGATCAGATACATCCGTAAAGGGGATAATACACCCAACTGCAGTGTAGATGTGGCCACTAAGGTCCACACAGGCAGGAGGCATCAAATAATAAAGACACGGGACAGTTACACTACAAGCTGACAAGGCAACCTCGACACACAGCACCCACTCAGAAACGGGGCAGACACTCACGTGGGCCCGGAGGTTCCAGTCCAGACACCCCGCCCCTCGCCCACGTCCGACTTCCTCTCTCCTCCCAGCTTCCCACAATGATTTGTTCTGAAAAAGTTTGTGGCCCGGATTGAACTGTCCTCGGGTTCTCAGGAGCTGCCACCGGGGGGCGTCCGGGCGCTGCCAAGGGTTTCTTCATCTGCTGCCCGATAAACCCAGGAACGTGGGCATGCAAAGCACAGGGTGTTTGTCTTGGCAGCAATCCCTTTGTGCGCCCTCGCTGATCGGAGGTGTTCTGTGCCTGTGTTTCTATGTGAACCTGAACATTTGAGTCTGTGAGTACCTGTTGTACTCTCTAGGTATTTGTGCCACTTTATTTATTCTGTAATCTGTTAGTCTAGTTTCTTCCTATTCCTGGTGAGTATCTGCCTTGCATATGTTTGCAAATATGTTTGTTATCTGTGTAATTTTGTATGTCTGTTACTCTGTGCGTCTGAATTTCAGTGTCTCTATTTGTGGCAAGGTATGCCTGAGTATGTCCTAATGGGTCTGTTACTTTGGGGTGAGGAGAAGAGTCTCTTTGTGACAGGAGTATCCACGTGCCTCTTCCTCACTAGGAAGGAGAGTCGGCATTTCTTTGTATGTCTTTTTGCCTATGCATATGCTCATTTCTACCCTCTTGATAAAGAGAGAACTTCTAGACCACCAAGCTCTTCTTTTTACTGATGGGGAAACTGAGTGGCCAGGGAGAGGGGCCACATGACAGCTGAGTGGAAACAAGAGGAGACAGAAGTGTGGTTATAAAGTTTTATGTGATCTGAGCCCCTCTGGAGGCACCAGAGTCCACACCTCTGTACAGGAGGCTTGAGGGATTGGCTCGGGGGGGGGGGGGGCATCATGGCCCAAAAGGAGGGAAATTGTCTCCTGGGGAAAGGAGGCATCCCTAATGCATTGCACAGGCTTGAGGGGAGGCATGCCCCCACATGAGGGGAGAAGAAAGCAGAGGTGGCTAAGAAAGGGAGAGTCGCACAGAAGAATACTGTAAGATTAGAATCTTGGAATCATACCTTGGAATTCTAGACCAGTACACCTTTAGAATCTTTGAACTTTTGAATCTTACAACTACAACGTTTGAATCTTAGAACTACAGTGCCTAGGAACTTAAGATTTAGAATTGTGGGTTCTTGGACCCTCAACTAAAACCCTAGAAAGGTGGAATGCAGCATTGAACCTCAAGGTATCCAACATTAGAAATGATTAAAACTTTGGTATCTAGCTAGTCACAACTAACTGTAGAGTTTTATACCTTAGTGCTGAGGGTCCAGAATCTTGGACCAATAGACTCTAGAGTACCTTGGAACATAGAACAGAACAACATTAGAATCTTTGAGTTTAATAATCTAGAATCTTGAAGCATATGGTCTAGAATCTTAGACACAGAGAATCTAGGTTCTTAGACTAAGTCTTAGAACATCACATCTTAGAACATTAGACCTTTGAACCTCCATCTTTAGACTCTTAGAACTTTTGAATTGCGCATTTCAACCTTAGATATTTAGGATCCAGAATCTCATAAGAGTTTCAAGGATCATGAAGCCTTAAAACTTATAATTAACCATTATTAGAAGCTTTGAACTTGAGAAGATAAAATCTGGAAGCCTTATGATGTAGAGTCTGATAAGCCAGAGAATTTACAGTCTAGGAGGCTTAGAACATCAGATTTTAGAACATTAGGCCTTAGAACCTCCAGGTCTAGAATTGTAGAATCTAGAATCTTATACCCTAAGAATTCAGAACCCTAGAAAAATAAAATCTAGAATCACAGAACCTTGGATCCTAGAACCAGAATCTTAGAGCTTAGAACCCAAAATCTTGTGGGCTTTATGAAGAATCCTAGAACCAGAAAAATCTAGAGCCATGGGCTCTCAGAGCCTTAGAATATAGACCTTGCAACTTCCACGTCTAGAACCTTAGCACTTTAGAATTAGAGACTTTGGGATTTTAGGTCCTTAGAGCCAAAGACTAATAGCATCTTTGAAACCTAGAACCTTTGAATCTAGACTCTTTAAACCTTAGAATCTAGAATCGTGGAATGCCAGACCTGGAAGGATCCTTAGGGATTGCAGTACAACCCCTTCCTTTTACACATGGGGACTCTAAGGCATGGGAAAAGGAGAGGATCTGTCTGGGATGGAAGTGGAATAGGTAGGAAGAGAAGGCTGTAGTTTGGGGTGAGGCCTGGAATGGAGAAATAGTTGATAGGGTAGGCTCCCCCAGTGGCAGTGCCTAGCTTGGGTCCTGAGAGGGAGTCCCAGGTAGAGGGTTGTCTTAGGCTCCATCCTCCTGCCCTGGGGGAGCTGGGGAGCTCCTTTCCGTGGGCAGAGTAGGGCCGGGGGTGGTAGAAGGGCAGAGGACATAGCGTCCAGCAGGATGGACCTCAGCCGCGGTGAGGCAACTGCAAGAATCCTTAGGGTCAGGCTGGGTTAGGGGGTCAGCTCCTCCAGCAGCTCCAAGTGGTTCAGGATGCCCCCCACCCTCATCCATGTTGACATAGAGGATCTCGTCGGGCTCCTGGGCAGGGGGCAGGGCCTTCAGGGTGTTCTCCAGATCCTCCCGAAGTTCTGAGAAGCTCGGCCGGTCCCGGGGGTTTAGCTCCCAGCACCGGGACATCAGGGCATACCTAGGGCAGCAAAGTGAAGGGTGGGAGACTGAGCAGGCACTCAGAAGGAGGGCATTCTGGGAGTTTGGGGTATTTCACGGGACTGGAAGGAACCATAGCAGTTTGGGGGCTTCTGTAGGGGATTTGGGAACTCTCAAGAGTTTCTGAGGGGAGTCCTAGGACACTCAGGAGCTGAAAAGGGTCTTGGCGAACCTCTCTGAGTATCGTGTGGTGTTCAGTGAGGGTTTGCTAGAGCAGACTTTGCCCTCAAAGCGCTGGATGAATGCTCTGCTTTTCTCTGTGCGCTGTAAGTTTCATAAACTGTAAGTTTCATAAACACTGTCCTAAAGGATCCTGGGGATATCTCAGAGGAGCCCCATGAGTTTGGAGAAGCCCCATATGGCAAACTGGAGGGTTGGCAGAGGGTCCCGAGGGGTGTTGAAGAGCATGTGGGGGAAGTATGGGTGCTCAGGAGTCTGAGGTGAATTAGAATTTGGGGAGAGTGGGGGGTCTCAGAGGCAGGGCCCCCAGGTAAGCTGGTGCAGTTATTCACTGCCCACAGATGCCCGGCCGAGGCGGCTGATCCAGCCTGCATTCCACACAGAAAGGCACCAGAGGAGAGGGCACCTTTTGCTAGTCTGCACCCTGTGAGCTAGCCCTAGTCTTGTGGGGCATTGGTGAGGAGGTGTGGGGGTTCCTCAAAGGTCTGGGGGATTCTGTGCAGGTTTTAGAGGGTCGGGGCCATGTGGGGTGCTCAGGGCTTTTGGAGTGAAATCTGGGATTGGATTGGGGGTGGGGAGAGTCCTCAGGGTCCTCACAGTCCATCCAGACAGTCCACAGGCTGTTTCAGGCGGTTTCCCTGGCACAGGTAGTCGTAAATCTCGCTGTTCTCCACTCCTGGATATGGGGTTTGGCCTCGCGTGGCAATCTCCCACATCGTCACTCCAAAGGACCACTGTAGGGGGCAGAGGAGAGAGAGTTAGAGGGTCTCTCCTGCACAAAGACACCCCAATGCACAGGTACACCCACATTTATGTGCACATCTGTACACAGCTATTTCTGTGGGGGCATCACAGCTCTTCACCAAAACACTTTGGCACAGGGACACACTGAGTGGCAACTTTTGTGTGTGCATAGGCATGATGATCCATGCACACACGTACACATTTCACAGTCACATGGTCTTACGGGTCGCCCTGGACACTGTGGCTGTGCATACATACACGTCCTCACCACTGCCTCTCCCGACCTAAACTGTCCACACGTCCCATGTATGAACCTGCCACCATGCACACGTGGACCTGTGCATGTCGCCACCATGCCCACACCACCATTCACAGACACCCAGCACACCCCCAGACATGCCTAACACATGCGGTCAGGCCCCTGTACCGGGAAGCCCGGGCATCCCTATGAGCCCAGCTGCAATGTGACATGAACTGGCCACTGCTCCCCACACCTGACACATACCACATCACTCTTGCTGGTGTAGACCCGGTCAGCTAGGCTCTCGATGGCGATCCACTTGACTGGCATCTTGGCGATGCGTCCCTGCCGGTAGTAGTCCCCATTGTAGATCTTCTTAGAGAGCCCAAAGTCCGCCACACACACGGACATGTTCTCGTTCAGCCTGCCCAGAATGGGGAGAGGAACAGAGTCACGGCATCGCCCCCTCCACCGGGAAGCCTGTCCTCACTCTCAGACACCTTTTCACCCCCTGCTCTGGCTGGCCTCTTTGGGGGTGAGGGTCTGTCAACCCCAGACCGAAGGGAAATGTGTTGCTTCTTGTTCCCTCCGTATGAAGTTTCACAAACACACCCATGTAACCAGCACCCAGATTAAGAAACAGAACACCGCGGGACATCATCTGTACAAGGAATACCACAGAGCAAAGAAAAAGCTGGAACTAACCAATATGCATGGCGACGTGGGCTCATCTCAACAATAGCACACTGAGCGAAAGAAACCAGACACAAAGAAGTACACCTTCCGTGATTCCGTGACATTTAAGAACAGGTGACTGAAATACAGGATAGTATTTTCCCTGGGGGCAGTGACTACAAAGTGCTTGAGGGAGGCTGCCAGGGCCCAGAAATGTTCTTTACCTTGATCCAGTGGTGGTCGTTTACATGAGTCTATAGACATAAACATGCATTTGGCCACACACCTAGAATGTGTGTGTGTTACCTTATCAGCATACGTTGATTTTTTTAAGTATGAGAAAGGAAGGAACACATTACTAGTCCTGCCTGTAACCACCCCTCCCAGAGAAGCCACAGTCTTCGAGCATGGATTACTTTTGCCTGCTTTTGTGCTTTTCATAAAGAGAAGATTCTCTAATTTTTGCACCTGAGGTTCTAGGATCCTATTAAGAATTAATGATTTCTAGCCAGGGTGATGGGCTGGGGCAGTGACCAATCGGAACAGACCCTGGAGGCCCCTCACATGGCATGAGTTAACATTCACCCTCTAGGTCCAGGGAAGGCCCAGAGGATCATGGCAGGGAGGCAGAGAGAGGTGATGCTCAGGTATCCAGGCTGGTGGCTGTGGAGTGGGTGGGAGGTTTCGGGTAGTGGCGAACTGCCAACTGGGTAAGGAAATAACATTTAAAAAAAATTATGTATTTACTTTTATTTTTTTTAATGTTATTTATTTTTCAGAGAGAGAGAGAGAGAGACAGAGAGTGAGCAGGGGAGGGACAGAGAGAGAGACACAGAATCCGAAGCAGGCTCCCGGCTCTGAGCTGTCAGCACAGAGCCCAACACGGGGCTTGAACTCACGGACGGCGAGATCATGACCTGAGCTGAAATCGGATACTTAACGGACTGAGCCACCCAAGCGCCCCTTATTTATTTTTAAGGTAGCCTCCATCCCCAATGTGAGGTGTGAAGTCATGACCCTGAGATCAAGAGTTGCATGCTCTACTGACTGAGCCAGCCAGGCATCCCTGGAGATTTTATATTTAAGCGATCTGTACACCCAACTTGGGGCTTGAACTCACAACCCCAAGACCATGAGTCGCATGCTCTACCAAGTGACCTAACCAGGCACCCCTCAATATTGTAACTTAACAAAAAGGGGCAGATGCATAACAATGGGTTGTCTACTCTGATTTCCAGTGTCACTGTTCCATGGGGGACTTGACTAGGATCACACCAAGTTGCAGATAGAAACGAATTTCCAGGGGTGCCTGGGTGGCTCAGTTGGTTAAGCATCTGACTTCAGCTCAGGTCATGATCTCACAGTTTGTAGGTTCAAGCCCTGCACCAGGCTCTATCCTGACAGCTCGGAGCCTGGAGCCTGCTTCAGATTCTGTGTCTCCTTCTCTCTCTGGCCCTCCCTGCCCCCCACTCTCTCTCAAAAATAATCATTAAAAAAAAAAAGAAAGGAATTTCCATTTTGACTGAGCCTGTTGAAGCCTTTACATAAACGTTCCAGTTAACAGGAAATACAGGGAACAGAGGAACAAGGCAAATGCCACCGCAAGGAAACAGACACATGCCTGTCACATCCTACGAGACAAGTGTCCTGGTCTCCTCCAAAATAATATGATGTAAAAATAGAAAAAGGTTGGGGGGGGGTCTATTCCAGATTTATAAGGACCAAAGGGGCATAACAGCTAAATGCAGTGGCGGGGGGACCCTGAAGAGATTCTGATTTGGGGTAAAAAAATAAAACAGCCCTAAAAGACATTTCAGAGGACAACTGGAAGAATTTGAACATGGATTGGATGAGAGGTTATGTTACAGAATTACGGTTAATCTTAGGTGTGACAACAGAACTGTAATCACTTCCATGTAAGTTCTCATTCTCAGGCGATACCTACTGAAGATTTAGGGGTCTGGTGTCACTATCTTGGCAACTCACTTTGAAATGGTTGTGGAAAGAGAGAAAGAGAATAGAAGAGAATTTCAACAAGGAGGGTATAAGGGGGTCCACTGTACAGTTCTTTCAGCTTTTCTGTAGGGTTGGACTTTTTCAAAATAAAAAAATTGGGAGAAATACAGAACTGTTCATATTCCTGAGAGTCGCGAACAATGAAACATCTTACACAAGATTCCGATTCTCCAGCTTCAATTTCTAGGGGTCCAATATTGTAATGTAACTGACATTCTAAGCCTGTGTCTATATACACACACACACACCGCTCTCACCTTAGCTCAGTTCTGGCCTGTTTTCTGGCTTGTACCCAACCCACCATTATTCAGTGTGGCCCCTCCCCAAAGGCAGCCCGGGGAAGACAGCACAGAAGGAGACAGAGATGGGGCTTCAATGTTACTACGGTCATCAGTCACCTCTGCACCTCTCATGCTACCCACTGAGCCAACCCTCTTGCCTCGCCTGTCTCCACATCCAAATGCCCCTCCAGGATCTCAGTTCCAGGCCCACATCCTCCAGGAATGCTTCTCCAACTCCCTTGCTGACCTTTCTGTCCCAGTCCTGAGTTCTGGACCACCCGAGAGGTAAGTGTCTAGACCCCTCTCCCATCTTGGAAGGAGAGATGGAGCTCCTCGGGGGGTGGGGATGTCTTTGGAAGGCTCAACACTCACATGCAGTTTCTGGCAGCCAGGTCTCGGTGTATGAATCTCTTGGTACTCAGATACTCCATGCCACTGGCAATGTCTGCCATGAACTTCACCAGCATCTGAGTGGGCAGGAACTGGAGGCAGCCCAGGAGGGAGTAGAGGTCAGCAGAGTCCATGAGATCCATTCTTCCTCCCTCCTTCCTTCCCTTCCTGTGTGTGCCTCACTTGGCCCTGCAGTGGTTTCTAATGGCTCTGAAAATTAAATCCCACCTCTTTCCAATAAGGCCCTATATAATCCCCTCCTGCCTTCCTCTCTGAGTGGATCTACTGTCCTTGCCCTGGACATAGGACACAGGCTCCAGCCAGGGGCCTCCTTTCTGGTTTTCAGACAGGCTGTTGCTTGCTCCCACCTCTGAGCCTTTGCCTATACTGTTCCCTCTGCCAGGATTGCTTCCCCCAAGATCTCCCCACCTCCCACCAGCTGGCTTCTCCTTCAAGGCCACCTCCTTAGTAAGACCTTCTCTGTCCCCTCAAACTAACTGTCTGGCTTCTCTATAGTTCATCTGACTCTATTTCCTTCCTAGCACTTACATTATCTTATTTGTTAACTAATTTACTGCCCGGTGTCCCCACTGGCAGAGAGCTCCAGGAGAGCAAGCTCTGGGTCACCATGGTTTGGGTCACCATGGTTTTCCCAGTGTCTGAGCAGCGCTGGGTCCCTCTTAGGTGCTCAGTTAATACTTGTGAACCAGACATGTAAATGTCCCTCACCACTGGCTGGTCCCCGAGCCGGGAATAGAGGAGGAAACTGTGCAGGTCTCCATGTTTCATGAAAGGTAAGATGACCACAGGTGCCGGGAAGCCCTCTCGTTCAGAACCCTGGAAACAGACACCTGAGCCCCCCGCCCCCCACAGGCAGCCCTGTCACTCCAGTTGGACAGGAGGGGAAGCCATCCCCTCCCTCAGCTCTGTCTCTCCCTTCCCCTCAAATCTCTCCCTTCCCCCCAAATCGTTGGGGGCGGGGGACAGCAGTGGCAAGGACTGAACTTCAGAGAAGCCATTTCCAGCACTGTTCCCAGGGAAGTTTCCAGAGCCCTCCTGGGGACCTCAGCTATTTCTGGGAAAGGTCAGAGGTCACATTCCAAGCTGAGGGAAAGAAGGAGGGGGGAGCTTGCTGACTCTGAGGAATGGGAGGGAGACAGGGAGCCTGGAGGTTTGATCTTCTCAGTGCCAGAGGGAGGGGTCTTCCTTCTAGGGTGGCCTCCATGAAGCCTGCAGATCCCCTAAATCTGCCCCTCCCTCACCAATGAGCCTCATGACGTTGGGGTGATCGAATTCCTTCATGCAGACGGCTTCACTCAGGAAATCCTCCAGCTCCGATCTTGTGCAGATGGCAACTTGGAGGGGAAAGGAAGGTGATGAGGAAGGGAGGGGAGAGAGGACTCTTTCTCTCCTCTTCTCCTCCATCATCATCATCATCATCATCATCATCATCATCAAACATGATTACTAAGTACCTGGTGCTGCACTCAGCACTTTACATATATTAACTCATTTAACCCTCTGAGGTGCCACTATTATTTTCCCTGTTTTAACGATGGAGAAACCATGGCACACAATGGTTAAGGAATCTGCACACACAGCTTGCAAGCGGAATAGGCAGAACTGAAGGCCAGGTGGTCTGGCTCTGAGGCCCACGTGCAAACACCATGCAAGGCTGCTTCCCTGGCGATCCATACGATTACTCTGGACGCTGGCTCACAGAGGCAAAGTGACTTGCCCAAAGTCACATAGCTGGGATTCAAACCCAGGTGGGGAATATAACCTGGTACATAAGAAGTGCTCAATAATGAATGAATGAGTGAGAGACCGTTGAGTCCATAATCCAAGCTTTTAGCCCCAGTGATCAGAAAGGAACCTTCTTGCCTAACTACCAGGTGCAGCCTGACCCTCAACGCCTCTTTCCTGTATGGAAAGGACTTGGGCATGGACTCCCTGTGCTGTGTGACCCTGGACTGGCTCTCACCCTCTTTGACTATGTAAATAATATAGTCGCAGTCCACATCAATGACACATACTATATACCCAGCATTAAGTGCTTTAGCTCACCCTAGGAGGCAGGGAGATTTTTATCTTTTTTTTTCCCCCGGATGAAGGATGGCTGCTCAGAGAGGGAGAGTCACTTGCTTGAGATCACACAGCTGGTAAATGATGAAACCAGGTATGTCTCATTCCAGACCTTTTCCTGCTCTGTTATGTATCACAGGAGCTAGTCCCCGAAAACTACATTTCCCAGGCTCCCTTTCATACTGGCTTCCTGTTGGGAGTTTGCCCATGGGAAGCACTGATGGCTGACTGGCAGGTGCGTAGGAGGAAGGGGAGAAGTCAGGGTATTTCACCCTGTCTCTTACTGCTTCCAGTCTTGCTTTGATGGTGGCTGTGCCTCCTGTGTGTTTCAAGCTCCTACAAGGTAGCCGCTAACTCCTGTGATCCTAAATCCCACCAGGCGTCCCTGGCCATGGGCTCTGGTAACACCATTTCCTCCCTCTGCCCCTCAGGCCTTGGGGAGGAAGTAAGGTACTGCTGCTGCTAATCTCCAGGCTGCCTCACTGCTCCCAGTTATTCCTGCACCGTTGTAGTAAACCTCCTCATATTACATTCCTTCTGTTGAAGTACCTGGCATGGATTCCATTTCCTTTCTGGAAACCCTGAGATTCTGTGGTGGGGCTAATTTGCTACTAACTTTTCTGTGCTTCTGCCTCCTTAGGGGCATAGGAGAAGGGTCTAGGGCTAGGAGACGGGGGTCCCATACGTGTGCACATGCAGGCATAGACTCACTCTTCATTGTCTTCACAGCCACCTTGAGGATGGAGTCATCCTGGTTGAGCTGGCCCTCCATCACAGCTCCGAATTCTCCTATGGGGGACCAGAGGGAGACATTGACCTCAGGGGCACTTGTGGAAACTGCATTTCCTGTGACTGGGTAGGGGTGGGGAAGTGAAGGACTTCATGGTTCAAGGGAATACGTGTGTGCGCTAGGTAGGGAACTCACCTTCTCCCAGGGTCTTCCCCAGGGCCACCTTATGACGGTCCACCATCACATCCCGAAGCTTCTCCTTCAGCTCTTCATTGATGCCCAGGCTGTTCACTGCATGGGGGGTGGGAGTGGACAGAACCATGGAGCAGGGCTGACATTCAGGTGACATTCAACATTCGGACATTTGACATTCGGATGTCAATAGGGATGTACCCATTGTTAAAATATTGAAATACTTCTGCATTCATTCAAAACCAGCTACTGCCCTGGAGCACCTGGGTGGCTCAGTTGGTTAAGCATATGACTCTTGATTTTGGCTCAGGTCATGATCTCACGGTTTGCAGGTTTGAGCCCCGAGTTGTGCTCTGTGCCGACAGCTCTGAGCCTGCTTAGGATTCTCCATCTCCTGTCTCCCTCTCTCTCTCTGCCCTTCCCCTGCTCTCTCTTTCTCTCTCTCAAAAATAAATGAAGTTAAAACTTAAAAAAAAAGTCATCTACTTCCCTAAGCACACACCCTACCCTAGATCCTCCTCTAGATCCCTGAAACTTCTCCCAAACCAGCAGCTAAAGGGTTAGAACTTGGCACATGATCTTGCACCACTGGGCACCCTGACTGGTCAGTGTCCTACCATGCCAGTTGCTAAAAATATTTCTTAACTTTTTATTGAAGTAGAATCCGCACAAATCATAATTTAGTAGCTCAATGGATTTCCACAAACCAAACACAACAGTATAATCAGCACCCAGGTCAAGAAAAGACCATGACCTGCCCTCTCAAGAGTGGCCACCTTCCTGACTTCTCTTACCATAGATAGGCTTCCTCTGTTTGGGGAGATTATTATAAACATGGAATCACATAACATGTTCTCTTTTGTGTCTGGCTTCTTTCAGTCAACACGGCGTCTATGAGACAGCTGTAATGTGGTTGTGGGTAACTGCAATTTTTTTTTGTTGCTATATGGTAACAGTTCTCAAACTTATTGGCCTCAAGACCCCTTCACATTCTTAAAATTACTAAGGACTGCAAAAAGCTTTCGTCTTGGGGGATTACGTATACCACTTACTGTATGCAAAGTCAAATGGATAGATTTTAATTTTTAAAATTTTTTAAAGTTTATTTATTTTGAGAAAGACAGAGACAGTGAGAATAGGGAAGGGCAGAGAGAGAGAGGGAGAGAGAGAATCCCAACCAGGCTCTGTGCTCTCAGCACAGAGCCCAATGTGGGGCTTGAACCCATGAACCGTGAGATCATGACCTGAGCTGAAACCAAGAGTCAGAGGTTTAACCAACTGAGCCACCCAGGCACCCCAAATGAATAGATTTTTAAAACAAGAATAAACAAGCACACATTTGTTAACCAATAGAGTGATGACATCAACACACGTTGTAGAGCTTCTGGAAGACTCCACGGAACACGTGTGAGAGAACAGCAGTGTAAAAGGGCAAATAACATCTTGGAATTACTATGAAAATAGTTTTGACCTCATGGACCCCATACAGAGGTCTCGGGGACCCCTCCAGGGACCTGGATCACACTTTGAGAACTACTCTGCATGTTACTTCATTATGGCACCATGACCTCCTTGCTTCCTATTCTTTCTCCTCTTAAATAAATGTCTTTCCCAGCCCCTTCTGGTATCTCCCTGGGGCCCCGGTAGCCTTCTCACTGTGTGCTGGGAAGAGACATAATTCTGTCCCTTTTCTTTCTGGAGTTAAGTCTCCTCAGCTGGAAAGATGAAGAGATTTGACGAGGTGGCCTCTGAGGTCCCTTCTTAGCTGGGACACTTCATAACTCCACAGTCCAACAGAGAGTCTAGAGTTCTAAGAGCCTATGATTTTCAAAATCTTAGGGGTCTAGGGGCACCTGGGTGGCTCAGTCAGTTAAGCGTCCGACTTCAGCTCAGGGTATGACCTCACCATTTGTGAGTTGGAGCCGTGAATCAGGTTCTCTGCTATCAGCGTGGAGCCCTCCTTCGAATCCTCTGTCCCCCTGTCTCTCTGCTCCTCCCTCACTTGTGCACATGAGCTCTCTCTCTCTCTCTCTCTCTCAAAAATAAATACTTAAAATTTAAAAAAAAATCTTAAGGGTCTATAGTATTACAACATTAAAATTTTTTCATTTAATGTTTATTTACTTTTGAGAGAGACAAGAGTGCGAATGGGGTAAGGGCAGAGAGAGAGGGAGACAGAATCAAAAGCAGTCTCGAGGCTCTGAGCTATCAGCACAGAGCCCGATGTGGGGCTCAAACCCACACACCATGAGATCATGAGCTGAGCCGAAGCTCGATGCTTAACTGACTGAGGCACCCAGGCGCGCCAAGAATTAAACCTTTGATTGTTTCGGCCAAGATCAACCCTACCTCTCTAACATTCTATAATTCCAAGAGGCAGTTAAGAGGATGGACTTCAGAGCAAATCTACCTGGGTTCGGAGCCCAGCTGTCCAACTTACAAGCTGTGTGGCCTTGAGGAAGTTACTTAACCACTCTATACCACAGCTTCCTCATCTGTTGACGTACCTACCTCATTGGGTTGTCATGAGGATTACACTAAGTGATATGTACAGAGCACTTAGGACAGTGCCCATCACATAGGAAGTGCCAGGGTTGGCTGTCATCATTGGCTTCATCATCATCAATGATCCTCATCCTCATCGTTACCATCATCATTATCTTTATCATCATCATCATTACAATGTCCTAGGGTCCTGTGGCCCCGGGGTTTGGTTTTTCTACGATTTATTGTGTCTAAGACTCTATTATTCTTTTTTTTTAATTTTTTTTAACATTTATTTATTTTTGAGACAGAGAGAGACAGAGCATGAACAGGGGAGGGTCAGAGAGAGGGAGACACAGAATCTGAAACAGGCTCCAGGCTCTGAGCTGTCAGCACAGAGCCCGACGCGGGGCTCGAACTCACGGACCGCGAGATCATGACCTGAGCCGAAGTCGGCCGCTTAACCGACTGAGCCACCCAGGCGCCCCTAAGAGTCTATTACTCTAAGGGTCTGTGTGGTTTCACAGTTCTGTTGTTCTTATGGTCTGTGGTTCTAACAACCCAGCATTCCAAGACTTTCAGAAACTTTTGGTGCATGCATCGACAGAAGCCTAGCAGGCCCCAGTCTCTACGCTCATCATCCCGCACCAGGGCAGGGAAGCACGGGGTTCACTTACAGGTGGCTTCAGTGGTCCGGCGGCTGTAGGACTTGCGAACACGGTACCTGACCACCAGTTCACCCCTCTCCACTGTTGGTTCAAACACCTCTCTGGGGGGAACAGGCAGGAGGTGAGGGCAGGGCAGAAATGAGTGGAACCCCCTCCTTCCAACAGCAGTGAAAGTGAACACCACCCTAACCCCAGGCCCTGCCCGCCCTCTCCTCCATCGTTTGCTGAGCTTGTCTTGGATTGCTACCTTCTGCCTCCCTCCTTGTCCTCATTCCGATTCTTGCTAATCTCTCATCCTGTACCAGCCTCCTCATGGTCTCCCCGACTCCAGCCTCTCTGTTCCAATCCACATTAGCCTTCCTACTCATGTAGTTCCAACTCACCCATAGCGGGTCTCCTTCTTCCGTCGGTGGACGAGGAACAGGGCCAAGATGAAGACACAACCAGCGGCCACAACTGCTCCCAGCAGTACATACCACCAGGGCCATGAGAAGGCAGGGGCTGGGGGCTCACTCACTGTCAGGGGGTATGGGACACAGGTCATGGCTGGGGCTCTGGATCCTGCTCCCTGGGACCCAAAGGGGTGATGTTGGAGGGAGGCAGATGAGGAAATATCTGATGAGACATGTGGCAGGTAGGTGTGTTCACTTATCCAGGGAGACTGGATTTGGGTGTGAAAAACAGGTGAGCAAGGGAGAGAATGCGTGTAGCATAGGATGGGTGTGTGGGGGGGGGCGTGTGTAAGGAGTGTGAGGTTCACGCATAGATGGCTAAGGAGTAGTCTTGAGGAGTGTGTCCTGATGAAAGTGAAATGCATGTGCAAAGGAAAGGTATGTATATATAGAGAATCCGGTGGGTGTTGGAGGAGTTTTGGGTATGCGAGTGAGGAGTAGTCAAGGAGTTTTCGATACAATTAGTGAAGAGTGATTTGTAAGGATGTAACTTTGGTGCAAGAGGAGTGTGGGAAGGGCAGGTGAAGAACATGGGATGAGTGAAATGGTGTGCAGAAAGGTGGGAGTAGACGTGTAAGGGATGGGAATGGGTACATGTTAAATGTAGCAGGAGTTTGGTGTGGGTGTGTGCATAGAGTGGGAACAGGTAGGACTGGCAAGGGGCGAGGGAGTAACGTGTAAGGAGAGTTGAAAAGTGTGGACCCAAAGTTTTCCAGCATTTGCAATGTGAGATATATGGTGAGTGTGTAAAAAGCGTGCAGAGTTTGTGAATGCGAAGTGTGGGTGTGATTGGGTTTGAGAGGCATGTGTGAGGAACAAAGGGTTGTAAAGCTATGATTGGGAAAGAAGACTGGGAGGAAAGGGGGCTGTGGAAAGGGTTTGCAAAGAAAGGCAGGAAGGCATGGGAGGAATATTTAAGGATAGTAGGTTGAGTTACAAGAGGTGAGCTGTCATAATGCTAGGAGGGTACAATGGGTGTAGGAGGAGTTTTTGAGAATTGCTGAAGAAATACTCGAGAGGGATGGATTTGAGGGGGATAACTGATCTATCTATCCATCCATCTATCTATTCGCCCACCCATCCATCCCTCCTTCCATCCATCCATCCACCCACCCACCATCTATCCATCTATCCATCCATCCACCCATCCATCCACCCACCATCTATCCATCCATCCATCCATCCATCCACCCACCATCTATCCATCCCTCCATCCATCCACCCACCATCTATCCATCCCTCCATCCATCCATCCCTCCATCCATCCATCCACCCACCATCTATCCATCCATCCACCATCTATTCATCTATCCATCCCTCCCTCCATCCATCCATCCATCCATCCACCCATCATCTATCCATCCATCCACCATCTATTCATCTATCCATCCCTCCCTCCACCCATCCATTCATCCATCCACCCACCCATCTATCCATCCATCCACCCATCTACCATTCATTGAGTACCTACAATGTGTGAGGCCATTCCAGGCAACCCCATCAAGGACCACACAAACCCCAAAAGTAGAGGATTAGAACGAGAAGTTTGAGAAACACGGAAAGCATGTCAAAGAGTATGTGTGTGGTGATGGAGTCCTCACTGGGAGCTGAGGGAAAGAAAGGAAGAGAGAGGGTGCGAAAGCCCTTACCTAGCAGGTGGATTGGTTGTCCTTGCCCTGTGAGGAGAAAGGACAGAGGGAGGACATGCTCAGAGAAAGCAAGACTGATGTGACATGGGTGAGGCTCTCAGTAAGCTTCCGGGGTAGGAAAAGAGCCTAGATTGGGGCAACACTGAAAGGTACATGGAGCAAGTCAGGGGTATCTGGGCAAGACATGGTCCTTGTGAGTCAGTTGGAGGGGGCTGAGCATGAAGTTACCTGGGCGCCAGGACTCCAGGGGCACAGGGTGGCTCCAGGGTCCATCCCCAGCAGCGGTGTAGGCTGCCACACACACGGTCAGGTTGGGCACAGTCCCATCCCCCTGCAGCTCCAGGGTCACCTCTCTCTTTAGCCCTATGTCCATTAGCACCTAGGACATCCAGATGTAGCATCAGGGTAGAGTCCCAGGCCTCCAACTCTTAAGACTGCACCCTTGGCCTCAAGTCCTCATCTTTCTCAAAGCCTCCTCCTCACCCCCAGCCCCTCACCCTTTCTCCTCCTACCCTTCATCTCTCACCCCCATCGCCACCTCCATTCTCCATCCCCACTCCCAGCCATCAGCTCCACCAGGACTGGACCTTTGCTTCATTCGCCGCCTGTGCTCAAGTGCTGCCACTGTGTGTGGCACGCAGTACTTCTGCTGAGGGACTGAACCCTCATCTTTCCACCCGTGTTCCCCTATTGCCTCGTAACTCCCCGCTTCCCACTCCATTTCTGCACCCCAGGGTGCTGCTTGTTCCAACACCACTCTTGTGCAAATTAGGAAAAGTCACCCCTTCTTCAAGGCGTTATACAATTATCTGCTATAAAATTGTCACAGTACATCTGTAAGTGTACCGAAACGCTTTTTACAATGATTCGTAAATAGCTATTCCCTGACCCTCCCCTGGACTCCTTTAACTTTCCCAGAAAGTGCTCTCCTAGGTGTAGTGTATCCCATACTACCCAACCTGCACAACTGTCCATGTCCACCCTGTCATCTCCTCCCCCACTCCCTCCCCCCGGCCACTCCGCCCCAGCCCAGCCAACAGCACCCACCTCCGGAGTGTCCTGGCCTCGATAGGCCAGCCGGTACCCTAACAGGGTGCCCTGCAGGGGTGCCCTTGGCTCCCGCCAACGCACGAGGGCTTGGCTCCCATTCCGCATGGCACTAACGTTCTCAGGGGGGCCCAGGGGTACTGGAGGACAGGGAAGAGGGGAAGCTGGCACCCCACCTCTTCCTGCCCCCTTCCCCTGTTCCCAGGAAGCGGGGGCAGGGTGCAAAGGGCATGCATGTGGGCAACTCGTGCAGCCCTCCCATGAGCAGAAGTGCAGGGAAGAGGTCTGGGAGAGATGCCAGTGGGCCGTGCTGAGGAGTCAGGGGGTGGACAGGAAGGACTAAGGCCACATGGGGTGAATGGGTAACAGGAGCTGCTGGGGGTGGCATCGATGTAAGCAAGGTCCAGCAGGGCAGAGAGTGATGTCTGCCCCACACCAGCTCCTTCTTACCTCCCTCCGGTGTCTCCACAGGAAGCCAGTGGGTCCAGGGCGAGGGGCCCTGGCTACTGGTACAGGCCACCCGGATGTGGTAAGGAGTGTGAGGGTGGAGGCCACCCAGCCGAAGTTGGTGAGGGGGGACGGATGCTTGCAAGGTGATAGGTTCTTTGGGGGGGTCTGGCTCTCCCAGCCAGACACCCACCCCATCGTCTGACAGCACAGCCTGGGGAGAGGGAAGGAGCATGAGGACAGGATGGCCACGCAATTAAACGAGGTGGTCACCCAAGTTGATGGTGGTGGTCCTGGTGTGATTACACAGCTTCGCAAGGATGTGTGTGCGTGTGCGTGTGTGTGTGTGTGTGTGTGTGTGTGTGTGAGCGCCGTGCTGGTGTAACATGGGCATGTGCATTTGCAAAGCAAGGAGACCACCCGGTTGTACAATGTGGCTCTATCATCACTTGCAGAAGCCACTTCTGGCAAGACTTTCCCTCCCTGAGCCTCAGTTTCCTCATCTGGAAAATGGGGGGCTTAGAGGACCAAATACCTTACAAGGCTGCCTAAAGGATGAACATAGGACAAGCTGTACAGAACATGGCAGGTGGTCAGCATCAATAAAGTGACAATGACATTCAACCACGGGCAAAAGTAATGTCCCGCAATAGAAGTCAGAAGAGTGGGCATCTCTGGGGGTTGAAGGATCCTTGCAGGGGGTCGGGGAAGAGTCTGCCTCTCGATTTGGAAGGATGGTGACGTGGGTGAATATTCGTGTTAAACAATCTAGGTTTACACCAAAGATTACGCACGTTATGTATGCTATATCTTAATAAAAAAGAAAAGCCCTTTATAAATCGGAACGCCTTTGACCCTGACCTCAGCCCTCAGTGTGGGTACTGTGTGTATACCCATTTACAGATGAGGACCCTGAGTATTGGAGAGATGGAACCACTTGTCCAAGGTCACCAGCTTGTCACTGACGAAGGTGGGAACCGAACCCCAACCTATTGTGCAAACTTCTGCCCTACTTACGGTGAGAATGTCCATTTAAGAACATCAGTGATAGTCACGGTACTTCTGTTCAGAGAGGCAGTATAGCCTTAGTGCTAGGCGTAGACGCTGGATCTGGGCTTCAAATCCAGCCTCTACCGTTCCCTAGCTCTGTGCCTTAGTTTCCTCATCTGTAAAATGGGAAAACAACAATGGCTTCCTAACTTGCAGGACTGACTGAATTGATGCTTGTAAGCGCTTAGAAGAGGGTCTGTCCACATCGGGTGTTTATTATTATTATTATTATTTTGTGCATGTGTGAGAGGCTGCCTGGCTACCAATGTCAAACTCTGCACACTCTGCACAAAGGCACAGGCTGGGACACTCACCTGGTCCCCAGGAATAGCACGATCAGCATGGCAGAGGCCACAGCTGGGGATTGCATCTGCAGAGCCCTGCCACACAGAACCACAAACCCTCTACAGCCACACAATCACAGCCCCACACCGCAAGGATGCTGCCTCCCGCCCCCCGCAACCGGGGAGCCAGCAGGAGACCTAACCGCTCCTCTACACTGTGTGTCAGAAGGTGTTTACTGCTTTCCGATGTGAACTCAAGATTCTTTGGGTCCAAGTCCTGGCTTGGATATCACTTGCTGTATGACCTAGCATGAGTGTCTTTACTTTTCTGAGTCTCTATTCCTATCTCTGGAAAATGGGCATCCAAGAGTCCCTACCTGGCAGGGTGTGAGGTTTAATGACACAGTGCACGTCAGGGGGTCCGCGCATCATATCAACATCTAACATTTCTTGAGTGCCAACACTGTATCAGGCAACCTGGTCAGTGCAATCCTGGATGAACTCATTGGCTTTTTACCACCACCCTCTGAGGTCAATTTCTTTTTTCATTCCCATTTTACAGATGAGGACAATGAGGCCCAGAGCGGTTCGGCAGCTTGCCCAAGGTCACACAGACCCCTGTGGGGAGAGGAGATCACCACGAGGCCTGGCCAGATGGTGGGGAGTGGGGTGGGGGGAAGTTGTCCCATGCCTGCTCTCTGACCTGCAGTGACAGATGGGAAGGGGAACCTTCGCTGGGACAAAGGGGACAACAGGGACATGGGTCCAGACAATCAGCCTCCCCATGCCCACTCACACTTCTCTTTTCCCTGTGACCCTCCCATTCGAACCCTCTAGCCCCACGCCAGGCGCAGCAGGAAGTGAGCCCTGGAGAGGGAAGAGGGACACACTTCCGCTTTCCTTTGACATTGGACGCATGTGGGTTGGGGGTACAGCAGATGCCTGACCTGGCATTTGAGGTCTCCCAAATGGGCCCTGGCCTCGGGGATTAAATCAGTTTTATCCCTTTTAGCCAATGGGAAGGGCAGATCACTTCCCCTCTCTGGGTCTCAGTTCCTTACCTTGAAAACGGAAAGATTAACAGATTACGTTTCTAGGGTTAAAATGACAAGCAAATGAAATTATGTCCAGGGCACGTAATTACAAGAAAGACAACTCTTATTTAATCACGCGCTGGCTCTGAATAGTCTCTTAGGAGGTGAGGAGGACTGTTTGGGTTTGGGGAGATGAGGGTTCGAATCCCACCTCTGCCACTTCCTGGCTGTGATCTTGGGCAGATTGTGTAACTACTCTGAGCCTTAGTTTGTTCATCTGGAAAACGGGTGAATCCATAGACCCTACTCCATAAACACGCAAGGGGGTGTGCACAAAGCCTTAACACAAGGCCCGGCACAGAGCTGACACTCCATAAAAGCTGGTCATTGTTAAGTACTGTCACCTGCCATGGCAGGCACTGTCCCACCCTTATTCCAACTTCCAAATCTCAGAGAACTTCAGGCCAGAACTGGGCTCGTACTCAGAGATCTGCATTGGTTTGTTTTTCTTACTGTAGAATAGGAACAACTTTGATGCAGAAGGGCTGGGTCTGGAGCATTTCAGGTTCCAGCAAATGTTCCCTAATCTAGGTCTGGCCCTGCGCTGGGCAATCATGAGGACTCAGTGGTGACCAAGACAGCTGGGACCGGCCCCCTCCCAGACCTCACTGTCTGGTGGGGAGACACACTCACCCCCAAAACAGTGACACCCCAGAGTGATCAGGGCTGGGATGGGAGACGTACAGGGCTGCGGGCACCTGGAGGTGACAGAGATGGCTCTGGATCACCTGTCTCAGGATTCCCTCTCTGGTCAGAGTCAATATTACTAATACTAAAAAAAGTTAAAGCAGCGGATAGTCTATCGTGCATATCCTATGTTCCAGATACTATGGTAAGTTTGCTACTTGCATTTACTCACTGAATTCTTACAACAAGCCTATCTGCCCATTTTACAGATGAGAGAACCGAGGTCCATTGAGATTAAGTCACCGGTCCATGCTCCTGCAGCTGGCCGCTGGTAGAGTCAGGATTTGAACCCAGGACGTCTGGCTTAACTCAAGGCTCTACTGCTGGTCAACACACGAATGGCTGGTAAGGGCTGGCTTCTCAGGAAGAGGATGGGAGCTTATGAGCGGTAGAAGGAGGGCCAAGGTCTCACCTGCAGGGTACAGTGCGTGAGGGGGTAGATGCCGCTCAGGCCTGGGGTCCAAGCCACCTCCAGCTCTGTGGGCTGACGGGAAGCCAGGTGGAGGTTGTGGGGCCTCTGGGGGAGCACTGTGGAGAGATGAGTGGAGGAGCTGACCCTGGGGGACCTTGGCCCAAAGCTCCCCGCCCTGCCCTCTACCCCAGCTCTGACCTTGGGCCCAGACCTCACACCCTCTGACACCCAGCTCCCCAGCTCCCTTTCCTGTCACCTGTGATTGTGGCTGTGCGGGATGTGGTGACCCCCTTGGCATTGTGGGCTTCACAGGAGAAAGAAGACGTCTTGTTCAAGCCTGGGGAGTCACAGAAGGAAGGGCCCAGTGTCAGAGAGGCCAAGAAGGGGTTCCCGGGCCATGCTGGGCCACCTTCTACCGCCTGACAGGGTCAGTCTAGCCCACATGGGCACCTGCTGCATGGGAGAGAGGGGGGAAGGGCGATGAGTTGGGAATGCAGGCCTCCATCCTCAGATGCAAAGACAAGGACAGGCTGGCGGCCTCAGTCCTGATGCCCTACCACACAGACACACATACATGCAGATACACACAGGGGCACACACACACAGAGACTTACATACCCATACATTCACACACAGAAACACATACTCATACATGCACATATAGACACGCAGACACATACACTTATGCACAGAAACACACACACAGACACACACACACACACACAGTCACATACTGGGACAAACGCGGACACGATCACGCTGAGCCACACAGGCACACGTAGAGGCTTCTATACTGAATGGACACACACTTAAGAAACAGGCCTTCACCGGTGTGTATAAAGGTAATGTTTGCTCACTTATAAGCTCTAAGCTCAGCTCCTACCAAGCCCCCTCCCCCTCCCGCCCTCAGTGGCCTCCCGGTGTTTCTGGAACACAGGCCATCAGACATCAGACACGTTCCCACCTCCTCAGGAACTTTGCATTTCTCTGTTCCCTCCGCTTGGATCAGTCTTCCCACAGATGTGCACGTGGCTCCCTCCTGCCCTCCTTCACATTTGTTACTAGACCCCACCTTCTCAGCCACCCGGCCCCTGGCTGTCTTGTTTAGAGCTGGGAGCTCACCGTCCATTATCTAGCCACTCCACTGCTTTACTTTTCCTCTGGTTCTTCTCATCACAACATACTTTACCTATTACCTTGTCTTGCTTAGTGTCTACTCCACTACGTCAACTCCAGGAGGGCAGGGGTTTCTGTTTTTCCCCCAGCTGTATGCCCCAGGGCATACAATGGCCTTGCACACAACAGGTGCTCTGTAAATGCTTGTCGAACGAATGGATGAATTTATGTGGATGCCTTTATGTACGTACTAATGAACGTTGTGGGGCGTGTCTGTAGAAATGCCAGCGTGTGCAATTCTATGGGTGAGTTAATACGTGTCTTGGATAACTTTCTGGGTGTCTGGGGGTGGACTGCCTCCCCTCCCCAGTGTGGTGCAGGTGGGGACACAGGCAGACATGCACACACATGCACACATGCACCAAGACAAGTACAGAGACAAACAAGAGGCGCAGACACACAAACACAAAAATGCACAGATTCACACACGAGGAAATATAGACACACACACAGTGTCTGGGTGACAGGATGTAAGAGGACCAGGTCTTGAGTCTGTCAGGGTGACCGCAGGTCTGTGTGTGCCTGTGGATGTCGTATACCTGTGTGTGTATCTCCTGCCTGTTCTGCGTGCGTGAGCCCGCGTTCTCACCACCACCATCTACCTGCAGACACAAAGTTTCCTTTTCTCAGTCGGCACAGGGAGTGGAATGAGGGAAAGTCGGCAGCCGGGGCCCGGAAGGGGGTTGGGCAGGGAAGCTCCTCAGCGCCGCTGCCCAGGCGGCAGCTCCCAGCCAAGGTCAGGTGCCCGGCCGCAGCCCCCGCCGGCGGGGGAAGGGCAGGACAGCCCCGGGCCGACTGCCGGAGGGGGCGGGGAGCCTGGGTCCGGTCCAGCCACCTGGCACGTGGGGGCCCGCCAGGGTCACCGCGCGGGGGCTGGCGCTGCCCACCGGAGGAGCCCTGGGGCAAGAAGAGTTCTGGAGCCTGGTCCTGTTCCGACCGCAGCATTCCTGCCCCCGCGTGAGTCACGGGGCGCCCCCCCCCTCCCGCTCTGGAACTTCCGGCGGCCCGGTGGGGGGCGCGCGGCCCAGGATCCCCCTTCCTCGGCGTCAACGCGCGCGCACCTTGAGGACTAAGAGAGCAGGGATGGAGGGGCCTGGGACCCCCTCTCCTCTAGCGGGCTGAACTTCCTCGACTGGAGCAGTTCCACTCCAGATGTGCTTTCCAGATGCACTGTGCACTGTCCCTCGCCCTCTCCGCTCCCGCTCCTCCTCCCCCCCCCCCCCCACGCCCGCGCTTTTTCCGAGGGAATCAGAGGCATGGAAGGAGAGGGGGCACGCCCTGAGTCAGATCAAGGGACAGACTCACACAAACGGACAAAATTCCTTACAGCACTCCCCCCCCCCAACCACGCAGACACAATGAATCATACTTAACACACGGGGGCCGTTACTGGCACAAAAACAGAAAACCCGGCTCTGGCTAAGCTACACAGAGGGCTGATGCTGTCGCAAACACGCCGTGACACAAATATACACTCAGTGACTTGTGTGTATATACACAGGGACTGACATTGATGCACTTTATAAAGAGACACACATACATCCACAGACATAAACGTACAACACAACAAACACCTAGCAACACAAGACAACATCCAGCCAGGCTGAAACTGAATTGAAATACATACACCAAGCAACAAACGTACACTGAAGTTGAAGTGGGCCCACGAATACATACCAGGACGTGAGTGAGGTGAATGTTGACTTGCTTGCAAACAAACACAGCCAATCCTTCAAACACAGCTGGACACTCAGGTTGCTTCAGACGCATTTCAGACACAGACTATACAAAAACACACACGCTTGCATAGACACACAGGACTGACGCAGACACACAAGCTGCCCTGTGCACATAGATGGCTCAGACCTACATATACCCTAAGTTTATCTACCAAGAGAAAAGCGGGGCTGGGGTTGATACGCAGGGAGACAGGACAGAAGTAGAAGGGTGTTGTTACTGCCTGCTGTGAATCTTTCTCTTCCTCTCACACATGTATGCGCGTGCACGCACACACAGATGTCCATGTGACGGTCCCATGCCAACACACTCACCCTGTGACATATACATAGAAACCACAAAGACATCCTGTGGACACGGACAGCCACAGTCCGTGGAAACACTGAAGAAACACCAGGTTGTCCACTGATACATCCTGAGTCCACAAGGAAACAGATGCCCCCCCCCCCCAACACACACACACTTGCATTGGCAGCCCCTGAGAAACTTACAAAGACATACTCTAAAGACCCAAACATACAGTGGGGGAGACACCCAAGCTGACAGAAGCATACCTAGTGACAAACACACACACACACTGAAACACCCATAGACACTGGCCCTCCCTGGGGCACTTGGGTGGCTCAGTTGGTTAAGCGTCCGACTTCGGCTCAGGTCATGATCTCACGGTTCGGTACATGAGTGCCTGCTTCAGATCCTCTGTCCCCCTTTCCCTCTGCCCTTCCTCCCCCCTCTCAAAAATAAATAAATAAAGCATTAAAAAAAAGAAGCTGGAGCGCCTGGGTGGCTCAGTCTTTTGAGCATCCGACTTCGGCTCAGGTCATGATCTCACAGCTGGTGAGTTCGAGCCCCGTGTCGGGCGCTGTGCTGACAGCTCAGAGCCTGGAGCCTGCTTCGGATCCTGTGTCTCCCTCTCTCTGCCCCTAACCCACTCACATTCAGTCTCTGTCTCTCTCAAAAATAAATAAACATTAAAAAAATTTTAAAAAAGGAAAGAAGCTGGCCCTCCCTAAAGCACATCCTCATACGAAGAGGTTGATGCTGACAGATGCACTGAGGCACAGATCCAGAGGGACATGGATACATACACACCCGGACCTCACACACACACTGAGACACACACACAGACACCCTCCCCATAGAGCTCTACCATACACCGATACACACACACACACACACACACACACACGGATCCTCTCGCGCCTGTGGGGCAGGGGGGGGCACCCATTTCTCCTTCCTGGGATGGAGTGGAGGACCTATACCCCCTCCCTCCCCATCTCCGGGGTCCTGCCAGGCTGACTCAGGCCCCAGAGCCATGGGCCTGAGTCACCCTTTTAGGGGCTGGCATCCTCACCACCTCTTCCTTGTACACTCAGGGCCCCTGGAATGTTGAGAATGTGGACACCTCCCTCTACCTCCGGAGACCCTTCAGAGTCTCCTCCCCACCCCCATCCCAGAGGATTCAGGCAGCAGGTGGGGGGGTGTGTGCCAGAAGCTGATGCCTTCCAGGGTCCAACTGCCTCCCTCTGACTGATCCTCGGCCCTCTGTGTTCCTCTATCTCTCCTTCCTTAGTGAGGGCGAAACCTCTGTGTCCAGGGGCCCTAGCTCTGCCTCTGACTGCTCTGTGATCCCAAGCTAGGTCCTGCCCCATCTATGTGGTGCAGAAGAGGATGGTCACCCTGAGGCTAAGAGAGTTTCTACTGTCACTCAGACCTCCCTGTCCAGTCTCTCCATCTTGGGTTACCTCTGTGGTCTGTCCCTTCCCGTGTCTCTTGTTCTCTCTCTCTCTCTTTGTAACTGTCTTTCTCCCTCTTCCACTTTCTCCTCCTCTCTCGGCTTTTGGCTCTGTCCCCCCAGTGAAACTCTTCAGCTACTGAGGTGGGCAGGGTGGGGGAGGTGGAGAAGAGGAGGGCACGGTCGATTCCAGTGCCCTGCTTGGGGGCAAGCGCTGACAAAGGGGCATCAGCCCCCCCCACACACACACACATTTGGGCCATGGAACAGCTCAGAGGAAACCCAGGACAAAGAATTCTATTCAGACAGGCTGGGGTGACGAGACAGAAGGACAGGGAGACAGACACACACACATAGAGAAGCAGAAAGAGAGAAACAGAGAGAGCTGGAAGGCAGAGAGACAGAAAGGGACAGAGAGAGCACACAGAGAGAAATGTGGGGATATGTAGGGACAGAGACGCAGAGGCAGAGAGACTCAGAGGAGAGAAGCAGGGACAGAAAGAGCCAGACAGTGAAGGATAGAGGGACAGGCAGACACACGTGAAGAGGCATGAAGGGCTCCCTTGCTCCCCACCTCCATCCTGCCTGGCCCTCCGTGCTGAGCTGGCCGCGTCCCCAGACTTACCTCGGATGCGCAGTGTATGCTGGGGGCCACGGCCCATGACTGGAGTCAGGGGGACAGCATCCTGGAGCCAGAGTAGGTCCACGGGCTCTGGGGGTCCCTGGGCCCAGCAGCTCAGGTTGAAGGGGGTATTGGCGGCCATGGTCCTGTCCTCCGGCTCCTCCAGGAAGTAAGGCAGGCCTAGGGAGTGGTAGTGGATGCTGAGGTCCCCCTGAGCCCCCCAGGTGTCTGACTCACCGCTAGGATAGGGCAGGCTTCAGATGCTTTGACCCCTGTGTCTGATCCCTCAGGACACCCATACTTCCTCCCGATGCCTGACTCCTCATGTCTCTACCCCCAGAACACGTGATCCCAGTATCTGACTCCCCCACCAGTGTCCGAACTCCAGGACTCCTGAGTCCCTTACGTCTCTTTTCCAAAATGTCTGGCTCCCAGTCCTATTTTATCAACGAGGAAAGTGAGGCCCCCAGGGGTGGAGGAGAGGGTTCAGTGGCACCTCTGGTCCCTTAGCTGATCCCCAGAATGTCCTACCCCGACCATGTCTGACCCCAGGACATGCCACAACCCCCAAGATGCCTTCTACCCCAAGACATATAATCTCACCCAGGCCTGCCCCCAGTAATTTAGAGACTTCCCAGCTTCCCGACCCCTAACAATCTCTGACATTCCTAGGCTGCGAGTCCCCCGGGGGACACCCTGAATTCCCCAGCACCCTCTAATCACTCAGGCTTCTTGCCCTCCCATGACCTCTGAGCCCAGGGCTCACCCTCCAGCCCAACATAGCCAGGCTGGGACAGGAAGGTCTTTCCTCCCAGGTTCACGGCACACTGGTACCACCCCGCGTCCGAGAGCTGCAGGGATGAGATTCTAACAGGGCAAGAGGAGAGACAGAAAGGCTCAGGGTCAGAGCTGCATACTGGGAGAATTGAAAGAAGGGGTCTGGACTGGAAACTCTTCGGGGTTAAGAAGTGGGTACTATTATTAACTCATTTTACAGAAGAGGAAAGTGAAACCCAGGGTTACATCACATGCTCGAAGCCACATAGCCAGCGAGTGGCCACACTGGGGTTCCAGCTTGGGGGGGCTCCTGCCCATAACCTTTCACCTGCCATGCGATGGAGGTCCGGGGGGTGGGGGGGGAACAGGGGTCAGGAGGCATGCGGTTGGTCAGGGTGGGGCTGGGGGGGTGGGAGGGGGAGGCTGAGCACCTGAGTTGGCTGACCACTTTCCATTCATCCTCCCCGTCTTCGCCCAGGGGCACCTGCATCTGGGTACTGTCCGCCAGCTCTAACACCTGTCCATCCCGAAGCCAGGTCACCTCAGGGGGCTCCCCCTGAACCTTGAGCTCACACCGAAGGGTCCCCACAAGTCCCCGGGCACCGGTGATGTTCCTTGGACTCTCCACGAAAGGGTCTGCCTCAGCCTGTGTGCCTGCAAGGAGATGGGCAAAAGTTAGCTCAGGAACCCCTACTTTCCTCCCAGCCTGCCAGGCCCTTAGGCCCACATAGTTGTAAAGTGACCTCAGCAGGGGGGGTGGGGTGGAGGGTGGAGGCTTTGGGGGAGGATGGGAGCCTTCCCAGGAGACTGGGGTCCGGCCTCCATCCTTCCTACAGGGGCCCCCATCCTACGTCTGTTGGGAAGTAGGCCGGGGATCTGGCAGCCTCCCACGCCCTGGACTGCCCAACAGGGCCAGCCCCGGGCCCCCGCTGCCCTCCCTTAGGGTCTCTAGAGACCTGACGGATTGGGCTGGTGGATGGTGGGGAAGAAAAAGAGGTGGGGAGGGAGAGAAGAGAGAGAGAGAGAGAGAGTAACAGGGAAGGAGAGACAGAGACAGAGAGAAGCCAGACAAAGTCAGGCATGAGGAGTCGGAGACAGCAGGGAACGGAGACTGGAGGAGAGACACAGAAAATAAGCAATGAGGAAAGAGACACCCCTGAGAGGGGAAAAAAAGTTAGGGGGAGAGACACAGAGGGAAACAGACAGAGAGACGACATCATAGAGACACTTAGAAAATAGGGAGAGATGAAGACAGAGACCAGGACAGAGGAATGAAGCCCCCCAGAGATGGTGGAGGTGAAGCTAGAGCCAGAGACCCCTGGCCCAGAGATGGAGTGGACAGTGATGGGGTAAGGACAAGTGGGGGGTGACAGTGGCGAGCGTTTTCCTGAGAGCTCCGGAGCCCTCCTCATCCCACTGCTTGACTTAGTACTCCTTTCTGGAAGATTCCTTCCGGGGCAGCCCCCAGCTGAGGTCCTCTCCCCAGGGCCCCCAAGTTAAGTCCAGCTCCACTCCTGCCCCCAGTTTCTCTGTCTGTCCGTCTCCCTCTGTGTCCATGTCTTTCCGTCTCTGACCCTCCCAGTTTCTGTTTCTTACCCTGTTCCTCTCTGAGCCCCTTTCTCCCCACCACCCCACCCCCGGCCTTTCTCCGTTAGTGTCTGTGTCTCCCTGTCTCCCTGTCTGTTGTCCCGAAGACACTTCTCCAGCGGGCCCAGACTCCCCCAACACCTGCCATAGGCCCCCCCCCAACTCCGCTCCCTCCTGCCCCAGCCCAGCCACGCTGGCCTTCCCCCACAGGCCCCTAGCACTCACCCTTGGGGGCCACGCACCCCCAGCAGCACAGCGCCCAGCACCAGGCCAGCAGGACCCTGCCCATCCTCGGGGCACCACTCCAACGATGCCAAACTTTCCTCAGAAGTTGCCGGGCACGCCGTGGGGGTGGGGGCAGGGCCGGGCTGTCCCCAGCCCTCCCCCCAGCTCCGGGCTCCCCGGATTTGGCACTGCCTGCCTGCCACGGAGGGCCCCTTGCCGGCTCTGCTCAGCGGCCGCCTCCCCTGCTCCCCTGCCTCCTACTCTCCCTCCCAGACTTCGGGCAACCCTTTCCCCGCCCCTGGCTCCCCCTCTGCCTCCGCCCACAGGACGGAGCCCAGGGGGCCACCTGGGCTTGGAGGGGTTAACCCGGGGAGGAGAGGACCAGCCCTGTCTTAAAGGGGCCCCGGAGCGGAGCGAGGCTGAGGAGGGGGAAGGGGCCCCGATGGATGGACCCCTAATCCTGGGCCAGCGAGACAGAGAGGCTAAGCTCGTTATCCTGGCTCTGGGCGATGTCCCTCTGGACTCTCTCAGTGTCTGGTAAACATTCCTCCAGAACTCCACTCCCCTCTCAGCCTATGCGACTCCCCCCTGCCCTGCCTCCACCCCACCCCCAGCCCAGCCCCAGCCCCAGCCAGACACTCCCCCTCGCTCTGGCAGCGCCGCTGATGAGGACACACACACACTCAGATGTCATCCACACACAGAGGCTGGGACAGCAGGGGACAAGCAGGGGCACGTTGCTGGCCCACGGACCCACTCAGACAAGCCGGGTCAGGAACTCCGTTCCTACAGAAACTCAGAAACCAGGAACGGGAAGACGCGGCTCAGTGGGCATCCCCTGGATAGACTCGGGCAGACATGGATCCTTGTAACAAAAAAGACCCATGTGGGCGCAGAAACAGGACGCCAGCGTATGGGCACTCACAGGGGTGCCTAAAGATGTGGGTTGGAGTCTCAGCTCTACCTTTAACTGTGTGACCTTGCCATTGACTCCCCCCACCCCCACAGCCTCTGTTTGTCCATCTATAAGATGGGACTAAGAATAGGCGGGCCTGGGTGGCTCAGTGGGTTGAGTGTCCGACTTCAGCTCAGGTCATGGTCTCACACTCCATGAGTTCGAGCCCCGCATCGGGCTCTGTGCTGACAGCTCAGAGCCTGGAGCCTGCTTCGGATTCTGTGTCTCCTTCTCTCTCTGTTCTTCCCCCCCGCCTCACTCCGTGTGTGTGTCTCTCTCTCAGAAATAAATAAAGATTTTAAAAAATTCTTAAAGAATAGAACCCATTTGGTAGGCTAGAGGGAGGATATGTGAGGTCAGTGCGTGTACGGTTCTTCTTCACACGTGGTAACACAGCTGACAAGGTGCCCTTGAGTTTTTGCATCTCATCTGTTGGTCTCTCGCCTTGCTGTCTCCCTCTGGTGGGACTGTGCATCCTGGCGCCTGTGTGTTGATTCAACTGATTGTCCGTTTCTGTGCCCCTCTGTGTTGTGTACGTGGGCGGGGGGGGGGGGGGGTGGTCTCTGCAAGCCTGGGTGTCTATGCAGGAGGGGGCTGGGTATTCATCTCTGTGTGTACCAGTAGGCTCCTCCCCATCCCCATCGTCTAGCCCCATCCTTCCCCACAGGGCTATGCCCTGGTTTCCTCCTTGGCCTTCTTGTCTCCCCATGGCCAGAGGGTTGTTTCTGCAACTCAGCTCTCACCCTGTCCCTCTCCTGCTTAACTGTGACCCACCACTGTGCTGGGGCTGAGCTCTCAGCCCCTCAGCCTGACACTTAGAGCTCTTCACCAGAGGCTTCCCTGAGCTGTCTCCTGTGTGTCCCATCTCAGTGATGGAGTCAGCATCCATCCCGCCACCAAGGCCAGACCCTCAGGGTCCTCTTGGACAACCCCCCCCGCCCCTTCCCTGCAGTAAGTGACTAACTCCCCATGCAGGATGGAGGAGCTTCATAAACCTCTCTCCCACCTGGTGCTGCTGTCCTCCCCTTGACCTCACCATGGTTCAGCCTGGCCTCCTCCGTGGTCTCCCAGCCACCACCACTGTCCCTCCTTCTAACCTGTAGACAGCGACACAAGACAAATGTTTCTCAATCCCGAATCAGATATTTCTCCTTCTTTGCCCCAGACCTTCCAAGATGAAATCTCAAACTGCTGACTGCATGTTCCTTCCTGTCTACCTAGCCTCCCATTCCTGTCCCCAGGCTTCTCTCCCTGCTCTGCGGCCTTGTCCTTATCACCTGCACACCCACCAGTCCCATGTCGGTCATCCCCCCTCAATTATGACTCTGCCGGCTCTTCCTGGTCTAATCTAGGTCTCCTGTTGTCCACTCTCAACACTTCTGTCCTTTTTGTTGGCAATACAGCATGGGCCATCATGATATATTCATTGGCACATATATATTATGTGTCTGATGTCTGTCTCCTCCTGCTGCTCTGTGGGCTTTGAAAGGACAGGGACTGGGTATATCTTGGTCACCACTGCATCCATACCACCCTATAAAAGGCCTGCTATAAAGGGGCCAATTAATTATTGTGGCTTTTTTTGGGGGGGGGTACAAATTTTGTGCAAAGGTTTGCCCACTTGTTTAAATACTTGTTTAAATACACTGGGAGAGGGGTGCCTGGGTGGCTCAGTCAGTTAAGCATCTGACTCTTGATTTCAGCTCAGGTCATGATCTCATGGTTCATGAGTTTGAGCCCCGAATCAGCCTCTGTGCTGACAGTGCAGACCCTGCTTGGGATTCTCTCTCTTAATATAAATAAACTTTAAAAACAAAGGTTTAAATACACTGGGCGAGGGGTGCCCGGGAGGCTCAGTCGGTTAAGTGTCTGACTTTGGCTCAGGTCATCATCTCATAGTTCTTGGGTTTGAGCCCTGAGTCAAGCTTTGTGCTGACAGTTCGGAGCCTGAAGCCTGCTTCACATTCTGTGTCTCCCTCTCTCTCTGCCTCTCCCCCATTCACACCTCTGTCTGTCTCTGTCTCTCAAAAATAAATAAACATAAAAATAAATAAACACGCTGGGGGACCCTGCACACCTAGAGTTCTGTGCACCTGGCTGTGTGCATGGCCAACTGGAATCTGTGTTTGCTCACTCAAGAACTATTTGCTGAGCACCTACTACATGCTTGCAATTTACTTCCAAATGCATTTAAAAAATGAAATGGACGGGTGGACAGAAATGTTCCGTGTGCCGGAGGCTGGGGATTCCACAGCGAGGGAGACAAATGTCTGCCCTCATGGAGTTCATATTCCAAGGCGAAGAGAGACAACAACCAGGTAAAGGTTTATCAGGGTGCATTATGGGCAACGGAGAAACACAAAGCAGGGGAGGGAATACCAAGGAGTGAGAGTGCCATTAAAAAAATTTTTTGGGGGGGCACCTGGGTGGCTCAGTCACTTGAGCATCTGACTAAAAAAATAAAAAAAAAAAAGCATTGAAAAAAAATTTTTTTAAATTTTTTAATGTTTATTCATCCTTTTTGAAAGAGAGAGACAGAACATAAGCAGGGGTGGGGCGGAGAGAGAGAGGGACACAGAATCCGAAGCAGGCTCCAGGCTCTGAGCTGTCAGCATGGCGCCCAATGTGGGGCTCGAAACTGAAGTCGGATGCTCAACCTCCTGAGCCACCCAGGCACCCCAAGAGTGCCATTTTAAACAGGGTGGTCAGGGGGCGCCTGGGTGGCTCAGTCAGTTGAGCTTTCGACTCAGGTCATGATCTCACGGTTCGTGGGTTCGAGCCTCACATTGGGCTCTGTGCTGACAGTGTGGAGACTGCTTGGAATTCTCTCCCTTTCCCCCTCTTTCTGTCCCTCCCCCACTTGCATGCGCACATTCTCTCTCTCTCCCTCAAAATAAATAAACTTAAAAAAAAAAAAAAACACCACAGGGTGGTCAGGGGAGGCCCCTCTGAGGATGTGATTGAGATCTGAAGTTAATTAGCAAGTGAGTCATGAAGAAAGGGCATTGGAGGCAGAGCGGACAGCCAGTACAAAGGTCTGGAGGCAAGCATGTGAAGAACTTCAAGGAGGAGACCCGCGTGTCTGGAATGGATGATAAGGTCAAGGAGGACCTTGGCCAAGGGAGGAGGACATACGACATTACTTTCAAGGGCCCAATGTAGTGATTCAATATTTGTGTCTATTTAGAAATGATCACCTCAGTAAGTCTAATCAACATCTGTCACCACAGATACTAATTTTTCTTAATCTTGTGATGAGAACTTTTTTTTTTTTTGAGATTTATATTTTGAAGTAATTTTGGCACGAGCACAGGGCTCGAAATTACAACCCCAAGATCAAGAGTCGCGTGCTCTATTGATTGAGCCAGCCGGGCACCTCCTATTATTATTACTTTTTTCTTTTCACATTTTATGTTTATGTATTTTTGAGAGAGAGAGAGAGAGAGAGAGACAGATAGTGAGGGGGGTGCACAGAGAGAGAGGGAGACACAGAATCCGAAACAGGCTCTGGGCTCTGAGCTGTCAGCACAGAGCCCGACATGGGGCTCGAACTCGTGAACCGCGAGATCATGACCTGAGCCTAAGTTGGAGGCTTAACCGACTGAACCACCCAGGCGCCCCTCTTTTCACTTCTGTATCCATTCGTCTGCTGAGGGGCAGTAGGGTTGTTTCTGTTTTGGCTACTGTAAATAATGCTTCCATGAGCACGGGAGTGCAGATAACTCTTGGAGACACTGGTTTTGTTTCCTTTGGATATATACCCAGAAGTAGGATTGCAGGGTCATATGGTATTTCTATTTTTAATTTTTTGAGAAACTTCCATACTGCTTATCATTATAGCGATCCCAATGTGTATTCCCACCAACAGCACAGAAGAGTTCTCCACTGGGGGGCTGGTGGGTGGGCTTTGAGCAGAGAGGGACCGGGTTTGATCTTTTTGGTTCTTTTATTATTATTTTTTAACGTTAATTTATTTTGAGAGAGAGAGAGAGAGAGAGAGAGAGAGAGAGAGAGCACCAGCGGGGGAGGGGCAGAGGAGGGGGACAGAAGATCCAAGGTGGGCTCTGTGCTGACAGCAGCCAGCCTGATGCGGGGCTCGAACTCCCAAAGTGTGAGATCATGACCTGAACCAAAGTCAGAAGGTCAACCGACTGAGCCACCCAGGTGCCCCTGGTTTGATCTCTGTGCCCCTTGGGATTCTCCTCACTCTCTGCCCTTCCCCCACTCATGTTTGCTCTCTGTCTCAAAAATAAATAAACTTACAAAAAAAAAAAAAAAGGATCGCTCTAAGACCAATAAGTGAAAGGTTGATAGGAAACTTCTTAAGAGAGAGATCAGGACCTGGCCGCGGTACATGGGGCCATGGATTACTGCGACATGATGTACCAGGAAGGGCCCCAGCACCTCCAGTGGGGAGTTCTTGCCAGAATGAGCCCAAATCTGGCCGAATTCCCATCTTACAGGAAATTCCTGGAGTAGAAAGACATCTCGAGTGCCCCCACAAAGGTGTTTTCAGTCAAATCCAGGATGTGAAACCTTGCACACGGCAAGTGACCTAAGTTTCTTTAAAAAACAGGCAGATGTACACATGTTGAGGGGTGGCTATAGATCTCAAAGACCAGAGATGTTCAAATGGGATCCTTGTTTGAACAAACTGAACTATAAAGGACCCTTAGGAGGCCATCAGGGAAAGGTGAATGTGGACCACAGAATTGGTAATTGTGAGAAGGGGTGAAATGGGTGTTTGTTGGGACTTTTTTTTTAATTTCTTTTTATTTATGTTGAGAGAGAGAGAGAGGAAGAGAGAGAATCCCAAGCAGGCTCCATGCTGTCCGCGCAGAGCCCAGTTTGGGGCTGGATCCCTTGAACCGTGGGACTAGGACCTGAGCCTAAATCAAAAGTAGGATCCTTGACTGACGGAGCCACTCAGGCACCCCTGTTGGGACTTTAAAACAGTAAAATTGAGGGGCGACTGGGTGGCTCCGTCGGTTGAGCGTCCGACTTCGGCTCAGGTCATGATCTCACAGTCCGTGAGTTCAAGCCCTGTGTCGGGCTCTGTACTGACAGCTCGGAGCCTGGAGCCTGCTTCAGATTCTGTGTCTCCCTCTCTCTCTGATCCTCCCCCGTTCATGCTCTGTTTCTCTCTGTCTCAAAAATAAATAAACGTTAAAAAAAAAATTAAAAAAAAAGTAAAATTGAAAGGGGGGAATTATTGCTTAGTAGTAAAGGGTCCCTTGGGGGGGGATAATAAAAATTTTTGAATACAGTGGTGATGGTTACACAACACTGTGAATATATTTAATGCCACTGACTTAAACACTTATGAATGGTTAAATGATAAATGTTATATGTATTTTACCATAAACACACACAAAACTGAAGACCACACTAATTCTACATTTTCACTTTGGGTCCAATAATTTTTTTTTTTTTTTACAGTTTATTTATTTTTGAGAGAGACAGAGAGAGCGTGAGTAGGGGAGGGGCAGAGAGAGAATCCCAAGGAGGCTCCATGCCGCCAACACAGAGTCCGACGTGGGGCTCAAACTCACAGAACCCTGAGATCATGACCTGAGCCGAAACCAAGAGTCGGATGCCTAACTGACTGAGCCATCCAGGTGCTCCTTCTTCTTCCTTTTTTTTTTTTTTTTAAATAAATGTTTATTTTTGACAGAGAGAGAGTGCGCACGTGTTTTCTATGTCTCTCAAAATAAATAAACTTTAGGTTTGGCTTAAAAAAAGAAATAAAAATAAAATCTTAGTCGTAACCGAGTGATAGCAGAAATAAAACTAGGACACCTGGGTGGCTCAGTCGGTTAAGCGTCTGACTCTTGATTTCGGCTCAGGTCATGATCTAATGGTCCCTGAGTTCAAGCCCCACATCTGGCTCTGCGCTGACAGTGGGGGGCCTGCTTGGGATTCTCTCCCTCCCCCTCTCTGCCCCTACCCTACTCATGTGTGCTCTCTCTCCCTCAAACAATAAATAAATAAACTAAAAAAAGAAAGAAAAGAAAACTAGCAGAAAGTTGATGGTTATCAATGAGGCCAGGTGATGGGCAAATAAAAAAAAAAAAAAAACTAGCAGAAAGTTGATGGTTATCAATGAGGCCAGGTGATGGGCAAATAAAAAAAAAAAAAAACTAGCAGAAAGTTGATGGTTATCAATGAGGCCAGGTGATGGGCACAGGGGTTCATTACACCATTCTCTCTATTTTTGTGTTTGAAAACTTCCCTTCCTTGTGACGGGAAGGCAGGAGGAAAAGAGCCTGTGGAAGAGGCAAAGCTGGGTCAGGAATGCTGTTCCGGCAGGCAGCTTTCAGACTGGGAAAGTTCCCAGGGCCGGGATCTGGAACTTCACCTGTAGGCTCTCCCTGGCTGGGCCCCCCGCCCCACCCCAGGCTTGCAGTTCAGCCTGTTACTTTCTCCCTGCCCGCACCCCCCTCCCCACATCAGCTTCACCGGAAGCGAGGCCCAGGACAGGCCCCCCCTCCCCCCTCCACATCTGGTGTACTGATGTCAACAGCCAGGGTGGGCGGGGGCCATGTTTTTTAGCTCCCCGCCCAGCCTCGAGGGAGGGGCGGACCCCCCATTCCCACCCCTTACTCACAATGACAGACACTGTCACAGGCACACCAGGCCCTGACAGGGGCCAGACATCAACTTTTATTGCAAAATGGGGACCTTCAAGTCACAAGGACGTCAGAACTGGCCTCTTCCCTGACACCGGGAGTTGGAATCTGGCCCCAACTGGGTCATCGAGCCCCTTTCACCGGGTCTAACTGGGGCGTGGGGAGGGGAGGTGGGTCAGTGTGTATGTGTGGAGGGACAGGCAGGGGAGGCTTTTAACATGGTTACATAAACAAGAGCGGGGGGGGGGGGGGCTCTGATCGGAGGGTCCAGTGTGTCCCAAGTTTCCTTGGTTCCCAGGCCTGTGCGCACAACTGCACACTCGGGGATATATTTATATTTGGGAGAATCTGAGCATCAAGGGGCTTGGAAAGGGGTATCCTTGAGGGCTGAAGGTCTGGAGGAGGCCAGGGCTGTGTTCCCCGGGAATGGCGTGTCTCAGTGGGAAGATACTTGGAAATGGGATGGTGTCATGTGTGGGCTGGCTGTGTGGTTCAGAGGTCGGGGGCATGCGGACAGCGATGGCCATGTGCCTGGATTGCAGTGTGGCTGCGAGAGAGAGGGTATGCTGGGGCTGAAGACAGGGCCGGTCTCTCTGTGTGGGGACATGACCCAGGAAGGGGCACGTTCCCCTCTGCAGCAGGCTCCCAGAACTGGCAGCATTGGTAAGTTGGATGGGCGAAGAGGGTGTGTGGGCCCTGAACATAGAGGCTGTTTCTGTGGCTTGTTAAGGTAGGAGCCAAACTCCCACATGCGGGTTGCACATCAAGGGGAGTTGTGTTGTGTACGAGATGGTGTGTTATCTGGGCACATGGTCGTGACTCCAGATGCACTGAATCTGTGACTACAGAAAGCCTGTGTGGCAGAGTTGACTCGTGGACCTTTCCGTGGCCGTGTGAAGTGGGGGGGGGGGGGGGTTGCGTGTCTCGGCAGCTGCGTGGGCTGAGTGAGCGTGGCCCTGTGGACGTGTAGGCTGAGTATCTGCGACCGACCCTAGAAAACAGCTCCAGGTGTGTGGACGTGGCTGCCTGTGGTGTGGACTTGCGGTTCTGGAGACACAAGTGTGTTCACGCCCACCCCCATGAGAAGGCCACCATCTCCCATGGCTCCCTCCGTCATCGGGGCCACAGGATGGGTGGAGGTCAGTGGGGCCGGACTTGTAGCTGGAAGGCTGGGGGGATGTTGAAAAGGCCGCTGACGGCTGGCTGGAGGCTCAGGGTCCCTGGCGGGCACGGGCTCTCCAGGGAGAAGGCCTGCAGGATGGCGGTAAAGAGGAGGAACAGTTCTGCCCGAGCCAGGCCCTCTCCGAGGCAGACGCGCTTCCCTGCAGGGAACAGGGAGACAGAGCTGGGCCGGCCCTCCTCACCCACAGGTGTGGGGAGGATGGGCAGGTGAGCAGGGACGTGAGCAGGGACAGGCCCAGCAAGTACCTAAGGAGAAGGGCAAGAATGCCTCCTGCTTCTGGAACCGTCCGTCCGCATCTAGAAATCGTTCTGGATTGAATTCCTCTGGCTTTTCGAAGACCTCAGGATCATGCAGGACAGAGCCGAGGAGGGGGAAGACCTCGGTGCCCTGAAGGGGAATAATAACAAAGTTACAAATATCCCTCCCCACCCAGACAGGAGGGCAGAGCACAAGAGTCCGGCGTGTCAGGGACTCCAGTTCACAAAACACAATGGCATCAACGTGTTTCAAGGGCTTGTTATGGGCCAGGTACTTTGTTAAGCATTAAAAAAAATTTTTTTTAACGTTTGTTTATTTTTGAGAGAGAGAGAGAGAGAGACACACACACACACACACACACAGAATGCAAGCGTGGGAAAGACAGAGAGAGAGGGAGACACAGGATCCGAAGCAGGCTCCAGGCTCCGAGCTGTCAGCACAGAGCCCGACGCAGGGCTCGAATCCACTGACAGCGAGATCATGACCTGAGCCAAAGTTGGACGCGTAACCGACTGAGCCACCCAGGCACCCCAATTAAGCATTTTTGATATATTCTCTCTTATGTAACATGTATGTGTATCTTGCTCGGTCTCACATCCACAAACATACACTTGAATCCGCTAAAGCTTTTTCACAAGGCTGGGAAGTATTTCTGACATGACTCCCATTTTCAAGATGGGAAAACAGAGGCCCAAAGAACTTAAGCAACTTGCCCAAGGCACCATTCGGTGACAGCAGAGTTTGTTATTTTTTAATTTTGTCTTTCAACTTTGAGGGTATGTTGTGATTCATCTGTGGCTGTCCTAAGCTACCTGGCCAGAGTCCAGCTCTTTCCCACAGTGCTCTTCCAGGGGTAAAACCAAGGCTGGGTAGGTGAGGGCTGTCCCTGACGACTCCCCTCCGTCTAGCTCCCGCTCCTCCCCCGCCCCCTCCCAGTGGCGGTCGAGATCAGTTACAGGGTTCCCAAGGCTGCGCAGTGGAGGGGGGCTCCAAAAAACACAGGTTCATGCTATGGCTATTAAAAGAAGAGAAGCAGGTAACTGTGGTTAAAGCACAGGCCCTGAGTGTAAATCCTGCCTTTACCATTGTAGGCTGGGTGATCCCAGCAAGTCTTCTCATCTTTAAAGGCCACAGTTTCCTCATCTGTAAAACGGACATAATAGTGTAGGGTTGCTCTGAAGGATGAGGATTAAGTAAGGTAATATATTTGTGAAGCATTTAGAACGATACCTGGTGAGAGCAAGTCCTTAATCACTGATGCCTGTTGTTTACATAATCACTATCAAGAGTTGCGACAGTCACTGCACTAGCAGTGCAGGCCGAACGGGGAACCCCTGGGGAACCCCCGACACCCTGCACCAAGAGCGGAGTTGGTGTTTTGCAAGCATTGTCTTGCAGGTTCCTTAAGATCTCAAATTAATATTATTTTGTTCCCGATGTAGAAGAGGGGTGGAGAGTGGTTCAGAGGGTGAAGTGATTTGCCCAAGGTCCCAGAGAAAAAACAGATCGTAACTACTATGGGTTTGATTCTAAGAGGAGGCAGCAGCTTGCGGGACGACGGCACCTGGGGTTCCCGGGCGGACATCGCCCCCTGGTGGTGCTGGCTCCGAGTTGCTCTCTAATGGAGGGCAGGAGTTGGGCGGGGCGTGGGGAAGAAGGGAGGGAGGGGTTTGATGGTGGGGGTTTACAGCAGTTCCTAAATTGCTTCCCTGTCACCTCTGGCTTGTGATTGTCCCAGCCACCCTGGAAGGAGGTAGAATTAGGATATCCGTTGGACAGATAGGGAGCTGAGGCCCAGAGACAGAGGCAAGGGCAAGAGAAATGCACCCAGGAAGAAACAAACAGGACAGGGAAGGAGAGAGGGACACCAAGAAAGGGATGTCAGAGAGAGACCAATAATCAGAAAAAGTCAGAGACACAGACAGCAACAGACTCAGGCCTGAGGCCGAGACGACCACTGGGTGCAGGCGCCCACCTGGGGAAGGGTGTACCCTCGGAAGCAGGTGGTCCTCGTGAGGGCGTGGGGTATTCCCATGGGCACCAGAGCCAGCAGCCGTTGCGCCTCATGCAAAACTGCGTCCGTGTAGGGGAGGCGGGCTCGGTCCCCCAGGCCTGGCGCCCGGCCAGCCCCCAGCTCCCGGGTCAGCTCCTCCCGGACACGCTCTGCACCGAGGAAGAGGAAGGCTGGAGTCAGAGGTGGGGTGGGGCCCCGCGATCCTACCCTTGGAAGCCCCATCTTCTCAAAGTGGCCGTGGTTGGGGTGAGGCTGGTGGGCAGGGAGGAGGTTCCCAGATCGCACTGAGCCAGAGTCCCCATGACCTATGTGCTGAGCACAGGGTCTCTCCTCTCAATTCCCACAGCAATGCTGCGAGGTGGGATACCATTATCCATCCGCATTTCCCAGATGAGAAAACTGAGGCCCAGATTGCTAAAGTCAAGCGGACTCCATTCTGCTGAGGCCACCTTCCAGGTCACCCCACCCCACTGGCTTGAGGGCATTTGATGCAGCTGCCTGACTCCAAAATGCTGGGCTATCCCAGAGCTCACACCCCCAGCTCTGCCTCTCAGCCAGTCATCTTTTGCTTCTTGCTTGTGCCCTAATGACCTTAGTTTTTGTTTTAAGTAATTTCTACACCCAACATGGGGCTCAAACTCACTACCCTGAGATCAAGACCTGACTTGAGACCAAGAGTTGGTTGTTTAATCGACTGAGCCACCCAGGCGCCCCTCCCTTCCCCTTTTTAAGTGAACTCTATGCCCAACATGCTACTTGAACTCAGGACCCTGAGATCAAGGATCCTGTTAAGTCCTGACCCGGATGTCTTGTGGCCTCGTGGATGCCTCCCCCCAGGTGGCCCCAGGTCCCTTACACTTGTCCTAAACTGGCCTCAGCATCTCCCTGAAACAGCTCCTCATTCCTTCTGTCCCCATCTCAGGGTGCCTCCATGGCCCTCTGGTCCCAAAATCCCCTGGGCCTCCAGTGTCATTCTCTACCTGCTCACCCAGCCCCTCTTCTCCCCCCACAGCTTGGCCCAGGCCTGTCCTCTCCTGCCCAGGTCCCTATCCCATCCTCTTCCCTGGGCTCCCGGCATCTTCTTTCACCCGGAAAGATTTTTTGTAAAAGGCTAATTGAACCCTGCCCTCCTCTGCTCAGCATCCTTCTGTGGTTCCCCATTGCTCAGGATCAGGCATACAAGGCCCCCTGCCTCACCTCTCATTTCACTACGCTTCACACATCAACCTGCAGCCCCCACCGCCCCCAAGTTCTCGCTCGTCAGACACCCCCAATGCCGGGTTCATTCTCGCCACCAGGCTCCAGCTCGTTCTCCTGAACATTCTTCCTCTTGAGCCCTCACTTCCGTTCCCAGGGCTGGCTGGTCCAAAGGCTCCTACCTTGGACCTGAGGGTATTTCAGCAGAAGCAAGAGGGCGTAGCGGACCGTGGTGCTGACCGTGACCGTCCCGGCAAACAGCAGATAAATGACTGTCATCAACAAGTTCTTGTCAGTCCATTCTGTGTTTGGGTCTTGCTCTTCCTGGAAGAAACCAGGCAGAAGGGCTCAGAGAACTCAGGCTGTGGGGAGCAGAGGCCCAGCACAGCCACGCCTGGGGCTGCAACACAGCAAGTTGAAGCTTTGTCGGGGGGGTGGGGGTTGTATAAATGTTTGGGCAAGTTGGGAAGTGGACTCTTGATATTAATTTTCTTTGGTTGGAATGTTTTTGAAAATGAAAGAGCATGGCCACTATAAAAAACAAACAAACAGAAAATGGCACGTGGTGAGGATGTGGAGAAACCGGAACCCTGTCACCCTCAGTGGGGACGTCAGATGGCGCAGCTATGGGCAATGGTATGAGGTTCCTTAAGCAATTAAAATGGAAGGGGCTCTTGGGTGGCTCAGTCTGTTGAGTGCCCAACTTTGGCTCAGGTCACGATCTCACAGTTGGTGAGGTTCAAGCCCCGCGTCAGACTTGGTGCAGACAGATGGGAGCCTGGAGCCTGCTTCGGATTCTGTGTCTCCTTCTCTCTCTCCCCTTCCCCCTCTTGTGCTCCTCCCCCCAAATAAACAAACATTTAAAAAATTTCTTTTTAATGAAAATAGAATTATGGTATGATCTAGCATTTCCACTTCTGGGCAGGGAACCCAACAAATGGAAAGCAAGATCTTGAAGAGGTATTTGTTCATAGCAACGTGATTCATAACAGACCAAAGGAGGAAGCAGCTCAAGTGTCCACTGACAGATGAATGGATGAGCCCAGTGTGGTCTATCCATGCGGTGGAATAAGGACTCAGCCTTAAAAAGGCTTAAAAAGGAAGGAAATGCTGTTACAGGCTACAACATGGATGAACCTTGAGGATATCACGCTAAGCGAGATAAGCCAATCGCAAAAGGACAAACCACTTACATGAGCTCCCTAGAACATGCAAACTCATAGAGACAGAACGGAGAAAGGTGGTTGCTGGGGGCTGGGAGGGGGCTAGGGAGTCCTTAACCAAGTAGAGAGTTTCTGTTTGATAAGATGAAAAAAAAGTTCTGGAGATTTTCTGCACGACAATGTGGATATATTAACACTACTGGACTTGACACTTAAAAATGGTCAAGGTAGGGGGCACCTGGCTCGTGGTGGGAGGAGCATGTGATTCTTGACCCAGAGGTTGTAAATTCGAGCCCTACGTTAGATGTAGAGATTATTTAAAAATAAAATCTTTTTTTTTTTTTAATGTTTACTCATTTATTTTGAGAGAGAGGGAGGGAGAGGGAGTGCGCGGGGCACAGGGAGAGAGAGAATCCCAAGCAGGCTCCACACTGTGAGCGCAGAGCCTGACGTGGGGCTTGATTCCATGACCTTGAGATCGTGACCTGAGCCGAAATCAAGAGTCAGACGCTTAACCGACTGAGCCACCCAGGTGCCTCCTAGAAATAAAATCTTTACCAAAAAAAATGGTTAAGGTGGTAAATTTTATGTGTGCTTTACCACGATTTCAAAAATTTTGTTTCATTTAGAAAATGAAAGTAGAAGGAAATGGGGTACGAGGTTAAGAAAAATGTTCTGTCTCTCCATGAACAGGGTGGCTGCATTTATTCCAAGGATGTGGCCCTGAATGTCTTCCATAATTCCAAAGTTTGGATAATTCAAAAGTAGTTATTTCCATAGGCTTAACCTTCATTGCAATTTCCTTGTAATAATATATTGTTCTTATTGAATGAAGGAAGTGGACTTTATTCCTGTAATTTGATATCACAAGGTCTCATAATCAAGTGATTTTACTTGACATGTCTTGGGGTGGGGTACAGTGGGGTACTGTACAGGTGGGGCCTGCACAGGGGGCTAAGGTCAGAGAGAGAGAGGGAGAAAGGGAGAGGGAGAGAGAGAGGGAGGCCTGACAGATTCCAGCTATACCAGAGTGGGCCCCAGCCTGGCCGCCAGCCCCATTCAGGAGGCCCCCCAACCCTGACCTTCCCCCACCTCTGCCATCTTCAGCAGGAAGGCATCCACAACGTCGCACGCGGGCCCGGAGGTGTCCGGGCTCCCCTTGTGTCGCTGCACCTGCTGGATGGCAAAGGTGGCCAGGATGCTCAAGTGACCAAGGAGTTGTGTGTGGGGGCCCGGCAGGTGCTGCAGGAGCTGGGAGAACATCTCGTAGGCCTGCGAGGGGCGGGGGAGAAGGACAGCTATTTCCATGGGGCCTGGCCCTGCACCAGCATGGAGGGGTGCTCTGGGGGTTACCTGGGAAAGGTAGGCAGGAACCTTTGGGGAAGAAGAGGGGTCCCACCCGCGTACCTGGCCCCATGGGGAACTGATCCCCAGCACGGCGCCACCAGCTGCCCGGACCACGGTCTGGAACTCCTCATCCTCATAGGGGAAGCGGAGGCCGAAGGTAAGGGAGCAGATGATGTTGGAGGTGGCCTGGGCCAGCAGCAGGGAGGGGTCAAATGGCTGTCCTGAGGAGGAGGGGGCAGGGAGGAGGGCTGTGACGGACAGGGGGCCAGACTCGACCGGAAGGAGACAGGCATAGAGAGAGACAGACAGGGGGATGAAAGACAGATGGAGAAACAGAAGGGGAAAGAGACAGAGAGACAGGGAGAGACGGAGAAAGAGACAGGGAAAGAGAGACCGGGAAAGACTGAGTGAGAAAGATGGATAGGGAGAGAGACAGAGAAAGACAGACTTATAGGAGAGAGAAACAGAAAAATCGAGAAAGAAAAGAAGCACTAAGAGTGATGTGGCAGCACCAGGGGCACTGAGACCCCTGGAGAGACATGAGGACAGAGACAGAAGGTGGAGGAGGCGCTCCAGGAGGCGAACAGAGCCCTCAGCCCAGCGCCAGAGGGAAGGTCCTCCCCACCCTCGGGCACACCACAGGGCACCCCAGGCTCACCCCACCCTGCTGACCTTCTGTCCCCTGGAATGCCTCCACCAGACACCGGGCCTCCGCCTGGATCAGCTCCTCGCCTTCTCGCTTCCCCATGCCCAGGTCCCGCAGCGCGAGTGTGGTGAACCTCTTCAGCTGCCTCCATCGCTCCCCATTGGAGAAGAAAACCCCTGCACAGAAGGCTGGACTCAAGGAGGGACTGGCCCCCTGCCCCCCAACCCCCAGGACTGCTCCCTTCCTCCCAGTGATGTGCCCAAGGGGGACTCCGAAGGTCCTGTCCCGAGTCCGTTATCAGCCTAGCCCAGGGGACTGGCAGGGGACTCCGTAAGTACTCAGTAAATGCCTAACCTTGGGTCAGAGGGTGACATTCTCCTGAGAAGCCGGCCACTCCTGTTCTGTGATGAACCAGGATGAGTGAGGACTTCTTCCTTGCATTTATCTTTTTATTCCTCTTTTCACGTCCCCCCTCCCCTGGAGTCCTTTTATCTCTCCTTCCTTCCCAACATTTACGGAGTACCATGGGGTCCCCTGCCCCACGTCATTTGGAAGCTGGAAACTGAAGCGGGAGGGAGGAGCGTGGAACCGACTCTTCCTCCTTCAGCTAAGGGTCTGCATTAGACAAAAACCTTGCCTTCTCTGAATTCAGCATCTCACCTGTGCCGTGCTGGCCCCTAGTGGCCTCCTGGGTGTCCCAAACTGGCCTCCGCACCTCTCCTCCTCCTCATTTCAGCCCACCATTCCCCGGCCCCGGCCCCTGTCCAGAGCCCTGGAAACCTCTCCCAGCCACCCCCCTCCCTTTCCCACGGCCTCAGCTCCAGCCCAGCAGAGTCCCCTCCCTGGGCTCCTACAAAGCAACCCGAGGATCTTTCTAGCTCTGACCATACTCCATCCCTACTTCCATCTACAGCTCCCAGAAAAACCCAAAACCAAGCGCTCTGGTGTGACTCAGGCCCCGCATGACCCACTTCTCCAGCTTTCTTACTCATCCTGCTGCAATTGAACTGGGCTTCTCTTGCTTCCTCAGTGCTGTCAGGATCCCCCCTCTAGGCTTTGCCCCCCCTGCCCCCCCCTCCCCGTCTGGATCACTCACTCTCCATTCTCGCTGAACTAATTCCATTCCTCCTTCAGGTCTCATTGCAATTGTCCCCTACTCTGAGAAGCCTTCCTTGATTCCTCCCGGTCTCCCTCCCTTCCCCCTTCCAGTATAGTTCCCTTGTGTCCTGCTGTCAGAGCTGAAGGCAGGTTGCAGAATTCCATTCTCTCCCTCCAGTCTCATGACAAGCCCACCTCTCCTACAGTAAGACAGGATGCCACATCTGTCTTGGACATCTCTGTGTCCCCAGTACCCACTATAGGGCCAGGCATGATAGAGATTTGTCAATTTAATGAGTGAATGGATGCTTCTTCTCTCACCTCCATGCTTTCCTACGTGCTAGTCTCTGCTTGGAATGACCTTCCCACTCATCCTAGGAGTCTGAGCTCAGACAACCCGTCTTTCAAGACTCCCTGGACATCTCCCACCAAACAGGCCGGGTCAGGTGCCTCTTCAGGTTCCAGAAGTCCCAGGGCTTCCTCTATCCTGGCCCTGGCTTCTCTGCCTTCCCCATCCTAGGCCTGACCTCTCTGGCCTGTCACTGCCTGGGTCTTTCTTCCCAGTGGCTAACAACCTCTAGGTCACTGCTGTGTCCCGATAGTGCCCAACACCAGGCTCCTACTTCCAGGCTTAGCAGAGAATAATTTTTATAACATGAAGTGTTCCCACCCATTCCCAGTGCCTAGAAAGCTCTCCTGGTCTCTCCCAGTCCTGGGGGCTTGACCTGGAGCAGTGATGCCATCGCTACACCCTGGCCCAGGGCTCATTCAATCCTCAGCAGGACCTCAGCAAGTGCTATTATCACCCCATGTCATGGATGAGGAAACCCAGGCTCAGGGACACTAAGTCACGCACAAAAAATCATACCAGTTAAGTGGTAGCAGGCTCTAAGGGAAGGAGCCAGGGGTCTCCAGCCCTGCTCATGACTCACCATGGCCTTCGAAAGTCCCGTCCAGCGTTGCCAGCATCCCCCGCCCACTGAACTCCTCAGCCTGACCTCCCAGGGCCTCCTGGACAGCTTCGTGCCCAACCAGGACCACCACGCGCCGCCAGGGACCCAGGTACACGGTGAACACTGGTCCATACTTCTTACTTAGCTGGGGGTAGGGAAGGAGAAGGGGCAGGTGCTGAGGGAAAGGCTATGGCCTCTTTCAGTTTAGATGTCCCCATCACAGCCCCATCACTGGATGAAGCACCTAGGAGGAACCCCCTCCCCTCCAGATGGAAATAGCCCCCTTGGGAGACTCAGTTCTCTTTCTGCATCAGGCTCTCAGGCCCCCTCCCCATAGAGTCCTCAACTCCTTATTTCCTACAGAGACCCCGGTTCAGACCCGGGGACAACCCAGAACCACCCCTACCTCCCAACTCAGACATATGACAGCAAAAATGGGCAGCTGAGACTCTGACCTCTCCTGATTGCTCAGTTCTTCCCCTACCCCCAAACTAGCCACCCTTTTCAATCACTGCTAAACCCTCAGATTTTGGAGCAGACACTGCTGGGCACCTGCCAAATCTTTCCCCAAGACCCCCCTCCCCATGTTCTGGAGTCCCCCAGACTCCTTTTGAATGGGGAACCTCTGGCCTCTTCCTCTCTCCTGCAAAGGGTTGAAACTGTCTCAGCCTTCTTTCTTGCCCTCTTTCCCTGCTGTTCTGGAGACTTCCAGGTCCCTCCTAGCTGAGTCCCATGCAAACAGCACTCCCACGCCCCTATTCTCTGCAGACAAATACCTGGCACTCTCCAGCCAAACCTCCCCTTCCCGCCAGCGACCGCTCCCCTTTTCTTTTCTGCCCCTCCCCAGCTACCTCTCCCCCTGGGACAGGCTTCCCTTCATCAGATTCTCTGCTGCTAGAGGGCTCTCTCCCAGTCTCTGGCTTTAATCCCCTGCTTCTAGCACCTTCCCAGGATTCTGTGGACCCCTCTGCCACTGGATCCTGCTCCCCTGCTCTCATCCTCTCTAGGATTCTGCTCCTCCTAGCCCTGGCCCCGCACCCCAGGGTCCTCTCACCCCAGCGCCCTCTTCCACCCTTCTCAGCTCCGGAGCCCTGCCCCACCCCAGAACGCCCATAACCCCTTCGCCCTTGCACCCTTCGCCTGCCTCCTCTAGGATACCCAAGGGCCTGTCCTGGCACTCCGCTTTCTCTCTCTCCTGGGGCCCCCTCCCTCTCTTGGCCCCGGACCCCCGCCCCAACCAGGGCGTCCCCGCCGCCCCTCACCCGCAAGAGCCCCAAGTACAGCGCCCCGGGCCGGAGCTGCAGGAGGTTCCCCAGCAGCGGCAGCGGCATGGGCCCCGGGGGCAGGTGGCCCGGGGTCCGGGGCAGCGCCAGCGTCAGCACCAAGAGCAGCAGCAGCACCAGCAGCAGCGTCCCGGTGCTGGCCGCCTCCATCTCGGCGGGTTGGCTCCTTCTCCTGGTTCCCAGACACTCCACGCGGCTGGGCCAGCTAGGGGCGGGAGCCGGGCGGCTCCTCGCGGTCGAAATCCGGCGGCGAGGGGCGGGGCAGCCAGCCCCTCCCCCTACCTACGGGCAGGATTCTCTCCCCGCCGCCGGATTTCTTTCTTCGAGACCCCTGCGGCCGCCGGGTGTGGGGACACGCTCTCGAACGGGTATCTACCGGGTCACCTAGGTTCGGGGGGCGGAGACAGCGCCTGGGGCCCCAGGTAGGGCGTGGGCACACTGGAGGAGCCCGGGAGCCAGAGACTTTGGCTGTCTTCAGGAGGCCACACCCCGTGCCTGAAGAGGTGACCCGCGGCCGCCCTCCCCAGCTTCCACCTCCCTCCTCGAGGCTGTCGGGGTGTGCGTTCCCTTGTGCGTGCGCGCGTCTTTGAGCCGATTTCCTCCAGCATCTTTCGTACATCTTCACGGTGAACTAGGAGGAGGACTTGACCTTTAACAATAAAACATCTGAGGTCCAGGGAGATAAATCGGCTGACCCCAGGCCACACAGCTAACAAGCGGCAGAGCTGCGGTTTGAATTCCCGGCCATTCAGAAGGATTGACTGACTCCATCATTCATTCACTTGGTATCGTATAATGGTTAGGAACATGCTATCTGAAGCCAGAGTGCTTGAGTTCACAGCCTAGCTTCTCTGTGCCTCTATTAACTCTTGAAAAATGGGGATCGTTTTAAGGATTAATAAATTCATGTGTAAACAACTTCAAAGAGGTCCAGGTGCGTGTATAACAAGTATCAAATAAATGTTAGCTAATATTCTTTCAACTAATTGCTATTGAGGTCTAACTATAAACAAGACTGTTCTAGACCCAGAGATGCAGCTGTAAGTAAGAGAGAAGGGTCCTGCCCTCCCTGAGCTTATATTGACATGCAAGTGAAGTCTTAAATTAAGATAATCTCCAGTTGCTCAAGGGTTTGAACCGGAATGAGCTCCTTGAGGAAGACCGTTCCAAAGTCAAGTCCATGCTGTTTGGTTCAAAGCTGTATCCCCTGTGTCTAGAGCAGTGCCTGGAGCACGGGAGGTGCTCCATAAATATTTGTTGCATCAAAGATTGCATGTGGGAGATGAGATCAGCAGGGAGGTATGCAGGGTCCTAGAAAACTTATCTGCATAGTTTGTCCTGCAAAAGGAAGCAGGTGAAGGGTTTCCGGCATACGCAGCACTAGTTTGCTTTGCATTTTCATTAAACATTTTATTATGAAAACTTTCAAACATACAGCAGACAGCTGCATATTCACCACCTAGATTCCACCAAAAACATTTTACGGATGGGGTTTTGGAGTGATGGGGGTCCAGAGCTGATGGCCAAGAAAGAATTTTTGAGACCTCTTTGGTGCAAAAAAGATGATTTTATGAAAGCACCGGGACAGGACCCGGGGGCAGAAAGAGCTGCACTGGGGTTGTGCAGAGTGGCTGGTTACATACTATGGGGCTGAGGAGAGAAAGTCAAGAGGAAGTTTCTTAAAGGGATTTCCATGTGCTAAAGAGGACTCACAGGTTCCTGGAGGCCTAGCTATTGTCAAACTAAGGTTGTTTTTCTGTCTAGCAAAGCATTAAGACAGTAGGGAGTTCCTGGAGATTAGGCTATTGATAAGATTGTCTTTTTCTTAGAATTAGGAAGATATTTATAAACCGTTGGATACTCTGGTTCTGTGATCTCTATCTATTCCACCATTTATTTTCTGCCTTTTCCTTTATTCTTTGGCTGTCAGGAGAGCTTGAGGAATATCACACATATCCCACTTTCGGGGGTGGGGGCCATGGGGGGGGGAGAGGGAGGGAAGTATTGTTACTTTGTGCTTTACCCTGTTACCCTCAGCTTGCCTTATGCTCCCTCATAATTACTATTCTTTCTTTGTTGCTTACCTGTTCATCTTGCCCCACCAATTCATCTTATTATGATTTTTTTGATGCATTTCAGACAGTTGCAGATACCAGTACACTTCATTCCTAAACACATCAGCATGCATCATTTGCTAGAGTTCAATATTTGTTTCCAGGGCATTTCCCCCCACCCCAGGTAAGTTTACATACTATGAAATGCACAAATCTCAAGTGTATTTAAGATGCATTTCATCTGCTTACATCTGTGTAACCCAAACTCCTATCAGGATGGCGAGTTACCATCTTCCCAGAAACCTCCCCCCTCCTCCTCCCCAATCAGTACCCCCCACCACCCACTGCACTGATCACTACTTTCTCCTAGATTAGTTTTCTCGTTGCATTTTATTTTATTTTAATTTTTTTTAATGTTCATTTATTTTTGAGACAGAGAAAGACAGAGCACAAGCCAGGGGGGTCAGAGAGAGAGGGAGACACAGAATCCCAAGTAGGCTCCAGGCTCTGAGCTGTCAGCACGGAGCCTGACTCAGGGCTCAATGCGGGGCTTGAACTCACTAGCTGATGTTGGAGGCTCAACCGACAGAGCCACCCAGGTGCCCCTCTTTTTGCATTTTAAAAGGATCTTTTGGGCTACCCTCCGGTGAATGAATTGTGGGCGACTGGGGAACAGATGAAGAAAAAGCAAAGAACCCAAGGCAAGTAAGGTCCAGGTAAGTGATGCCAATGGCTTGAAGCAGGGTGGGCGGCAGTGGGGAAAGAAGGAAATGGATATATTTGGGATGTATGAGGAGGTAGAGCCTGTAGGATTTGCTGACAAATTGGGTGTGACAGCAAAGGAAGGAATCAAGGTCAGCCTGTCAAATGCAAACACTTCTGGTCTTAGCTAAGGAGAGATTTTATGCTAGAAGACTATTACAGGAGAGAGAGGAGATTATATTGCATAAGACAGGAAACAAGACCAGAGTCTGATAACCCAGAAGGATGTGTTCTCTAGTGAAACAAATTTTTTTTCTCTACTCCTCGATTTGTTGTCCTCGGCAAGTAGAAAGATGGTGATGCCTGGTACAGGGGCGAGGAAGGGGATGAGGGAACCTGTAGGGACCAGAGGTGGGAAGCGGTTGGAGCAGGTTTTGCAGGGGGTCAGAGAATCGGGAGTTCTCATTTGGTGTCATTAAGTTTGGGATAGCTGGTAAGCTGTCCCAGGACTAAAGCCCCTGTGGACAGAAAGGTTAGAGGTTGGATTTGGGACCTCATGGAACCCTCCAGAACAAGACAAAGGAGGAACATAGAACTGGCACCTCCTTCATGGCAACAAAGTGTAGGCCAGCCTCCCCACCTCTCCCTTCCAGTTTCAGGGCACACCCGTTGGATGTCAGAGGCTAGAATCAAGACTAGAGGACACTGCAGGGAACATTCTGGCCATTTTTTTTTAATTTGTTTTTAATTTTAATTTTTTAAAATATTTATTTTTGACAGAGAGAGAGGGCATGAGCAGGGGTGGGGGCAGAGAGAGAGGGAGACACAGAATCTGAAGCAGGCTCCTGGCTCTGAGCTGTCAGCACAGAGCCCGATGCTGAGCTTGAACCCACGAACAGCGAGATCATGACCTGAGCTGAAGTTGGATGCTTAACCGACTGAGCCACCCAGGCACCCCTATTTATTTTGTATTGTATTGTATTGTATTGATTTTGATTTTTTAACGTTTTATTTATTTTTGAGAGACAGAAAGAGCGCTCAAGAGCTGGCAGGGGAGGGGCAGCGAGGGAAAATGAGAGAGAGAATCCCAAGCAGGCTCCAGGCTACCAGCATAGAGCCCAACCCAAGCCTGACATGGGCCCGAACTCACAAAACCCCGTGATCATGACCTGACAGGACATCGGGTCAGAGGCTTAACTGATTGAGCCAGCCAGGCACCCAGAGGTATGCTCTTTTATAGAGGAAGGAGCTGGAGGTGGGGGGAGTTGGGAAGGCTGCTATAAACAAAAAGTCCATTGGAGCAAACTGGGAGATGGAAGTATAGTGGCTTCTCATTGGCTGGTTTTGGCTGTCTCTCATTGGCTGGACTACTGAGGTGGGGAGGAGGGAAGCTTTCCTTTCTCCAGGAAGCATAGTATAATAGCATCCACTGTCAAAGTCCTTCTCTTCCTATTGGGTTTGCAATTGGCTTTGAGTGGGTTGGGCGTTGAGAGCTTGCCCTGTACAACCTCTTGACTCTATTTTAGTGAGTTTCCCTTTTTATTAATTTTTACACAACATCCCGTAGGTAGGAAAAATTCCAAATCCCCAAGATTCTAAAGATTCCAAGACAAGACTTACCATTACCCTGGTAATAAAATTCAAGCCCCCTGTGGTGGCCTGTAAGACTCTTCGACAGCTGTCTACTGGCTGCTGAGTTTGATATCATGTTGGCCCACTCTGTTCCCTGCTCATGATACGCCACTCACGCTGGCCTTCTTTTAGTTTCTTGAACACCTAAGCCAGCCTCAGGGCCTTTGCACTAGCTCTCAGCCTGAAATGCTTGGCCTGGTGATTGAGGTTGGCTCATTTTCTGTTCCTAGCTCAGGGCCAGTCCCCTCCAGAAGAGACTTTCCTAGACCACACAAGCTGAATTAGCGCTGTCTCCCAATCCCAGACGCTGCTTTAATTCATTAAATAAGACCTTTCATGAATGTTAAACAAGTTAATATTTTAAAAGTACTTACAGTAGTGCCTGCTGTATAGTAAGCTTTGAATGTGTTGGTTAAATACATAAACATTTTATTCATAGCCTCTATCACTACCTGAAATCATGTTATATGTGCAGTTACATTTTTATTCTGCCTTCTCCCACCAGAATGTTCTCTCCATAAGGGCAGGGACTTCTGTTGGGTTCACAGATGTATCCCCAGTGTCTGACACACAGTAGGTGTTCAATAAATATTTTATTGAATGAGCGATTTGGATACAATTTGTTAGTCTCTCAAAGTCATGTACAGAGCAATCAAGGTTTCCAAATTCTTGGGTCTAAATAACACAGATTCAGAGGGTCCCAATATAGGTTTCACAGTAACAGAGTACTCTCTGGTGGATCCCGGTCTCTCTTCACCCTGGGTGGCTGACAACTGACTCCTCTCCCCCACCAGCTACTTCTCATCAGACATCCTCTGATCTGGGCCGAGGGAAGCTGGAGAGCAACCCTTTTTAAATTTAGCTCCATGCATTTTTTAAGATCACTCTGGAGGCTGCTATCCCCGGGGTTCCAGCAGGCTGAGTGGTGGGTGGGTTCTGGAAATTGCCAGGGTTAATTTTGCTTGGGATCCTCCAAAGCCTTATGGTTCTAGAACTTGACTTTGGTCAAGCCATGGCCAGTCTGCGGTCTGGCCCACGTGTCTTCCTCCTGACTTTCTCCTCCCAGCCCTTCCCTCCCTCGAAGCCACCCCCCTCCAGCACCTAGAACTAGGCAAAAGGAGAAGTTAAAAATGAGTCTTGCTTCCTTCCTGGCACCCCTGCCCTGGTGCTTCCCTAGATTCTAAGAGCATCCTTGACTGTGAGTAACTTCAGGGAATTGACTTCGTCACAGGAAGCAAAGTAGCAATCTTTCTTTCTTTCTTTCTTTCTTTCTTTCTTTCTTCCTTTCTCTCTCTCTCTTTCTTTCTTCTTTCTTTCTTCTTTCTTTCTTCTTTCTTTCTTTCTTTCTTTCTCCCTCCTTCCCTCCCTCCCCCCTCCCTTTCTTTCTTTCTTTCTTTCTTTCTTTCTTTCTCCCTCCATCCCTCTTTCCCTGTTTCTCTCTCTCTCTCTCTCTCTCTCTTTCTTTCTTCTTTCTTTCTTCTTTCTTTCTTCTTTCTTTCTTTCTTTCTTTCTTTCTTTCTCCCTCCTTCCCTCCCTCCCCCCTCCCTTTCTTTCTTTCTTTCTTTCTTTCTTTCTTTCTTTCTCCCTCCATCCCTCTTTCCCTGTTTCTCTCTCTCTCTCTCTCTCTCTCTTTCTCTCTCGCTTTTTCTCTCTTTCTTTCTTTTCCGCACCCAACTCAGGGCTTGAATTCACAACCCAGTCATGCTTAACAACTGAGCCACTCAGTCCTACCCACGTTTATTTATTTTTGATAGAGAGACAGAGCACAAGTTGGGGAGGGGCAGAGAGAGAAGGAGACACAGAATTCAAAGCAGGCTCTGAGCTGTCAGCACAGAACCCGACGCAGGGCTTGAACTCACAAACCGTGAGATCATGACCTGAGCCGAAGTCAGACTCTTAACCGACTGAGCCACCCAGGCGCCGCCCCCCCGCACCCCAGCAATATTCTTTAATGTGTTAAATAACAAAAGTTCAAGTGAGTAAAATTTAAAGATCTAATTGGCATTATTAAACAATTCAGGAATCAGCCAGCATCCCATCTAGTAAATACAGGGGCCCTCTGAGGAGATGTACAAAATGGAAGGTTTTTAAAGAAGGGGGGACAAGAAAGTTATTAGCATTGTTACAGGGTTTGGGGCAAGGTGGCTTTCCCTTAAGAGAAAAACAAGGGTCTTATCATGCAGATTACCTCATCTTTTGGGGGGACTGGAGAGGATCCAAGTGGCAGACTCATGGCACTGACTCAAAAATTCCTGACTGACCAGATAAGTGTACATTTCTTGGGGAGGCTGAAACTGCAGTTAGATTAAGTATCAAGCCCTGGTTGGGAACTCGGTCTAAATCACACCATTTGGAGCCTATGGGTTTTTTTGTTTGTTTGTTTTGTCTTGTTTTGTTTTGTCTTAAGTAAGCTCTATGCCCAACGTGGGGCTTGAACTCACAACCCGAGATCAAGAGTTGCATGCTTTACTGACTGAGACACCCAGGCACCCCACCCTTTGTTTTTTATCTTTTACTGCGTATCTGTGCATCCACGCACAATATTTGGGAAAGTATTCCTTGGCAGGTTTAAAAACTGGCCTTTTTACTTTAATGTTTGAGATCTAGCCATACACATGGCTTTGGTTCATTCGTTTTCGTTCCTGGGAGGTATTTCAATAGGCAATGGTTTTGATGCAAAGCCTCCATCCATTTTTCCTTTGGATCAGTCTCTAGGGTATTTCGGCTTTTCCTCTTACAGACGGTGCTACGTCTTTCATTTAGCTGAGAACCTCCTTGTTTCATTTTTTAATTTTTTAAAGTAATCTCTACCCCTCAACGTGGGGCTTGCACTCACAACCTTGAGAAGCAGAGTCCCATGCTCTACCAACTGAGCCAGCCATTCGCCCTGAGAACGTCCTCATTTCAAATGTCCAGTCATGGGGGTCTGGTTCCTTATGCCTGCAGCATTTGGGTTCACTCTGCCCCCTCCTGCCCTCCCCTCTCTGTACATCCCCATTCCCTTCTAGCTGCTCCCTTCCAGGCCACTCCCCACTTGAAGCTGGGGGTGGGGGTGGGGTCTTCAAACTGCACGTCTGTGATCATTTGCCTGATGCTGGTTCCATCTCCAAGCCCAGTGATGGATGAGGGTGGGAACAGGACCCATCTTCCTCACCCCTGGGCACCCTGGGAAGACACACTGAGTGAGATGAAAATGTCCCAGATTCGGCAGCTGGCTTTGGAATTCTCTTAGGGCAAGAACTGTTTTGGTGGCTGAAAATATGTGGCTCAGCCGGTTGGTGGAGGCGAGGGAGTGGAAGAAAGGTGGAGGGCAGCATCTTAAGAATTGGCTGGTTGTAGGGGTGCCTGGGTGGCTCAGTAGGTTAAGCATCCAAAGGGCCCCTGGGTGACTCAGTCAGTTGAGTGCCTGACTTCAGCTCAGGTGAGATCTTGCAGTTCATGAATTGGAGCGCTGCATTGGGCCCACTGCTGTGAGGGCAGAGCCTGCTTCTGATCCTGTTTCCCCCTCTTTCTGCCCCTCCCCCACCCCCCAAAAATACTTAAAAAAGTGTTAATAATAATATTAATAATAATAAAGAATTGGTTGGTTGGAACAACAAGGGAGTGAGCTTAAGGTTTTGCATTCAAAAGGCACAGGAAGGGGCACCTGGCCGGCTCTGTCAGTAGAGCATGTGAGATCAAGGTCCTGAGTTCAAGCCCCAAGTAGGGTGCAAAGCTTACTTAAAAAAAAAAAAAAGGATAAAGGAACAGGAAATGTTTGAGGAGGTGGAGTGGTGTGGGAAGAGGGAGACCCAAGTTAGAGTTTTGGAAGCAACTTCTGGAAACAGGTGTTACCTGAATTCAACTCTGCTCGGCCACCGCCAGGTCTCTTTGTGTGATTTTGGCCAGGTTATACAGCCTCTCGGTTTTCCTCATCGGTAAATGGGGCTCATCACTGCACCCACCTCCCAAGGATATAGTACCCATCAAATGACATAACGGCGCTACTCTGCCCCTACGTCTGCACAGGACACACGAGCTTTTGGGTAAGCCCGTGAGAGCAGGGTCTGGGTTTTCTGTTCACCTTTAGCTTTCCGTTCACCTCAAGCTTTAGAGGCTCAGTAAATAGTAAGTCCCAACCCCTCACCGTAACCCCCCCCCCCACCTCTGGCTGGGTTAAGGAATCTGCTTTGGGTTCTTCCAACAAAGGGCATGACTCCTACTAGCCTCACATTACTGCTTTGAGGGAGGTGCTAAAATATTCCCAACCTCAGAAGAAATGGGGGCTGAAGAAAGTTCAGTTACCTGTTCAAGGTTACATAGCTCTTAGGGGCTTCCTGTTCTGGGTTGTTTCTTCACTCCTGTCCTTCCCTCCCTGATCCTGCCCCATCCCAGTCAGAGCACAGACCAGTTGCTCTGGGCAGACAGTTGTGGAAGAAATGAATGAGCGAGCCCATCCTTCCATATCCTGGTAGGAGCCCCGCCTGGCCGCACCCCCCACCTTCTCACCTTCTCTCGTCCTTCTCCTTTCACCCCCTGGCTTGCTCGGGCTGCTCCACCAGGGGGGCGCCCTCCGCCCCACAGGTCACTGCTTTGGGCTGGAGGGGAGAGGGGTGAGGAGAACCCCGGAGGCACTGAGTCTTCCCTGCCTTCCTCCCCCTCTTCACCTGCCCTCTGTGGCCAGGAGCTACCTGGGTTCAAATCCCGTGCTGGCCTTGAGCTGGGTGACCTTGGGCAGGGGCGACTCGACCACCCTCTGTTGCAGTGCTCAGTAGGAGCGGACAATATATTAGTACTTCTCTCAGAGGGTGAAGGCAGTTCGCTGCTATCTGGCTCTGGGTGTTTGCCACCTGCCAGGCGTGGTGCCCAAACCTCACGACAGCCCGAAGGCAGTGCCTTTATCGCCTCTAACTTTTCAGAGATACTGAAAATTACACACATGGTAGAGGATTACGGGCTCATTAAAAATTTCAAAGACTACAGAAAAAGAATTCCTTTTCTCTGTTCAGCTCTTTCCTTCCTGGCTGGGCTAGGCCATCAACTTCGAGGAACTGTTCTCAGTTCAGCTGCAGGAACCAGCCTGGATTGGTTCCATTTTTTTCTATCTTCCCGCAAAAGTGAGACCCACCCTTGGAAAGTTGACCAAAGGCGGCACCCAGGGTCGGGGGGGGTCACTGGCTCTTGGTGTTACTTTGGGGAAGTTACATTCCCCTTTATGCACACTTGTCTCTGAATCTGTAGTACATTCCATCTGTATTTAATTCCCTGTTTCTTTCTTTAAAGAATTTTTTTTATGTTTATTTATTTTTGAGAGACAAAGAGAGAAAGTAGGGGAGGGGCAGAGAGAGAGGGAGACACAGAATCTGAAGCAGGCTCCAGGCTCAAGCTGTCAGCACAGAGCTTGATTCAGGGCTCAAACCCAAGAACTATGAGATGATGACCTGAGCCAAAGTCGGACACTCAACTGACTGAGCCACCCAGGTGCCCCTCTTTCTTTTTTTTTTTTAACGTTTATTTCATTTTTGAGAGAGAAAGAGAGACAGAGGATGAGTGGGAGAGGGCTAGAGAGAGAGGGAGACACGGAATCCAAAGCAGGCTCCAGACTCTGAGCTGTCAGCACAGAGCCTGGAGTGGGCTTGAACCCACAAACCCTGAGATCATGACCTGAACCAGAGTCAGGTGCTTAACAGACTGAGCCATGTAAGGCCTCCCTCCCTGTTTTTTTTTTTTTTTTTAATTTAATTTTTTATTTTGAGAGAGAGGGAGAGAGAATCTCAAGCAGGCTCCACACCACCAGTGCACAGCCCAATGCCTGGCTCGATCCCACAAACTGCGAAATCATGACCTGAGCTGAAACCAAGAGTTGGACACTCAACCGACTGAGCCACCCAGGCGCCCCATTAATTCCATTTTATTTCACCTTGTGCTAGCTTCCAGAATAAGTGGAGAGGCTGGAGGAGAGGAGAAGGTGAGGATGCAGAAGGTCCCTCTGCCTGTGCCAGATGCTGGGCGCCCTGGAGAACCTGGGCCTCAGCTCCTTACATCCAGAGTTGGTGCCAGCCAGCTCTGTGTCCAGGCCTGGCTGGGGGATGCTGTGGTCACAGTGGAGATAAAGACAGCCCTGCCTTCATGAGGCTCACAGATCAGTGGAGAGACAGATCGATCGCCATTTCTTGCCCAGCGGGATCAGGGCTGAGATCAGGGAGGCACAGAGGACTGTTTGAACCCGGAGTAAGTGCCTGCCAGTCTGGGAATGGTGGGTGTCAAGGAGGGCTTCCTGGAGGAGGCATATGTGAGTCTGAGGAATGAGTAGAGGAAGATCATGGGCAAAGGTGTTCCTCACAGAGGGAACAGCACGTTGGGGGGCTCGGGGTAGCACAGGGGACCGGAAGAGCTCAGCGTTGTTCATGATGATTCCAGCACAGAGTGTGGAATGACCACCAAAAAAGGGAAAATTCCATATATCCCCACACTCCCTCACTCTACCCTATAACTATAGCTCCTCACCACTGCTCCTGGCAGACAGTCTCTCCTTTGCTGCTCTGCCCGCTGCTCCTCTACAGCGCATTCAGTAAACTTCAATCTCCTTTGTTCTGCCTTGGGTGAATTCTTTCACACCCCACACTTAGCAGAAAGAGGTGGCATTCGGAGCCTACGAATGGCTGGACTCACCAGGAGAGAGAGTGTGGCCCTGGGTCCTAGCCCCCAGGAATCCCAGCTCTTGGAGGTGGGACAGAATAGGGGAGGGAGGGTCAAGGAATTGAGGAACTGAGGGTGAGGCCCCGGGTGGGGTGGGGTAAGACCACCTGCCACCACCAGGCAGAGGGAGTACTGGACTCTGTACAGAGGGACTCTGTACAGGCAGAGGGACTCTCAATGGACTCCCCACCGGAATTTGTATTTTATTTTATATATATATTAAAATTATTAAAATTATATATATTTTAATTCTATAAAATTATATAAAATTAAAATTATTAAAAAATACATATTTTTTAATTTAAATTTTAGTTAGTTATTATACAGTGCAATATTGGTTCAGGAGTAGAATTCAGTGATTCGTTGTTTATATATAATACCCAGACCTCATCCCAAGAAGTGCCCTCCTATACCCACCACCCATGTAAGCCCATCCCCCGCCCACCTCCCTCCATCAACCCTCATCAGAATTTATATTTTATAGGTGCGCCTGGGTGGCTCAGTTGGTTAAGCATCCGACTTCGGCTCAGGTCATGATCTCACAGCTTTTGAGTTCGAGCCCCATGTTGGGCTCTGTGCTGACCGCTCAGAGCCTGGAGCCTGCCTCGGATTCTGTGTCCTCCTCTCTCTCTGCCCCTCTTCTGCTTGTGCTCTCTCTCTCTCTCTCTCTCTCTCAAAGATAAATAAACATTAAAAAAATTTGTTTAAGAATTTGTACTTTATAATACTTTTCAAAAATCATGTGCGGCTAGTGTTATTTTGCATTTCAAATAGATCTTTTTGGGATTTTTGCACCAGCCTTGGCGATCACTGGAGATGTTTTTACTTTCACCTACTATTTTCTAGGAAGTTTTTTATCAATAATATAATTTTTTTTAAGTTTATTTATTTGTTTTGAGAGAGAGAAAGAGAGAGAGAGAGTGCAAGCAGGGGAGGGGCAGAGAGAGGGAGAGAGAATCCCAAGCAGGTTGCACGCTGTCCGCACAGAGCCTGACCTGGGGTTTGATTCCATGAACCCATGAGATCATGACCTGAGCCAAGATCAAGAGTCAGTCATATATATATTTTTTAATTTTTAAATTTTTATTTATTTTTGAGAACTGGAGAGACAGGACACAAGCTGGGGAGGGGCAGAGAGAGAGGGAGACACAGAATCCAAAGCAGGCTCCAGGCTCTGAGCTGTCAGCACAGAGCCCGACGCGGGGCTCAAACCCACAAACCGTGAGATCATATCCTGAGCTGAAGTAGGACACTTAACCGACTGAGCTGCCCAGCTGCCCCGTCACTTTTTTTTAAAGGTCAATTTATTTTTTATTTTATTTAAATGTTTATTTTTGAGAGAGAGAGTGACGGAGAGAGAGAGAGAACAAGCTGGGGAGGGGCAGAGAGAGGTGGGGACGGAGGGTCTGGAGTGGGCTCTGTGCTTGCAGCAGAGAGCCTGATGTGGGGCTCAAACTCCTGAACTGGGGAATCATGACCAAAGTCAGACATTTAACTGACAGAGCCACCCAGCCACCCCAATACTGTAAATTTTATAACCAGAGTTGAATATTAAAAAATTTTTTTTCTAGTGTTAATTTATTCTTGAGAGAGAGAGAGAGAGAGAGAGAGAGAGAGAGAGAGAAAGAGAATCTGAAGCAGGCTCCAGGCTCTGAGCTGTCAGCACAGAGCCCGATGCGTGGCTCAGACTCACAAACTGTGAGATCATGACCTGAGCTGAAGTCAGATGTTTAACTGACTGAGCCACCCAGGTGCCCCAATATTGTGAGATTTTAAAGTTTATGTTTCTCGATTTATATTTACTCATTTTTGTTGAGTATATACCTAGAAGAATGATGAATGGGTTATTGGATGTGCATTTCTTGTGCCTTAAGTAGTTACTACCAGATTTCAAAAGTGATGATACGATTATACAAATTAACATTCTGACCAGCAGCATATAGATTTTCTGTTCCCCCTCTAGGCCAGTGTTTGCTCCAGACCTTTTTGATTTTAGCAATTCTGTGAGTGTGTAGTTGTGTTGCATTGTGGTTTTATGACCAGTGTCCTCCTTAATGTCACTCACCCCTTTAGCCCTTCCCCTCACCCAACACCCTGCCAGCAACCCTCAGTTGGTTCTCTATATTTAAGAGTCTCTTATGGTTTGTCTCCCTCTGTTTTTATATTATTTTTTGCTTCCCTTCCCTTATGTTCATCTGTTTTGTATCTTAGATTCCACGTATGAGTGAAATCATATGATATTTGTCTTTCCTTGGCTGACTTATTTTGATTAGCATAATATACTCTAGTTCCATCCATGTTGTTGCAAATGGCGAGATTTCATTCTTTTTGATGGCCAAGTAATATTCCATTGAATATATATACCACATCTTCTTTGTCTACTCATCAGTTGATGGACATTTAGGCTCTTTCCATACTTTGGCTATTGCCAATAGCGCTGCTATAAACACTGGGGTGCATGTGTCCCTTCGAATCAGCATTTTTGTATCTTTTGGATAAATATCTAGTAGTGCAATATCTGGGTCATAGGGTAGTTCTATTTTTAATTTTTTGAGGAACCTCCATACTGTTTTCCAGAGTGGCTGCACCAGGTTGCATTCCCACCAGCAGTGCAAAAGGGTTCCCCTTTCTCTGCATCCTAGCCAACATCCATTGTTGCTTGAGTTGTTAATTTGAGTCATTCTGACAGGTGTGAGGTGGTATCTCATTGTGGTTTTGATTTGTATTTCCCTGATGATGAGTGATGTTGAGAGTTTTTTCATGTGTCGGTTGGCCATCTGGATATCTTCTTTGGAGAAGTGTCTATTCATATCTTTTGCCCATTTCTTCACTGGATTATTTGTTTTTGGGTGTTGAGTTTGATAAGTTCTTTATAGATTTTGGATACTAACCCTTTATCTGATATGCCGTTTGCAAATATCTTCTCCCATTCTGTTGGTTGCCTTTTAGTTTTGCTGATTGTTTCCTTCACTGTGCAGAAGTTTTTTATCTTGATGAGGTCCCAATAGTTCATTTGTGCTTTTGTTTCCCTTGTCTCTGGAGACATGTCAAATAAGAAGTTGCTGCAGCCAAGTTCAGTGAAGTTGTTGCCTGTTTTCTTCTCCAGGATTTTGATGGCTTCCTGTCTCACATTTAGGTCTTTCATCCATTTTGAGTTTATTTTTGTGTATGGTGGAAGAAAGTGGTCCACGCTCAATCTTCTGCATGTCACTGTCCAATTTTCCCAACACCATTTGCTAAAGAGACTTTTTTTCCATTGAATATTTGTTCCTGCTTTGTCAAAGATTAGTTGGCCGTATGTTTGTGGGTCTATCTCTGGGTTCTCTATTCTGTTCCACTGATCTAAGTGTCTGTTTTGTGCCAGTACCACACTGTCCTGATGATTACAGCTTTGTAATACAGCTTGAAGTCCGGAATTGTGATACCTCCAGCTTTGGTCTTCTTTTTCAGGACAGCTTTGGCTACTTGGGGTCTTTTCTGGCTCCATACAGATTTTAGGATTGTTAGTTCTAGCTCTGTGCAGAATGCTGGTGTTATTTTGATAGGGATTGTGCTCACATGTTATCTTCTAAAACTTTTGTTATTTTGCCTTTCATGTTTAGATCTATAATCTACTTAGAATTGATATTTGGTGTGATGGCAGGCAGGCATCGAATTTCCTTTTTCTGCATTACTCGTTGTCTCAGTCCCTTTATTGAAAAGACCATCTGTTTCCCATTGCTCCGTAATGCCATCTCTGGCCTGATCCAGATGTGGGTCCCTCTTCTGAGCTGCCCAATTTCTTCCATCCACTGGTCTCTGTTCATGCTGTGCCAACTCCACACCAGCCTAATTACTACAGCTTCATACTAAATTTTAAAATCAAATAAAGTGGGTCATCTGGGTGGCTCAGTCGGTTAGGCATCTGACTTCGGCTCAGGTCATGATCTCACAGTTCGTGAGTTGGAGCCCCACGTCGGGCTCTGTGCTGACCGCTCAGAGCCTGGAGCCCACTTCAGATTCTGTGTCTCCCCCTCTCTCTCTGCCCCTCCCATGCTCATGCTCTGTCTCTCTCTGCCTCTCAATAATAAAAAAAAAGTTAAAAAAATTTTTTTAAATCAAAGAAAGTAGAGGCGCCTGGGTGGCTCAGTCTGTTGGGTGTCTGACTTTGGCTCAGGTCATGATCTCACTACTTGTGAGTTTGATCTTCTCCTGCTCATGCTCTGTCTCTTTCTCTCAAAAATAAATAAATGTTAACAATTTTTAAAAATCAAATAAAGTAAATCTTTCCATCTTGTTCCTGTTTAGGAGTGTCTTGACTTTAAAAAAAAAAAAGATTTAAAAAAATTTCAAGTAATCTCTACACCCAAAATGGGGCTTGAACTTACAACCTCAAGATCAAGAGTCACATGCTCCACCAACCGAGCCAGCCAAACACTCCTTGGCTTTTCCTGATGTTTTGCATTTCCATACATATTCAATTTTTATTTTCCAGTTTTATTGAGATATATTTGACATATAACATTGTGTGAGTTTAAGGTGTACTGTCCCTATACATTTTCAAATGAGCTTATCAAATTCCACAAAATAACCTTTTGGTTTAGAGTGAATCTACATGCCCATCGAGGAGAACTGACACATTTCAAATATTAAGTCTGCCAATCCAGAAACATGGTTCCCCTCTCCATTTATTTGTCTTTTTATTTTATTTAAAAAATTTTAATGTTTACATATTTTTGAGAGAGAGTGAGACAGAATATAAGCGAGGGAGGGGCAGAGAGAGAGACACACACACACCGAATCTGAAGCAGGTTCCAGGCTCTGAGCTGTCAGCACAGAGTCCAGCGTGGGGCTCAAACCCACGGACCATGAGATCATGACCTGAGCTGAAGTCAGATGCTCAACTGACTGAGCCACCCAGGCACCCCAACCTTTATGCCATTTATTTATCTTTCTGCTTTACTGCACAGGCAAATCCTCTGGCACAATGTTGAAACAAAGTGGTAAGAGTAGGCATCCTTGTCTTGCTGCCAATCTTGCGATGTTTCACTATTATTTATGAAGTTTGCTGCAAGAAATTTTATCAGACTAAGGTATTTATTCTTAGTTTACTAGGAGTTTTTTTTTTTTTTATAAAATCATGAATGGGTGTTGAATTTTTTGTCAAATACTTTTTAGATCCATTGAGATATAACTTTCCTCCTGTTAATTACATTGAATGATTTTCTTCCTTTTAAAAAATTTTTTAATGATTATTCATTTTTGGGAGGCAGAGAGAGACAGAGCACGAGCCGGGGAGGGGCAGATAGAGGGAGACACAGAATCCAAAGCAGGTTCCAGGCTCTGAGATGTCAGCACAGAGCCCGATGTAGGGCTCGAACTCACAGTGAGATCATGACCTGAACCAAAGTCAGACACTTAACCACAGGCACTCCTGTTATTATTATTTTATTAGGCATTTGTCTACTTTTTTTCTTTCTTTCTTTCTTTCTTTCTTTCTTCCTTTCTTCTTTTCCTTCCTTCCTTCCTTCCTTCCTTCCTTCCTTCCTTCCTGAAAGAGAGAGTGAGGGAGGGGCAAAGGGAGAGGGAGAGAGAATCTTAAGCAGTCTTCATGCTCAGCATGGAGCCTGACACAGGGCTCCATCCCATGACCCTGAGATCATGACCTGAACTGAAACCAAGAGTCAGACATTTAAATGACTGAGCCACCCAGCCGCCCCCACTTAATTTATTTTTCAAAAATTTTTGGCATAAGATTGTTCTGGTATTCTTTCTTATGTTTGTTTTTGTTGGAATAAAATCATTTCTTTCTCTGTCTCTCTCTTTTTTTAAACAGGAGAAAAACAAACGGAAGTTTATTAACATGGATATATCTCATATATACATAGGGGATACCCAGGGAAAAATGAGTATGTCCCCTCCCCCTCTTTTCAAGCAAACAAGGAGAAAACATGTTACACAATTAAATAGATGGGAATCCAACAAATACCAGTATAGTGTGTCCCTTAATTCTTTGAACTCTTAAGCTGTATGCCAGAAATCAATCATGATCTATCTCCAAAACATAGTTTAATGATTTCTCAGCTGATAGTGTGCCCACACCCTCCTCCAATTTTGTTGAATGCAAAGTGTTGGAAGCAAAAAATCTGAAAAGCAAAGCCTTGCAAAATTATTCATTATCTAGTCACTAGCGTTCCTCCCTTTCTTTATAGCATTTTATTTTACATTTATATATTTATTTATTGAGTGAGTGAGAGAGAGCAGGGGAAGGGGACAGAGGATCTGAAACATGCTCTGACAGCAGAGAGCCCGACGTGGGCTCGAACTCAAAAATTGTGAGATCACAACCTGAGCCGAGATCAAGAGTCAGGTGCTTAACTGACTGAGCCACCCAGGTGCTCCGAAGTTCTTCCCTTTGTTAACACCAATATCAGTGTTCTAGATCTCTTTCTTTGGTCACCAGAGGATTTTCTACCCAGAGAGCATGAATTGAGAAGTTGGGAAGGAGGTCAAGTGTTTTACTTTTTGTATTTTAAAAAAAGGTGGTGAAGGACGGAAATGGGAAATGGCTAAGTCCTACAGAACCAGCCACATTCTCAGGCAGATTTATTTAGAGGATTGTCCATTGGGAAGGTGAGGATCTGGGCATTCATTTTCTTTAATTTGGGGGCCTGGGTGGCTCATTCAGGTAAGTGTCTGACTCTTGTCTTGATCTTGGCTCAGGTCATGATCTCACGGTTCACAAGTTCAAGCCCCGCATCAGACTCTGTGCTGACAGTGCGGAGCCTGCTTGGAATTGTCTCTCTCTCTCTGCCCCTACCCCACTCATGCTCTCTCTCTCTCTCTCTCAAAATAAATAAATAATCTTTAAAACAAATTAAAAACATTTTTTCCCCTTTAATTTGTCCCTGTGGCTGCCTATCCAGTGGAAAGCCTTCATGGACTCTTGCGGGCGTGCTTGTATCTCAGATTAAGGACCGATCTCCACAGTTCCGATCACTGATCTCTGAGCAGTTAATGTTTTCTGTTGTGCTCCCTTTGATCTGTTGTGTCCTGTGTTAACAAAGGAGTTGACCACCATCTCACAACCCAGATGGACATGCGACCTGGCGGATGCTTGGCCCTCGGGGCCAATTACCAGCACAGACCTAATGATAAATAACTGTTTCAAATTCAACAGCAATGGCATATACAAAGGGGGTGTGGAGCCAGGTACTGTGCCTTGCACTCAAGAGGCGTTGTCTTATTTAATCCCCATTTCACAGATGAGAAAACTGGTAACTCAGGAGTGTTCGGTCGCTTTCCCGAGACCACCCAACCAATAACCGTCAGGCTTAAGGCTTGAGCTCTGGTCTGTCTGAATCCAAAGCCTGTGCCACATTGCCTGGGGACTCTAGGCTCTCAGAAGTGTGGAGTTTTAATCTTGGAACCCCATTAGGGACTGTCTCATCCATCGCCTTTGTTCTGACCTGGGGCCAGAGTCAGGAAGTGGCTTGCACAATGTCATCAACTCAGGTATAACAAGTACAAGGAGTGAGAGGCAAAGCTGGAGGCATGGGTGGGTGGGAACCTCTCCCTGTTGACATTCTGATACCAAGGACTTTGGCACAGTTTCTTTCTTTCTTTAAAAAAAAAATAAAAAAAATTTTTTTAATGTTTTATTTATTTTTGAGACAGAGACAGGGCATGAGCAGGGGAGGGGCAGAGAGAGAGGGGGACACAGAATCTGAAGCAGGCTCCAGGCTCTGAGCTGTCAGCACATAGCCTGACGTGGGGCTCGAACTCATGGACCATGAGATCATGACCTGAGCCGAAGTCGGACGCTTAACCGACTGAGCCACCCAGGTGCCCCTTTTAAAATTGTTTTTAGTGTTTGTTTATTTTTGAGAGAAAGGGAGAGCACTCAGGGAGGGGCAAAGAGAGAAGGAGACACATGATCTGAGGCAGACTCTGTGTTGACAGCAAAGAGCCTGATGCCGGGCTCAAACTCAGCAACCTTGAGATTGTGACCTGAGCCTAAGTCCAATGCTTAACTGACTGAGCCACCCAGGTGCCCCAAGGCATGGTTTCTTTTGAAAATAAACACTTGATGGCAGTAACTGAATGAGTTCCCTAATCTTCTGAGAACTTTCTCCCGGAGGCAAGGGCATGGCTGAGATGACTCCGGGGAACCCGGAACCAGATGCTACAACAACTTGGCTTCTCTTCCAGGGACCAGATGAGCAGGGGTTGGACAATGTCCCCTTCAGTGGACATTCCAAGAGTCCTGACCCCAGGTACAAACTAACTGCTGATCGAGGCCTCAGAATGAGTCTTAGCCCTAGATTTTCTTTGAACCCTCAATCCAGCCATGAGGGAAAGGCAGGGAACAGGGAGAGCCCGGGTAAAGGCCAGGAGGTGAGGCATATGTGGTCTGATATGTGGACTAGGCTGTGTAAGCCAGAGGGACTCCCCATCTCTTTGTTGCCACAAAAGCCCCAGAAGAGTATGGAAGGGGGGAGCTTGGGGCTGAGGATCATTTAGGTCTGGGGCCTCCCTTTCATCCCATTTCAGAAGGATCTATACTGGGGTGTATTAGTTTCTCATTGCTCCTGTAACAAATGAGCACAAACTTTGCTTATGACAGCACATTTATTCTCTTACGGTTCTGGAAGTCAGACATCTGAAATGAGTCTTCGAGGGCTGAAATCAAGGTGTCAATAGGTCGGCTTCCTTCTGGAGGCCCCAGGGAGAATCTGTTCCAGCCTCTTCCAGCCTCTAGAGGCTGCCCTCATTCCTTGGCTCCTGGCTGCATCACTCTACCTGCAACTCTGACCTTTCCTGCCTCTCTCTCTGTAAAATTTTTATTATTTTTTTGAGAGAGAAAGAGAGAGAGCACGCAAATGGGAGAGGGGCAGAGAGAGGGAGACACAGAATCTGAAGCAGGCTCTGGGCTCCAAGCTATCAGCACAGAGCCCAACATGGGGCTCGAACCCACTGACTGGGAGATCATGACCTGAGCCGAAGTCAGACGCTTAACAGACTGAGCCACTGAGGTGCCTCCTTCCCTCTCTCTTATAAGGACCCTTATGATTACATTGGGCCCCCAGGATGATCCAGAGTAATCGTCCCATCTCAAGATCCTTAATTTAATCACACCTGCAAGGTCTTTTTAAAAAAAAAAAAAAATTTATTTGAGCATGGAGGAGAGAGAGAATCCCAAGTAAGTTTCATGCTCAGTGCGGAGCCTGGGCTTGATCCCATGGCCCTGCAGTCACCACCTGAGCGGAAATCAAGAGCTTGTGGCTCAACTGACTGAGCCACCCAGGTGCCCCTGCAAGGTCTCCTTTACCATCTGAGGGAGCTCATTTGGGGACGAGGGCATGGGCATCTATGGGGAGGCAGGTATTTCCAGCCTTCCACCCCAGAACAAAGGAGATGCATGGACTTCAGTCTCCTGCAGAATTCCCTCAGGGACCAAATCCTGGGGTGCCTTCAGCAAAACCTTTTTCCTCCCCACAGTCCCTCAGTTGAGTTTATCTTCATTTCTAGTTGAATCAATACTCAGTGTTTACATTATTATGACTGTGTAATAGAGTTCGCAGTTGGGCCATCTAGCGACCCTACAGCTACATTTTCTTTATCCTACAGGCTTATTTTTCCTGGAGTTAGTAAGTGCCTTGTCTTTCATTTGCTTACATTTTCTTTTTTAAATTTTTTTAAATGTTTGTGTATTATTGAGAGACAGAGAGAGACAGAGCATGAGTACGGGAGGCACAGAGAGAGGTGGAGACACAGAATCCAAAGCAGGCTCCAGGCTCTGAGCTGTCAGCACAGAACCTGATGCGGGGGTCGAACTTACAAACCACAAGACCATGACCTGAGCCGAATTTGGACGCCCAACCAACTGAGCCACCCAGGAGCCCCATACATTTCCTTTTTTAAAAAGTTTATTTATTTATTTTGAGGGAGGGGAGCAGCAGAGAGAGAGGGAGAATCTCAAGCAGGCTCCATGCTGTCAGTGCAGAGCCTGACATGGGGCTCCATCCCATGACCCGAACTGAAATCAAGAGTTGGACACAACCAATCGAGCCACCCAGGTGCCCCTCATTTGCTTACATTTCAAATCACTTGTTCATATTTCCTCCCTAGATGCTGACATAAACATAAAACTCTCACTGTGATCCAGCACATCAGGGAATTAGTATCACGATACTCCAATGAACCTCATGGGTTACCTTTGAAGGACGCTAAGGAAACAACTCGTGATTTGAAAGCTGATGAATCAAGCATTTCTCTTGCTTTTTCTTTACAAACTGTACTTCAGGACCCTCTTTCTCTTAAGTTGAAGATCTTGGTTCTTAAAGGTATTAACATAATTATTTTTCTTTAAAATTTTTAAATGCTTATTTGTTTTTGAGGGAGAGAGAGAGAGAAGGCGTGAACTCAAGTGGGGGAGGGGCGGAGAGAGGGGGACAGAGGATCCAAATCGGGCTCTGTGCTGACAGCAATGAGCCCGGTGTGGGCCTCGAACTCATGAACTGCGAGACCATGACCTGAGCCGAAGTCAGGCACTCAACTGACTGAGCCACCCAGGCGCCCCAAATATTAACATAATTATTTACCTGCTTTATGTTCTCTCTATCATCTGTGTCTATGCATGAATATCATATGTCTGTACCATATTTGTATCAGATATATTTAAATTGTCTACCTCTACGTCATCTCCGTCTACATAATTTATCCTTGTATCTCTACTATATGTCATCTTATACTATATATGTCTGTATCATTTATCTATATCAATACCATCTATATATACCTATGGTAACATTATATATCCATATCCATAGTCTATATTTACATCTATCTAAAGGTTTCAGAATAACAACATCAATGTTGCTATGATATCATTAATGAAAGGCATTGAAGATGTTTTTGCATTTTTGTTTTGTCTTTAGGGAGGTACGGTTAGAGCTATGGGGTCCGTATAGTACATTCACATATTCACACTTACACACAGCCTCCCAACAACACAGATATCCAGCTAGGGCCCAGACCTAGCCTTGACACACCCCCTCGGAGAGACTCGTGCACACCTTGTCTTTCATTTTCACAAACCTCCAGGTATGTCTCAGACTTTTCAACTGTCCTTCACATACTGCCTTCCATGGATTCCCCCACGCGTTCACAGAGCCCAGACCCAGGGAGACTCAGCACAGTGTGCACAGGGGCACTCTTTCTCCCACACACAGTCTCTTCCCGCAATAGTAGGTAGCATCCCAAGGCTCTCTAACCCTCTCCAGCCCAGCACCCTCGTGTTTACAGGCACCTCGGCCTGCACTTGCCCCAAGGATCAGGCCCTCCAGACCACCAGGTGGCGCTGCGAGCCCAGGAATGTCTGCTCCAGGTGAAGGGCTGAGCGGGAAGGTGGAGGGGCTGGCGGGGTGGGTGAGGTGGGGACAGAATGGCTGGAGAGGCAAGACACAGAGGGAGATAGAGTAATAATAACTAGATGATCCCCTTTATTTCTCACAAAATCCTGTGGTAACTACGCTTATGAGTTGGTACCATCCTACGTATAAGGAAACTGAGGCTCAGAGAGGCAATGGAGCCAGGTTTGAATCTAGATGATCTAGAAAAAAGGCTCTTTCTCTCTTGTTTTAAAAAGTGTATTTATTTTGGGAGAGAGAGAGAGAGAGAGCGTGAGAGAGCGGGGGAGGAGCAGAGAGATCGGGAGAGAGGGAATCTGAAGCAGGCTCAGTGCTGTCAGCATGGAGCTGGACGCTGGACTAGATCCGATCAACCCGAGATCATGATCTGAGCCGATATGAGGAGTCAGATGCTTAACGGACTGAGCCACTCAGGCACCCCCACCATTTTACTTCTTTAAAAAAAATTTTTTTTATTTATTCTTTTTTTTTTAAATTTTTTTTAACGTTTATTTATTTTTGAGACAGAGAGAGACAGAGCATGAACAGGGGAGGGTCAGAGAGAGAGAGGGAGACACAGTATCTAAAACGGGCTCCGGGCTCTGAGCTGTTAGCACAGAGCCCGATGCGGGGCTCGAACTCACGGACCGCGAGATCATGACCTGAGCCGAAGTCAGAAGCTTAACCGACTGAGCCACCCAGGCGCTCCTCATTTATTCATTTTTGAGAGACAGAGACAGCGCACAGGCGGGGGAGGGTCAGAGAGAGAGGGAGACACAGAATCCGAAACAGGCTCCAGGCTCTGAGCTGCCAGCACAGATCCCCGACACGGCGCTTGATATCATGAACCGGGAGATCATGACCTGAGCTGAAGGCCGATGCTTAACCAGCTGAGCCACTCAGACACCCCAAGATACTTTTTTATTTTTCAAAAATTGGTACTCATCTAGCGTAGCATTCTGAGGAATGGATCTGCCAGATGAGATCCTTTTTTTTTTTTGCTTCTAAGTTATCCATCTGGAGGGAGTGCTTTTTTCTAATTAACACAAGGGCACCTGACTGAGCCTAAGTTCAGATTCAAGAACCAGGACTTGTCAAGATTCCCGGCATGACAGGCAACCTCCATGGAACTCCCAAGAAATTGAAACATCTCCCGAAGTTAAAACAGTACAACCTTGGAAGGGAAATCCTCCTCTAAACCCCCTTCAGGTTGGACCTGGAGGTCAAGATGGAGAATTAAGTGTCAGAGAAGAGGATTAAAGGCCGCCATGTTGGATGTCAAAGGCAGTCACTGCACTGCCAAGATGTTGACCGTTAAATGCCAACTTTCTGCTTCCAGTAGCAGAATTGCTGCGAAACGGCAGTCAGTCTCTTGTGGGCAGTCTTTCCACACCCGCTCAGTTGCATAACAACACGCCTTGGGCCCGGAACAATTCCTAATCAAGAGGTAAGGAGCGCTCGCAGCTTGTGCTGGGCTTACTGCCTTGTGAGGAAATATTTTTCCCTGTGTCAAACTTAATGAGTACTCTCTTGTTCTTTTTTTCTTAAGATTATTTTAATTTATTTATTTAGAGAGAGAGCTAGAGAGCAAGCAGGGGAGGGGCAGAGAGAGAGGGAGAGAGAGAATCTCAAACAGGCTGTGTGCTGTCAGTGCAGAGCCAGAGGCAGGACTCAAACCCATGAACTGGGAGATCGTGACCTGAACCCAAATGAAGAGTCAGACGCTTAACTGACTGAGCCACCCAGGTGCCCCAGTACTCCCTTGTTCTACTTAAGTGCATGTGTCAATGGCCCTCAGACAAGTCCCTAGCTTTCTGGATTTCAGACCCCCTAGGGGAGGGGCCCGGGTCTTTCGAGCGCAGCATAAAGTGGGGTGTGTGCATTTACATGGCCAGTGTTGGCCGTGGAGTAGATCTTCCGGTCATGGGGGCCTGGATCTTGTGCACTCGATCTCCTCCCTTGCTGTAAGTAAAGGCTGTATCACTTGAGCCTGGTGTGTGTGTTGTCTGTTTCAGTGACCTTGAATTATGCAGCCGTTTCTCCCCTGGGTGGCATGAACTGCCTCTAACCTTCGCTGTACAGCCTGGTCACCTAGTGAACAGTGAAAGAAGAATCTTGGACCAGGGGCACCTGGGGGGCTCAGTTGGTTGAGCGTCTGACTCTTGGTTTCATCTCAGGTCATGATCTCATGGTTCCTGGGATCAGGCCAGGCGTTGGGGTCTGTGCTGGCAGCACAGAGCCTGCTTAGGACTCTCTATCTCCCTCTCTCTCTGCCCCTCCCCTGCTCACTTATGCTCTCTCTCTCTCTCTCAAGATAAATAAACATAAAAGAACGAAAATCTTGGATCAACAGTGCATTTAACAATAAGGATATTTAATTCTCTTACAAAGCAAAGTCTGGAGGTAAGCAGTGCCAGAACTGATTTGGTAACTCACAAGGTAATAAAAAACTGTTCATTCGCTCGCTCCATTGTCCTCTTTGCTGACTTTTAGTCCTTGCCCAGCTGTCTCCAAAGTCAAGCAGCGAGCAGCCTGCACCTTAAGTGGACTTTCTTCACATCCTACTCCCTTTTTGTTAAAGGGGAAGAATCTTTTTTTTTGGAACAACATAGCAGGAACTCCCCCTATGTCTTTTTGACCAAAACTTTGACACATGAATACCCATAGCTGCAAGGAATGCTGGGAAAATGAGTATTTCCAAGCTTTTTTGTGGGACCCAAACTTTGCAGTCCAAAAAAAGAGCATGGGAATGTCTGTGGTGTAGACAGTCAACAGGCTGTACCCCAGGGGTACAGCGCATGGTTTCAGTGGGCTGAAAGGTTTTGGACATCTGACTGACACCTTGCCACAGTGTGCACCTCACGCCCTGCTCAGAGTTCCTTTGTTAGACGCTGGCTCAGGGATTAGCCTTTTTATGGGGACAGAGGGTAAATGCAATTTTTGGTCGTGTATGGGAGAGTTGCTGTTGTGTTGAACAGGGACATTTTTTAAAAGTTTATTTGTGAGAGGGAGTGGAGAGGCAAGGGAGAAAGCGAGCGAGAATCCCAAGCAGGCTCCACACTGTCAGCGCAGAGCCCGACTCAGGGCTTGAACCCGTGAACTGTGAGATCATGACCTGAACTGAAATCAAGAGTCAGACGCTTAAGTGACTGAGCCACTCAGGTGCCCCCAAGTGGGGCTGCTTTGGGGCTGCATGTAGGAGCAAATGGGTGTGTCTTGATTCTAGTCTAAACGTGGACCACAGTGGACTAGGACTGAGAGGTCTACTGTTTATTGTCATCTGAGTGCTCCTTCACTTCCTTCCTTACCTGGTAATCACCTGATGTGGGGAACTTCCTCCACAACACAGGTACTTGGTCCTAGTGGGGCTGCAAGACCAGACACTGTCCTCCCCTCCCACCCTCCTCAAGGGGGAACAATGGCTCTGGCTGCTACTGTCATAGACTCATGGTGATTGGACCAAAAATGGGCATGTGACTCAGGCGGGGCCAATCAGGGTCTCTCTTGAATTAATAGGGGGTCGGGGGCGGTAATGAACAACTTTCCCTCCAAAAAACGTGAGAGTGACCCAGAATGAAGCCATAGCACAAAGGGAGGGACAGAAGCACCTTTCCTCTCAAGGGTGGTGGTGGTAGTGAAAGAGTTGCTGAAGCTGGTAAACCTCCCGGAATACCCAAATTAACTAATATGGGAGCTAATCAATACTGCCCCTTTGCTTTCTTTTTTGCTTTTTTAGCTGGTTTGAGGTCAGTTTCTGCTATTTGCAACTGAAAGAAAAATAGCACATATGTGTTTATTATCCGTCTCCTCCCTAAACATCTAAGCTCCTTGAGGGCAAGAACTTTGGTTCCTGGCTGAATTCCAAGGAATTAAAACAGCGTCCGGCACATATCGGGAGCTCTATAAATATTTGTTGACTTAAGAAACAATTCCTGACTATTCAGCCTCCACGACTGGAGCCGTGGTGTGCCCTAGGCACAGTGAGCTGGCCACCAAAACAGTTGTGCTGTGCCTTCTGGAGTTGTTGACGAGAAGCCACTGTCCAGGTAGCATTACATCGATGAGACCCGTGTGACCCGTTCTCACACCCAAAGTATGAGAGGAGAAGTGACACGTGTTACTTCTGGCTCAAGGCGACTATGCATCCAGAGTGAAATCCTCTGCACGCTTTCTGTCCACCAGCAAGATTGAAGAGCCACAAAATGGAGGAAAAAACAAAAACAAAAAACCCCCAAACCCATCTGTGTCCTGAAGTCACCACTAGGGGGAGACCCTCCAAACCCTCACCCAAATGAGATGTGAATGAGAAATAAACTTCTGTTGCCTTATGCCACTGAGATTTATGGGAATCTTTGTTACAACAGTTTACCTACTCTGATTATTACACCATCCTGGGGGCTGCCTCTCCCCCACGTCCCACAACCTGTGTCACCCTTTTAACCCAGTCTCCAAACCAGTGACTATTCTAAAGCACAAATGATTGTGACCTTTCCTGCTTAAAATCCTCCGTGGTTCTCCAAGGCCCTCCAAGAAAAAAGTCAGAATTGCTCAGTGGGATTTTCAAAGCTTTTGCTGGGGGCCAAAGGGACCTCTCTGGGTCCATTTTCCAAAATTTCCCCTGATACCCGCTTTGGCCCAAGCACTCACCCTACTTACCTCCAGCCAAACGTGGCACACAGGTTCATATCTCCTTGTCTTTGCTCTTCTCTCTGAGGTGCCTTTTGTAGGCCAAGGAGTGTTCAGGATCACTATGGGGGTAGCAACGTGTGACCAGGGTCAAACTCACTGAGTGACTAGGACCCAGCTCAGTGCCCAGGCTGAATCGGGGCTTGGGCTTCAGATTGTCAATTTCTCATTTTCTCAAAGTATTTATTGACCCGCTATCAGCTGATATTTTGAGATATCTGAGCCCTGGCCCATTCAGGTACCAGACAAAATCCAAAGTCTGGGGTCACAGGAGTCCATATCAGATCTGAGCATCTCAGTGACCTGCCCACCCCGGACTTCCAGGACCCTTCCTTGTCCAGCTATCCCTGTGCCTCAGATCCTCCCTGCCCCCCTCCCCGCCCTGCCCCATGCGGGCATGTGATTTATTGAGAATGAGGCTAAGGAGAGGTTAAAATTTTTGAAGAACTTATCTGCCAGATCTAGAACACTTTTGTCCTCATTGAGTCTCTAAAACCACCCATGAGTGGCGCTTGGGTGGCTCAATCGGTTAAGCGTCCATCTCTTGATCTCGGCTCAGGTGATGATCTCATGGTTCATGAGATCGAGCCTTGCATCGGGCACAGACAGCCTAGAGCCCGCTTAGGATTCTCTCTCTCCCTCTCTCTCTGCCCCTGCCTTGCTCATTCCATTTCTCTCTCTCTCAAAATAAATCAATAAATAAACAACAACAAAAAAAACACCCCATGAGATGAGGTGGTACAGAGAGGTCAAGACATTTATCCAAGTTGTACAGCTAGTAAGTGGCAGGTTCAGATATTGAGTTTAGACCAGTTTACCTCAGAAGTGGGAGAGGCATTGGTACAGAATTCCAAAAATTTCCTCAGGGGATTAAGGGTCCAGGCCTGCTTTGTCTCCCCTGTTAAGGGCATTCTCAAGAAGGGTGTGAAAGAACAGCACACAGGAATGTCTATAAACACAGGGCTCTGATCCAAGACTTTTACTTCCCTTTTTGTCACCATGGCTCTTCCCTGGGCCGAAACTTACATGAGACCTTTTCTTCCCTGCCTTCGTTTCCTTCATTTTCGAGTGTCCAAGTAGGTGAGGAGGTCCTTTCCGCTGTTCTAACATGGAAGACAGACACAGCTTGGATTCAAGCCACACCTCTGCCACCTACTTGCTGGTGACCTTGAAACAGGAGCTTAGCATCTCTGAGCCTCGGTTTCTTCCCCTGTGAGGTGGGGGTTCAGTGACTCAAAGCCAGTAGTGCTGACCCACAGCAAGTTCTGTAATGACAGCATTCTTATCATTTTCATGACCATCGTTGTTGTTAAAAGAATTAATATTGGCATTAGTGTAAGGAATTTTATTGTGTAAGAGTCTTGGAGTTGGGCAGACCTGGGATCATATCCATTTCTGCCATGTTCTCACCCTGGCTGGGGACACCTGCATCTGTCCTGTTTCCTCCTCTTGAAAATGGGGATGTTGTCTCAGAAGATGACGAGAGAGCTCACTAAGTTCACAAATGTAAATTGCATGGACTAAGACTCTGCCAATGTCATCTGTTACTAATCTATGATTCTAAGATCTCACAGTCTCTAATTTTAAGGTTTAGACAATTCGTTGTAAGGTTCCAAGATTGAGTCTGCAGTGGGGATACCTCCCATTGCTCCCACACTTCCAGGAGCAACACATGCCCCTACCTCCCGACACGAGGATGCTCCAGACCCAACCTTCTCGCCAGGAACAGTAACAAGACCAGAACAACTCCCAGTCCTTTGTTTGGGGATTTCCCAGCCATCCACTGTCCTGGCCTGAACCCCAACTCCAGCCTCACCCTCGGCACGGCCCTCTCCTCTTGCCTTGGTGCAACTCACTGCCACATCCTGTGAATTTTACCTCCTAAATACCTTTCCTTTCTTTCTCTTTTTAAACTTTATTTCTTTATTTTGAGAGAGAGAGACCACAAGCAGGGGAGAGACAGAGAGAGGGAGACAGCGCAGAGTCCGATGTGGGGCTGGAACTCATGAACTGCGAGATCATGACCTGAGCCGAAGTTGGACACTTAACCGACTGAGCCACCCAGGCGCCCCCTAAATACCTTTTCAATGTGTCCACTTGTCTGCACCTCCACTACTGCCATGGGTTGAATTGTGTCTCCAGGAAAGGCCTTGAAACCATGACCTCCAGTATCTGTAAATGTGACCTCATATGGATATGACATCTTTGTAGATAATTGAGTTAAGATGAGGTCATTAATTGGCTAAAATCCAATATGAGTGTGTCTTTATTTTTTATTTTTTAACATTTATTTATTTTTCAGAGAGAGAGAAAAAGTGGGGAAGGGGCAGAGAGAGAGAGGGAGACACAGAATCCCAAGCAGGCCCCAGGATTTGAGCTGTCAGTACAGAACCCTATGCAGGGCTCATACTCATGAACTGTGAGCTCATGACCTGAGCTGAAGTCGGATGCTTAACCACCAAGGTGCCCATGAGTGTGTCTTTATAAAAAGAAGAAATTGAGGGGTGCTTGAATGGCTCGATCGGTTAGGCATCCGATGCTTGATCTCAGCTCAAGCTGTGATCTTCTGGTTTGTGAGTTTGATCTCTGCATGGGTCTCTGCACTGACAGCTCGGGGCCTGGAGCTTGTTTGGGATTCTGTTTCTCCTTCTCTCTGCCCCTCCCCTGCTTGTGCTCTCTCTCTCTCTCTCAAAATAAATACATAAACTTTAAAAAACTAAAGGAAATTGGGAAGGACTCGACATGAAGAAGAAAGCAGAGATCAGGTGATGCTCCCACAAGCCAAGGAACACCAGAGATGGCCCACCAATCACAGAAGAGTCTGGAACAGATTCTCCCTCACAGACTTTGGGAGGAATAGCCCTGTGACACTGATTTCATGCTCTTAGGTAACACATCTGTGGTGTTCAGGCCACCAGGTGTGTGGTGCTTGGTTATGGCAGCCCCTGCTGTAATGGGTTCACACAGCCTTCCAAAGGTAGCCTTCTGCCCTGCGTGCTGCCCACACTGCTTTCCCTCACAGCAGCCACAGCATTCTTGTCAAAATACAGGTCCGACCGTGTCCCCGCTTGGGATAAAAGTCCAAGCCATAGCCCAGGCATTGTTGACTTGGCCTTTGTATCCAGTAAATGGGAGTCCAGTCAGAAGTTCCCTCCTTTAGAAGCTTCCACAAGCTTCTCTTGTGGGGATATTAGAAGAGGAAGGAAGGGGAAGGAGGAGTACACATTGAACTGAAATGTCTACATCTCAGAAATACTCATCCATCATCTTAATCTTCTCAACAACCCGTGGGTGTCATTATTCCTATTTCATAGATGAGAGGGAGGTGATTTTGCCACCTTCCCGACAATACTGAATTAGGATAAGTAACACCAATTTCTGTAACAGATTCCAAAAGCCTGTCGACTTAACTCAATGCAAGTTTACTTTCCACTTATGTAAATTAGGTGTATGTAGTTGGTGGGTGGACTTTCACGTGATCATTCAGAGACCCAGTTTCCATGCATCTTGAGGATCCATCCTCTCTCTCCTGGGTTCACAGAATCCTTGCCGCTCAGCCAGCAATTGGGGTGGAGAGAGAATGAGCCCTGCACGTGGGAGGTTTTTGCAGAGCAAGTTTGCAACCTGCAGAGAACACTACTTCCGCTTGCATCCCATTGGCCAGAACGCATCACATGACGAGGCCTCCCCGCAAGGGAGACTGGGAAATGTCCTGGCGTGGGCGGGGCAAGAGGAGGGAAGGTGGGTGTTGGTGTTTGTTAGCAGCCTCTGCCTCAATCATGCAGAAGGCGACCCTTGGAGGGGCGCGTATGCGGTGTGTTGGCCAAGGTTGGCCCCAAGAAGCAGGAGAGGAGCCCGCGTCCTTCCCTTCGTTGCAAGGAGTGGACCTATAGCTGAAGCATTTTGGTGGACGACACAGAGGATATTGGCAGGCCCCAGTAATGCTGAGTGGAGTACGTGGTCTGACCTCAGACCTAGTTCTGAAAGAAACTCCTCAGGAGATTAAGGCACTGTTGCCCAGAGTATTTATTTGACCTTACAGATGGTTTCAAATGAGGCTTGCACTCAAGAATGTCTACTGAGAAGATGCCCTGGCTTTGGCCCGTGTTTCTACACCTCTGTTGGGTGAACTTGATGTTAATTTTTGGGCTGAAGATCCCACTTCCTTCCAGAAATGACACATGATAGGTCCAAGCAGGGGTGCTATTACGAGTGTCTGACACCTGAACAGTAAGAGTAGACACCTGATAGATGGCAGGAGCAGGGTGGGGAGACTGAGCTGGGTGTTAATCCTTTTGGTGCTGGATTCTGGGGAGGTCTGGAGGTGCTACCAGCTGGCAACCTCTGTGCCTCGGTTTCCTCGACTGTAATATGGAGCGAACAGTACTCACCTCTTGAAGCTGTGGGAGCAGTGAATGACCTAATGACTGTAAAATATTGACAACGTTGCCTGGCACAGAGTCAGTGATTAATAAAGGCCAGCTACTGTGGGGGTGCCTGGGTGGCTCAGGTGGTTAAGTGTCTGACTCTTGATTTTGGCTCAGGTCATGATCTTATGGTTTGTGGGTTTGAGCCCTTCAGTGGGCTCTGTCCTCACAGTGTGGAGCCTGCTTGGGATTCTCTCTCCTCTCCCTCTGTCTCTGCCCCTCCCCCGCTCATGCTGTTTCTCTGTCTCTCAAAAAAATTAATAAAAATAAATAGATAACTTAAAAAAATAAAGGCCAGCTATTTTGGTTGTTTGAAAGACCCTACAATTCTAGCATTTGACCTACTTATGATGTTAATGATTTAGTTTTAAAGCCTCTAAATCTATTTTTCCCAGATAGCTGGGCTATAAAATCAAAGTGATTTTTTTTACTTTTTAAATGTATATTATTTATTTTTGAGAGAGAGACAGACAGAGCACGAGCAGGAGAGGGGCAGAGAGAGATGGAGACACAGCCTGAAGCAGGCTGAACCGACTGAGTCACCCAGGCACCCCCTTCCTGATCTCCTTCTTGAACATATACCTTCTTTCTCCTGTAGGCCAGGATGCCACATACTCTTGTCCACCTGTGAGGGCAGGTACGTCCTAGGTGGTCATTTTGGAGAGTGTCTGAGAAGTGAACCTGTTCCTCCATCCGAGGAGGAGCTAGACCACGGCACTTCTGGTATCTTCCCAGGTGAAGTTCTATAGCTTTCAAAGACCCCAGAATCAATCATGTATCAAATGTGCCACAAAGTCAGATGGGATACGGTGGATTAGTGGCTACTGCTCTAGATCATCCTTGGGCCTGTGTCCTTCTGTCTGTAAATAGCTGTCCATAAAATCAGGCAGTGGCTTCTTCAATGAACGGGTGTGACCCAGAGATCCAAGACGTTGCTCCTTCAGTAATAGTTCCAGATGTAGCCCAAGACCTATGCAGAACAATGTACACTGGAACCAAGCGAAAAGCAGGAGACAATCCACCTGCCCATCAGGATGGAAACGCATGCATTCCTTATGGTACATCCACAATAGAATGCCAGGTACCCATTAAGAAGAATAGGGAGAGGGAAGGAAAAATAAGATAAAAACAGAGTGGGAGGCAAACCACAAGAGACTCTTTTTTTTTTATGTTTATTTTTGAGAGACAGAGAGAAAGAGACAGAACACGAGTGAGGGAGAGGCAGAGAGAGAGGGAGACACAGAATATGAAGCAGGCTCCAGGCTCTGAGCCATCAGCACAGAGCCTGACGCGGGGCTTGAACTCACAAACTGTGAGATTATGACCTGAGCTGAAGTGGAATGCTTAACCAACTGAGCTACTTAGGTGCCCCTAAGAGACTCTTAAATACAGAAAACAAGCTGAGGGTTGTTGGAGGGGAGGTGGGTGGAGGGATGGGCTAAATGGGTGATGGGCATTCGGAGGACACTTGTTGAGATGAGCACTGGGTGTCATACGTAAGAGATGAATCATTGCATTCCGCTCCTGACCCCAAGACTAAAAAAAAAAAGAAGGAGGAGGAGGAGGAGGAGGGGGAGGGGGAGGAGGAGGAGGAGGGGGAGGAGGAGGAGAAGGAGAAGCAGCAGAAGCAGAAGCAGAAGTAGAAGGAGAAGAGGAAGAAGAATGGGCCAGAACTCTACATGCTGCAATGGTTCAATACCCAAGCTGTGAGGTTAAATGAATGTTTGTAAAAGACACATGTTTTCGTACTTACATTTGCATTTGTTTAGACAAATTCTAGAAGGCTACACAAGAAACCGTCAGCTGTGCTCTTTGCTGGGTTCTAGGACTTAGAATCTGGGGAATAGGATAGGACCAAGGAGGAAGACTTTACTTTCATTTTATACTCTTATTCTGCTTGATTTATTTCATACTGTTTGCATTATATAGAATTAAAAACTAGTTTAAATAAAAATATTAGCCAGTGTTTACCTAGCTTCTAATTTTTCGGTAATGATAACAGAAGTGATCATTTAAAAAATATTTGTTATTTTGGAGCGCCTGGGTGGCTCAGTCAGTTAAGCGTCTGACTTTGGCTCAGGTCACGATTTCATGGTTTGTGGGTTCGAACCCTGAATTGGGCTCTGCCTTGGATTCTCCCTCTCCCTGTCTCTCTGCCACTGCCCCCTCCCCCCGAATAAATACATTTCAAAAAATTAAAAAAATATTTTTTATTTTGAATTAAACATGCTATTTATTTTATGCAGAATTTGAAGGATTGTGCTTAATTTTTAAAGTTTTTTTATTTTTAGCAAATGAAAAAATTTAAAATGTGTGTGTGTGTGTGTGTGTGTGTGTGTCCTCACACAAGTGGGACTGAAATCTGAACAGGGCCCTTCTTCTTCATGCCATGCATTCAATAGGCCACTTGACCAGAGGAGGTCCCTTTGTTTTCTTTTTAAAGTTAAAATTTTTTTTTAATGTTTATTTATTTTTGAGAGAGAGAGAGAGACAGAGCTCTAGCAAGGGAGGGGCAGAGAGAGAGGGAGACACAGAATCTGAAGCAGGTTCCAGGCTCCAAGCTGTCAGCACAGAGCCCTGACGTGGGGTTGAACCCACAAACTGTGGGATCATGATCCCAGCGGAAGTCAGACGCTTAAGGGACTGAGCCACCCAGGTGCACTGGTTCCTTTCTTTCTTCTCACAGAGAGGCACCATAAAGCCTCGTGGATACCCTGGTATTATTTCCATCACTTTGGACCCCAGGACCAGATTTCAGCCCCTTGTGAGAACATTCCCCTATTCTAGATCATCTATAGTTCTTTGGACTGCTTTTGAGCATGTCACAGATTTTTTAACCCCTTCGTGAGGGCACTTTGCTGTCAGGCGAATAAGTAAACATCCAGCCGGCTCAAGGGGCATTCGGGAACTTTCAGGCTGCGGAGGACCATAGTGCGGGCACTCCACGGACCACCCACTCTCCTCCTGGCCCGTCTCACCAATGCTGGGACCCGGGGAGGAAAAAGGCCCCACTCATACCCCCGGAGGCCTGCCTGTGAGTGGTGCCGCCTACCCTCACACTCGCGGAGATTTTGCGGGTCCTTCTTGTCTGATACAGGCACACCGCGCTGCATTACACATCACTCTATTGTGCTTTGTAGACTTCGCTTTTTTTTTTCTTTTTTACAAGTTGAAGGTGTGTGGCAACCTTGCATGGAGATACAAGTCTATCAGCGCCATTTTTTCAAAAGCATTTGGCTCACTTCATGTCTGGGTCACATTTTGGTAGGATTTCAGACCTTTTCATTACCATTATGTTTGGTGCGGGGATTTGTGGTCACTGATTACAACTTGGTGAAAGCTCAGGTGGTGATCAGCATTTCTTGGCAATAAAATTTTTTTTTTTTAGTTTTTAAAATGTTTATCTTTATTTTTGAGACAGAGAGAGAGCAAGAGCGGGGGAGAGGCAGAGGGAGACACAGAATAGGAAGCAGGCTCCAGGCTCTGAGCTGCCAGCACAGAGCCCAAGGCGGGGCTTGAACTCATCACCTGGGAGATCATGACCTGAACTGAAGTCGGAGGCTCAACCTACTGACCCACCCAGGCGCCCCACAGCTCTACCTCTTGAAACAACATTTAGACTCATTACCACTCTGAAAATATGGTGCTATGGACGACCACCAGATTTTGTTATTTAAGGTGTTTATTAGGAAGAAGACTATATAACCCTATTTGATTTATTTTTAAATTAGGATATGATAACTTCCTTTTTTTCTGAAGTCGAAATCTGATAACTTTCAGCAAAATTAATTTTTATAGGAATTCTATTATGAAAAATTTTAAGTTTATTTATTTTGAGAGAGGGAGAAAGAGAGCGCAGAGCCTGATGTGGGGCTGCAACTCAAGAACTGTGAGATTATGACCTGAGCTGAGATCAAGAGTCAGGTGTTTAACCAACTGCACCACCCAGGCACCCCAAATTAAATTTTTTTTAGAATCAAGTTACTTAACATACCGTGTAGTCTTGGTTTCAGGAGTAGAACCCAGTGATTCATCTCTTACATATGACATCCAATGCTCATCCCGAAAAGTACCCTCCTTTAGCCCATCACCCATTTAAACCATCCCTCCACCCACCTCCCCTCCAAAAACCCTCAGTTTGTTCTCTGCATTGAAGAGTCTCTTATGGTTTGCCTCCCTCTGTTTTTATCTTATTTATCCTCCCCTTCCCCTATGTTCATCTGTTGTGGTTCTCAAATTCCACACATGAGGGAAATCATGATATCTGTCTTTCTCTGACTTATTTCACTTAGCATAATACACTCTAGTTCCATCCGTGTTGTTGCAAATGGCAAGATTTCAGTGTTTTTCATTGCCGAGTAGCATTCCATAGTGTGTGTGTGTGTGTGTGTGTGTGTGTATTTACACATATATATACACACACATATATATGTATACATATATATATATATATATGTGTGTATATATATACACTACATCTTCTTTATCCATTCATGGACGTTGATGGACATTTTGGCTGTTTCCATAGTTTGGCTATTGTTGACAGCATGGCTATAAATATTGGGGGTGGGCACATGCACCCTAATGAATTAAAAATTTTTAAGTTTGTTTTGAGAGAGAGAGAGAGAGAGTGAGAGCACACACGTGCACAAGCAGGGGAGGGGCAGAGAGGGAGAATCCCAAGCAGGTCCTGCACTGTCAGTGCAGAGCCTGACACAGGGCTCGAACCCATGACCTAAGCTGTGAGATCATGACCTGAGCCGAAGTTGGATGCTTAACCTACTGAGCCACGCAGGTACCCCGTGAATTAAATTTTTTTAATTGTGGTAAAATGTGCATAAGATTTACCATTTTAACTATTTTAAATTATATAGTTCAGGGGCATTAAGTCCATGCACGATATTGTACATCCCCACCTGGAGCTAGTCCCGAACTTTTTCAACACCCCAAAAGGAAAATCCTGTGGCTTTAGGCAGTTCCCGCCCCCCCCCCCCCCACCGCCTTTAATTCTCCCCCGGTCTCTGACAAAGACAGATCTGCTTTCTGTGTCTGTGGATTTGCCTCCTCTGGACATTTCATATCAAGAGAATCATAGGCAATATGTGACCTTTTATGTCTGGCTTATTTCATGAATTTAATTATATGCAGTTGAAAAAAATTATCCTAAGAGGCCCATGGTACCATTGTGCACTGTAATGCGTAAATGGGCCAAAGAGGATTTGTAGCAAACCTCTTGTCTCATGAGTTGGGTTTTAGCAGAGAAACATGTTCAGTGAGCACATACTATGTGTCAGGGTCTATCTAAGTGCTTTACACACATAACTGACTGAAACCTCACAGCATCCCTGGGGATGGGGAGAGAGCATTTTACAGATGAGGAAAGAGGCACAGAGAGCCTAAATACCCCTCTAGCTGTCCTATGGAAAGGGCTGGGGCTGGGATTTGAACCCAAGTCCTCTGGTTCTAGCAGCCAGTGGTTAACCACTGGGCCATGATGCACTGGCTCCCCCCTTAGCCTCTCAGCCTGGCTCTGAACCCTCACTGCCCCAGCTCCCCACTCATGCCCCCTGACCCTCACTAATCTCTCACTAGTTCCCCCTGCACCTTGCTAGTCCCTCAGCCCCTCACTAGTCCCTCAGCCCCTCATTAGCTCCCCCTGCCCCTCATTAGTCCCTCAGTCCCTCTTTAGGTCCCTCTGCCCCTCACTAGTCCCTCAGCCCTTTATCAGCTCCCTCTACCCCTCACTAGCTCCCCCTGCCCCTCACTAGTCCCTCAGCCCCTCACTAGCTCTCCCTGCCCCTCACTAGTCCCTCAGCTTTTTATTAGCTCCTTCTACCCTTCACTAGCTCCCCTTACCCCTCACTAGTCCCTCAGTACCTCACTAGTCCCTCAGCCCCTCTTTGGCTCCCTCTGCCCCTCACTAGTCCCTCAGCCCCTCACTAACTCCCCCTGCACCTCACTAGTCCCTCAGCACTCCTGTCTTTCCTGTTCTGCCTCTCAGTGAGACTTCAATCTCCATGGGTCTGTGTGTCTGTCTGTCCTCAGTCTCTGGGCTCCCGCATTTCTCTGGCCATCTCCTCATCTCTCCACCTGCCTCTGTGCCAAATTTACCTTCACAGCCTCAGGTGTCATGGTTCCATCTTTGTACCTTCTGCCCTGATAGTGACACGTGCCGCTCTCCAATGTGAGGGTCTCGCTACCTTCCATTCAACACGCGCAGCCACTGAGGACCACACCGGGTGCTGGAGGGGAAACCACCAGGAAGGACAACCGAGGGCAGGATGCCCGAATATTGCCCTGTCACTCTGAATCATTCTATATTGATTTCTGTCTTATTGTCGTCTGTCCCTCCCACTAGCATGTTAGCTCTGTAAGAGCCAGTATTTATTTACCTGTCCTGTTCATTGCTGCCTCCCCCATGCCTAGAATAGCGCCTCCACACAGGTGTCCAATAAATGTTTGTTGAATGAATGAATGAGTGTTTACCACGTGTCTTGTTGTCTTAGGACAGCGGGCTTCTCATTCTCTTACCATCTTGTCACATGACGAGTCTCCTTCAGGATCTGTCTGATCCTCCACTCCCTTTAGCCTTGGCCTCTGGGTCTCTGGGTCTCTCCTGTGGCCACTGCGCATTCACCGAGCACTTAGTGTGTCCCAAGCCGTGCACATTGGGTCTCTTCTCCATCCTCGCGGTGACCCCATAGGGTAGGTACTCACACTTTCCAGAGGGAGAAACCTGACGCTTGTCTAGGTGTCTCTGACACGATACATACATGACAAGGTTGAGGTTTGAGACTGAGTCTGCCTGACTCAAAATTAGTGCTTTATTTTCACGTATGAACACTTCCTAGAATGTGTTCCCTCAGAGTCCCTAGACTCTCAGATGTGCTGGGGAGCTGCTATTGACCCTCCTGCCCTCTTGCTGGGTTATTAACAGTGCAAATTAGCATTCTAAAGGCCCTGAGAAGTCCTGCAAGAAAGGAACCTGCTTGCCCTTTTCAATCCAATCTCTCCCTCGTTAATTTTTCCAAAGAATCCCTTTTCCCCAGAATTTACAGTTCTCTTCTGTCTCTTGTCCTCTCTGACTTTTTCTCTCTGCTTCTCACTGTCTGCTATCTCTCTCCATGTCTCTGTGTCTCTGTATCTCTCTCAGAAAGGCAGCAGAGGGAAGTGGTTGAATAGCAGGTTCTGCAACGAGACCAGATTTGACACCGGATTCTACTTCTAGACTGCTATGTGAGCTTGGGCAAGGTCTTAAGCTCTCTGGGTTTCACTCTCCCCGTCTATGGGGATGACAGCAATACTTACCTCAGAGGGTGAGGATTAAGTACCTTACTCTGTGCAAAGCACTTCATGGCTCCCTATCAGTGACTCCTGAGGCTGAAATGAGGCCCCAGGCTCAGTGCTAGATCACACAGGACAGAGGGAACCAGGACTTCGCTGGGGCCAGGAAAGTCCACAGTGGCACCTCTCCAAGGTCAGGAAAGTACAGGTTCCACCCCTGATTTCACAGTATCAGGATTATCAGTGCCCTCCTGTTGGGTTAGAGGTGCATGGGGTGAAGCTGGGCCTGGCAGTTTTGACTTTCAGACTCAGATAAAGCATAACCTTGCCTCCCCCTCAGGCATGTGGGGTGACTCAGCCACCTCACCTCCTAGATCAGGATTTTTGTTGCTGGCAGGTGGCTTGTTTAGCTTTGTAAACAAACTGCTGGTTCCCCATTTTAAAGGAAAGAGAAAACGGGCACCTGGATGGCTCAGTCGGTTAAGCGTCCAACTTTGGCTCAGGCCATGATCTCACGGTTTGTGGGTTTGAGCCCCGTGTTGGGCTCTGTGCTGACAGCTCAGAGCCTGGAGGCTGCTTCAGATTCTGTGTTTCTCTACCCATCCCCCCACTCTCTCTTTTGCAAAAATAAATAAACATTAAAAAAAATTTTAAAAGAGAGGGAAAGAAGGATTGATAGCCAGGCAGAGACACAGAGGGAGGTGAGGATGGAAAATAATTTGAAAAAATAATGGCTGAAAAAGTTCCAAATATGGCAAAAATGATAAAAAACATAGGTCTAAGAATCTTAACTAAACTCAAGCACACACTCACACACACACACACACACACACACACACACACACCTTATAAAAAAAAACACTACACCAAGACACGTCATAATCAAATTTCTCAGGTCTAGTTTTTTTTTTTTAACTTTTTAAAGATTTATTTATCTTTGAGAGACAGAGAGAGACAGAGCAGGGAGGGGCACAGAGAGAGGGAGACACAGAATCTGAAGCAGGCTCCAGGCTCCGAGCTGTTAGCACAGAGCCTGATGTGGGGCTCGAACCCACGAACTGTGAGATCATGACCTGAGCCGAATTCAGATGGTCAACCGACTGAGCCACTCAGGTGCCCCAGAACTAGTGTTAAAAAGAAAATCTTGGGGTCCTGGGTGGCTCAGTCAGTTAAGTGTCTGACCCTTGATCTCAGGGTCATAAGTTCAAGCCCCTGCATAAGGCTCCATGCTGGGCATGGAGTCTTCTTAAAAAAAAAAAAAGAAAAGAAAAAAAGAAAATCTTAAAGCAGACACAGAAGAAAGACACATGATGTAGAGAGCAATAAAGCGGGCACCAGATTTCTCATCAGACATAGTACAGCTAAGAAAACCCTGGAGCCACATCTTAAAATACCGACATGACAAATCTCTAAGTCTAGAATTCTACATGCAGCTAAAAATCTTCTATAAACAAAGACAAGATACAGATGTTTTCAGATACACCAACGTTAAGGAATTCCTCACCAGCAGCCCTGTACCCCGAGAAACGTGAAAGGGAGTCCCCCAGGCATAAGGAAAATGATGTCAAATGGAAGTAGGGATCTACACCAAAGAATGAAGAACCTGGGAACAGTAATTGCATGGGCAATATGTAAGATGTCCCCCCCCCCCAATTATTTAAATCGTTTAAAAAGATAATTGAATGTTTACATTAAGGAATCTACTCTTGAAATCATTGTTGCACTATATGCTAACTAATTTGGATGTAAATTTAAAAAAATAAAATTAAAAAATTCTGGAAAAAAATTCAGCAGAGACAGCAGCCTAAGTCCTAGTCATTTCCATCTTTCATATATAATACTATATATTACACTTATGTAAGCCTATTCAATATATATGCATTTATCAATGAGTAGTTTTCAGAAGTCACACGTCCACAAATCTGCGATTTGAAGTTCACATCATTCTAAACAGCTTTTCTGAACTTCTTATAAAACAGATAAATAAAAACTGCCAAATATTTTAAAAACTCAAAAAAAGAGATAGTTGAATGTTTAAATAAGATAGTTACAATGTAGTGTGCAGCTTACAGCATATGTGAAAATAATCCATGTGAAAACGGCAGCCCAGAGCTCCAGAATATTTTATGGGCAGGTTCTTATACGGTATGTGAAGTGACATAATACCACCTGTAGGGCTCTGCACGGTGTCAGCATGGAACCTGCCTCCCATTCTGTGTCTCCCTCTCTCTCTCTCTGCCCCTATCCCACTCATGCTTTCTCTCTCTCAAATAAATAAACTTAAAAAAAATTTTTTTTAATAAAAATTTTTAAAAATGGGGAAGGGAGGCATTACAGAAAATCATGAGGAAACTTTCGGGGTGATGGTATGTTCATCATCTTGTTTGTGCAGTTTATTGTAGTCAGTTATATCTCAGTAAAGCTGTTTAAAAATACAAACACTTTTCATATGTAAAAACCAATTCTTGGGGCACCTGGGTGGCTCAGTCCGTTGAGAGTCAGACTCTTGATTTCAGCTCCGTTCATGATCTCATGGGTTTGAGCCCTGAATTAGGCTCTGTGCTGACAGTGCAGAGCCTGCATAGGATTCTACACCCTCCCTTCTCTCTCTCTCTCTCCCCCTTGCTGCCCCTCCCCCACGCATGCTCTTCCTCTCTCACAATAAACATTAAACAAACAAAGAAGGAGTGGCTGGGTGGCTCAGTCTGTTGAGCATCTGACTTGGGCTCAAGTCACGGTCTTGCAGTTCGTGAGTTTGAGCCCCGCGTTGGGCTCTGTGCTAACAAACAGCTCAGAGCCTGGAGCCTGCCTCAGATTCTGTATCTCTCTCTCTCTCTCCCTCCCCTCCTCATGCTCTGCCTCTCTCTCTCAAAACTAAATAAATATGAAAAAATATTCTTCTAAACGAACAAAAACCCCAACTCTTCCACAGCTGGCAGCCCCACTTGTGCCCCCTGCAGACTGTCCCCGTGTTTCTGTATCTCTGCCTCTCTCTTGCTCTTCTGTTCTCTTGCTGTTTCTTTTGTCCCTTCCCTTCCTTTGCTTCCATCCTTACACTATATTCCTTGTCTATTTCTTGGCCTCTCCCTGTCCTGCCTCTGACTCTCAGCATATCTTTTTTTGTAATCTGGTGTGTATTTCGCACTTACACAACACCTTGATTGGGACCCTGACTTTTCTTCAGAAATACTTAATCTGTGTTTAGATTTCATGAAATTTGTAACTGAAAAACTAGGTTCACATACCCAAGTTGCTCCAAATGTACTTGTAAGTTTTCTAACCACTGAAGTGAGTATCAATTTCTAACTAAAATTAAGTTTCACATTTTCTGCTAGCCATGTTTCGAGTGCTTAACAGTTGCATGTGGCAAGTGGCTACCATATTGAATGATGCAGCTCTAACCTGCCGTTGTGTCTCTCGGTAAAACTGTCCACCTCTCTCTGCCTCACTCTCCCCATTTATAAAGTGGGGATGACAACCGTACCTACCTTAAAGGGTGAGGATTGAGTGATTTACTCTGTGTAAAACACTTTATGGCTCTCCTTCAGTGATACCCGGGGCTGGAATGGGGCCATGGCTCAGTGCCAGATACACAGCACAGCAGGGGCCAGGACCTGGGTCAGTAAAGTCCATGGTGGCACCTCTCCCAGATCACTAAAGTTAAGGCTCCACCCCTGAATTCAAGATATCAGGACTATCAGTCCTTTTCTCCTGGATCGGGAGGGTATGATTCAACCTCTGGGGTCATAGTCCTGCGACCTGCAAAGGGTTGGCCAACGTTGTAAGAGAGATGATGTTGCCTCATATTCCCCCACTCCTTTTTGAGGGAGAGAGACAGAGTGAGGTGGAAACCCAGGCCCAGGGCACGACGGGTGCATGTGGCCACATTCATTCACGTCCTGGACAAATCTGGACTGAGCCTGCTGGAGGCCGGGCCTGATGATGGAGACACACATGAGCGCAAGGGACATCAATCAAATTGCACCCAGTCCCTGCATTCCTGGAGCTCAGAATCTAAAGGCAGAAACAGAGACACCAAGACAGAGATAGCAAAGGATAGAGAGATAGTCACACAAGACTGAGAGGGTCAGAGAAACGTCCTGCAATGTGAAGGCAGAGCCAGAGGTGGGGACAGAAGTGCCAGGCACTGCTCAGAGCAATCAGAGAGCCGGGGATGGGGAGGGAACTGAACGCCACACCCGCCAGGCCTCTGTCTCTGTCTCTCTTTCTCTCTGAGTCTCCCTATTTCTGTGCCTCTCCTTCCTCCTGTCCTCCCATCCTCTCATCAGTGGCTGTCACCAGGGGAAGGGGGTGGAATAGGGGGTTGGAGGTAGACACCAGCCACCTAAAGGTCCCACAGAGAGAGGGACTGGGAGACGCACAAACACGCAGGCACACCCAGACTCACGCACGGGGGTGGGGGGTGGGGGGGAGGACTTGCGCCCAGATGCACACACATGTAAGCCCTGACACAGGCAAAAACATGTACGCAACCTCATGCAGACGCATACACAGAAACACACCAGCACGTTCACGTGAATACAACAGCGCTCTGCATATAAAGTCATACCAGCACAGGCACAGACGCAAGGAGGTGTGGGGCGTACGCAAGCCCGAGCACTTCAAGGCGAACGCGCATGCTCACCCATAGCCGCAAAACAAACACAGCCTGTGAGCACCAGGCACATGCACTCTTGTGGACTTTGGAATCGCTACCACCTGGTCTCTGACAACATGTACAGGGTTGTGTGAGCCAGAAGAATGGGACTTCCCATACTTGAAAAACATACCACCCTTTTAAGTTCACACTCCTGGACCTGATGAGAGGGGAGGCAGGGAGTGAATGCAGTTACATAACTGGGTAGGGCAGCCAGCTCAGAATAAAAGGCCCAGCTCAATCAAGGCTGAAGTTGGGACAAAGACAGTTGGGCCAGGCCATGGAGCTCAGCGTCGTTCTCCTCCTTGCTGTCCTCACGGGACTCCTGCTTCTGCTGGCCAGGGACCACCCGAAGGCCCATGGCCGCCTCCCGCCAGGCCCCCGTCCTCTGGCCTTCTTGGGGAATATTCTGCAGATGGACAGAAGAGGCTTACTCAAATCCTTCCTGAGGGTGAGATGCCGATGCATGGGGTCTGAGGGTGACTCACTGCCCCTGGACCTGGGGATTACTCCCCAGAAGGAGTGAAGGCATCCTTTCAGGCTCCGGGGGTGGGGTGTATGAAGGTTGGCGAGGAAGGTGCATGGAGGTGAAGCGCGGTAGCTGGTGGTCAGATGGTCAGAGGCGTCCCTGCTCAGTTGAAGTGTGTGGGCACTGGCCCCGGAGTGGGTGGGTGGGTGGGCACGCGGAGGCATCTGGGCGCAAGCCGTGGGTATAGAATTTCATACTCTTCTGCCACCACCTATGGAGTCTCTGGGCGCCTGCCCGGCCCTGGAAGAGAGAGAAGGGGCAGAGTCACCAACTGTAAGTTTCTCCTCTGGCAAGAAAAGAGAGTGGCAATTGGCCCAGGTGGATGCCAGGAGGAGAAGGAAGACGGGAGGAAGCACAAGGTTCTTACCAATAACGGTCACAAATGTGCGGTAATGGCTGACACCGGAGTGTTTACCAGACTCTGTCTGCTTTCTAGGCATGATTTTACATGTGATTATCAATTTATTTATGAATAATGTAATCTACACCGATGCACCCTCGTGGCAACAGAAGAACTGGGTCACCGACATAACTGCCAGCTTACATACCCCAAGGCCACCACACTCCTGAATCTTGGGTTTGTCATCCCTTTGCTTTTAAGAGAGAGAATTTTCCCACAAGTGGAGGGATGGGTATGCATAGGCCCCGAGTACTTTTTACTTCAGTGCCTCCCAAGGGCACCACGTTTTTCTGTAAACTGCTGGGCTTGATTTCTTTGCTCAGATTTACATGGCTAGGATTTATCTGTATCCCCGTGGGAATTCATCAGGTCTGGCTTACCACACGCCTGCGGGGGAGGTGAGGTGCTATCCTTATCTCACAGGTATGGACCGTGAGGCTCAGCCTGGGGAAGACACTTGTCCTCAGTCACACAGCTGGGACTTCATGGAGGGAAAGCTGGGGTCTGGCACAGAGGTGTCCTCATCTCCAATGCCCTCCTAGGCCAAAGCTACCTAATGATTTGGGGATCACAAATCCTTTGAGAATTTGGTTAAGCTGTGGGCTCTCTCCCCTCCAAATGTCCACAAAGATTTTTATGTAAAATTTTGAGAGTCCAGACCCCTAAAGTTCTTCCATGGAACCTCCAGGATTCTTTAGGGGTCCATGATCCTCCATTATTATTGCATCTTTGGAGCAGGAAGGGAGAGAATGGACTAAGGGGTGTCACGATGGGACAGGTCGGAGAAGGTGGCCCCTCTCCTCCTCCATTCCCTAGTATGCTCCCAGATCTTTCTAGAGTCAGACAGATTTGGATTTTGTGTTCCAGAGTCAACTCTTACTCATTGAGTCTCAGTTTCCTCCTCTGTTAAAATGAGATGGTGGTAAGACTGTGTGTCTCATAACATTAATGAGGACTGGGTGGCATACTGCATAGAGAGCCTGGTATATAGTAAGTGCTCATTAAATGGCAGCTCTTTTGATCCATTCATTCAACAGTCATTTACAGGGCACCTTCTGTGTCCTGGGAATATTCTAGGCATTGACGATGTGGCTTTGGACAAGGTATACAAGTTAAGCAAATAAGGAAATACTAGGTAGACAAGAGCTATGATTAAAAGAAAGCCAGGTGCTATTTTAGAAAGTGGTAGAGCTACTTTAGATTGAATAGTGGGGGAGAGGCTCAGTGTCGCTGTGTCTGTGAGCAGACACCCTGCAAGATGCAGGAGCAAAGCACCATAGAGAGGCAGGTGTGAGTGCAAGAACGCTGAAGTGAGAGCAAGCTCGGCGTGTTTAGGGAACAACATGGAGGCTGGATCTGAGGGAGGGAAAGGGCGAGGGGGAGGACAAGCAGAGGGGTGACGTAGTCACCTCATGTAGGGCGATGTGGATCATGGTGGAGACCTCAGATCTTACCCTCAGTGCAGTGGGGGGCATTGGAGGGTTTGGAGCCAGTTAGGGGTATTAATTAATTTACATTTTCATAGGGAATACTCTGGCTTCAGACTGGGGTGAGGTGGGTGGCTAGCTGATTATAGGAGGATGGGAATGGCAGTAGGGACACCAGTAAGGAGGCTCTGCAGAGATAAGTGGGAGAGATTTTGCAGTAAACTTAATCTTTTCATGATTTTAAGTCAATTTTTAGTGAGGCTTAACATGACCCCTAAAAGTGCACAAGTCGTAAACGTTCAGCTCAACGAATTCTCTCAAGCGGACATACTCATGTAATTGACATATAGGTAAGTAACAACACGTCCTGTCCCCAGAAACCACCCTCCAGTCCCCTTCCAGTCACCACCCTCTCACTATCTTGACTTCATAGAAATAGAGTTAGGACATATGGCACTTTTGTGTCTGGTTGATTTCACTCAACACTACGCCTGTGAGTTTCATTCAAGTCTTGGCTGTAGCACGGGTTCTTTTTCATCGCTGCATAATTATTCCATGGCATGACTATATCGCCATATATTTATTCTCTATCAGTGTTGCTGAGAATTTTATTTGAAAAACTTCAATGGGCGCCTGGGTGGCTCAGTCCATTAGGCTTCCGACTTCGGCTCAGGTCATGATCTCGCAGTTTGTGGGTTCAAACCCCGCATCGGGCTCTGTGCCGACCACTCAGAGCCTGGAGTCTGCTTTGGATTCTGTGTCTCCTTCTCTCTCTGCTCCTCCCCTCTTCACGCTCTGTCTCTCTTTCTCAAAAACAAGTAAACATTAAATTTTTTTTAAAAAACCTTCAGCGAATCAGGTTGTTGGTATTTTGGTGAACCTACATACACATTTTGGTTGGGCGTGCATCTGGGAGTGAAGTTAATGAGTCATTGAATATACATGTGTTTAGCTTCAGTAAATACCACGGAGCAGTTTTGCAAATGCCTGTGCTGATGTTATGTCACAATCATCCCCGAAGCCGTTGTTTTCTCTTCATGTCTACCAAGCGGTTTAGGGTAGTTCCCTGGGGACATTGTCAGGAGGCAGACAGCAGGTTGACGCTGGGTCACAGGAAGGATGACCCTTCAGTTTCAATGCTGGGGAGATTTGGTTCGACTCAAGGGTATAGGCAGAAGTAAGAGATATTTAACCATCTGTACTGCTTAGGGCACCAACCATGCAGACTCTGTCTGGGTCATGGGTTAATCCTTTAGTTGCTGGGTCCTGGGAAGGGGAAGGCACCCTGGGGTGGAGGGTCTTGGGGTACTCAGTAGCTAATTGCCAATCTATACATGAGTGTTTTTATGGTTTAACAACTGGGATGGCCACATGGGTGCACATTGGCTAACAGTAACCTTGGGCGTGGATATGCTTCACAGCTCCGAGAGAAATACGGGGATGTCTTCACGGTGTACCTGGGGCCAAGGCCTGTGGTCATGCTGTGTGGGATAGAGGCCATACGGGAGGCCCTGGTGGACCAAGCTGAGGCCTTCTCTGGCCGCGGGAGAGTCTCTACCATAGAACGAATCTTCCAAGGACATGGTAAGGACCTCAAAGGCACCTGGAGGGGAATGATGGAAGTTGGAAATTGGGGAGGGTGAGTCTGGGAAGGGGGGATAAGGGGCGCAGAGGGGCCCGGAGTCCCCTTCCAACCCTCTTGGCAATCCATGCCTTCCCTACACCTGCAGGTGTGATCTTTGCCAACGGGGAACGCTGGAAGCTCCTTCGGCGATTCTCTCTGGCCACCATGAAGAACTTCGGGATGGGGAAGCGGAGTATAGAGGAGCGGATTCAGGAGGAGTCTCAGTGTGTGGTAGAGGAACTGCGGAAAACCCAGGGTGAGTCCCCGGGGAATGGGTATGCTGGGTGCGTGGCAACAGAAAGACTGAGGTGTATCTGTGGGCAGAGAAAGAGAGGCAGAGATAGAGAATGACCCTGAGAGACCACCCAGCAGAGGGACAGACAGAGATGGGTAGGAATGGAACACAGGGAGCCAGAAGAGATGTGGGGTGTATAGTGTCGAGAATAACTCAAGGACATAAACTTGGTTATGTATTAGCACGCTATTTACTTGGGTTCAGGGAAACCAACCCATGGGTGAATTGTATCTGCAAGGGCAAAAATAACACTTACATAAAAGCAGGCAAAGAGAGAAAGGGGAAAACGATAGACACTTTGAAAATGCCAAAGTGGGTTTTTATTCTTCTTGAGTGGACTATTGACAAGCTGTCAGCGAGCAAGATGGGCAGCTGGGGCGTCCTGCCCTCAGGCAGCTGGGATGGGCTGTCAAAGAAGCACTTCTGAGGGGGGCCTGGGTGGCTCAGCCGGTGAAGCATCTGACTCTTGATTTCGGCTCAGGTCATGATCTTACGGTTTGTGAGTTTGAGCCCTGTGTCCGTCTCTGCGCTGACAGCACCGATTCTCTCTCTTTCCCCCTCTCTCTTTGCCTCTCCCCCACTCATTCTCTCTCTTTCTCTCTCAAAATAAATAAATAGACTTAAAAAAAAGAGAGAAGCACGTCTACTTACTTTTGGATTCTCCATATAAGGGTGTTTATGAGACATAAAGATGACAGGGTCCTTTCGTAAGAGATTTTGAGACGTAAATGTACAGGCTGGGAGGGAGAGGCAGAGGCAGAGACATAGGGAGCAATAGAGGACTAGGGGCAGCAGACCATGAAGACAGACTCAGGTGGAAAAAGAGCGACTCAGATGGAGAGAGATAGGGATGGGAAAAGAGACACAGATGGAGAGATGAAGACAAAGGGAGAGACTGGAAGAGACCGGGAGAAGCAAAAAGAAACCAAGGCAGACAGAAACCAAGGTAGAGAAAATGAGACTGACAGACAAGCTCAGGAAAGGGTGTGCAGGGGAGCAAGAGAAGACGGACAGGTGAGACCCGCAGAGAGAGGCTGATGCCATGACACTTCTGGGTGGGTGCACAGTCCCTGCTCCCCTCCCATCCAGGGAGGTCAGGATGTATACAGACATCGGCTGTCAAGTGCAGAACGATTCCATGGAGACCAAAGAGCCCTGGAGGTGGAGAGAAGAGATGAAGGGAGGGGATGACAGACAAGGGACAGGGAGAGCAGAGCTTTTCAACTTGCACATGTGATTGAACACCAGCCCTGCACCCATCTGCCCCTGGGACTTAACTACCTGCCCCCAGGGTCAGAGCTGAGGCCTGAGAGGGACCCACCACACAGCCTCCATAGCTTGACGACCCTGCAGACAATAACAGAACGGCACTTTCCCTCCAGGGTTGTGGTGGGAATTTAGTAAAATAATACATGAAGTGCTTAGAACAGGACCTGGCTGGCCCATTATCTGGGCTAGTGAATGTTAGCGGTTCCTGCTCCTGCTTCTTTGTCACCACTGAGCCAGGGAGGGCAGTCACATGGAGATGGGGCAGTGGTCAAGTGCCCCCAAGGCCTTTGTTTGAGTCCGTGTCCCATGACCTGTGCCTCCTCCTCCTAGGAGCCTTCCAGGACCCCACCTTCCTTTTCCACTCCATGACTGCCAACATCATCTGCTCCATTGTCTTTGGAACACGCTTTAGCTACAAAGATCCCAAGTTCCTGCGGTTGCTGGACTTGTTCTACCAGACCTTCACGCTCCTCAGCTCCTTCTCCAGCCAGGTCAGGGAGCTGGTGTGGGAGGCTGGTGTGTGAGGTGGATGTCTAGGGCACAGGGAAAGGGGTGATCTGCTTTGGTGTCCCAGAAATACAGCTTTGGGCTGGAAGGGGGGCACAGACAGCAGGGAGGGACAGGGACACTGAGCAGTAGAGGGCGGGAGGGATGGGAGACAGGGATGGGGAGCTAGGATGAGGAGACAGAGATGGAGAGTCAGAGAGTCAGCAAGAGAGACCAAGACATGAGGGTTTGGAGGAGGAGAGAGAAGGACAGGGCGAAAGGGACGAGGAAGAGCAGAGATCAGAGACTCTGAGAGGCAGAGTGGCGGAGACAGAGGGAGAGAATAGGACTCAGACTGTCAGGCTCTCTATTCTTCTGTTCCTGGTTCCTGCAAATCTTCACCTCTGTCTTTGGCAAATCTCCTCAACTGAAGAAATTCAAGGATACGTGAAAATAAGGGACCACATTTCTTCATTTTCCCCATTTCCCCGCCCACTTTTGGTCTTTGTAAAAATATCTCCCAGATTATAAAGTAATATGCTCCTCTTTTAAAACAAAATAGTGTGGTTTCTCTTTCTCAATGAATCTGCAAATACCCCGATTGTACATTAAGTTTAAAAAATTAAACTGCAGAACAGTATGCCTCATTATGGTTCGTACCCAGGAGTGTATGTCAGATTTGTGTGTAGGACTGTTCCTAATGGTTAGTCACAAACTCCCATGACCTCCTGCTAGACAGTCTGATCCAAAAAGCTAGGATGGGGCCCAGAGTGAATATTTGCAACAGGTGCAGCAGGTGATTTCACTTTTCTCTTCCCACAGACAACCACAGGGAGAGAAAAATCTAGAACGAGATTGACTAGAGAGTTTATCAATGGTTATCGCTAAAAATTAAGAAAGATTGGGGTGCCTGGGTGGCTCCATTGGTTAAGTGTCCAGCTTTGGCTCAGGTCATGATCTCTCAGTTCAAGTGTTCGAGCCCCGCATCGGGCTCCGTGCTGACAGCTCGGAGTCTGGAGCCTGCTTTGGATTCTGTGTCTCCCTCTCTCTGCTCCTCCCCTACTCATGCTGGCGTGCTCTCTCTCTCTGTGTCTCTCAGAAATAAAGAAACTTAAAAAAAATTTTTTTAATTAACAAAGAATTTTGCATTGCCCTCTCTGTTTCCACCTTTTTTTATTTGCAATTATTTGCAACAGGTAGGTATTACATTAATCCTAGACAATCCAGTAGAAATATGTTCCAAAATAAATAGTCTTAAGCAGGCAGTAGGCTCATCTTGTGTATGCATCACGGTATCAATGTTTGGTGCAGCAAAGGAGACGTGAGGGGTGGAAAGAGTCAGAGAGGTCCGAGCCAAACAGATCCACTGGGCGAAATAGCAATAGAAGCACAGAGAGCCAACCACCTGGCTGACTCAGTCAGTAGACCAGGCGACTCCTGATCTCAGGGTCGTGAGTTCGAGCTCCACACTGGGTGTAGAGATGATTTAAAAGAAAAAAGTAGCTGCAGAGAGACAAGTGAGAAGAGACACACATGGGTAAGGAGAGGCGCCAAGGAGAGAGGTGTGGCAGCAACCAAAACAGGACGGGAGGATGAGGGAGGAAGAGACAGAAGGAGAAAACTGGGAGAACAACAGATCAAAGGAGACTTAGAATCAGTGAGTGAGAGGCAGAGACAGAAACAGAGAGGCAGAGCAAGATGAGATTCTGCCCTACCCAGGCCCCAGGAGGGCTCCCCTCCCTGTGACTCCCTGGCTCCACCCCAGGAGGACCTCACAGCCCCTTCTCTGCTGCAGGTGTTCGAGCTTTTCTACAACTTCTTGAAGTACTTTCCAGGTACACACAGGCAAATCTACAAAAACGTGCAGGAAATCATAGCCTTCATTGAGGACGCTGTGGAGAAGCACCGTGAAACCCTGGACCCCAGCACCCTTCGGGACTTCATCGATGCCTACCTGATCCGCATGGACAAAGTGGGGGTTGGCGGAGGGGAACAGGAGGGGGCAGGGAGGGAGGAAAAGATGGCGGCGATGAGAAGAAGGGCGGGGAAAGGGGGAAGGGAGTGGGGAAGAGGGGAGGGAGATTGGGAAAGGGAGGAGAGACTCAGGAACCAACTGAGGGGAAGAGGAAAAAGGGGGAAAGTTGGGAGGAGAGAGGGAGAGAGGTACAGGGGCTGTGAGACCCAGCAGCAGGGGAAGGCGCCCCCAGGCAAGAGCGTGCAGCACAGCCCCCCCCCTCCCCTGACACGCCCCCTACCGCTCGGATTCAGGAGAAGTCCGACCCCAACAGCGAATTCCACCATCGGAACCTCATCTGCACGGTGCTCTCCCTCTTCTTCGCCGGCACGGAGACCACCAGCAGCACGCTCCGCTATGGTTTCCAGCTCTTGCTCAAGTACCCTCACATCACAGGTGGGTGGGCGGGGACCACCGATCGAGGCAGGGGGCGGGGGCTTCTCATCCCTTTGGGAGCTGCAAAAGTGCAGCTGGGATCCTTCCTGAATGAGGGAGGAAGTGTTCACCTCCTATATATACCAGGAGCGCTGCAGGTTTTGAATGAGCCCCTAAGGCAGCCCCGCCGGTGGATGGATGAACAATCTGTCGGTGTGTTCTCCCATCATGTAAAGGCAGACTCCTCTCTCTGCCCACCCATCCATCCATTTGTCTATCCTTTTATTTGTTACCTGTTTTTATTACCTGTATACTCAGATTCTTTCACCTATGATTGATTCAAGGACCTAGCTTCCATTCTTTATTTGCATTAATTGATTCAATTGTTGATCTTTTGAAACAGGGATTAATGAATGAAGTACTTGTCATTGATTCATTGGCTCGTTTGTCCATGCATGCATCCATCTGCCCTATGAACTAGATTTCATTCCTTAATTCTTCCATCGGTCTTTCAATCCACCCTTCATCCATTTATTATGCATTTAATTCAGTTAATTCATGACTGATTATTTATCTGTCATTCAGTCCCTCCATCTATTTGTTCCTTTTTATACCTATTTTATTTTATCTATTTTTATACCTATTTCATCACTTTTTGATACCTGTTATTTCACTAATTTATGTACTTATTGCTGTATAGATCTAGCCATCCACTCATTTATGCAATTGATTTCCTGGTTAATCAGGTTCACTTATTTGTCTGTGGGCCATTTATTAATTAATGACCCAATAATTCATATATTGATTGGTAAACAAATACACACATCCATTCACTAATGTTCTTCCATTCGTCACTCTTTCCATTCATAAGTCGACTGGCTTATGTATTCATTTATCCAGGTGTTTGTGGGTTAATCTGTTGATCTATTTCATGGTTATATTCCTGAGTACCTAGCACAGTGTCTCATCTATAATACACACACAATAAATATTAGGTCATTTTCTACTCTTTTTGTTTTTAAAAATTTCAATGTTTATTTATTTTTGAGAGAGGAGGAGAGGGGAGAGGGTGAATGGGGAGGAGCTGAGACCGAGGGGACAAAAAATCCAAAGCAGGTTCTGTAATGACCAATGTGGGGCTCAAAGTCATGAACCTTGAGATCAGGACCTGAGCCGAGGTCAGACATTTAACTGCTTAATTGACTGAGCCACCCAGGCTCCTCTCCAGTCTTTTTAGAGGGAGAATTTTGACAAGTTTATAGCCTTGAGTTCTTAATGTGAAATTCTGTGCAAAATTGTGGTGTGTGTGTGTGTGCGCACGCACGTGAGTGTGTGTGTGTGTGTGTGTGTGTGTGTGTGTGTGTGTTTACATGTGCCTGTGGTAAGAGGATTCATAACATTCAATAGATTTCAAAGGGTGAGAATTCTTGTCCCCCCCCCCACCTCACCTCCCCCTCCTCCAGGCTGGTTGCTCTGAGGGGTGCCAATGACCTAATCCTTTATTACAGTTTTTTCCTGGCTCATTAGCCCACACAAAGCAGTGTCCCTGCTGAAATGTCTCTTTACAATGAGGTTCCCTCAAACTGAGGGTTGATGGGGGGTGGGAGGGTGGGGAGGGTGGGTGATGGTTATTGAAGAGGGCACCTTTTGGGATGAGCACTGGGTGTTGTATGGAAACCAATTTGACAATAAATTTCATATATTGGAAAAAATAAAATAAAATGAGGTTCCCTGGTCCCACTCTTCTGTGCAGAGAGAGTCTACAAGGAGATTGACCAGGTGATTGGCCCACACCGCCTTCCATCCCTTGATGATCGAGCCAAAATGCCATACACTGACGCAGTCATCCATGAGATTCAGAGATTCAGTGACCTCCTCCCCATTGGCATTCCCCACATGGTCACCAAAGACACTCACTTCAGAGGGTACTTCATGCCCAAGGTGAGGCCAGCTGGGCTCCCACAATTTTCCTGTGTGGGCATCCTGGGTTCTCTTAATCTCTGCACTTGACCTGTTTTTGGTTTTATCACTAGGGCCCTCTTGGTTTTTTGTTTGTCTGTTTGTTTTGTTTTGTTTTGTTTTGTTTTTAAGGGTGGGCTGAGGAAAGGAATGGCAGTATCTGTTGACCTTGTGACTCTCCCTCAGGGCACTGAAGTATATCCCCTCCTGCACTCTGCTCTCAATGACCCACATTACTTTGAAAAACCAGATGCCTTCAGCCCTGACCACTTTCTGGATGCCAATGGGGCACTGAAGAAGAATGAAGCTTTTATCCCCTTCTCCATGGGTAAGCCAGGCCTGCACTCTCTTTCCCAGACACCAGAGTGAAAGGCCACTCTCTCTTTGAGACAGTCCAGGAAAGATCTTGGTTCATTGAGCAGCTACTATATGCCATTTGCTTTACCTTTAACCCACTTCATCTTCCCTGCAACCCTAGACAGGGCTTAAGAAGACCACATCCCAAAGGCACATCTCAGTAAGCTGGGCCTTGGGAAAGTATTTTAACCTCTCTTTGCCTTGGTATAGAGATACACCTTGGTATAAAATAGCTGGTGAGCACTACTCTGAGCTCAGTGCTCTATTGGGGGCTGAAGATGATGCACTGGGCAAGTCACATAGAGACACAGTCTCTGCCCTGGGAAATTTACAGCCCAGCAGGGGAGATGGGCATTTATCATTTGACCACAAAATAGTACCTAATTAAACTTAATTAATGCTTGCAATGTGCTTAGAACTGCTTGGCACAAAGTCGGTGCTCGTGGATGTGATGATGATTATTATCAGTAATCATAACTGTGATAAATGCTGTGAAAGGGACTTTGGGAACACAAAGAGGAAATACGGACTACTCTTGGTGGTTCGGTGAGGAAAAGCTTTCCTCGAAGCACTGGCTTCTAAGCTAAGACCTCAGGGGTGAGTATCAATCAGCCACTAGGAAGTGTTCCAGGCAGAGGGAACAGCAAGTCAAAGCCTGAAGGTGGAGACAGCATCGCGTTTTTGAGAAACAAACCCAGGGAGCCTGGAGTGTGGATTCTAAAAGGGGAGAAGGGTGAAGATCTCAGCTGGAGGGCCTTGGAAGCTGGGGGGAGTTTGGGTTTATCTTGCTGGTACTGGGAGCCAGGAGTGGGTCTTGACATGCTCTGACCTGTCTCTTTCCCCGTTCTGCACTATGTGGTCCCGTCTTGAGAAAACCCCAGTGCCCAGAATCCTCATCCTTTGGGAGAAAGGAGGACCCCCGAACCAAGGCCCTAGTCTTGAGTTCCATCAGTGACCCCAGTGACCCAGATCCCCTGGCTCTGCCCAGTGCTATGGCTTCCCTCATTTCATCTTAAGTGAGAGTTGGGGGACTTGTGGGATGGTGGGGTGGGGCCCATGATCCCATTCACTAGTCCTGTCCTAAGGTTAGAGAGAGAGGCAGAGATGTAGAGAGGGAAGGAGAGAGAGAGAGACAAAGAAAGAATGAGTGAGAAAAATGGAGAGAAGGACAAAGACAGACACAGAGAGAGATAATGACAGGGGACAAGTGACAGAGACTGAGTGCACAATGAGACAATACAGTGAGGAAGGGGAAACAAGAGAGAATAGGAGACAGAGAGAGAGAGGGGGAAGGAGGGAGAGAGTTTCAGATGGAATCAGATCCAAATGGACAGAGACAGGGAGCTTAAGGTTGAAGAAAGTGGGCAAAAGAGGAAGGAGACAGAGGAGCAATGTCTGATGGGAGGTCAATCAGAGCAAAGACTGATGCAAGATTGCCATGAGTGGAAAGAACGACAAACCAAGCCGAAAGATGTTAGGGCAACGGGATAGTGAAGGGTGTCCCAGTGGACAGTCCCAGGGATTGGGATTGGAAGAGAGGATGGGAGGGAGACAGTAGGAGTCAGGCTGTTCTGGAAAGAACTGGGTCACAGAACCAGTCACAGGAGAACCAGTCTAGAGCCCTGCTCTGAGTATCTCTAAGTCCATGTTACCTAACTTGTGATGTGCCAAAAAATACAGACATTTCCCCCAGAGATGTCCACGTAGGCATAATGTCTGACACCTTGACTGGTCTAGGAAATATCTGAATGGCCTTGCCATGGTGGTCAGCTTGCAGATCAAGAGCCATTGAGGTGGGGTGCCTGGGTGGCTCAATCAGTTAAATGTGGGGCTTTAGCTCAGGTCATGATCCATCCTTGGTGAGTTCGAGCCCTGGGTCAGGCTCTGTGCTCAGAGCCGAGAGCCTGCTTCAGATTCTGTCTCCCTCTCTCTCTGCCCCACCCCCCTGCTCCCACTCTGTGTATTTGAGAGAGCTCTCTCAAAAATAAGTAAACATTAAAAAAGAAAGAGCCACTGAGGTAAAGGAGGCTTTCGGTGCCTCTTCCTGGGGTTCCTACTCCCTTTGTGCTTATTTCTCTTCAAGCCCATGCTTCATAACCTACTGGAGGCTCTCACACCTCTGAGAATCCAAGGAAGCAGACCCATTCACACTTCTTTTTATTCATTTATTTATTTTAATAGCACGTGAGTATGGGCTCCTGAGCAGGGTAGGGGCCGAGAGAGAGGGAGAGAGAAAATCCAAAGCAGGCTCCGTACTATTCATGCAGAGATCAAGACCTGGGAGCCAAAATCAAGAGTCAGACACTTAACCAACGGAGCCACCCAGGTGCCCCGCCCCATTCACAATTTTAAGTGTAGTTTGGTTTTTCCTCCAAACTTTTGAAGCCCATGGCTCTCGACTGAGATAAAATGACAACCCAGATAGAGACAAACACACACAGTGCCAGATACACCCTCATGCTCCCAACCGCACACACTCCCCCCATGCGCTCCCTGCCCCCCAATCCTCCTCACACTCTCCCCCCACATACACTCCCCACACAACTCCCCTCTACATTCCCACCACACACTCCTCCCACACACCCCCACACATACCTCCCACCCCTCCCTTTCCTCCTTACACACTCCCCCCAACACACTGCCCACCCCCACGCCTCCTCACACCCTGGCCCTCCCCCACTCCCCCCACAACTCCTCTTCACACTGACCCCCTTACTCCCCGCACACTCTCCCCCCCCCCCCCCCCCCCGTATTCCCCTCCCATTCCCCCCTACCCACTCCGGGCCAACACACTCTCTGCCCCCACCCCTCCCCACACCCCTGCCCAGCTCTCACACCACACGCTCCCCACACAACTGCCCTCCACATTCCCCCCACTTCCTCCACACACACACACCCACACTCCCCCCCCCCACACCCCCTACACTCCCTCCCACACAAACTGCCCACCACACATACATTCCCCACCACAGGCACACACACTCCCCACCAGACACACACTCCCCCCCACCCCACACACACTTCTTACCACACACACCCAGAAACAAACACAAACAATATCTACACCTATAGTATCCTTAGTACAGGCCAGGTGCTAGTCTGAGAATTTTTACAAATATTAATTTCTTTACCTTCATAATAGTCCTTTGAAATAAGTACCATCCTCCTCATATTAGAGATGAAGGACATTAAAAATGTTGTCAGAAATGCGCACACACATGCACATGTGGAGGCAGACACACACACACACACACACACACACACACACACACACATCTAACCTGAAGTGAGTGTTTGTTCTCCAAGTGGCCACTGAAGCCTCTGGAAATCTCACAGAAGCTACAAACTCTCCTGGAAAAACGTGCAAGGCACCTCCACCCAAACGTTAGCCCCTGGTTTCAAAGGGCTCGGGACCCCCTAAAACACCACCCTGGATTGCAGGTTGAAGGCCAGTCCCATACAAATCTGTTGTTGATGGACACAGATGTCTGGGCTTTGGGATGTGACCGGGCAAGGGATGTGCATCGGCTCTGTGCCCACACTGGTGATCTTCTGTGTTCACAGGGAAGCGCATTTGTCTTGGTGAAGGCATCGCCCACATGGAATTATTCCTCTTCTTCACCACCATCCTCCAGAACTTCTCTGTGGCCAGCCCTGTGGCCCCCGAGGACATCGACCTCACACCCCAGGAGAGTGGCATAGGAAGAGTGCCCCCAGTATACCAGATCAGCTTTCGGTCCCGCAGAGGGGACTGAGAGAAGGGCCTCAAAGGATCCCAGGATCAGGAAGTATTCCCAGCTCTGCAGAAGCCAGTTCCTTGACTGGCCCTGGGTCTTCCTGCTGCTGAGAGACCCACCACAAGCCAGTGTCTTCCCCCTCCTCTGTTGCTGCCTCTGTGGGAGAGTCCTTTCTGCAGCCTCATCTCAGACCATCACTCTGCAGCTCTTGCATAGACTCATGGAAGTGTTTTCCTTTCCTTTGTTAACAGAGTTCCCAGTGTGGTGTATATATAGAAGCTGGGGGCTAAGACGGGAGACTTGACTCAGATGCTCTTTGCATTTGTGCCTCCCAGGCCACAGCTTCCCCCAGGGACTTCTCCCTTCCTCAGAACAACCACAGTCTCCATTTAGCAACTGTTTGCGCTCCATGATCTGTGCATACGTGACCTCCCTGGAATCCTCCTTCCAGTAGTCCCATGGGGCGGATACAATGATCATGCCCATTTTACACATGAGTAAACAAAGGCTAGACAATGGCATCAGTTGTCTGAAGTCCTATCATATGGCTCGCAGTGGGGGAGCAAGGTTCACACTCTCTCCCTGGCTCTCCACCTCAAATTCTTCACCTAGTCATACCCCCTTCTCCAATATATTTTCAAATTAATGTGAAATTCATATAACATAAAACTAAGTGTTTTCACTTTTTAAAAATTTACTTAGAGAGGGAGGGAGAGAGAGAGAGAGAGAATGCAAGTAGGGGAGGAGCAGAGAGAGGGGGAGACAGAACCTGAAGGGGGCTGGAACTCACAGACCGCAAGGTCATGCATGACCTGAGTGAAAGTCAGGTGCTTAACCAACTGAGCCACCCAGGCACTCCAGAACTAAGTGTTTTAAAGTGCATGATTTGGTGGCATTGGCTCATTCACAATGTTGTGTAACCACCGCCACTTTCTAGTTCCAAACATTTTCATCACCCAAGAAGAAAACTCCGTACCCACTAGCAGTCACTCCCCATTCCCCCTCCCCCTCAGCTCCTGGCAACCACCAATCTGCTTTTGGTCTTTATGTATTTGCCTATTCCGTGTGATTCATGCAAATGGAATCATACAATACGTGCTCTTTTGTGTCCGGCTTCTTTCACTTGGCATAATATTTTGGGGTTCATCCACATTGTAGACCATTGCTTGTACACTGCCATCCCCATTCTTACTGAATTTCCCTACTTCCGTCCCTCTATGCAAGGGCCTCCTCAGCCCCTTCAGCTGCATGATTCTCCCCTGGTGCCTTGGATTCCCTGGTATTCCCCTTCAAATCCCCTGAGACTGAAACAAACATCCAAATCCTGACATCCCCTGGGAAGATGGTGATCCATGCCATCTTACATGAGACCCACTTATTGTCAGGTCACTAGGGATCCTTCTAGAAGATGAGAACTTCTTCGCCTCACAACCAGGCCCAAGAAGGCAAATATTTGCTAAGGAATGAATGAATGAATGAATGGTTCAATCAGTCAGCCTCAAACCCGCCCAACATGGAGCTAGGCTTCCCCCATCAGACCTTATCTTTTTCTTCATTTCTCATTCTCTTCTGAGGCCCATAGCAAATCCTTCTTTCCAGCGATCTCAGGATGCCTCAGTTCGGTCTTCTAGCGATTTCCAATCCCTCATGATGCAATGCCACCCTCTAAGAAAATCAGCCAAGAGCCACCCTTGCAGTAGACCATCCTACACCAGGCTCTGCCAGCTGGCACCACCGCCCTTCCCTCAAGAAGGTACCCCAGGTTCAAGGGCATTGCCTGCTAAGATACCTCCGGCCAGCCAGGGGCCAATGGGAAGCCAGTTTGGGGATCCAATAGAGAGGCTAAACTTCCCGGCCTCTGCAGCACCTGCCATCTTTGGGTTCCCTGATGCCACTGGGGAGTTACCAAGAGCTGTGCTAAAGTAGATTTTTGGCACATCCGCCCCGACAATCACAGAAAAGAGAAGGTGACACACAACAGAGCAGCCTACCTTTTAAGAGGGACAGCAGGATGGAAGGAAGACATAGGCGGGACCATGACAGTCACAGCCCCTTGCTGCTCTGGGGTCACCCGGCTTCTTAGAGTCAACTCCCTCTGGACTGTGGCCTCTGCCCTTCCTGGGGAACTTTTTGCAAATAGACCACAAGGGCTTTCTCAAGTCCTTCCAGGTGGTGAGATGGGATGGGGAAAGCTGGTGGAAAGCTATCATCTCTCTATCTTATACTTTTTCTGGATCATTTGTGATCAATTACACACAACATGGCCCTTTACTCCTAAATCCTTCAGTGTGTATTTCCTAGGAACAGACATGTTCTCTGATATAGCTGCCATAGTGATCAACTTGAGTGAAGTTAACATTGGTACAATACTTTCATCTCTCCCGTTTGTATTCCAGTTTTGTCAATTTGAGAAGCAATTTGACAACTTTGAAAAGAAATGGCAGAGTATTTTCGTGGTCGGAGTGATTCCACACTCCAGAGACATCACCATAGTTAAAGGCACAGGCTCTGGAGCCAGACCTCAGAGGTTTGGTCCAGCCTCTGCACCCCATCAGCAAAGTGACCTTGGTGAGGTTATGTAACCTCTTGATGCCTCAGTTTGCCCAACAGTAAAAATGGGGATATTTCTAGCGATACGTAAGTGAAAATATCGATAACAGTGTTTGGGTTTTGCTTCAAAAGAATCCTGATTTTTGGGGGTGTGGAAGGAGATGGTCAAGAGCATAGATGAAACAAGATTAGCCATGAGTTGATTATTGCTGAAACCAGATGATGGATATATATTTTTTTAGTGATTTAAAAAAAATTTTTTTTAACATTTATTTATTTTTGAGACAGAGAGAGAGAGAGCATGAACAGGGGAGGGTCAGAGAAAGAGGGAGACACAGAATCTGAAACAGGCTCCAGGCTCTGAGCTGTCAGCACAGAGCCGGACGCGGGGCTTGAACCCACGGACCGTGAGATCATGACCTGAGCCGAAGTCGGACGCTTAATCGACTGAGCCACCCAGGCGCCCCAGATGATGGATATATTATATGTCTATTTTGTATATGCTTGAAATCTCCCATAGTACAATTTTTTTCAAAGAAAGAAAAGTAAAATAGACGTGGGGAGGCGTGGAGATTATTAATTATCACCCACCTACCTTTAAAGGTAATTAATAATTGGGGTTAGGAAGAGGGATGAAACAAGTTACTTTAAATTAAATCTAAATTAAGCACTGCCTGGAGCATGGCAAATGTTGTTAACTATTAGTTTTTATTTGTTACCACCAGGTGGCGCTGTCTCCCAGCTGCATAGGGAGCGGGGCTTGGGAGCCCATGATTATTAGCCCTGTGTTTGAGGGATGCTTGCCTGGCCCCTACAGTAGACTCTTTAGGGAGTTGTGAGTTCAAGCCCCATGTTGGGAGTGAGGATTAGTTACACACACACACACACACACACACACACACACACACACCACACAGGTTACACAGTTTCATTAAAAATAATTAGCCCTGGGGAGCCTGGGTGGCTCAGTTCAACTTCCAAGTCCAACTTTGGCTCAGATCATGATCTCACCGGTTGGTGAGTTTGAGCCCCGCGTTGGGCTCTGTGCTAACAGCTCAGAGCCTGGAGCTTGCTTCAGATTCTGTGTCTCCCTCTGTCTCTGCCTCTCCCATGCTCATGCTCTGTCTCTCTCTGTCTCAAAAATAAATAAGCATTAAAAAAAAAATTAGCCCTGAGTTTGAATTCTGCTTTGCTGCTTCCTAGCTGAGATCTTGAACGTTTACTATCTCTGAGTCTTTATTAGTTTATAAAATGGGGGTAATCATATTATCAACTTCTGAGTTGTTAGGATGTAAAGTGCCTGATGACGTATTGGAGTATACTTTTCTGAGCATCTGTTTCTGGGGCTGGATCCGTCTCTGGGCACACTATTCCTCCTTTCCCCTATGGGGAGAGGCTACAAACAAATGGTGGTGAGAACTTTCTCTCCTAGGCCCCGCAGTATCCATTCCTATTGCAGGTCAGTCCTCCAACCATGAGATGGCGTCATTTCCCAGAAGACTGGAACTTTTAGAAATCCAGTGTTGAGAAGTGCTTAAGATTTGAGATTCTGAATCAGAGTTAGAATGCCCATCCCATCACCTGTAATCTACCTGACCTTACTAGTCTGCCCTTCAGTTCCCTCCTTTATAAAGTGAATTATCTCGGGGCACCTGGGTGACTCAGTCCATTAAGCATCTGACTTAAGCTCAGGTCATGATCTCATGGTTTGTAAGTTCGAGCCCCGCATCTGGCTCTCTGCTGTCAGTGTAGAGCTCACTTGTAATCCTCTGGACCCCTGTTCTTCTGCCTCTCCCCTACTAGCAGTAGCTGTCTTCTTTCAAAAATAAATAAAAACAGGGGTGCTTGGGTGGCTCAGTCGGTTAAGCACCCAACTTTGGATCTGGTCATGATCTCACAGTTCATGAATTTGAGCCCCGTCTCTGGCTCTGTGCTGACAGCACGAGGCCTGCTTCAGATTCTCTGCCTCCCTCCCTCTCTCTCTGCCCCTCCCCACCACCTCAAAAATAAATAAACATTTCAAAAGTTAAAAAAAAAAAAAAGATTAAAGGGGCTTGGATCCCAGATTGACCACATGGAGGGGAACCACTTGCCATCTTGGACAACCCAACTTCAAAGGGATCACAAAGGAGAGAAAGAAACTTCTGTTTTATTTAAGTCACTGTATCTTGGGCTCTGTTGGTTTCAGCAACTTGGGCCTTGACGTTAGTTAATATAGACATTCTCCACGCCTTCTGCTTGGAGATTCTCTGATGGGTACCCTTGATCCCACCAGCCATTGATGACTTTTGCAACATTTGTCAGCAAGTCCAGCTCTGTTGACTCCCCTCAGGGACCCAGAGCTCCAATGACCATTGCTGTAGAGGCAGACTCTCCAAGGTGGGGCTTAAATAATCAATAGCTGTGCAGTTACGCAGGTTGTCCACCGTGCAGGGAGGGAAAGGTCACCGCAAGCTGCTCACACTTCACTTGCCAAGTCACACATCTTGGTGCAGAGCTGCATCCAACCACAGGAAGACATTTTTTTTTTAATTTTAAACTGTTTATTTATTTTTGAGAGAGGGAGAGAGAGAGACAATGTGAGTGGGGAAGGGGCAGAGAGAAAAGAAGACACAGAATCTAAAGCAGGCCCAGGCTCTGAGCTGTCAGCACAGAGCCCGACACGGGGCTCGAAATCATGAACCGTGAGATCATGACCTGAGCTGAAGGCCGATGCTTAACCAGCTGAGCCACCCAGATGCCCCAAGACACTTTTTTATTTTTCAAAAAACGGTACTCATCTAGAGTAGCATTCTGATGAATGGATCTGCCGGATGAGATACTTTTTTTTTTTTCTTTCCTTCTAATTTATCCATCTGGAGGGAGCTGTTTTCTAATTAACACAAGGGCACCTGACTGAGCCTAAGTTCAGATTCAAGAAGCAGGACTTGTCAAGATTCCTGGCGTGACAGGCAACCTCCATGGAACTCCCAAGAAATTGAAACATCTCCCGAAGTTAAAACAGTACAACCTTGGAAGGGAAATCCTCCTCTCAACCCCCTTCAGGTTGGACCTGGAGGTCAAGATGGAGAATTAAGTGTCAGAGAAGAGGATTAAAGGCAGCCATGTTGGATGTCAAAGGCAGTCACTGCACTGCCAAGATGTTGACCGTTAAATGCCAACTTTCTGCTTCCAGTAGCAGAATTGCTGCGAAACGGCAGTCAGTCTCTTGTGGGCAGTCTTTCCACACCCGCTCAGTTGCATAACAACACGCCTTGGGCCCGGAACAATTCCTAATCAAGAGGTAAGGAGCGCTCGCAGCTTGTGCTGGGCTTACTGCCTTGTGAGGAAATATTTTTCCCTGTGTCAAACTTAATGAGTACTCCCTTGTTCTTTTTCTCTTAAGATTATTTTTATTTATTTATTTAGAGAGAGAGAGCTAGAGAGCAAGCAGGGGAGGGGCAGAGAGAGAGGGAGAGAGAGAATCTCAAACAGGCTGTGTGCTGTCAGTGCAGAGCCAGAGGCAGGACTCAAACCCATGAACTGGGAGATCGTGACCTGAACCCAAATGAAGAGTCAGACGCTTAACTGACTGAGCCACCCAGGTGCCCCAGTACTCCCTTGTTCTACTTAAGTGCATGTGTCAATGGCCCTCAGACAAGTCCCTAGCTTTCTGGATTTCAGACCCCCTAGGGGAGGGGCCCGGGTCTTTCGAGCACAGCATAAAGTGGGGTGTGTGCATTTACATGGCCAGTGTTGGCCGTGGAGTAGATCTTCCGGTCATGGGGGCCTGGATCTTGTGCACTCGATCTCCTCCCTTGCTGTAAGTAAAGGCTGTATCACTTGAGCCTGGTGTGTGTGTTGTCTGTTTCAGTGACCTTGAATTATGCAGCCGTTTCTCCCCTGGGTGGCATGAACTGCCTCTAACCTTCGCTGTACAGCCTGGTCACCTAGTGAACAGTGAAAGAAGAATCTTGGACCAGGGGCACCTGGGGGGCTCAGTTGGTTGAGCGTCTGACTCTTGGTTTCATCTCAGGTCATGATCTCATGGTTCCTGGGATCAGGCCAGGCGTTGGGGTCTGTGCTGGCAGCACAGAGCCTGCTTAGGACTCTCTATCTCCCTCTTTCTCTGCCCCTCCCCTGCTCACTTATGCTCTCTCTCTCTCTCTCAAGATAAATAAACATAAAAGAACGAAAATCTTGGATCAACAGTGCATTTAACAATAAGGATATTTAATTCTCTTACAAAGCAAAGTCTGGAGGTAAGCAGTGCCAGAACTGATTTGGTAACTCACAAGGTAATAAAAAACTGTTCATTCGCTCGCTCCATTGTCCTCTTTGCTGACTTTTAGTCCTTGCCCAGCTGTCTCCAAAGTCAAGCAGCGAGCAGCCTGCACCTTAAGAGGACTTTCTTCACATCCTACTCCCTTTTTATTAAAGGGGAAGAATCTTTTTTTTTGGAACAACATAGCATGAATTCCCCCTTATGTCTTTTTGACCAAAACTTTGACACATGAATACCCATAGCTGCAAGGAATGCTGGGAAAATGAGTATTTCCAAACTTTTTTGTGGGACCCAAACTTTGCAGTCCAAAAAAAGAGCATGGGAATGTCTGTGGTGTAGACAGTCAACAGGCTGTACCCCAGGGGTACAGCGCATGGTTTCAGTGGGCTGAAAGGTTTTGGACATCTGACTGACACCTTGCCACAGTGTGCACCTCACACCCTGCTCAGAGTTCCTTTGTTAGATGCTGGCTCAGGGATTAGCCTTTTTATGGGGACAGAGGGTAAATGCAATTTTTGGTCGTGTATGGGAGAGTTGCTGTTGTGTTGAACAGGGACATTTTTTAAAAGTTTATTTGTGAGAGGGAGTGGAGAGGCAAGGGAGAAAGCGAGCGAGAATCCCAAGCAGGCTCCACACTGTCAGCGCAGAGCCCAACTCAGGGCTTGAACCCGTGAACTGTGAGATCATGACCTGAACTGAAATCAAGAGTCAGACGCTTAAGTGACTGAGCCACTCAGGTGCCCCCAAGTGGGGCTGCTTTGGGGCTGCATGTAGGAGCAAATGGGTGTGTCTTGATTCTGGTCTAAACGTGGACCACAGTGGACTAGGACTGAGAGGTCTACTGTTTATTGTCATCTGAGTGCTCCTTCACTTCCTTCCTTACCTGCTAATCACCTGATGTGGGGAACTTCCTCCACAACACAGGTACTTGGTCCTAGTGGGGCTGTAAGACCAGACACTGTCCTCCCCTCCCACCCTCCTCAAGGGGGAACAATGGCTCTGGCTGCTACTGTCATAGACTCATGGTGATTGGAGCAAAGATGGGCATGTGACTCAGGCGGGGCCAATCAGGGTCTCTCCTGAGTTAATAGGGGGTTGGGGGCTGTAATGAACAACTTTCCCTCCAAAAAACGTGAGAGTGACCCAGAATGAAGCCATAGCACAAAGGGAGGGACAGAAGCACCTTTCCTCTCAAGGGTGGTGGTGGTAGTGAAAGAGTTGCTGAAGCTGGTAAACCTCCCGGAATACCCAAATTAACTAATATGGGAGCTAATCAATACTGCCCCGTTGCTTTCTTTTTTGCTTTTTTAGCTGGTTTGAGGTCAGTTTCTGCTATTTGCAACTGAAAGAAAAATAGCACATATGTGTTTATTATCCGTCTCCTCCCTAAACATCTAAGCTCCTTGAGGGCAAGAACTTTGGTTCCTGGCTGAATTCCAAGGAATTAAAACAGCGTCCGGCACATATCGGGAGCTCTATAAATATTTGTTGACTTAAGAAACAATTCCTGACCATTCAGCCTCCACGACTGGAGCCGTGGTGTGCCCTAGGCACAGTGAGCTGGCCACCAAAACAGTTGTGCTGTGCCTTCTGGAGTTGTTGACGAGAAGCCACTGTCCAGGTAGCATTACGTCGATGAGACCCGTGTGACCCGTTCTCACCCCCAAAGTATGAGAGGAGAAGTGACACGTGTTACTTCTGGCTCAAGGCGACTATGCATCCAGAGTGAAGTCCTCTGCACGCTTTCTGTCCACCAGCAAGATTGAAGAGCCACAAAATGGAGGAGAAAAAACCAAAAAACCCCCAAACCCATCTGTGTCCAAAGTCACCACTAGGGGGAGACCCTCCAAACCCTCACCCAAATGAGATGTGAATGAGAAATAAACTTCTGTTGCCTTACGCCACTGAGATTTATGAGAATCTTTGTTACAACAGTTAAGCTACTCTGATTATTACACCATCGTGACCATCCTGGGGGCTGTCTCTCCTCCACACCCCACAACCCGTGTCACCCTTCGTTTTTTTAATTTGTAATTTAATTTTTTAAATTTACATCCAAATTAGTTAGCATATAGTGCAACAATGATTTCAGGAGTAGATTCCTTAGTGCCCTTTACTCATTTAGCCCATCCCTCCTCCCACAATCCCTCCAGTAACCCTCGGTTTGTTCTCCATATTTATGAGTCTCTTCTGTTTTGTCCCCCTCCCTGTTTTTATATTATTTTTGTTTCCCTTCCCTTATGTTCATCTGTTTTGTCTCTTAAAGTCCTCATAGGAGTGAAGTCATATGATATTTTTCTTTCTCTGACTGGCTAATTTCACTTAGCATAACACCCTCCAGTTCCATCCACGTAGTTGCAAATGGCAAGATTTCATTCTTTTTGATTGCCGAGTAATACTCCATTGTATCTGTATACCACATCTTCTTTATCCATTCATCCATCGATGGACATTTGGTCTCTTTCCATACGTTGGCCATTGTTGATAGTGCTGGTATAAACATTGGTGTGCATGTGACCCTTCGAAACAGCATACCTGTATCCCTTGGGTAAATACCTAGTAGTGCAATTGCTGGGTCGTAGGGTAGTTCTATTTTTAGTTTTTTGAGGAACCTCCATTCTGTTTTCCAGAGTGGTGCACCAGCTTGCATTTCCAGTCACCCTTCTAACCCAGTCTCCAAGGCAGGGAATAGTCTAAAGCACAAAGTGATTGTGACCTTCTCTGCTTAAAATCCTCCGTGGTTCTCCAGAGCCCTCCAAGAAAAAAGTCAAAATCGCTCAGTGGGATTTTCAAAGCTTTTGCTGAGGGCCAAAGGGACCTCTCTGGGTCCATTTTTCCAAAATTTCTCCTGATACCCGCTTTGGCCTAAGCACTCACCCTACTTACCTCCAACCAAACGTGGCACACAGGTTCATATCTCCCTGCCTTTGCTCTTCTCCATGAGATGCGTTTTGTGGGCCAAGCAGTGTTCAAGATCACTATGGGGGTAGCAGCGTGTGAGACCAGGGTCAGAATTCACTGAGTGACTAGGACCCAGCTCAGTGCCCAGGCTGAATCCGGACTTGGGCTTCAGATTGTCAATTTCTCATTTTCTCAAAGTATCAACTGACCGGCTGTCAGCTGATATTTGGAGATATCTGAGCCCTGGCCCAACAGGTACCAGAAGAATCCAAAGTCTGGGGTCACAGGAGTCCATATCAGATCTGAGCACCTCAGTGACCTGCCTGCCCTGGACTTCCAGGACCCGTCCTTGTCCAGCTATCCCTGTGCCTCAGATCCACCCCCCTGCCCCTCCCCTCCCCCTCCCCCCCCCCCCCCCCGCACCATACATGCATGTGATTGATTGAGAATGAGTCTAGGAGAGGTTAAATTTTTGAAGAACTTATCTGCCAGATCTAGAACACCTTTGTCCTCAGTGAGTCTCTAAAACCACCCCATAAGGGGCGCTTGGGTGGCTCAATCAGTTAAGCATCCAACTCTTGATCTTAAGATGAGGTCATTAATTGGCTAAAATCCAATATGAGTGTGTCTTTTTTTTATTTTTTAACGTTTATTTTTGAGAGAGAGAGAGAGAGAGAGAGAGAGAGAGAGAGAGAAAGCAGAGGAGGGGCAGAGAGAGAGGGAAACAGAATCCCAAGCAGGCTCCAGGCTCTGAGTTGTTGGTACAGAACCTGATGCAGGGCTCAAACTCAGGAACTGTGAGATCATGACCTGAGCTGAAGTTGGATGCTTAACTGACTGAGCCACCCAGGTGCCCGTAAGTGTGTCTTTATAAAAAGAGGAAATTGAGGGACATATGGGTGGCTTGGTCAGTTAGGTGTCTGACTCTTGATCTCAACTCAATTCATGATCTTCTGGTTTGTGAGTTTGATCCCTGCAGGGGACTCTGCACTGACAGCTTGGGGACTGGAGCTTCTTTGGGATTCTGTTTCTCCTTCTTTCTGCCCCTCCCTTGCTTGTGCTCTCTCTCTCTCTCAAAACAAATAAACAAACTTTAAAAAACTAAAAAAGGAAATTCAGAAGGACTCTACATGAAGAAGAAGGCAGAGATCAGGTGATGCTCCCACAAGCCAAGGAACACCAGAGATGGCCCACCAATCACAGAAGAGTCTGGAACAGACTCTCCCTCACAGACTTCGGGAGGAACAGCCTTGTGACCCTGATTTCGCGCTCTTAGGTAACACATTTGTGGTGTTCAGCCCACCCGGTGTGTGGTACTTGGGTGTGGCAGCCCCCGCTGGGTAGCCTCCTAAGGGTAGCCCTCTGCCCTTTGGGCTGCCCATGCTGCTCTCTCTCAAGGCAGCCACAGCATTCTCGTCGAAATACAGGTCCGATCGTGTCCCCACATTGCACTTGGGATAAAACTCCAAGCCATGGCCCGGGCATTGTTGGCTCAACCTATGTGTCCAGTCCATGGGGATTTCCATGACTCGTACCCTCAGTGCCTTGGGGCCGCCGCCGTGTGACATCCCCTCATCTGACTGCCCAGCTGAGGCGGCAGCCTCACCGAGCTCTGGTTTCCTTCAGAGCATTTACTGCCCAGCATGGTGTTTCATCTGTGCTTACTGATGTATTGTCTGCCTCTCCCACTAGAATGCAGGCCCCAAGCATTCGAGAAATGAACATCAGAATGTGTGGAATAAATGAAGGAATGGGTGGGTGAACTCGGAGTGGGTGAATTCTGTGAAGACCTTTGGTATTAGTTTCCAGGGCTGCTGTAACAAAGTGCCTCAGACTGGGCACCCTCAACAACAGAAATGTATCATCTCGGTTCTGGAAGCCACGAGTCAACCAGCAAGGTGTGGGCCAGGTCCGTTCCTTCTGAGGCTGTGTGCGATAACCTGTTCCCTGCCTCGCTCCCAACTTCTGGTGGTTTGCTGGCATTCATTGGCATTCCTTAGCTTGCAGAATGCATGTCCCCGTGCATGTATCTGGGTCCAAATTCCCCCCTTTCATAAGGACGGTGGCCATATTGGATTTGGGGCCCACCCTACTCCAGTATGACCTCATCTTCATTAATTACTTCTGCAAAGGTCCTCTTCCCAAATAAGGTCACATTCTGAGATACTGGGGGCTGAGAGTTTAACATGTGAATTTTAGAGAGGAGGATGGAGACACAAATCAGCTTCTGACCCAGTCAGTCACTTCACCTTGCCATTGCCTTGGGCTTTACTCTGCATCAGAATCGGGCTTTAAGGTGTCCTCACTCTCTGGGCCAAAGCCCCTCACAAGAGGCCTGGCACAGGCAGTCAGTGGGGTCTGGCTGCCCCCAATCGGCGTGGGTCCAGTTCTCTCTGAACCAGAACAGCCATGTCCAGGAAGGCGTGTGGACAGGAGAGAGAGAACCGATGCCCCCTTTTCAAGGGTACATGGCATTCTCCCATTCATTTCCGCTCCTCACCTTGAGGTCAGAAAATCTCCCTTGACTTTGGGGACAGAGTCGATTGTCTTCTTCCCTGAATGACTTGGATCCCACTGTGGGCTAGATTTGAGAAACTCCGGAGCAGAGAAATGACTCCTCTTTGTCCTGTTTCTCTTTTGTCCTCCCTTCCACAAAAGCAGTCATTGCAAAATATTCTCAAATATCCTGGCAGGCCAAAGGGGCCAAGGGCTGAAGACACAGGAAGACACAGAATGGAAGCAAAATCTTGGTTACTATCTGTCTCAGGGTTCTAGCAGAAAACCAGCGTCATCCTCCCCTCAAGCCAGGTAGTCAGGAAGAGTTTCATACAGGGACTGTCAGCATGCCAGGGCTGCCATAACAAAACACCACCGACTGGGTGGCTTGAACAATTGAAATTTATTTTCTCACCGTTCTGGAGGCTGGAGGTGCAAGATCAAGGGGTGGGTAGGGTTGGCTTCTGGCCAGCCCTGTGTCTTGGGCTTGCATATGGCAGACTTGTCACTGTGTGACCACGTGGTCCTTCCTCCATGGTCATGTGCCCCTGCTGTCTCTCTGTGTGTCCAAACATCCTCTTCTTATAAGAACACGTGGGTTTAGGGCCCAACCTCATGGCCTCATTTTTGTTTATGATCTTTCTGAGAGATTGGGGGTTTCCACATGGCTTCCACATGTGAGTCCAGCCCATAGCACCAATCCCTCCTCTCTCCCTACCTTCTCTCTAATTTTCTTTTTTTAAATTTTTTAATGTTTCTATTTGAAGGAGAGAGACAGAGAGTGAGTGGGGGGAGGAACAGAGAGAGAGGGAGAAACAGAATCCAAAGCAGGCTCCAGGCTCTGAACTGTCAGCACAGAGTCTGATGCAGGACTTCAACTCACAAACCATGAGATCATGACCTGAGCCGAAGTTGGACACTCAACCGACTGAGCCACCCAGGTGCCCCCCTCTAATTTTCTGTTGTGGTTTCTCATTAGCCCACTCAACTGGAGTCAAGGGCAGATGGAGAAGGGCAGAGAGTGGATCCAGAAGGCAAATCAAAGATACTTTTCATGGTGTTCTGCTGCCAGATTTCCCATCCTCATCAACTTTTGCCTACTTAGAAGGAATCAGAGTTCCTCTTCCACCACTCCCCCGACCCCGAACTACATTTCAAAAGGGTGGGAATCAGGGCTCTAGCCCCAAAGGGTTTATTTTGTTTTGTATTTTACAGAGAGAAAGGGAGGGGGGGGGAGCATGAGCGGGGTAGAGGGGCAGAAGGAGAGAGAGAGAGAATCTCAAACAGGCTCCACACTCAGCACGGAGCCTGACAGGGCGGCTCAATCCCACGACCCTGGCATCATTACCTGAGCCAAAATCAAGAGTTGGTCACTCAACCGACTGAGCCACCCAGGCACCCTTTAAAACAGTGATTCTCACATGAAAGCAGCACGTGGCTATGCAGGAGCTCCTTTCCCACCCTTGACCCCTCCAGCTCTCCAGGTTAGACAGGTGAGCCAGGAAACCAGCCACTACTCAGTCATCCAAAGGACTCCTCCTTCCCAACATGGCATGCATCCACATTCTATATTCTTCCCAGAATTTGGGAGCCCCATACATCTCCCCCTGAGCTACAATAGGCTCCTAATGGAATGGTAATCACTTATCGGAAGTAGCAACTAATTGTCTTTGTTCAGGTGATGACCATGGGATGCTCACTCTGTGTCTTTATCTGTACCCTCTTCCTCCTCCTCAACATATCATCCTCCCCTTGGCCCTCAAATGTCTAATATGAAAAGGGAAATGGATGTTTACTGAGCTCATGCTCTTCTACTGTCCCCTTCTGCCTTCCCAAATTCCTAGTGGAGTCATGGAAATTGCCATCCACTGATACCATCCATGGTGAGTTTTCTAGAGCATAGCTAGATGGTGCCATTCCCTGCTTAAAACCTTTCCTGGCTCCCCATCTCCTTTGGGTGACAGTCACCTCTCAGCCTGACACTGAAGACTTGCACTGTCAACCCTCAGCCCCTTCTCCCACCATCTTCTCCACATGTGTCTCTTTTCTAAGTAGCCCATGCTTCTCACCAGGCTCCCAAACACTGTCCAGTTTCATGCCTGCTGGCTTTTCTCCTGCTGAATCTTCTGGAATGTAGAGGCTCATTCTGGAGCCAGGATAAGAACCCAGACTGCTAATTTTCCAATCTCTCTACTTTTTGGCAGTCACCTGCTATTCTGAGATTGTCCTGGCTCTGTTTATTTAGACCCAGGGGAAATATTTTAATTTTTAAGCATCAGATATGGAGCTCCCCAGAGGTCACTTTAGCCATGCCCCAGCCTCCACAGTCAGGGAGCACCAAATCCTTAGACTCCTGTGATACCTCACTTATGGAAGTTCCCTCTCTCCTGTGGGCATATTAGAAGAGGAAAGAAGGGAAAGTATGAGTACATATTGAACCGAAATGTCTACGTCTCAGAAATACTCATCCACCATCTTGCTTAATCTTCTCAACAACCCATGGGTGTCATTATTACCATTTCAAAGCTGAGAGGCGAGGTGATTTTGCCAAGCTCCCGACAATACTGAATTAGGATAAGTAACACCAGTTTCCGTAACAGATTCCAAAAGACCACTGACTTAACTCAATA